>NC_041399.2:81000931-82200931 GCF_900747795.2 Erpetoichthys calabaricus | reverse complement strand
CAAAATCACAATTTGTCTCTTGGGACAAATAAAGTACTATCTACCTATCTAAATACTATCTGTCTTATCTTATCAATGGCCATAAATATATAAATTTCATTTAAGCCTTTGAAGTAAACAGGCTTGAAGAATAGTAAATATGTTTAACCAAATACCTATTTTTCATGTTTGCTGCCTCCACACCAACATATGCAAATAACGCGGTATCACTGCCCAGTCAATGTAAAAGGTCAAGAAGCTGAATACAGAGAGCTTTTTGGTGAGACTGGAGCACATGCAGAGTATCATCAGTCTAGTCATAGATGGCAGTGAACAGTGGAGGATGCTAAATTTTAACACAGGTTTCAGTATAAGCCCATTTGGGAGATGCACATACATTTATGCTGATACTTCAGCAAAGATTAGAGTTACAATTATATTGTAATGTTAACTGTTTAATTTTTATTTTGCAGTGTATGCTATGATTGTGTTTTGTTTTAAAATGTTCTTAGCCTTTTGTTTTTCTCCTAACATTCTCTCCGCGCTTTGGTTTTTGACATAAAAGGAATTCACAATGATTTTCATATACTAAAAGGATCTGATGAAGCTAAAATATTTCCACATCTTCTTGTGACGCCATGTTGTTTTTCTACTGACACCACCATTTTCTCCTGGTAAGCACGATGTTGTTAGTTTCGTATGGCTAAGGGAATGTATGGCAAGTGATAGCATCAATGCTTTAACATCCAAGATTGTGGATAGAAAATAAGAACTTACCGCATGTGTTGGTTACTGATTCTCTGGTAAAAAGCAACATGAGCTAGAAACTATTATTTAATTTTTGTTTTTTGGGTTGTATTTTAGATTTGGTAAAAGATCGGTCTGACTTATCATTAACAAAATCGGTACAAAACTTTGACTACCACTCATATTCTGATCTCCCTCGTTAAAATACAGTCTCCTTCTCTGAGCCAGTATAGCAACTGTGTGTCCTATGCTACTCCATTTGAAGGATGAATATTATTATTATCATTATAGCAAAGATGTGTTCTAGCACAGCGTGATTAGATAGGAAACAACTAATTTGTCTGTGTTTGTTAAGCTTGTTCTAAACAAAAAGACTACTTGCTCAGTCATTGTGGGTGGCTAATTGGAGATTGTGAGGTGAGAGTCCAGTTTTTCTTGCTCTCTGCAGGCAGTACTTTAAACAACTGACTAATTTGCACAACAATCCATCTATCAGAAAGCATTAACTGCTGTTGTCACTGATAGTGTTGTTACAGCATTAATATTGTTGTTTTATGAAAAGTACGTTTCAAGCAAATATTGATATTGTAAGGAAGAAATTATAGAAATCTTATATAGGATAAGGGTAAGGTTTCCCACATACTGTAGAATAAATAAAATATACATAGCTGCATGCATGTACAAAGAGCTGGTTGCTCTTTCATGTGCAAGTATTTGACATAAATTTTGCACATGCATATTTCTACTGTTCCTTGAAAGTGTTAGTATGTGTCTTTTGTAGCACATGGGCAGTCAATGTCAAACAGACACAAAATGGTGATATGTTGTGAATGTGTGGATAGCTTTGTAGATAAGTGAATTTGTCCAGATGGCATAATGACGTTAATTTGTTCAAACATATTAGTTAGGATCTGTGAATGTGAAAAGAATAAGTCATCCTTTAGAGTTTACTGACCCAAACAAATTCCCCCCACTGATTATAATTAACCTGCTTAGTTGATTCATGTGAAGACGCAAATGAAAATGAGCAGTTACACAGGCACTGCTCATTTGGCCAAACTTGATAAACCGCTTACAAGGATTCGTCTCAAAAAGGGATATTTATGGTTAACAGTAGTTATTTGTTTTATCTTAGACAAAAATGTATTGACTATCATATGCTGGTATATGCCCACTAAAAAAAGTCAACATCATTTCCCTGTGGATCATTTTTTCTCTTCTGTTTGAAATGTGCCATATTTTAAATTGTACCAAAACATTTTTCATGACCTTATGGCACTTTTTCATCTTCCTTACTTATCTTCCTCTCTGCTTTTCTTGTTAAACTGACATGTCTCCTTTATACATCCGATCACTTCAAAACTTGTCTCTTTTATCACCTCATACAGTTTAGGTGCTGATTTTGTAAGGTCACCATTAAAGTATTTCTACTCATATTCAACATATTATCTTTTGGGTTTAGACCATATCAGAAAACACAAAAACTCCCCTTTTTTCACTTATGGTTTCCGCCATACATTCCCTGAAGAGACAATTCATAGAAACAAATGGTGCCATACACAAGCTCAGTGGGGCAGTATTCTAAGACAGGAGCAAAATCAATTAGTCTAATTATGTAATTACTTGACGGAAAAGCTGACTTGTACATTTTATAATTGTTCCTTTTTTGCTGCTGGTGATGGTTTTTATTCAAGTTCTCTTGAGTGTTTTTTAGTATGCTAAAGTTAAATATGCAGACTTTCTCCTCACCCACATCTCAGTCACGTGTTTATATTAATGCATGTTGCAAAATATTCCATTATTAATTAGAAATAACATCAAAGTAAAAATAACATATACTAGGAATTCAAATACTGTTTTCTTAAATAGCTTATTTGCTTTATTCACACTATTCATTATTTGTGTATAGCTTATATATTCAGCATATACCTATTTCTTAATGTGCCCTTGATCAGTTCTATATAATTATTTTTTACACCCATTTTTACATATTGTAACAGTTTGCTAATGTGTCAGCCCCACACATTCAGATAACTGTTTTCTTCATATTTTTGAAGACTGGCAATTGAATTATGAGCTGTTAAATTGTATTTCTTTTATAAGACCTTAATAATCTGTTTCACCAGGCTAGACATGTACTATCTTAAGCCAATTATATTATGAACTTTCTTCTTCAAACATGTCATCTTAGATGATTCTCTAAGGTGACAGTATTATTGCCCTTTAAAATACCTCCTACCTGTGACATCAAAGACTTGCTCACAGAAACATTAATGCTCTAAAGCTAATCTTTAATTCCAAAAGAATAAAGTTCAAACCATTCTCTTTCAACCTTCATATATTCCTTTCTATAATTAAGGAAAAATGGTCTAATTTTAAGTCAAAAAGGTATTTTCATCATTTAAATGTAAGTAAGTCCTTCTTTAGTACTTTCATCCTTTATTACTACTCTTACTTATTTAAACAGTTTTAAGTAATTATTTTACTGTTTAGCTTTTTATCATTGCTGGATTATTAAAAGCACAAATAAGTTTACCTTTTCATTATATTAAGCTTTTAAAGGCTTGCTTCTACAGAAGAGTGCTCCACCTTTTCTGTCTTTTCATAAACTGAGAAAGAAGCAATACAAGAATTACCCAGAAGAGGGCAGAGAAAATATCCCATTGTTGAAAATATTTGCTTAAACATATAAGCCTGTTAATTTATTAATAAGCTGAACTCATTTAATAGTTAGCTTTTTTCTTTTCATATTTGCAATAAAATGTTCTGTATGTTACCTGGTATTCGCCCTTATTTTGTTAAGGAGAAGATGAAACTTTATCTGTCAAACTCAACTCAAAGTGAACTGTAAAATAACTAGTGTTTTTGTGCCCTTATTTATATATTTTGCTGATTTTTATATTTTATCATTACTTCATTAGTAGTGTGGAGTGTTGTCAATAAATAAAACTTTTTGTTCATTATTTATAATCATATTTAACATTCCACCCCTAATGTATTTCAGTTTATTATATTTGTTAAAGTTATATCCCTTGAAGGGACATGTTCCTTGCCACACAGCATTGACAGTTCCCAATATATTAAATTACTTTTGTTCCTTCCTACTAAAACTTATGACTTACTATACGTAAATCCTTAGAAATGACCCTTTACTGGCATTTGTAATGGGGTACATTTTAACTCGCATGCTGAGTATAAGAATACTACAGTATTTCGTGTACCCACCAGAGTTCATTTCTTTGATTTTTTCTTTTGTGCGTAACGTGTATTCACAGTTGAGGACATGCCCCAGGGGTCCCCTTCTTTACAAAGTGAAGAATCACATGAGGTTAAGAGCTAGGAGATGTAGAAAATACTCCTTTTTATACTTTTTCAGCATTAAAACTAATAATTTGCATATTTCATTTATCAGTTGAAAAAATGTTATTTAAGCATACTGCTTTAAATAAATAGGTTTGTTGACTGCGTTCAGTGAATGGTGTCTCAAAATTTCTATTGCAAATATTCAAAATGTGCTGACATTTAAGTTAATATGTCTCTCCAGGTAAGAATTTTTTCCTTAATGAAAAAGAGCCATCTGCTATGTGATCAATTGCATCCTTTTAAGAACAATTCAACATGCTGCCTGCCAATCTATCATTATTAAAACAGAAACACTTTTACTTTGGTCAAATGCTGAGGGTGTGTTTTATTTGACGAAACAATTACAACCATTTTAAGCTTTTTACCTCAGTTTAGCTCTAGATCCATTTATTATTTTTATGTCCATTTTAGGACACTCCTTTTCCATTACTGTGTAACAGGGACAACACTCAATGATCTTGTCAATGTTATCTTTTTGATGCTGTATTCAGGCTCAAGCAATCTTAAATTATGATATGATTAGGTTAATAAAATGGGTGTGTGTTGTGACAGTTACGGGGCGCTCTCGCTCCCTTGAACCCTCGGACAATACGTCTGACACCAGATAAAAGTCCAAATATAATTTATTTAGACAATAATGTGCACAAAACACCCTCCACTCCACAATTCTCAATAATAAACAATACGCAATCAATAATCCTCCACTCCCAGATGCTTAGCCACCCTTCCACCCAGCTCAGCTCGTTCGTCTGGGATTTCCCAGAGTCCTTTATAGTCCTTGACCCGGAAGTGTTTGTCCCTCAGTCCATGTGACTTTCTATCATTTCCGGGTCAGGTAAAACTTCTTTTCTTCATCCCGGAAGCACGTCATTTCTTCTGTCCATGTGACTGGGACGTACTTCCAGGGTGTAGGGAAATTAGTCCCTGGGCCTCCCTGCAGCGAATCCTGGTGGCCCCCATGGTATCCAGCAGGGCTGTGCATTAAAAGTCCACTGTCCATAATTCCCTACTGGCATTCGGGGCATCTCCATGCTGCAAGGAGGGCTCCATCTGGCGGCCTGGGGGTGTTGGCTGGAATGAATGGCCGGCCATATCTCACAGTGTGTATGTTATATTTTTAATGAAATTACCAAATAAAAATGGCAAGTTAGGAGGCATGGTGACACAGTTAGCAGCACTGCCTCTGAGTTGCAGCAGACAGATTACAGACCAATCAGTGTCTGTGTGGTGTTTGTCCATTCTGCCTTGTGTCTGTGTTCATGTTCATAGTAGCTGGCTGATGCCTTGAATTCCATGCTGCTTGATAAGTGTGAGCTTCTCGCAACCCTGAATGGAAATAAGCAGATTTATAATGTTAAATGATGAATGAATTGCTTTCCGTAGTTGTGAGGAAAGATGTCACTGGGTGAAAATTAAGTAAATTACTTTAATCTGGAAGTTAAACTATAAACATACAGTGTTAATGACATATGTAGACTATATACTATTACATTAGGTTTATAATAGTTTAACAAAAGTTCTTGAGAAAAAAAATCATGCAGTCAGGAAAAATAGCCTATATATATATATATATATATATATATATATATATATATATATATATATATATATATATATATATATATTATAATAAAAAAATCTTGGGAATAGAGTTGAGATGTGACTTTCTCAGAGAGACACTTTTACGTCCCGTGAGATGAGACTTTGTGCCAAGAGATTTAACCATGCCCGGGGCCGGAAATAAAAGACAAAGAGTAGATGACAAAGTAGAATGTCGTAAAGAATTCAAAAATGGTGGTGCGATACACATGCAGAGCAGGTTAGAGATAATGGAAGTACAAAAATTCAAAAGTCCCATAAAAATGATAGTAAAGATCACATTAGTGCAAACAAACAGAAATTATTACTCTGTGAAATAACGGAACAGCGAAAAGAGATCGAATATATTGTTCGGATTTAAACTTCAAGTCGGAGACTTGTAGATCGTGCAATTCGTGTTGCCATCAGGGAACAGTAGTGCTTCTTCCCAATGAAGAGGCATATCTGCAAGAATTAAAAGTTCTGTTGTTTGGTGAAAGTGAAATTCATATATGCGAGCAAAAGAGACGCAAAGTTGCTGGCGTGTAGCACAAGCAGGGAGGTTGGAGAGCGACGCGAGCAGGGGGTGAAGCCCTCTACCAATATACATATATATATATATATATATATATATATTCTGTGTATATATATAGTAATCCCTCCTCCACCGCGGGGGTTGCGTTCCAGAGCCACCCGCGAAATAAGAAAACCCGCGAAGTAGAAACCATATGTTTATATGGTTATTTTTATATTGTCATGCTTGGGTCACAGATTTGCGCAGAAACACAGGAGGTTGTAGAGAGACAGGAACGTTATTCAAACACTGCAAACAAACATTTGTCTCTTTTTCAAAAGTTTAAACTGTGCTCAATGACAAGACAGAGATGACAGTTCTGTCTCACAATTAAAAGAATGCAAACATATCTTCCTCTTCAAAGGAGCAAACAAATCAATAGGGCTGTTTGGCTTTTAAGTATGCGAAGCACCGCGGCACAAAGCTGTTGAAGGTGGCAGCTCACACCCCCTCCGTCAGGAGCAGACAGAGAGAGAGAGAGAGAGAGAGAGAGAGAGAGACAGATAAAAAAATCAATACGTGCCCTTCGTGCTTTTAAGTATGCTAAGCACCGGGCAGCATGTCGCTTCACGAAGCAGCTGCACAGAAGGTAGCCAACGTGAAGATAATCTTTCAGCATTTTTAGACGAGCGTCCGTATCGTCTAGGTGTGCGAACAGCCCCCCTGCTCAATCCCCCTACGTCAGGATCAGAAAAAGTCAGCGCAAGAGAGAGAGAAAAGTAAGCTGGGTAGCTTCTCAGCCATCTGCCAATAGCGTCCCTTGTATGAAATCAACTGGGCAAACCAACTGAGGAAGCATGTACCAGAAATTAAAAGACCCATTGCCCGCAGAAACCCGCGAAGCAGCGAAAAATCTGCGATATATATTTAAATATGCTTACATATAAAATCCACGATGGAGTGAAGCCGCGAAAGGCGAAGCGCGATATAGCGAGGGATCACTGTATATATATATATATATATATATATATATATATATATATATATATATATATATATATATATATATATATATATATATATACGAAGCCTACCATTTTCAAAGCCTGCCTAATACTGAGCCAGCCCATATATACTGTATATTACTGTGTTTTCTCCCTTGGATAACTTACTATACTGAAAGCCCCCAACCCATTTGCTGTTACTTATTTAACACCCTTTCCTTTTCTTGATTGATACATATGAGGGTTCCTACACAGTCCATCTGCTGCAGAACTTCAAGTCTCATTAGGGTCTCAGATGAATATTTAGGATTGTGAATATGATTGTCAAATATTATTGATGCAATTATTGGCAAAGTTGGCATCCTCATACCAGACTAAATACAACATACGTCGGATGGCTTCTCATGCATAACAGGAAATGATTATGGTAATGTTTTTTCACTAGATATCTTTATTTAAATACACATGTAGAATTAATGTATAAAACACTTCCAGACAGGAAATAAATGTCTTTCTTCTTATGTCAAAGGCACACATTTCACTGGAAGCAAAACATTATTTGTTTCTCTTTCAATTTGGTTTCAAAAGATACTTTTTGCTTTGATTTTTTCTGTACAAAAAAAATCCTGCATTGATAGGACTGTTAGACGGACAGATATAGTATCATTGTGCATTACCTTACTGTTTTGGTGAGATATATAATAATTCTTTCCCTTTTGTAAAATAGTATTGTGAAACAGTTCAATTGTGCCACCTTACAAGGGAGAAATACAAGAGATGCGTGTTTGCTAAACATGTCCACAACTTCTTGATATTCTATAGGTGTCATTTTATGTAAACAGCAATTTAAAATTCATGGAAATTTTTTAATTAGACATTGGTTAAAATAGATCTTCCCCCAAGACTTGATTTTGTGTTTCAATTAATTGCAGCAGAATGTTTAACTAACTGAAGGAAAATTACTTAAATTTGGTGGTCTCTAAAATGCGTAATTAAGTGTTCTACAAGCAGACCAACCATTGTTAGTTGCAGAGGTAAGGATACAAACTAGGCTAAACCCATATCAGTCCCCCCATCCACAGTAGTTATCCTTCAGTGTATTAAAAAAAAAAAAAAAATTTAAATACTGGAACTGATAAAATTCTCTGCAGAGCTTAAATCAATTAATCTGCAAAAATCACGAGTTATCAGTCTTTGCTGGCACTTTTAAGCAAGTGTTAGCATGTGCACCACTGCATGGATCAGTATTATAAGCACCTAAGCTAACATTTGATAACTGAGTTTTACAAACAACTTGTTCTTAAAATTTCCTAAGCTTCCACAATAGGAAAAGAGCTTCTGCACAACGTATTTCAAAAATTCACCCTGAGTACAAGACAAAGACTTCACCGACTTGACATGGAATTATCATAATTAAATATTTTTGGTTTTAGCAAACAGTAGCTTTCTTTGTCTTTTCCTTCTTAGGAGAGTGAATACTTAACTTTAAGGCTAAACCAGTTATCTCATCAATGAGATGCTGACTCATGACAGCCTGATCATTTATATGCTTTTGCAGATTCTAGTGTTTAGCATGAACAGCAATAGTTCAGCAAGTCAAAGTTCATCTCGGTGTACAGCAATTACTAAAAACTAGTTTTTGTACAGGACAGTGCTTTTGTGTATTCATGGGGAATAATATTATGTATACAATTACCTTTCACTAAGCAAGAAACAAAACAGTGGCTGTTATCAATGTAGTGTATCAGTGTATTAGTGCATTACATTATGACATTCAATCTTCATGTAACCTTTTATTAGTTGTATGATTTTTGCGATTTGGCTGCCGTTTTGTATTTTAACAGTCACCACCATTTTAGATATCCATTGTCAGGACAACTTCTTGCAACATTAAGGACGCAGGTTAGGAAGTCAGCTGGAGTTTCACCTCCTCATCTGACTTGCAGATTTAAAACCCTTTTCCTAAATATCCTTATGCTAAAAAGTTTGATTGTTTTCTTCTTTTGATTCTGATCTTTTGCTAACATGCTGTTGACTTTGAATTTTACCTTTCATTTTGTTCAAACCTGATCCTCTAGGACGTTGGATATCTCTGGGTTCACGGTCTTGAGGCTGATCCTCCAATTAGCTGTGAACCACCCAATCTCACTGAGATTGCACAGGTGGTGAACAAGCTGAGGGTGGGGAAGGCTGCAGGGATCTGTGGTATCTGGGGTGAACTTCTGGTGGTAAGGCTGTCCTCCTGGCATTGCAAGCAATCTTTGCTTCCATTTGGGAGACTGGCATCATCCCAACTGACTGGAAAACAGGACTTGACATCCCTATCTGGACAGGGAAGGGTGATCGCCTGGATTGCAGCAACTACAGGGGGATAACACTGCTCTCTGTGCCGGGTAAGGTCCTTACTAGGGTCATCCTCAATAGGATCCGTGATCTCTTGCTCACCTACCAGTGACTGGAATAGTCTGGTTTTACGCCTAAGAAGTCTACCATTGACCGCATCCTGGCACTGAGGGCTCTCATGGAGCACAAACGCGAATATCGGCAGAGTTTCTTTGCAGCCTTTATCGATTTTCGTAAGCGTTTGACTCAGTTGATTGAGCTGCCCTGTGGGACATCCTGAGGGTTCACGGGATCCCCTTGAGGTTGCTGGATATCATGGCCGGCCTGTACACTGGTACTGTGAGTGATGTGCAGAGTGGAGGCAAAACTTCTGAGTTTTTCCCAGTTGATTCTGGGGTTTGTCAGGGGTGTGTTCTTGCTCCTTCTCTTTTCAATGCTTGTATAGACTGGGTGTTGGGCAAGGATGTGGGGTCCAGCGGCTGTGGGGCATCTGTTGGAAAAGATTCACGGATCTTGACTTTGCTGACGATGCTGTGATCTTCGCAGAGTCAATGGAGGCTTTGATCGGGGCTCTTGAGAGACTGAGCGAGGAGTCTGAGTGTCTGAGCTTGCGAGTGTCCTGGATAAAAACCAGGCCTTTAATGACCTCTTGGGCACAGCCATCAACAGTGTGTCTGTCTGCGGAGAGAGTGTCGACCTTGTCGAGAGGTTTACTTACCTTGGCAGTGACATTAATGTCTCTGGTGACTCTTCCTATGAAGTCAGTAGACAGATTGGGAGAGCATGGGGGGGGGGGGTCATGAGATCGCTGGAAAGGGGTGTGTGGCGCTCCCGATATCTATGCAAAAGGATGAAGATCCAAGTCTTTAGAGTCCTGATGCTTCCTGTCTTGCTATATGGTTCCGAGACATGGATATTATCCAGTGACCTGAGACGAAGACTGGACTCCTTTGGTACTGTGTCTCTCTGGAAAATCCTTGGGTACTGTTGGTTTGACTTTGTGTCGAGTGAGCAGTTGCTGATGGAGTCCCAAATGATGCACATTACCTGCATTGTGAGGGATTGTCAGTTATGGCACTACGGCCATGTGGCGCATTTCACCAAGGGTGATCCAGCTTGTAAGATCCTTATTGTTGGGGACCCAAGTGGCTGGACCAGGCCAAGGGGTTGCCTACGTAACGCCTGGCTGCGGCAGATAGAGGGTCATTTCCGGAAGATGGGACTGGACTGCGTGTCTGCCTGGGGGGTTGCCAACCGGGATCCTGAGTTGTTTTGTCGTGTAGTGGGTGCGGCAATGCACTGTACCAGTGCATGCACCCCAACTTGACTTGACTTGATTTTGGCCCGTAGAGCTCTTGGTTTTGACCTCTTTCTGCCCTTCATTCATCTCTTGATTCTTAAGAACAGAGCACTGTTGAGCAGTGAAGAATAGCAGATACTCTCCTGCCATTGCTCATGCCAACATTCAGACATATGTGTACACAGACATTTATCCATCCGTCCGTCCTCTTCCACTTATCCAAGATCGGGTCGCGGGGGCAGCAGCCTGAGCAGAGATGCCCAGACTTCCCTCTCCCTGGCCATTTCTACTAGCTCTTCCGGGTGAATTCCAAGGCGTTCCCAGGCCAGCCGAGAAACATACTCCTTCCAGCGTGTCCTGGGTCTTCTGTGGGGCCTCCTCCCGGTTAGACGTGCCCGGAATACCTCACCAGGGAGGCGTCCAGGAGGCATCCTCTCGATGCAAAGGAGCAGTGGCTCTACTCTGAGCTCCTCCCGGATGACCGAGCTTCTAATCCTATCTTTAAGGGACACCCTGCGGAGGAAACTTTTTGGCTGCCAATCCAGAGGCACTGTCCCCGATGTCCATGCGATGTTGCAGAGGTGTGTCAACCAAGACAGTCCTACAACATCCAGAGCCTTGAGGAACTCCGGGCGTATCTCATCCACCCCCGGGGCCCTGCCACCAAGGAGTTTTTTGACCACCTCGGTCACCTCAGTCCCAGAGATGGGAGAACCCACCTCCGAATCCCCGGGCTCTGCATCCTCATGGGAAGACGTGTTAGTGGGATTGAGGAGGACTTCGAAGTACTCCCTCCACCGACCCACAACGTCCAGAGTCAAGGTCAGCAGCGCACCATCCCCACCATATACAGTATTGACTGCTTCCCCCTCTTGAGACACCTGATGGTGGACCAGAATCTCCTTGAAGCTGTCCCCAAGGTCGTTTTCCATGGCCTCCCCAAACTCCTCCCATGCCCGAGTTTTTGCCTCAGCAACCACCGAAGCCGCATTCTGCTTGGCCTGCCGGTACCTGTTATCTGCCTCTGGAGTCCCACAGGACAAAAGGGTCCTGTAGGACTCTTTCTTCAGCTTGACGGCATCCCTCACTGCCGGTGTCCACCACCGGGTTCGGGGACTGCCGCCATGACAGGCACCTACCACCTTACGGACACAGCTCCGGTCAGCTGCCTCAGCAATAGAGCAAAGAACATGGCCCATTCGGATTCAATGTCCCCCACTTCCCTCGGGACGTGGTCAAAGTACTGCCGGAAGTGGAAGTTGAAGCTACTTCTGACAGGGGACTCTGCCAGACGTTCCCAGCAGACCCTCACAATACATTTTGGCCTTCCAGGCCTGACCGGCATCCTTCCCCACCATCGAAGCCAACTCACCACCAGGTGGTGATCAGTTGACAGCTCTGCCCCTGTCTTCGCCCGAGTGTCCAGGACATGTGGCCGCAAGTCCGATGACACGACCACGAAGTCGATTATTGAACTGAGGCTTAGGGTGTCCTGGTGTGCACAGACATTTATTGCAACACAAATCATGCTGCTATTTTGTTTCACTCTTTGTACAGTACATGCTGTTGAAGGTATTTGCACATCACCCATTTTAATTAAGTTTTAATTCCAGGCACTTTGTACTCATGTTGGTATTATTTTTGATGTTCAATAAGTTCAATCTTCGTTTATACCATTTGCTGGGTTCAACAACTAAAGACAATGGTCTATGGGATCCAAAGTTTAGTTAGGTAAAGCTTAAACAATTGCTTCTTGAGTGGATTTGAAAATCAGCAATGCCTTTAGGAAAGAAATGATTAAAAGAGGGATTTGGGTATACTCCACCAATTATAAACAAAACTTTTATAACAATAGAAAATGTGTAATAGGACATTTTATAATATATAATAAGAAGGTAAACTAAAATAATACATACAGTATCTTGTACTGTATAAAGAAACATAGCACTGATAAGAACTTCAAATTCTACTTAAAGAATATGATAAAAATAATTGTTACCTGATAATGCATTCCTTTACCCCTTCACTTGCCTGTGACCTTAGAATTTGATTTATCAAATTCAATACATTCATAGATGATTGCATGTGTTACACTATTTGTTTTAAAAATCTAATCTAGAGCAACGTCATTTTACTTCCAGGTATTTAAGAATGGTTTTAATTGGAAGCCAATGCACAAGTTGACTAAAACAATTACTTAACTAACTTTGACAGTTTCTTCATTATTTTAGTAGGTTAACACAGGTTAACCTAGTTCTAGTTCACACCATAATGACTTTCATTAGTGTGCCAAAGTTCTCTTTTGTCAAGAATTAGAATAAAAAAATATTATAAATGGCTCTTTGTAATGGGCTACTTTGTTTCAGCAAATTGTGTACCCTTGCTTCATATTCCTAGAAGTAATACAGTATTTTTATATAGAAATGCCACTTAAAGAACACCACAGGATAATAGAATTTTGGTAGACTGTAAGCATTAAGTGTTGATCAAGTTACTACCAGAGTGAGATCTCCAGGTGTAAATATTGACAGATTTATTTGAACTGTGAAAGTGGTGCATAGACCACCTGCTTTCATATCAGACAGACCTCTAAACTATTTCTTTTGCCCTTTTATCTTGCAGTTTCTTTTTATGATAATGCTTGCTCTTCTAAATTGGAAATGCATTGTTTAAATATTTAGTTTACTTGGTTATTTTTGTGTTATGAATCATTTATTATTTTCAGACCTTCATGACTTGTTTTATTAAAATTTGGACTTGTTAAATGGCATACTCTTTATGAGTACCAACAACCATACAATTTATCATGATGACTAGAGGTCTGTATAAAGCATTTAATTTCAGTTAAGATGATCCCAAAAAAAGCCTAAACATGCCTAATTAGCTAAGTAGTTTATTTATTAACTAGCAAAATACCCGCGCTTCGCAGCGGAGAAGTAGTATGTTAAAGAGGTTATGTAAACATATATATACATATACATATATACATATATATACATATCTACATATACACATATCTTTGGTTTCCTCCCACAGTCCAAACACATGCAGGTTAGGTGCACTGGCGATTCTAAATTGTCTCTGGTGTGTGGGTGTGTGTGGGTGTGTGCGCCCTGCGGTGGGCTGGCACCTTGCCCGGGGATTGTTTCCTGCCTTGTGCCCTGTGTTGGCAGGGATAGGCTCATGTATTTAGGATATAGCGGGTTGGATAATGGATGGATGGACATTTGTATGCATAGCCCCATTTGCCCGTTTTCGTTTTTTTTCATTCTTCAGTAATATTTAAGCAAACCCGGAGCTTGTCAGTTCAAATCCTGGTACTGACACCACTGTGTGACCCTGAGGAAGTCACTTCACCTGCCTGTGCTGCAAAAAACCAAAGTAATGTAACAAATTGTACCTCAGATGTTGCAAGTTGCTGGAATAAAGGCATAAGTAAAATAGATAAATATGTATTATACACATAGGAACTATTCATTTATTTTCAGTTAAGTCATCTGCAGCAAACCTTTATAAATGAGGGTTTCTCCTTTTTAGATTTTTTTTTAGTTTCTTCTTCATTGAGGTTTTCTCTTGGAGAGCTTTTTTCATTTCATTGAAAATTAAAGCAGCAGCTGCCAAAATATGTAGCTTTCTTATTAATTTTTCAACATTGTGTAAAATAACTTTATAAAGTAACATAAAAGGTTTAAATACTCGTTATCCTTTTACACTAAAATATTACTAAAGAGATACAAAAAAAGTTAAATGCATATGTTGTTTTTCTTTAAGGAGATTCAATATTACTGAAGAAAAAAAAAAACTTAAACAGCCAAATGGGGCTATGCATACGAACTTAAAAGGTTTAAATAAAACAGAAATATATACCTTTTATTTTTACTTCCTTAACTTGTGGAGGGTGAATCTTGTAGCAAAGCCCTAAGTTTTTTCATGAAAGCCCGTTTCAGTCATTAAGTCTTAAAAAGAGGTATAAAGATATTGACAATAAGCTATGCAAACCCACCAAGACATGAAATCGTTTAAATCAAGGCGCGAGTCGAAAAACACCATCCGATACTATTAGTTAAGGATTAACACATTTCTATATGTATTGTAAGCATACAATACAACTGATAATATGTTGCGCTTATTTATCTGCTGTACCGACATTTTTGTGCGTTTAACGGCTGAAATCTAACGTGGTTTGTGCCCTTCAGAATGAAAACAGTTAGCATTTACCTTTTTAATAAAAAGCGAGCTTTTAAGCCTGAGAAATCACTCCGTAAATGCACACGTTTAATTCTTGATCACTTCAAACAACTGAAGTATCCAGAACATTTCAGGCATACATCCAGCATTCAAACTATGTATAAAAAGCACAACTGTTAAAGGAATTCAGCATTTCTTAATTGAAAATGTTCCTTTAATCCTCAACATGTCTCAATGAGTCGTTCTGGTGGTTTTACTTGACATTTTGATATTCTGGTTAATTGTGTTTGCAGTTGAGATGTTCTTTCCTGATTTATACTTGTTTTCTCGTTAATATTTGTTTCGCTGGTGTTAGTGTTCTGATTAGAGGTTATTGGTCCTTTGATGTCTTGACGGTTTCTTCTTAGAACAGCTCCTATTACGCAATTCCGTCACATACTGGTCTATTGTTTCTCTGCTTTTCTGGAAACATGTAAAAAAACTTGTGCCGCTCAAACGTCACATTGAGCTTTGGGTTGCAATACGTTTCGAATTTTTCAACTATTTTGTTCAATTTCATATTGTCTCCATCTTCTTCAAACTGAAAATTGTTATACACCTCTAGCGCCTCTTCACCAATTACATGTAGAAGCATAGACGCTTTAATTTTTTCACTTTTCCTATCTGCTTCAATCGCAGCAAGATACAACTCAAATCTCTGTTTAAATCTTTTCCAGTTTTCAGCAACATTTCCCTTTAACTGGAAATTTGGTGGGGGCTGTAATCCTAACATATTTTTTTTTCTCTTTTGCTAGAACGTCTTAGCGCTTTCTGATCACGTTTTCGGGTTAGTAACAGACACACAACTCGTTCAAAAGCTGAACCTCTTCTTCACATTCCTCTTCCAATCCGCCACTTCTGGCACCATGTAGTGATCTTGTTAGGTTCGTAGTTTAATCAATACACAGGATTGAAAGATATAATAACTTTTTAATAGACTGACTTTAGAGACATGTACTGTACAAGTTACTAATCGTTCTGTAGTTCACGCCCATTCTCCTACTTGCATCGGCATTCACAGGCATTACTAATCATTCTGTAAGTATCCCTTAATAGACCTTACTAATCAACTATCATTACAAAATCCAACGTGGTTTGTGCCCTTCAGAATGAAAACAGTTAGCATTTACCTTACGCAATTCCGTCACATACTGGTCTATTGTTTCTCCGCTTTTCTGGAAACATGTAAAAAAACTTGTGCCGCTCAAACGTCACATTGCGCTTTGGGTTGCAATACGTTTCGAATTTTTCAACTATTTTGTTCAATTTCATATTGTCTCCATCTTCTTCAAACTGAAAATTGTTATACACCTCTAGCGCCTCTTCACCAATTACATGTAGAAGCATAGACGCTTTAATTTTTTCACTTTTCCTGTCTGCTTCAATCGCAGCAAGATACAACTCGAATCTCTGTTTAAATCTTTTCCAATTTCAGCAACATTTCCCTTTAACTGGAAATTTGGTGGGGGCTGTAATCCTAACATATTTTTTTTTCTCTTTTGCTAGAACGTCTTAGCGCTTTCTGATCACGTTTTCAGGCTACTAACAGACAAGCGACTCATTCAAAAGCTGAACCTCTTCTTCACATTCCTCTTCCAATCCGCCACTTCTGACACCATGTAGTGATCTTGTTAGGTTCGTAGTTTAATTAATACACAGGATTGAAAGATATAATAACTTTTTAATAGACAGACTTTAGAGACATTTACTGTACAAGTTACTAATCGTTCTTTAGTTCACGCCCATTCTCCTACTTGCATCGGCATTCACAGGCATTACTAATCATTCTGTAAGTATCCCTTAATAGACCTTACTAATCAACTATCATTACAAAATCCAACGTGGTTTGTGCCCTTCAGAATGAAAACAGTTAGCATTTACCTTTTTAATAAAAGGCGAGCTTTTAAGCCTGAGAAATCACCCCGTAAATGCACACGTTTAATTGCACATGTGTTAATATGCATGCTTACACAGTATTAAAAGACACTCAAAAATTAACGTCATTTACCTTTGTTCTCGCGTTTGATAAAAGACGAGCTTTTAAGCCTGAGAAATCACCCCGTAAATGCACACGTTTAATTGCACATGTTTTAATATGTATGCTTACACAGTATTAAAAGACACTCAAAAATTAACGTCACTTACCTTCGTTCCCGCGTTTGACTCGTGCTGTAAATCTCTTCCTTGTTTTTAGTTCAAGTGATTACGTAGGAGGTGTGATGACGCGATACGTGACTCCGCCTCCTCCATTAGAGTATATGGACAAAAAACAAGTTCCAGTTATGACCATTACACGTAGAATTTCGAAATGAAACCTGCCTAACTTTTGTAAGTAAGCTGTAAGGAATGAGCCTGCCAAATTTCAGCCTTCCACTTACACGGGTAGTTGGAGAATTAGTGATGAGTCAGTCAGTCAGTCAGTCAGTCAGTGAATCAGTGAGGGCTTTGCCTTTTATTAATTAGTATAGATTTATTTTTTTGGTAATTTGTTTTACTTCTTCTTACTTCTACACTTTTTGCATGAACATGGTTTGTTATTTTTCAAAATGTATGGACTGCTGAGCTGAACAGTGAAATAATTTGATTGCATGAAATTTCAGGATAACATATGATAACTGTCTATTGTCTTATCTTGAGCTACAGTATACTAATCTAATCTCGTGAGTTTTATGCTATATATTTGTATTGTTGAAACAGTGCAATGTTGTGCTCTTTATGATGAACTCTGAAAATATAAAGAAAGCAGTCTGTCAATGAGGCCTGCAGAGAGGTCTGAAATATAAAATTAAAAAAAGCTGGTCCTCCACTCAGCAGTTCATACTGTATTTATGTTTGGCTGTTTATGATTTTCAGGAGTGTGACAATGGCCCTTTGTGCAGCCTATTGCATCTGTTAACCATCAGGCCATTATTTATCATTAAATCACACAATAAATTGTGCCTCTGTTATCTAATCAACAACTGCTGTCCATTGTTAAAACTGCTGAGCTCTTGATCATGTTTTTAGCCATTTTACATTGAATTCTGAACTCTAGGGCAGAATGCATTACCATTTCTGATCATCATATACTTGTGTGACATAGATTTAACATATGATGTTTGCATAACATTATCCTTCTTACTGGTAATATGCCTTCTTGTTTGCATTTTTCCACATTAATGGACACTTTTCAACACATTCATTGATCCTGGACTTTCAGATTTTACTTTAACACTGTTTTACATTAATAAATGTTTCTTTAATACGGCTTTCTGATGAAAAACAATTTCTGTGAAGCTAAACGAAATCATTTGGATATTCATATAAACACAGTAACTGTTTTAATCAGTTAATTCATTTATTTACTTTAATCGATATTTACAAAAATACACTGAGGGTCTGGATACTACAATAAAGCTTATAGTTCTTCAGAAAAGGAGCAATTAATATAATTTATCATTTTAGGAAGGAGCTGAAGGTGTATGCTATATCATTCAGATGGCAACCATGTTTAATGAAGGTAAACAAAAGGGCAACATAAATAGCACATGAGGGTGCAAAACCCACAGCTACATCCATAGGAAATAAAGACTGTGCTCAGGACCAGTGAATGGCACCTATTATTTATGCTGACAGGAAGAATTGGGTTTTGGATGATGTTGAAGCGGAAGTGACATCAGGGCTCCTCCAGTTTTGAAGCCTCCAGACTGTGGAAGGAGAAAGTATTAACAAAGGCATCCCTCCTGGTCTGAGGTGGGATTGCTTATCTTTTTAAAACTCTGGAAATGGCACTCAAGCACCCGTGCATGATAATACACACACACACACACACACATACATACATATATATTGTCACAGACGACTGGGGTTCTGACCCGGTAGGGACGCCTAAAAGGACCATAAGGTGGCAAGAATAGCTTCCGGGCCACGAGGGGGCAACCGCCCTGGAGCAGGAGAGGACCACGGGAAAAGATAGAAAAGATTATAACTCATTGGGACCCGTGGCCACCGCCAGAGGGCGCCTTAAACCTCGTGGGACCTGGAAATAGTTACTTCCGCCACACTCGGCAAGATGGTGGAGGAACCTGCCAGGGACGCCTGGAGTGCTTCCGGGGCAAATGGCAGCACTTCCGCCACACCAGGAAGTGCTGCCGGAAGGACGTCATTAGTCACTTGGCGCACATCCGGGCAGGGATAAAAGGCACCGCCTTCCAGCAATCTGGGAGCCAGAGTCGGGAGTGGGAGTAGGACAAAGCTCCCAGGAGGAGAACAGAGGCGGCTAAGGACTGAGAAAGGACTGAATTGGAGTGATTATTGCTGTGTGCATTGTTTGGTGTTTTGGGACGGTGTTTATTGTGATTAATAAACGTGTGGATTTTATAAAGATGTGGTTTCCGACTGGTGGTGTCCGGGCAAGTCTCACAATATATATATATATATATGTATACAGTATATTCCCACGTATTAGTGAAAAAGGACAGTGAGGAAGGTCCTGCCTGGATGTCACACTTCTCCCTCCCCTCAGCCCACAGCCTCTCTCTCAGATTAGCGTGAATATATCGCTCCTGCAAGCGAACTATGATAGTTAACGCAATGAGAGAAGTCGCAAAATCAACCGAAATGTTAAAGCAAATTATAGAAAAAAACTCGATCTAAATCCATTAAAGTAGTTCTCTCGTTCGCTAGCTAAGTAGAGATAAGAAACATGTCCCAAGGCTAACACGTGAGTGAGGAGTGGTCCTTTACTTGTACAATTGCTGTTTTTTTTCCCTTGTCCATCTCACTATACCTTTTGGTTCTTTTTTAGCTATTTTTGAAAACAACATTATCTATTTGACCATTGTGTCCGAGTGCAGGGATGACAGTTCTACTACTTGAGAAAATTTGGGGTGGCGCCAACCAGGTTGTCCCATTTATTGTCCGCAGACATAACAAAACCAAAAACAATAGAAAACACTCTTTTGCATGCTTTCTGTTAAGATGGGCATTCAAGACAACAGCAAATGGGTTGGTGGGTTGGATAGCCAAGGTCAGATCACCAGCGGAGCTCTGTCTGATGGCTCGCTCGAGTCAGCAGTGATGCCTCCTTCCAGGATATCCAGGTTTTTATGGGAGTTGAACCAGAAGGGAGGGGGCGGGGATCAGTGGCCCTCAGCAGGCAGCTCCTCAGTACTGTGGAGAAAGAAGGAGATGACAGTGTTAGCGACAGCAACCACTCTCGTCCCCTCATGTTATTACATACCTTGACTGAGCCTGTGAGACAGTCCTCATATGCACATGTATGACACAGTATTACCTTAAAAATTCTGAAGTGATCCATGTCAATTCTCTCTCTCTCTCTCTCTATTTACTCTATATATATAAAATCCTAAGCGTAAAAGTGCAACAGTTTTGTGCAACGATTTTATGTCACATTGTATGTCACACTTTAAATCGGGCTTATTTTAAAACCTACATATATATGTTTGGTATCATTCTTTTCAGAGTTTATTGAACTTCAATGTGATGTTGTTAGATTTTCAGATTCTTATTCCGTTTTTGAATTATAAACTAAAAAATATCAAGAACGCGAGACAAGACTTTGTGCCAAGAGACACAAGGTGCCGGAAATAAAAGACAAAGAGTAGGACAGCTGCTGTACAGGCTTTTAAATGTTCGAAGTGCCGTGTGAGATGCAGATCAAACGGCACGGCAGCAGCAGCAAGCCAGCAGCTGATTGAGCACAGAGGAGGTAAAAAAAAAAAACTGTATTTGTTTCCCATTGTATCACCATTTAAGAGGGGGTTTCAGAGGAGTGACCGCATCTCCTTGGGGTGTGTTCAGCCCCCCTCTTCACAATGCGAGCGGCAGAGATGCAAAGTGGCTGGCGCATAGCATAGGCCGGGGGGGTTGGCGAGTGAAGCGAGCAGGGGGCAAACCCCCTAGTATATATATACTAGCAGGAGTACCCGGCATTGCCTGGGAATCTATAACTGGTGAATTTCCCAAATGAAAGAAATAGAACATAGAAATAGAACAAACAGTTTTCTGATTCACATTTTATTGTAAGTTCGTCCACTTTGGATTGTGTCTGCTGTGGCGTTTGAGACGCCCTTGAAATAGACTTTTCTCTGGCATCTGAAGTGGGCTGTGGAATTGTACGTCTTTTTTTCGGTGGCATGGGTATATTCGCGTAAAGCAGGAGAATTATAATGTGCTACATGGTATTACGTACGGAATACGCACCACAGTAAGATGAATTTACTTTATTTACACTACGTGGGAAAGCGAACAAATCATAGACATATATAGATAGACGCCGCATTCACTGTGTTGCCCAGTCGACATGATACATAAGCGCGTCTGCCCTATTGCGAGTGGTAGAAGTGCCATTTAAACTAATACACGTAGACATGGAAACTGGGTTTTCTGATTAAAAAACAATAACGTTTAAAACAGTATCGTTTACATGCAAAAGATTTTGGCGAATCGTTTAAATGTAATCATTTATATCCGTTTATACACTAATAATGTCAATTATTAAATAATACTACTACTACTAATAATAATGATAATAATAATAATTATTATTATTATTATTATTAAATAATTCCTCCCATATAAGTAACATTTTGCGGACTGCCTTCTTCCATCTCCAAAACATTTCTAGACTTCGTCCTGTTCTTACGCAACACAGTACTGAAGTATTGATTAATGCCCGAGTCACCTCACGTATAGATTACTGTAATGCTATTCTATCTGGCATCCCACAAAAACTTATCCATCGCTTACAACTTCTTCAAAATTCTGCTGCCAGGATAATAACCTGCTGTTCTAAATCCACTGAACATATTACACCGATTCTCTCTCAGCTTGACTGGCTCCCTGTTAACTACAGAATACAATACAAAATACTGCTCTTAACATTTAAAGCTCTCCACAACGTCAATGATCTCCTACAGACTGACACCCCTCTTGCTCACTCAGATCCTCATCTGCAGCTCTACTTTCTGTTCCACACGTCAGACTCTGTTCTATGGGAGCTCGAGCGTCTCTCATAGTGCTCCTGAACTCGGGAATTCTCTTCCGGCTCATATACATCAGCTCGATTCAATAACACATTTTAAAACTGCCCTCAAAACTTTTGTTTTCAAACTGGCATACCAATTGTGAATTTTGCACTGTTACTGGCAGTTATCCTTGTATGTTTGCTAATTATTGATGTTTTATTTATCATTCTCTTGTTTTAATTTTACTAATGTTTAATTTTATTGTAAGGTGACATTGAGTGCTAAGATTATAAAATGGGATTTTCTAAGGGCGAAATATAACCAAAAGAATTGTTCAGCCTCACCTATGAAATGTAATCCCCCGGGATCTGGTTTGGAGCATACAGCGGTTTGTACAATCCCAAGCAGTACATGCGTGAGGCATCTTTAGCCATTACTTCACTCCACAGCAGTGCCACTCGCAATGTGGCGGCGACGTTGACGTACGATGGTGCGGATCATGCAGCGTTTAGTAATTCTATGTCTATGGTCAGCCTTGTCATACTTGGACACTTCCGCCATCTCTTGACAATTTAAAGAAACATAGCAACTTGGAGCCTGATTGAATCGGGCTACAAATTCTACATTTGTGAAATCCATACTTTCTCTGCAAAGAATGATTTGTTTTTTTTAGTCCTTGAAATGATTTTGTTATCATGGCACTGATTTGTGCTTAAAATAGACCTTTTCGGCCGATGTAATGAAGAGCTTCCTGTTTAAATGGGGCTGCGAGACGACAACTCAGCTCTTCGGCGCACTTCATTTGATTTTTTCCGGCAAACAAATTTTCAAAACAAACCGTATTTTACAACTCTAATCAGAGTCGGAGTAATAATTATGTTGGCTTGGTCATTTTAGATCTGAGATCGGCTAAAATTTAAACAATGACCGTTGTTAATACCCAGCCGTCATTACTCAGTTTGCCAATAGATGTCAGAAGGATGGATGCCAAAACCGAACTGCCCAAAGATAGATTTCAATGTACCAAGCAAATGGCGATACGTTCTAAATTACTTACGGTTCCGGAGCTGTCAAAGGGTTTAAGTCAGTCGACGATGTTAGTCCTGGAAAGTACGCCCCACCAAACCAACGTTCCAAAAACCAACCAAACTTACTGTTATCTGCTCGAACCAACACCGACTTATTATACTTGGCCATCCAGCGGCGTCACTGTAGCATTCGAACATTCATAGCCAATCATGCAATACTGTGTCCGCGTTTGCCACGTTATGTTCTAACTACAGAGGCAGAGTCCCATTGCATGGTTCTAACTTGTATTGAGTCGAGGTATTGACACAATCACCATACATACGGATACTATCAAATTATATATAAGGATATATATATATATATATATATATATATATATATATATATATATATATATATATATTGTGGGATAAACCTGAGAAAACAAGTCAAAAGACAAGAAAAAAGGTTTGGGGACCGTCCCCATATATTGCCCTAAGACAATATATAAGAAAAAACAGATCAAAAGTCTTCAAGATTGAAATTACAATTGACCATTTTACTTTGTGAAATGATCATTTAAATACAGACAGGATTATGGGAAAAGGAAATGGTTGGCATGAAGTGATGTTATGAACAGGAACCGGAAGTAACGTCATTCAATCGGAAGTGATGTGGTCTTTAGGAGCCGGAAGTGATGTTGTTGATGATGGCCGGAAGTGACGTAGTCGCGGCCATTTTGATGCCCGGAAGTGATTTTCGTGTCCTTCATTTTCTGTAAAGAGTTCCTCTGCACACTAAATCACAATACTCACAATATATGCCAATGCCAGATAAAGTGGATAAAAAGATAACATGGGGCTACACGCTGAAATTTCCACAGAGAGCATACTTTTGCAGCAGAATCAATTAACTGGATTCTTGTTTTGATTCTCGGTTAGTCTTTACTGTGCAAAATTGTATTATTTTGATCCTGTTAATTTAAATTACATGGCATGATCCATATTTTTTTTTTTTGCTTACTTATTACTAAATTTGTAAGCCCAGGAGGCAATACATTGTAGGAAGCTCAACCGAACAACAAACAATATTCTTTGCCTTGACAGGCACATATCTTGATTAATCAGGTTTGATTCCAGCCACATGAGTTAATCCTTTAACTTTATGAAACTAAACAGTAGTAGGTAGTTCCTGCGATAGTAAGCAAGCAAGGAAACATTGGACACAAGGCAGGAACAAACTCTTGATGGTGCACCAGTTCATTTCAGGGTGAAAAACATACAAACGCCAACTTAGCATCGCCAATTCACCTAAATAGCATTTCTTTGGACTGTGAAAGACACCAAATCACCCAGAGAAGAGCAAGCAAACTCCACACAGGAAACACCTGGGATGCAAACCCCAGTCTTCTTATTGCGAGGCATCAGCAAAATCATCCATCCATCCATCCATCCATTTTCCAACCCACTGAATCCGAACACAGGGGTCTGCTGGAGCCAATCCCAGCCAACACAGGGCACAAGGCAGGAACCAATCCCGGACAGGGTGCCAACCCACCGCAGGACACACACAAACACACCCACACACTAGGGCCAATTTAGAATCGCCAATCCACCTAACCTGCATGTCTTTGGATTGTGGGAGGAAACCGGAGCGCCCGGAGGAAACCCACGCAGACACGGGGAGAACATGCAAACTCCACGCAGGGAGGACCCAGGAAGGGAACCCAGGTCCCCAGGTCTCCCAACTGCAAGGCAGCAGCGCTACCCACTGCGCCACCGTGCCACCCTCAGCAAAATCATGTTATATTTAATTTGTTTTCTCATACATTACCACAAATTGTTATTGTCAGTCATAAGTTAACTCCTCACCGACTTGCCAAGGAATCCTATTGATTATGTCCTAATAATCTAAAAACCTTTAGGTAAAGGAGACACTGGTAATAAACCACATCCACAGAAGATAGTTGCTAATGTGTTTCCAATAAGCTTCTGCATGATGTTATGGATTTATGAATGTTTAGAACAATTAGTGAAGAGCTTATTTTTATAGAAGCACATAATATTATGTAGCATATGATTTATATGAAATAGAATAAGTTTAGAATTTTAAATCCATGTGAATCGATTAAGGTTAAAATAAGTCTAGTTATGTTTCAGTGTGAAAAATAAAATCCTATATAACAAGTATTTTAAGAGTACAATTTTTAAATTGCAGATTGCTTAGTGTGATGTTTAAAATAACTGTTTGATTAACTGTAATACAAATATTTAGTACAAATTATTAATATATCATCTGAAACCAAACATTCCTGTGTTTCATGTTGTTACATTTATATTTTTTGAGGAGGCATTTGTTATACTTGGGGCCAATTGTCACATGAATGCAACAAAGGTGTTAGTTTAACAAGCCTACAAATTGTGTTATGTCCCTATTTAATTTTTATCATTGTCTCTGGCTGAACGAGATTTCACATTCATTGTTCATGCAGACATATCTTGTGCAGTGAGTCACATCACACCTAATTCAATTACTGCCTCTTCCTTTAGCAGAGTAATTTTCACCAAGATTTATGCAAATAACTGGGTTTTTTCTTCTTCGTAGCGCCTCTTCCCTATCTAAATTGTGCCTGTTTAAAAAATCTTTTTTTCAATGGAAGCATTTTGTAATACTTCACATAACATGACATTCTCAGACCTTCAGGGACATGGAAAACAGTGTCTATCCTAGAAGCACTGGGAAGAAGGCAGGACCCAGCCCAGTATAGTGTGCTGGTCTTGCAGGGCCCACTTAAACTCCCAAACTCACACAAAAGTCAGTGTATAATCACAAATTAACCTAACCTGCACATCTTTGAAAATATGGAAAGAAAAATACAGTATTTGGAGGAAAATGTGCAAACTGCACACTGGATCCATGAGGCAGCAGCACTACCTACCGTGCTGCCATTCCCATGTTAACATTAAGGTTTTAATATTTTCAGTCACATACAATAATATCTGTCAAAATCAATATGATACTGCATTTACTGAAAAGCTTCAGTCACACACAGTAATATCTTTGAAATTGTGTATGACACTGTATATACTAAGAAGCTGAAACAAATTTCCTCATGACTTATTGAAAACTGTAGACTGTCTAAGCATCAAAATATTGGCTCTTCTGTCCTTTGAAATAATCTGAATACCAGAATGAACTGACTCTTAAAAAATACATGAAAGGTTTAAATACATATTGTATAATGATTACCTGGCAGTATCCTTTTCAATAAACAAATAAATAAATTTGAGCATTTTGGAAGTTATATGATGAAGGATTATAATATAGCTTACAGGAAAATCAGCCTGTAATAATAGCCTGTATATACTGTAATTCTTAAGGCCAGTTTATACTCGGTTTGTATTCGGGTGCAGGTAACTGCAGACACAGTCACACACAAAGGATGTGCACCAAGGTCTGTGCACCCTGCCTTTTCTCGCTAATTTTTTCTTTTTTGGCCTTTAAATAACAACCTTGCAGATATTTCCATTTCTGCCTCCACACACTTTTATATTTGCCCAGGGTCTGCTTAATTTTTGCCATTAATTTGTGAACATTTGGCTATTGCTATTTGCTTTTAATGTTGGATTGTATGGGTGCAGGTAGCAACACTGTTGCTCCAATGAATGTGTGTTTCCTTGTCTAGTGCATTCACAGTCAATGTGCACAGGGCTGCACAGTTATAAAATTCTGTGTGTCAGGTCTGATGACAAACTTTACGTCACATGCACCATGGCAGACCTTTGTGGTGATGCAGATGTGCTAAGTGTAAACGGGCTGTTAGCACTTTAGATTAGCTATTGCAAAAATACATCTATTACTCATTTACTCTTTTGTAACAAGACCTTAACAAAGGCTTCATTTGGTGTTAATAACAGTCTCAAAGCATTATTCATCTTGGCCACCTAGAATAACTTCACTTTGGAAGAGTCAGAAGTAGCTTAAGTGAGACACATGTTTCTAGATATTGCATACTTCAGTGTAACATTGCAAATCCTTTATATTCATAAGTAATGTTATCAGAATATCAAATGCCACACTGCACAGAGATGAAAAATGACTTGCAACATGTAAGATGCTAAATACCTTTATTGTCACTGTACAGTACAACAAAATACCATTTGGAGAAAGCCTATGGATGCATCAGATAAAGTATAAAAGAGTAGACAATAACAGTGGTGTAGCTCGAGTTCGTGCCACTCGGGGTGGGGCAGTGCTTTAATTTGCCCCCCTCCAACATATCTGAATATATTAACCTCAGTCAGTCAGTCATTTTCCAAGTCGCTATATCCTAACACAGGGTCATGGGGGTCTGCTGGAGCCAATCCCAGCCAGGAACAAATCCTGGGCAGGGTGCCAGCCCACCGCAGGGCACACACACACACCAAGCACACACTAGGGACAATTTAGGATCGCCAATACACCTAACCTGCAGACACGGGGAGAACTCCACGCAGGGAGGACCCGGAAAGCAAACCCAGGTCTCCTTACTGTGAGGGAGCAGCACTACCACTGTGCCACCATGCTGCCCCTACGTTAACCTATTTAAATAAAAAATTTAAATGGTATATAGAGAAATTATTATATATCATATTATATATGATATATAGAGAAACGGTAATAATTTTTCACAAATAATTATTTATAAACGTCAGCTAGACAAGAATATAGTAAAGACGCATTGATAAGCCGTGTTCTAATTATTAGTTTAATATAATTATGCTGCGAAAACCAGGACAGGTGTAGTGTACAAGTGATAGGTGGGGATGCAAGAACACATTTGGATTGATAACAAAATTATAATTTGTAAATTAGTTGTTTATCTTCCTAGAAAATATTCTCGGTGTAATGTTTATGTTTTTTTTTAATTGCCTCATAAATTTCAACTGCTGTGTCTGATGACGTCACAGAAGGATATTCTGAAAATTATTTTTGAAGCATTTGTGGATAAAAATCAGAGAATTTTACTTTTTTCATTCATGAGTGATATTTTTCCGAACCCTGCTGCTTACACATGAATTGTACCAAGCCTTTTGGCCAATAATGCCACCTCCAAAACTGTGCTGCCCAGGGCGGACCGCCCCTAGCTACGCCACTGGACAATAAGCGATGTAAACAGTAAACGATGAGAAGCACAATTAATAGTTCCAAATATACATAGAGTAAAAGTAAAGGTAAACATCCATCCATCCATCCATTTTCCAACCCGCTGAATCCGAACACAGGGTCACTGGGGTCTGCTGGAGCCAATCCCAGCCAACACAGGGCACAAGGCAGGAAACAATCCCGGGCAGGGTGCCAACCCACCGCAGAAAGGTAAACATGTAAGCATAAATAGTGAAAATAATAAATTAAGTCAAAAATAAATGAACTCACAGTAAAGACTAAGATAAATGCAATGGTCATGAGCGCCAAACGGGTCATGTATAGGCATGTGACTATGTGTAGTTGATGCAGACGTTCAGTTCAATCAGAGGTAGTTCTGAATAGGAAGGGGCAGTGATCGCTGTGCATTTAATTGGATGATTGCTTTGGGGTAAAACCTGTTCTTCAGTCTGGTATTTTGGACATGCAGGGCTCTGAAGCGCCAGCGAGAGGGCAGAGGAGTAAAAATGCAATGGCTGGGGAAGGCTGGATCTCCACAAATGTTCTTTGCTTTCCTGCTGTAGCGGGTGGTAAAGATATCTTCCAGTAATGGCAGCTGAGCACCAGTAATTCTCCATGCCATTTTGATGGTACACTGGAGGGTCTGTCTGTTCTCAGACGTTGCAGCCAGAGTACCACACTGTAATGCAGTATGTGATGACAGACTCTGTGGTGCACCTGTAAAAGATAAGCAGCAGAAAAGTACACTTTATAGAAATAGATATACTGTAGATATAGTTATAGATATATAGATATAGTTACTTGACCAAAGGAAATTGTGGCCCATTTACTCAAGTGAAAAAATTACCTGTCATGTCCCTTAATCTTCATATATATACTGCTCAAAAAATTAAAGGAACACTTTTTAATCAGAGTATAACATCAAGTCAATGAAACTTCTGGGATATCGATCTGGTCAGTTAAGTAGCAGAGGGGGTTGTCAATCAGTTTCAGCTGCTTTGGTGTTAATGAAATTAACAACAGGTGCACTAGAGGGGCAACAATGAGACGACCACCAAACAGGAATGGTTTAACAGGAGGAGGCTACTGACATTTTTCCCTCCTCATCTATTCTGATTGTTTTTTCACTAGTTCTGCATTTGGCTACGATCAGTGTCACTACAGGTAGCATGAGATGATACCTGGACCCTACAGAGGTTGCACAGGTAGTCCAACTTTTCCAGGATGGCACATCAATACGTGCCATTGCCAGAAGGATTGCTGTGTCTCCCAGCATAGTCTCAAGGGCATGGAGGAGATTCCAGGAGACAGGCAGTTACTCTAGGAGAGCTGGACAGTGCTGTTGAAGGTCCTTAACCCATCAGCAGGACCGGTATCTGCTCCTTTGGACAAGGAGGAACAGGATGAGCATTGCCAGAACCCTACAAAATGACCTCCAGCAGGCCACTGGTGTGAATGTCTCTGACCAAACAATCAGAAACAGACTTCATGAGGGTAGCCTGAGGGCTTGACATCCTCTAGTGGGCCCTGGGCTCATTGCCCAGCACAATGGAGCTCAATTGGCATTTGCCATAGAATACCAGAACTGGCAGGTCCACCACTGGTGCCCTGTGCTTTTCACAGATGAGAGCACATTTGACAGATGTGAAAGGGTCTGGAGAAGCCGTGGAGAACGTTATACTGCCAGTAACATCATTCGGCATGACCAGTTTGGTGGTGGGTCAGTGATGGTCTGGGGAGGCATATCCATGGAGGGATGCACAGACTTCTATAGGCTAGACAACGGCACCTTGACTGGCATTGGGCATCAGGATGAAATCCTTGGACCCATTGTCAGACCCTATTCTGGTGCAGTGGGTCCTGGGTTCCTCCTGGTGCACGATAATGTCCGGCCTCATGGGGCGAGAGTATACAGGCAGTTCCTGGAGGATGAAGGATTTGATATCATTGACTGGCCCCCCATGCTCGCCTGATCTGATTAGTGAATTTCCCCTTGGGATTAATAAAGTATCTATCTATCTATCTATCTATCTATCTATCTATCTATCTATCTATCTATCTATCTATCTATCTATCTATCTATCTATCTGATCTGAATCCAATAGAACACCTCTGGGACATTTATGTTTTGGTCCATCCGATACCTCCAGGTTGCACCTCAGACTGTCCAGGAGCTCAGTGATGCCCTGGTTCAGATCTGGGAGGAGATCCCCCAGGACACCATCTGTCATCTCATTAGGAGCAAGCCCCAAACCCCCACCGACATTGTCAGGCAAGCATACAAGCACGTGGGGGCCATTCAAACTACTGAGTACAATTTTGAGTTACTGCAATCAAATTTCGGCAAAATGGACTAGCCTGCCGCATTATTTTTTCACTTTGATTTTTGGGGTGTCTTTGAATTCAGCCCCCTGTAGGTTGATAATTTTCATTTTCATCAAATGATGTGGCATCTTTTCGTTCTTAACACATAACCCAGTCCATATCAGTATAAATATCCAGCATGTCTTTTTTTCCCATTGAGATCTGATGTGTTTTCAAAGTGTTCCTTTAAGTTTTATTGAGCAGTTTTATATATACAGTAGTTCCTGTGGAAATCCAACATACAAAATGGCTGCACTCTAAGAAGAGCTTAATAGCATGGAGCAGATACTGTGCACTGAGTATAATATGATAACATAGGACTGCTGGAAACAATGCATTACAATCCTGCAGGAGTTTAGATAGTTGGTTGTAACAAGAACAAAGCTGTACAACAGTTAGACAAAGATGGATTGAAAAAGTAGCTATTTGCAGATCTCCACCTTGAATCTACCTGATTATGTTTTTTTCTTCTTAAAAATACTTGTTTTGTGGTTATTTACTTATTTGAGTCATTGACATCTGAGAAAAGATCAGGTTCTTTTAACAGACTAACATAAAAATTTCCTAACAGAGCTGGAGCCTACAACAACAGCAACAGACGCAAGGCAGGATCAACCCTGTAAGCTGTCAAAGACCACCACGCACATACCTGCATAGAGCCAGTTTGGAATTGTCAATTAACCTAACCCACACTCCTCTTGGGATGTAGCCGATCTAAACAGATATGGAGAGAATAAAATCTATGCATATTCCATCCATGTCTGCACTCTCCACACAGATGGTGAATACATGTTGGATTCCTAGATTAAGCAGTGTGCCACCATTCAAACTTAAACAAAGTTACCATTTCAGTAGTTATGCAAACAGTTAAAAAGGAATTAAAGTTGCAAAAACAAGTAAAACTTGAAATAAGAAAACAATGTATTCTGCATTAAAATGTGTCAAGTTCTAAATAAAAAACAGCAATTTGGGCCAGCTTCCTTTATAATAAATGTTAAGGCTTCTGGAAATAGTGATATTCCTGGATGTGAATTTGCTGTATAAATTAGACGCCTGCTGTTCTCTGAGAGAGTGACAATGAACATCCTGCTAATTTAAACAATTCTCAAATAATCTTTACCAGACTTTCCAAATCTATTTCGGTTACAGTTCTAGACCTTCTAATAGTTTAAATATGAGTTTTACTTTTTCTTGAAACTGCAGGCCAAGAAAAAGTAGAATCATGGTATACAGATAATCATTTTCAATTGTGTAAAGTAGTTTATTTGATATTTAACAGCATAGACTAAACAAAGGAATTACAAAACAAGAACTACATGATAAATAATATAACTATACTTAAGAGTTAAACATGTCCTATTATGATATTGTTGTCATTGTCATATTTTGAATGATTCAATGAGGCACACCTCTACAGGCAAATGTTCTAACTACATATCCAAAGACATGAGGCCATATGAAAACTCTTTACTTTCAGGGCATATTTTATCATGTTATAAGATCACCTGTGTCTTGCAATTAATATAAGAAGGTACCTACTAATTGCTTAGATTTTTTTTCTAGAGTAAGGATAGGAAGAAATGTCAAAACCAGCTATGTTGCCTGCAACCTCTTACTTGTCCCAGTGTTCATTGCTGTACCCGTGTGTTTAACACTCTTGACTTCAGTATCAGACTGCTCACTCACTGGGGGTGTCTTTACTTTCAAACCTTTATTTCAACCGGGTTTATCACCAGTAGAAGACTTCACAAAGAGATCCACTTGTGTCATTAAGGGAGTACCTAGCCTCCTGGCCTACTAGTAGCAGGTAGACAGAGACTGGCTTGAAGCTTTCACTCACAAACTATGTGCATCAAACCCAATAACAACATGTGCAAAGATATACACAGAATTAAACAACCTGGGTAGATTAAATCTTCATGCAGTGCCATTAGCTGCAGCAAAAAGTTGATAAACCTTCCCATGTGGCTCCTTTGCATAGCTGCAGGTTATGTCTTCTCCATTAAAAATGAATAAAAAGATTTCTTTCAGAGGAGGAGAGATAAAGCTCTCTGAAAGTGTCAGTTTCTTTAAAAGCAGAAGCTTCCCCTCCCTTCTTGCTCAAATGAACACGTAAAAAACAAGACACCATGGCTTATGAACAGATTCTCATTGCTGCTAGCAACGCACGCTGACATTTTCTCAGAATACTCTGAACCTATGTGCAAAAACACTTTACAGCTCATCATTCTCATCAAGCCCATAAGCAATGACTTCAACCCACATGTATCTCAACATTAGTTCCCCGAGATTCAAAGCTCATTAATGATCTGACTATGCAAAACACTCTGAAATCCCACTTCGTGTTCCATCTCGGTCAGCATACACTGTACTACTGTTCAGCTTGACCAAATTCATGCTAAACCCCTGTTGCCTTATATTTGTCATTTGAAAAGTTTAAAGTATCCTCTATACTGTATATCAAATTAGTTTGCTAACAGTGCTGTACAAGCTGGCCACAGTAACTAAATTTAGATTCACTTGGACTGTTCTCCTAATCATATTAAAACAAATTATACAAACCATTTCTTAGGCCTTTTTTTGGCATTTTGTTCCAGTTGATTCTGAATTATCTTGAAGAATACTGTTATACAGTATATACTGAAATGTAAAACAGGCACACATAAAGACAGCAATCCCTTTCTAAATTAAAAAATGGTCCTTCAGCTTCAGATAATGCACCAACGTGGTAACAGAGTTCCAAGAGGTGCAGAAGGCTAGAGAACAAATACATCAACCATCCACTTCCACTTCCACTCATGTTTAAATTAACTGAATTAAAAACCACTTGGATTTCCATTTGACCTCAGAGCAGCAACAACAGCAGCAACTCCATACAACACCAGACACCATCTTAAAGACTAATGGTATCATAAAACTAGTTGTCTGTGCCAAGATAAATTAGAACTCTAAATAGCCAGTAAACATCCAGCCACTTCTGTGTTATATGTTTGTCTGTCTTGTCTTGTTGCTTCCTGTCTTATATGTATATATATATATATATATATATATATATATATATATATATATATATATATATATATATATATGCATTTATCATATATCTATAATTCTTTAATGCTACAGTTACCTTGATATAAGTCTAATGGATGGAGACTACCTTCTACAATACAGAAAGGTAAGGAAAAAAAGTAGGAACCTTACCAAATTATTAAATCAATTACCACTTTTTATAATTAACCAAGTCAAAACTCTTCATTTTCCTACAATTGACCAAATACTTCCCTATAAACTATTTTCTGAACGAAAACTTTGTTTGCCTTCTCTACTAATTTCCCTTAAAACAGTGTCTGAATGAAAGAAACTGCATAACTTTTTATTCAAAATCACCAACAAACACCTGTCACATTATTTACGGCTTAACAAACTGTGAAAACAATCATTTATTGTTGTGGTGCGATTATTACTGGCAACTGATTTTTGTGAGCTTTGCTCCTTGCCAGCAGCAACCAAGCTGACATAGTGAAAATTCATTTTTCCACACTTTCCACGTTCACTTCAATGTACATACAGAGCTCACTTTACATGAATACATACATTGAGGCATGATGTAAGATGAAACGTGAATGTCTATGTTTTGAATACATTTTGTCTTGTCTAAGGTTGCAAAATAAAACTCATTACGTATTATATCTGTACCTAGTTTTATGCTCGGTAATAGTCAATAATGAGTTAGCTGACAGCTTTCACACACTGCTTACTTAGCAGATTGAAACAGAGTACAATTTTAATCTTGCACTGGTTTGGCAACTCAATTGCAAATTAATGAATGTATTTATTGTACTTTTGAGTATTTTGTTTTAAACAACATGTTAATAAATTAAAATCAAAATATAATAGCACCAAATCCTTTTACAGGAAACATGTTCTTGCCTGTTACCATGATTGCTTTGCTTCTTTTTTTCTTTTCAACTGTTGGTAATAATTCATAGAAAAAGTAAAGCTAAGAATGAAGACCAATGAATGTGCCATCATAATTTATTTGGTCACACTAAAGGCTAATAATATTTAATTCCTTTATTTTTCCTTTGACTATTTTAGTAACAGGCAAATTGCACAGGTATGGCAGAACAGTGTCAGCTACAGTCAATAAGAAATTGTGTTTTTTGCAGGTACTCAACTCATTCAAGGAAGAGTGTGATAGAATAGACTTTTATTTCTATAAGTCATTTGGGTGTAAACCAACGAACCAATCAGAGTAAATGTATGCATTAATCAGAACTGTTATGTAAATCCAGTTGTTTATAAAAGAACCTCTGCTCTTATTATTTTGACCATTCTGTAACAGACAGCTGTGATGAATGCTCCCTCTTCAGCTGTCTCAGAAAGGTTTTAGTGTAGACAAAGTTTCTTTTTTTAAATAATATTTTAATTTCTTCCACAGGTGGGAAACATGTAGGTCACAAGCATGCATCACACATGACTAGGGAGATGAGAAAAGAAAACCACTTACAGATACCGAGAGGATGTCCAAACTTCAGAGACAAAGACCAGACACAGGGTATAAACCCAAGATTGTGATTACAACAGCAGCGTTAATCACTACTCCCCTTCAAAGAGTTTCTATTTTTATAGATTTTATTTGAAGAAAATAACATTCCATAAAATCAAAATTTACTTTTACAACAAAGAAAATAACATATATACAATCGAGTTAAACTTAACAGACCTTAATTCAACCGCAGCCTGAGAGAGAGAGGAGAGCTAACAGCAAGAGGAAATCTTTAAAAACAACAAAGAAGGGAGAATATCCTTTTTATATGCTATTGAGATGTAGTCTGAGTCACCAAGACTGATCGATATTTCTTCTGGAATAGCATTGGGTGGGAGGTATGTAAAACTGGACAGGTTACTTTTAAAAAAGTTTCTCATTTGAAAGTACTGCAAAAATTGTGTTGATGGAACATTAAATTTGAGGTGTAATTGTTCATAAGATGCAAGGACATTATCTATATACAAATCTCTAAGTGTTTTAATCTCCAAACATTTTCAAATGGTGAAATACTGTATAGGTTTGAGATGGTAGAAAAAGATAATTGTCATGTACTGTAGATGTGCAACAGAGAACAGCTTCTTAAAGTGTTTCCTGCATTGGTTCCAAATTCTGAGTGATTGATGAACAATTGGGTTATCAGTATATTGATGATAATTCATATTTACTGGGGCACAGAGCAGAGCATATAAAGAAGCACTGCAAGATTTTATTTCTTTTGCAGACTAAGCTTGTGCATATTCATCAATGTGTGTAAAAATCCATGGCTTCATAGCTTGTATATTTGCCTCCAAGTAGCAAAATTGAAAGCTAGGTAATTCCATGCTCCCTGCTGCTTTAGGTCATTGTGGAGTCACCCATAGGACACATGGATGTTTCACACTTCACATAAATTAGGGTATAATTGAGTCTAATTTCTTAAAGAACAATTTGTTAATGTATGTGGGGAATGCTCTGAAATAGAAAAGGAAGCTTGGGAAGGATGTTCATCTTGACAGTATTGATTCTCACTGCTAATTTAAGATGAAGGGTTGACCATCTGTTCATATGTTGTTCAATTTTTCCCATGCTGTTAGCAAAATTCTGTTGAAAAATATCTTTATATTTTATTTTGATGTTCAACCCTATGTATTTAAACTGATCTACTTAAATAAATAGGAAGGTGACCAGTGTAATATTTTTTATAAGAGAGTTGACTGGAAAAAACACACTTTTATTCAAACTAATTTTGAGTACTGATATCTTTTGAAATTTTGCAAGTACAGAAAATTTGTGGGTCTGATATGTACAGTACAATAGCATCTGCATATAGTAATATTTCCTGTTCAAGTCTTTCTCCCCTTTATCTCTGACGCATTTCAAAAGTGAATGGCCAAAGGCTCAATGGCGATTGCAAAGAGCAATGGTGATAGGGGGCATGCTTTTCAAGTACCACTTTCTAGTTTGAAGTTTTATGAAATAATGTTATTATAATGATGAAATAATGTTGTTAATGCAAACAGAGGCTTCTGGACTGGTATAAAGTAATTATATTCATGCATATATGTTTGGACCAAACTCAAATTTGTGCAAAGAGGTGAATACGTAGTCCTATTCAACCATGTCAAATGCTTTTTCTGCATCCAAAGATCTCTGGTGTGTTATATTTTATGGGTTAAGTAATTACAATAAATAAATGTTGAAGATTAGAAGCTAAATAATTGCCTTTAATAAATCTGGTTTGGTCTTGTGGTATTACAGAAGGAAGCACTTTGTCAATCCTTCTACCTAGAACTTTGGAGAGTATCTTAACATTACTATTCAGAAGTAAAATCAGTCTTTAAGATGCACATTGTAATACGTCCTTAATTTTTTTTGTAAAGACAGTAATTAATACTTGGAGAAAAGTTTGACATAGGGTTTTGTTGTCTCTAGCTTCTATAAACTTTGCTAATTATAGTAGAGCCAACTTATTCACATTTTTTTATTAAATTCCACTAGATACCCATATGGGCATTCTGCTTTCTCACTTTGGAGTGAGTTTATAGCATCCAGTAATTCTGAGAGTGTCAGAGGTTTGTCCAGTTGCTTTGCACTATGAATATCTAGCTGTAGTATTTGTAATACATCAAAAAACTCATTAGATTGCTTCTTTCTTCTGGATGGAGTTTGACACATGTTTCCATACTCATATTTACAAGGTGATTGTAATTTATAAAGTGCAAATTGCCTTTTTTGGATATGCATTTTCCTATGTTTTTCATGTGTACATTTTTTCATGTTCCAGTAAACGCAAAGATTTATAAATGAGGCCCGGGTGATGCTACTGCGATCCTCATCAGAAAAAGTGGAGTGACAATGATGATGAGTGTGCCAATAATCACATACTCACATGCCATTTGTATCCAACTGAGCAGAATATAAGAATTTATAGTACTCCCTAAATGTGTGGGTTATATTTTTATGGTCAATGATTTTATTTCCATCTGTGTTGGTAACTTCTGTTATTGCATTGTGAACTTCGTGCTTCTGGATTTTTGAGCTAAGATCTTATTAGCCATCTTTCCGCGTTCATAGTAGAAATGTTGCAATTTGTTTGTTAAGAGGTTAAATTGCATATCCTTTTTTACTCCTTGTACTCTTGATCTTTTCTGGTAATTTTGCTAATTAACTCTGACGACTTCTTTCTTTCCAATTTATTTTTGTTGGAGAGAAATAATCTGCCTCTTTTAAAAAGCCTTCAGAGTTTCCCAGAGTATTCCTGCACAGACCTCTGAGCATGCATTTGTCTGTTGTTTGGAGATGAATTCTGTACAATTCTCATTAGCTAATGATGGGGTTAAGACTTCATCTGCGAAATGAGTGTGTGGGGCATAGTGATTTATGCTCCATGATCAGAGGGTTGTGGTCTGAGATAACAATAGGGTTGTACTTTCAAGATTTGATAGGTGGCAATAAATTATTATCTATAAAGAAATAGTCATTTCTTGAGTAGATGTAATAAACTGATAAAGAGAAGGAATATGCTCTTGAGTTTGGATTTAAAAATCTCAATGGGTCTTATAAGTTATGATTCATTGCAAACTGTGTAATTATTTTTGAAGTATTAGAAGTTATTGTCATTGTAGTTGAAAATCTATCCAGGTTTGCATTTAAAACATAATTAAAGTTTCTGGCCATAATAATTTTATGAATGTTCATATTAGGAATTGATGCAAATACATTTTGGATGACCTCTGTATTCATCCACATTAGGTGCATAGATATTTTCAAAATTATTTTAGATTTAAATAAATTGCCCATTAGAATCAGATACTACATCTGATATTACAAATGAGATATATTAATATTTATATTAAGATGTATAGCTAGAGTGAAAGATTAGTCCAGTCCATTCTCTTTGCAAGAGAAACTGATCTTGATTAAGTAAGTCTCCTGTAAAATTACTATCTTGGCATTTACACCTGTTAGGTTAGAAAATACTTTTTTCTCTTTAGATCGTGATTGAGACCTTTAACGTTCCAGCTGACAGTTCTCTGTTTAGTCAGAGAGACACTGCTTCTGAACTTTTGAGGAAATTTTGTAATGTTAAGTAAAGGCAGTGCAGTGTTTCATACAATAGGTTTATGCTTTATTTCATATTATTGCCAAGTATTATGGCTGAGCCTATTGTTTTGTTCGCACTTACAGTTGTTGGAGTAAAAAGGATAGATAAGAAGTAACTTGCTTTCTTTTCCCCCACCCTTCCCCAAATTACCTTCCCCAGTGAGGCTAAACCACACTTCACAAAGTACCAGTCCTCTGACATGCCTAGAGACAGAACATGTCCAAAACAAAACAAGAACACCGTAGCAGTGTAGAAAGCTTTAAAATTAAAATTGAGATATCTTGTAATACAATCCAAATACAATAAACCTAGGATATAATGTTAAACAGTCCTACTAAGAAAATAAATATATAAATAAATAGAATAAAAATTGAGATATCTAATAATAATACAATCAGGATCCAATGAACCTGGTGTATGATGTTAAACAGTCCCCTTAGGAAATAAAGCAAAATTTTTAATGGTTACCAAAATATACATATATTTAATAGAATATATTTCAATATAGAAACTGTAAGAAAAAAAAGTGCCCAAAAAGGAAACAGAATGTGTAGTTACAGCAAATGTTGCATTTCAGAGAGACCAAGTAACAAGAAGAATCTTTTTTGCATTACCAGGACACAACATGACTCATGTTCACATTCTAGATGATGTTGGGATCAGTCCTTTTAGGTCTTTTTCTGCCTCATAAGGAGAACTAAAGATATAGAATTGGCCATCAGAAAACACCTTCAATTTGGTTGGAAGCATGAGGCTGAATCTGATTTCAGCTTTACATAAACGTTGAAGGATGCAGCTGGTTTAGCAGTTGTTGAAGGGGAGAAATCTGAGAAAATACAAATGTGGTTATTTTCAAATATAATCTTTCTGTCTGAGAACTGACATCAAGTTTTCTTTGACTCATAATTTGTTGAATTGAACAATCAGGCTTCTCAGTTTTGAGGCATTCAAGCCACGTATGTGATAAACTGCAAAGATTTCAGAATCCGATTTAAAGTCCTCTCCAGTTATTTTAGAAAATAATTCAGCTATGAATTTCACTGCGTTTGGGCTTTCACGGTTTTCTGGGAGACCTTCAGTTCTGATGTTGTTCCTTCTTTATCTATCTTCCAATGCAGCTAATTTATCACCAAGCTCTTTGCATTCAGATTCTACAGCAGTTGCATTTTTGTCAACTGCTCAACTTCTTCAATATGCGTCATAAATATTTGCTTAACTTCTTCCAGTGATCACAAAGTACTGTTATTTATTCTCAGTTTTGCTCAACTTTGTATGTATTTTTTCATCAATACTTGCTGCAGTTTTTTAAGGTTTAAATCAAACTTAATGTTTAAAAGTACCTCCTGTTTTTTTTTTTGTTTTCTGAAGCAGGTAGTCCATGCAATCCATTCTACTGTCTCTTTTGCTGTCCATTCTAATGTTAGTTCTGTCCGTTCTTTTGTGTATATCCTCCTTTACATTATTTATCCTAACCACCCCCTCCCCCCGAGTATGGTAATTGTCGCCTACAGCTCGGATAGGTCGTTTCCATCTTCTGAAAGTGAAGTTATGTTTCCATTTGGAGTTGATACCATTGCCTAACAGGGGGTGTGGGTAGTAGTTGATAGTGGGCATAAAGAAGCTATACTCAGTTCCAACATCCCTGCCGAGATTGGCGAATTCTCATTGCCCGCGTCACTTTTAGTTATGTTTCCACATTCGCTGTTAGATGGAGAAGATGCTGCAGCATGAGATCCTGGCTGATCCATTCTTTTGCCTGTCTCTTGCAATTCAGTCTGTGGCAGGCCGTAACTTGACCTTGAGGCCAGCTTAGTTTTTGAAGTAACTTTAGCTACCTTTTCCTTCTCTTTCTGACCTCCTTGGTCTCAGGCTCGTGCTTTTAATAAGCTTGTAATTAAATCCTCCCAGGCTGATTAAAAACAGGATATCTCAGATAGATAATAAAAAAAGATAACACACAGCACAGCAATGCCTCAGATGTCCATTTCTTGCAATGGATGAGACAAATCAAAACATTTCTATTGTTAAACCAGAACATGCTATGTCACATAGCCTTAGAGGCTAGGCAGTGCTTTTTACAAGTTTATTGTAGCTTTTGCTAGTGATGGCTTTTACCTAGTCACTTTCCTATAGAGCAGGTATGCTCAACATTTCCAATGCAGGACTCCAAAGTTTGCTGATTTTCATTGCAATCAACCTTTCATTAATTGATTCATTAATCGGTCATTTATAGCTGTCCACCTTTATTTGGTTCAGTGCATAAATATTCTTCAGCATATTTACCTTTTATAGGAATTTACCAAGCAAGAGTGGGTCTCCTGGCAACTTCTTTTAAAGATTTATTTATTTTAAATACTTTAAACATGTATCCCTTTGCTTGAAAATGATGAAACAATTGGAAATTAAAATGTCAAGCAGCTGCTCCTCTTACTATCTCTTTGACCACTGTGCCACTGCAATTATTATAATACAATTATTTTATAATATGTAAAGATCATTGTGAAAAATTATATTAAAGTATATTTCTACTCTGCTATAATAAACCAAATCTATTTCTCAAGCCACAAGCTTGCAAAGTTTCTTAAAATGCTGTTGTTTGTCTTGACAGTTATTATGGCATTTTTCTACCTGGGTTCATTCTCTTTTTGAATAACACAAAATGAGAGCAAAATCCACAAGAAAGTAACACTTCTTACAAGATAAAATTATAAAGTCTATGTCCTTTTAACCTTAATGGAGTAAAATCCAATGACAAGAATCTCCAGAGCATATCTTTGGCACAAGTATAGCTGTTTATTAATTGAAATAAAAAGAAAAAAAGAGAGAAGAAGGGGGGGGTGGGCCTTCCTTCATTTGCTTGAAGACAAAATAACATGTCCACCTTTTTGTTGCTCTTTGTAACAAAACTTGGCTTTAGTTTATGCTAATTTTAACTGGGCTTATCTTTAAATGTCTTCTTCATTTAGATATTAAGGATGAATCTATTTTTAGTGCATGCAAATGTACTTTAACACAACAACATTTATTTATATAGCACATTTTCATGCAATGTCGCTCAAAGTGTTTTGCAACAGGGAATAAAAAGGAAAATTAGAACATTAGAATAATCGAGACAAGAGCAAGCCATTCTGCCCAGCAAAGTTCACCAGTCCTATCCACTTAATTCTTCTAAAAAAACTTCAAGTCTAGTTTTGGAACTCCCTAAAGTCTTACTATCTGCCACACTACTTGGTAGCTTATTCCAAGTGTTTATGGTTCTCTGTGTAAAGAAAAACTTCCTAATGTTTGTGCAAAATTTACCCTTAACAAGTTTCTAACTGTGTGTCCGTGTTCTTGAAGAACTCATTTTAAAATAACAGTCTCGATCCACTGTACTAATTCCCTTCATGATTTTAAATACTTCAGTCCTGTTACCTCTTAATCTTATTTTGCTTAAATTGAAAAGGCTCAGCTCTTTTAATCTTTCCTCATAATTCATCCCCTGTAGCCCTGGAATCAGCCTAGTCGCTCTTCTCTGGACCTTTTCTAGTGCTTCTATGTCCTTTTTGTAGCCTGGAGACCAAAACTGCACACAGTACTCCAGATGAAGCTTCACCAGTACATTATAAACTTGAGCATAACCTCCTTGGACTTGTACTCCACACATCGTGCTATATTACCTAACATTCTGTTTGCCTTCTTAATGGCTTCTGAACACTGTCGGGAAGTTGATAGCGCAGAGTCCACTACGACTCCTAAATCCTTCTCATAAGGTGTACTCTTGATTTTCAGACCTCCCATTGTGTATTCAAACCTAACATTTTTACTTCCTTCATGACATACTTTACATTTACAGACATTAAATTTCATCTGCCACAAATTTGCCCAAGCCTGTATGCTGTCCAAGTCCTTCTATAATGATTTATTGGATTTCAAATGATCTGCCAATCCAACTATCTTGGTATCATCTGCAAATTTAACCAGATTGTTACTTATATTCCTATCTAAATCATTTATATATATTAAAAATAGCAGCAGCCCTTGCACTGACCCCTGTGGAACACCACTCTTAAACATCAGCCAATTCTGATAAGATTCCTTGCACCTTCTTCCTGTGTCTGAGTCAATTCTGCACCCATCTACAAACATCACTTTGAACTCCCACTTTTTTTAGTTTTATGCCCAACCTCTCATGTAGCACCTTATCTTATCATATGATTATATCTTTTTCATTGCTTCCTCATAAAATTCCAGCATGTTAGTAAAACATGACCTCCCTCTTCTGAACCCATGCTGACTGTTCCGAAAATCTCCTGTACTTATCATGTGTTGCTTAATCTTATCCTTAATAATTCCTTACATTAATTTTCCTGTGATTCATGTTAAGCTTACTGGCCTATAGTTGATTGGATCTTCCCGGTCACCCTTTTGATATAAACGGGATAATATTTGCCATTTTCCAGTCCTACGGAATCTCCCAAGTCCGGAGTGACTTCCTAAGAATATGTGTCAAGGGTTTATATAGGTACTTGCCAGCCTCCTTAAGAACACGAGGGTAAATATTATCTGGTCCTGATGACTTGTTTGATTTCAGCCTATTTAATCTGACAAGTATTTCTCCCTCTACAATTTCCAGATCATTCAGTACGTCCTTAGCAGTCCCATTAACTGCTGGAAGGTTATCCACTTCCTCACTTCTGAAGACCTCAGAAAAATGCAAGTTCAGAGCTTCCGCTATTTCACTGGATGTTTTTAATTCCCCTTTATTATACTTGGTGCCCTGGAAACTTGCCTTTTTAATATCACTAAAAAGATGTGTGTTGAAATTACTGTCTGCTTTGGTTGGTCTATAACACACTCCTGAAATAAGGCCTCTTTCCCTAATGCTTTCCAGGCAAAGCTACATGTCCTCACTAAGATGGGGCTCACTGTCTAATTGAAGAGGACTTGCTTTTAAATTCTGTTTGACAGAAACAGCAACACCACCTCCTTTTCAGCTCTGGCTATCCTTCCTAAAAATGTGTATCCCTCTATGTTATATTCATCTCCATTTTTGTTATTTAGACAGGTTTCCCTTATTGCTATAATATAATGCTGTATTACATACAACTCCAACTCACTTGCCTTATTTTTGATACTTCTAGCATTAAGGCAAGCTATGTTTATTGTGTTACTCCTTCTACATTTAAAATTTTAGTTTGGAATTTACATTACTACGTATTTTTATTTCCACACTGTTGTTTGTTCCTCCATGTATAGATCTAAACCTGGCCTGTCCTAAACTCCCTGCCCCACCATTCCCTAGTTTAAACCTTTCTCGACTAGCCTACTCATATGCCTCCCCAATACATTGGTGCACCTCCTGTTCAGATGTAACTCGTTACAGCGGAATAGGTCCCATCTGTTCCAAAAGGAGTCCCAATGCCTTATAAACCTATACCTTTCTGCCCTGCACCAAGATTTGAGCCACAAGTTAAGCCTTCTAATCTCCTCAGCCTTACCTGGACTGGCATGTGGCACAGGCAGAACTTCAGAGAAGACTACTTTGTCAGTTTTGCTCCTCAGCCTGTCACCTAACTCTTTGAATTTTGATTGCAAGACTGATAGACAAACCTTATGTATGTCATTTATTTTAATATGGACAATGACAACTGGATCTCCCCCATACCCCTGCTTTGACCAAGAGCCTATCACCCTTTCAGGGATGTCCCTCACCTGTGCACCCAGAAGGCAATACACAATGCAATGCCTCTGGAGCAAACCTGTGCTTCAATGAATGATTGAGTCCCCAACTATCACTACCTCTCTCTTACTTGGAATTGGTTTTGAGGTGGCCCGTTGGGGAACCTCATTCCTGCCTACCACCTCAGAATCATCAGAGACACCATCCAGCTCCGCAACGACCTGAAAACAGCTTGACACTTCTAATTCTGGGGTTGATGTCCCTGGACAGTGTGCACCCTTTACCTTACACCTTGTGACTGAGACCCACCTATCTCTACCTGTCTGGTCTGGAATCTCCTCTCGTGCCACCTTAGGGGTGCATATTATCTCTCTAATGGACACCTGGGCCAGGTTTGCCAATTCTGTATTATAACGCAGGCCAGCCAACTCCTTCTTCAGTTCACCAACCCTGAGCTTGAGGTGCTGGATCAGCTGGCATCTCCTGCAGATGATGATGCCCTGATAGACGACTGGCTCCTCCAAGCCATCATCTCAAAAGTCCATTATCCAACAGGACTTGCACTGCACTGGCCTCATTATTAATATTTGGTTTACTATCTGTACTCAGATATGGCCCACATAAGGACAGAACACAAGGCCAAGGGAGAAGCACCCGGAGCTTAGAGGCATGAAAGCTGTTTCCCAGAACCTAACCCTAACTCAAAGCCTACAGGGCCAGGCAAGCCTGGATGACAAGGATCAAGCATCATGTCCCCAGAGCCTAACCCAACTCCAAAGCCCACAAGGGAGGCTGGAAAATGAAAGGAAACAAGCTGATAACTCTGATTGGGCCTATCCACCATCTGTAACCAGATAAGGCCTTCAAAACAATACCAAAAACATATGCTGGGATAAGGGGTGGCGGCTCTAAGGACAGTGCCTTCTTCCTTCCCAACCAGTCTCCTGTGCATTCTGGAGTAAAGTTTGGGAGCAGAGTTTACCACACAAAAACTAACCCACTATAGTTCTTCAATACTCTTTTAATGTTTTATTGTATTTCAGGTGATGCACATACTTTGCGTTATCATTCTTCCACTTGACAGATACAGTCAATTACCCTTTGTATCTCCTGTTTCAGACTAAATTACATTTTTAAGGTGCTCATTGTCAATCAGTGCAATTCAGGAAGTTGTTAATCTAGCAAAGTTTTACCAGAGCCAAATGTGACATGACTGGTAAAGTATTCATCAAGTGGTCAGAAAGTGGGGTAAAAGTCCAGGCTCTAATAAAAGGCTGTGGAGAGATAATTGGAGGTTTCATAGCAATTCAGGTGGGCTGACATGGAGAAGCAAATGTTATCCTACAAATGACAAGTGGAAGTCTGTTGTTTTATCCCAAAGAGCAGAAATTTGTAAAGCCTTGTCCTTATAAACATTGTTCAATGTTTATAAGGCACTGGATGATGTTGTGAGCTTATGTTGTACTATTGTAGAACTGGATGTTTACATTTTGTGTACCTTCCATTAGGACACATCCCACAGTTATTATGGGCAGGTCTTCATCAGTTGTGACCCTGGCATTATGATGCCAAAGTTGACAAATGACACATTTCCCTATTCAAGTTTCTGGATAATAGACTCCTTTTTGGCATTCTTTTGTCTTGATTAAAGACTCTGTTTTTCAAATATGTTTTCTGGTTTTGAAAGCTTTGCTCCATCTTTTGACTATGATTTTTAGTTACCTTTTTGGTTTAGTCGACAGGACTCTTGAGCTTCCAGTTCTGACATTTGCTATTGTTTTGACTATGCCTCACCAGTCTCACTCAAAAATATCTAATTTATTTTATCATAACATTATGAAAGAGACAGATTCATGAACATGCAGCATGTGCAGGCGAGATGTTTGGAGAAATTCAGTCCACTGCACAGGTTGTCAGATATGGGTGCTTAAAAGGTAGAGTGGTGTGAACAGTAGTCTGCAGGTGGCAACCTGTGCGTGTAAAAAGTGTGTGAGAGGAATTCAGGATGTTAACGTAGTATGTGTAATTTATATATCAGCAAAAGAGTTGTTTTGGATAAAGTATGGAAATTATGATACTTGGGTGACATGTTGAGCACAGATGGAGGTGATAGTGAGGTTAAATGTGCATGGAAGGACCTCCGAGAGCTGTCCCCCATTCTGACTTCTAAAGGCACCTCTCTCGTATTTATGGATAGCATTTATGAAAGCTGAGTGAGGTGAACTCTTCAGTATGGGAGTGAGATATAGCCGATGAAAGGGGAACATTAAGAAAAATGGAAAGAACAGATATGAAATGACTAGATGGTTGTGTGAAGTGTCACTGGGTGAAAGGAAGTTGAATGCAGATCTAACAGAAAGACGTCTTATTTAGGTGATTGGTGTTGTCTGAAGGAGAAACAGACTAAGATGGTTTGATCATGTGGAGTGAATGGCACAGGATGAGTGAATGAAGCCCAGAAGGAGGCTGAAGATGAAGATGTGGTTGTAGGTGATATTAGATTATATTAAAAACATGGGTCTCACCACTAAGCATGCCCAGGACTGTGGAGAGTAGAGGAAAAAGATTTAGGTGGCAACCGTCTAACCTGGATAAACCTGGAAAATGGCCAACTACAATGAATGATGATTTGTTTTTTTTGTTGTTTGTTTGTGTTGTAGTGAAAAATTTTGACTTTCTTATTTATTGTGGAATAGTGTCCTTTAGTTACAAGGATACCGTATATTATTATACTTTACAGTCTGGTGTAAGTCTAAATAATTTATTTGAATGTACTGCACTCTATGTAGCAATGTAATATCCATTGCCTCATGCAGCAATAAATGAAACTAAAAATGTTTTTCTAGGAGACTTGTTAAAAAAAAAAGTGGATATTTCGATTACAGGATTTCATTATCTTCCAAACTCCCAGTTATGGTAACAAAACATTTCTAAGCACTTAGCTTATTAGCACAGAAGATATATCTTGTCAAACACAATTCACTCAATGGATGTTGTTAAGGCAGTTTATTAGGCTTGTCTATGAAAACATGATACAAGTAGTTATCTCCCTTAGGTTTAATTGGCCCATTTTCCTCTTGAAAATTGCTTTTGACAATTCATTTTGCTACAGTTTATGATTGTGAAACAATCAAATTAAAACTGAAAAAACTGCAGCATAAAGGACCTGCCAGTCAGACTGCCGATTTCTTCTCTGTTGTGCCCAAGTAAAGTTAAAAACAGCTACAAATAGAAGTCAGTGCTCATTACAGAGACAAAACAAATCTAATATGGTAGTATTAATTATTGTTTCTCAAAATAATTATATGTTAAGTTTTTTGACCAGGTAAAAAAATGGATCTTTGCTCATGATTCTGTATGAATTATAGTTTATTTTTATTTAGTTTTTATTAACTGCTTACAAGCAGAAACGTTTAGTAGTCAGATGAACAAAAGAGGAAAATATCAAATATGTATAATTTAATCTCTCTCAAAGTTTATTTGAAACTGTAGAACTAATCCATAACTAAACTCTCACAGAATGTAAGAGTCATTTGTTAGTTAGTAGGGTTATGTTAAATCGGTAGAAATATTTTCTCAGTTATGTTAAAATGTTTGCCTAAATATATTACAGCATAGACAATGGGAAGTTCTATTTTAACAACAAGAAGCTAAACTATAAATGGAATAGTCTAATTATTTCTTCTCTGTCTGACTACAGATTGGTCCCAGTTTATGATCTGCCTTGCAGTTGGTAAGGCATGGAGGGGAAACTGTTTCAAACCATATTAAATGTACCATACCGTACCACAAGTAACAAGTTTAACAAGAAAAAAACTAAGATTGTATAAGAAACATCTTTTTCTTTTTGCCTTTTATTCTTCATGTATGATAATTTTTTTCTGATTTTTTGTGATTTGTTCCTTTTAGATTTATGAGTTTGAAAATACAGTCAAGTGTACTACATTCTCTATCTGAGATAGCTTAAGAAAAAGTTTAACTTTCTCAACAAATTCCCTTGAAAAATAAATAGGTGAGATTTTGACTAAATCAGTCCACTAGGAGAAGAGTTATCTCATACAGAAAGACAGATAAGAAGATGGTAGTAGGTGCAGTCGTGCTGATCAATTAAGCTGCTGAACGTCATCCATCCTAAAACTGAAAGTAAGCCCTTTTTTTTCTTTCCCCCCGCTAGCTGCTGCCCAGACAACTGATGATACGGAATCCCTTTTATCAGCCATGACAGGCCCATACTAAGACACTTTGCACTTTGTGTTATTCTTCTAGTGCTACGAAGTTGTGGGAGGCACGAGTGGGAGACAGACAATGCCATCCCAGCCAGACAATGGCAGCGCTGTCTTTCCACTCCTACATGAGATGTCCCTCCGCACTTCTTAAACAGACGGAAAGGCAAGCTTTTATTCCTTTATCCTTTTTGTACTTTTTCTCCTAAAACTACTGCCACTCTTTTAACACTGCTGAGGACACAAAACTAACTTTATTTAATTTCTGGTAATGTCAGTAAGGCACATTACCACTGTTGGGAGGACCTGTAGAGACAACAGCATCAGGGTACTGTATACCCCGATACGCTAGAGGGCTGCATCTCTTGGATTTGTTGTTCCCTCTGGATACCCACAGGGCATCAGGAGAACTAGAGTTCCAGAATACAGTCCTGTTAGATTCCGTGGGTGCCACCAGGGGGCATTGCAGGAATATATGATCCCTATTTTGTGGGACTCCCGTCTGACCCAGAAGTGCTTCCAACAGACCATGTCCAAGCCCTGGAAGTATTCCTGGGTCAAAGGTAAAAGAAGCTGCTTCACCTTGACCAGTCAGTCAGAGTCGGGAAGAAAGAAGGGAACACTCAATGGAAGTAGGTGGATGAAGGAAACAGAGAGGAAGGAAGAAGAATTGTACTTGCAACTGCTTGTGCAAACTTTTGGAGCAACCTTAAAAACATCTGTTTTGAACCTGTGACTTGACCCGTATTGGTATTGGTATTGTCCTGGGTTGGGGCTTGGTGGCACCCCCTATCTAGTCAATGTAGTTTCACTAGTCATTGTAGTTTTCTCCAAAACTACCTATGCATCAAGTAACACTGATACAAGTAATTGAAGAGCTTAGTGTATATGTACATTGTTCATTTTCCTGGCTTTGCCTTGATATTGTCTTTCTTATGTGCTGAAAAGAAAAAGTATAAAAATGTATCTATTTTCCGCTTTGTTCCATTCTCTCAGTGGTGTGAACATCTCATTTCCAATACAGGAACATCACTAAGTAAACACATCTCTCCTATATTATTTTACATTACATATCTAACACTCCTTTGTCTGTTTGTTTGCAGTCTTGAGGTGACATCCCAGATCCTTCAATAGCATATTTAACACTGGCCTGGCCAAGACAATGGATATTCAAAATGTGGCAGAACTAGAAAAATGAAACGGGCATAAAAGTTAGTGCAACAATACTTAAAATAAAGTGCAGTAGATTGTGAACATTTTAGTAGGTGTGCATCAATGATAAATCTCCATTTTCATTGTAAAATGTTAAAATAGTAGACAGACTACTGGTTTCAAAGACATTTTGCATTTTTTTAAATTAAAGGACCAAGAGAAGCAATGTCAGTGATGCAGATTCTTTGGGAAGGCATTTATAGAATGAACAAGTTAATGTGGTAGAGATTAATGTAAGAAAGGACTATAAGAAAATAAGAAAGGACTATAGAATCAGAAAACAGTTTGAAAAGTTAAACATCATATACAAAGCACATGTGTTTAGGAAAGAGAATTAAACACATGGTGGAAATGTGTTGCTTAATGAGGTAAGGTGACCTAATGTCATTACTTGTATATAGTTTTTGATGTACCCATAACTGATGATAACTAAGTTGATGAAAGGATTTAAGAGAAAACGTTTCAGGAGAAGGTGAGCTTATGAAGGGCATAGGGGTAGCAAACTACAAACCTATGATAGAAAAGTAAGAAGGTCTTGAATGATTAATAATCAGCAATAATAATATATCAGGAAATGAGACATATTGACAGGAGAAAATTATGTTGATATTTCAGAGAATGAAATGTGAAAAGATCACTACAGATCATGACCTCCTATTTGAAAATATATTACTTTGTGCTAAAATAGTGTATTAATTTGTTTTTTCACAATAGGTGATACATTTATGAAAAAAATATTTGCAAAACTTCAATGACATTGCAACATGGTGTTATTAGTTCTATGAATTTAATTTTACACTTTGTAGAAGATATAGTTAAGTTATTTTAAGGTAATAATTGCATGTTCTTGAAAAAAATATATTGAACAATCTGCATTTTTAAATAAAATAAAACTTGCAATGACTGATATTCTAGATAAATTAGAAATAGAATCATCCTGCTGTCTGTTTCTGTTTCATATTCTTTAGACACCTGGTGAGATGTTTTTAATTCTATAATCAATCGTGTTTGTACCAGTTATAAAAAAATGTCTGAACACAACCTGCCTACAGAGACACATCAAGGAAAACATGTGAAAAGACCTTGACAGCATTGAGAGTATGAGGAAAACCTGAAAATGAATACCCAGATCTTTTCAAAAAGAAGCACTGAAGCTTTTGTTAAAATTATTTGTAAACCTTCTTTAACTACTATTAGCTAATGCCCATTAAAACTCTTCTGTCATGAAATCAGAATACTTAATTTTAAACATTAAGCAAACATATACTGTATAAAATATATGCAGACACCTCTCTGGTAGACAAACATAATAATTTCTATGCTTGCTTTGATGTGAATGCTGCTAATACCAGCCTGCAGTCTATCACGTCTGCGGTGGGAGAACCACTCAGTGAGGAAACAGTGCTGAATTTGTCAGAACACGATTTAAGGAAAATCTTTAGGAAAGGGAAAACTAGGAAAGCTGGTCCAGAGGGCATCCCAGAAAGTGTTTTCAAGATCCGTGCTGATCAGCTTGCACTACTGTTCATGATAATACATAATCTCTCTTTAACCCAGTCTTGTGTACTAACATGCTTTAAAAGATTCAACGTTGTCCCTGTACCTAAGAAAGCAAACCCAACCTGCGTGAATGACTGTCATCCCATTGCAATAACACCTATGTTAATGAAGAGGCTAGGCAAGAATTGCATATTGCTCCATTAGATCCACAGAGGATGCTATCACCTCGATCCTTCATACAGTATTGGCTCACCTAAACAAGAGAGGGGATTAAGTGTGAATGATTTTATTGACTACAGCTCTGCATTCAAAACAACGAACCCCTTTAAGCTCATCACCAAGCTCAGGGACCTGCATCTGAACACTGCATTGTGTAGCTGGATTTTTAACTTCCTGATAGACAGACACCAGGTGGTTTGAGTGGGTGGCTACACTTCATCATCCCTTACTATCAACATCAGTGTTCCACAGGGCTGTGTTCTGAGTCCACTGCTGTACTACCTCTATAGATATAACTTCATGGCTGCACATGACTCGAACATTTATTGTCAAGCTTGCTGAGGACACAGTTGCTTTAGGCTTGATATCTAAAAACAATGGGCGGCACAGTGGCGCAGTGGGTAGCGCTGCTGCCTCGCAGTTGGGAGACCTGGGTTCGCTTCCCGGTTCTTCCCTGCGTGGAGTTTGCATGTTCTCCCCGTGTCTGTGTGGGTTTCCTCCGGGCGCTCCAGTTTCCTCCCACAGTCCAAAGACATGCAGGTTAGGTGGATTGATGACTCTAAATTGGCCCTAGTGTGTGCTTGGTGTGGGGTGTGTTTGTGTGTGTCCTGCGGTGGATTGGCACCCTGCCTGGGATTGGTTCCTGCCTTGTGCCCTGTGTTGGCTGGGATTGGCTCCAGCAGACCCCCGTGACCCTGTGTTCGGATTCAGCGGGTTGGAAAATGGATGGATGGATGGATCTAAAAACAATGAGCAGGCTTAGCTGGATAAAGTGGACAGTCTCTAACACTAGTGTCAGGACAATAGTCACTCCTGAATGTGAGCAAGACAAAGCTGATGGTGGACTTTGGGAGAAAACAGCAGAGGCACCACCACCCCTTCAGTATTGACAGCACTTGGGTGGGGAGGGTAGACAGTTTCAGATACCCCAGTGACCACATCATAAAGGACCTGACCTGGTCCAAACACATTAACACCTTGGTGAAGAAGGCATGGCAACATCTTTACCAGCTCAATTTCCTCAGGGTTTTTCAGCTACCCTCTCAGATAATAAAGAATTTCTATAATGTACATCTACCATTGGAAGTATTTTGTCAGGAAGTATTACCGCCTGGTTTGGAAACAACACACAGCAGGACAGCAAGGCTTTGCAAAGTGGTGCAGTCAGATGAACACATCGCTGGGTGTGCACTCCCAAAATTCCAGGACATCTACACCAAGTGATGTTGAACCAGAGCAAAGAAAATGATCTGTGACATCAGCCCTCCCAACAATGGTCTCTTTTCTGTGTTGCAGTCACGTAAACACAATCACTGCCTAAAGTACAGTTCAAAGGAATTGAGCAGGAGCTTTTTCCCATAATCCATCCGTATGTTGAATAAGGAAAGTGTCCAGAATTACATGATATCATATTGCAATCTTACTAACATTATTTATTTGTTGGTCACTTATTATTTACCACATATTTAAAATTCTAGTAATGATTTTTGAATATTTATAAAGTCAGGTATTGTTATTGTCCCTTGATATTCTTCCTAAAAGGCACAGTCATTGGAGTTAAGAACCTAAGCATTTCACTATGTATTGTACTGTATATATAATTTTATGTGATAAATACAATTTTATTTGACTTGAGCATTATTCTCTCTTTGGGCAGTGCTTATAAACTACTGTATGGTTGTTGCTCCACATGACTAATTATCTACCATTTTATAATTACAGAAAAAAGCCCCTCATGCACTACCTCTTAGATCTATAGTAGAAAGAATATTTCACATAAAATAAGCAAATGCAGAGCCTAACCAGAATGAAACATCATAAGATCGATTAGGGCCGGTTTATACTTCACGCTCAGAATGCGTATGTGCACGCATCATGGTTCCCACATGTTCCCAGTGTTCATTTGATGTGTCCTCTGAGCACATCCTCAGAAATTAACACGATGCATGCGCTAGTTGCAGTACCAGCAAAAAGTCCAGGGAAACAGTTTGATTAAGTCAGAACGTGATGTCAGAGTCTCTGTTTACTATCTACATGTGACAGAAAGATGTGCGTGCTTTGATGTTTGATGAATGGTTCGATGTGGTGAAGCAAAATGGAAACATACAAATGTGTTTGTGGTGCTTTTATATTCCAGCGTCGAACATTCCCTAACTTAATGACACAATACATTTTAAAGGTCTCACATACCATCTTCTGTGCCGTCTTTTGTTTTTTTTTTTGCACCTTCACAACAGCATCAGAATGTACAGCAGCATATTTGAGCCACAGAGAAAAAAATTAAGGACACAGTGAAAAGGTCTATTTTGTCATTAAAGTGGATATTCTAGCTTATACCTTGAAATTTCCATGTTAATCTCGTAGTTTATTTTATTATTGAACAAGACCATCATAAATGTCCTCTTAAAACCGACTCAGTTTGCTACATGCTTTTGGGGCTTCCTTCTGCACTGACAGCAGCGGCAACCAGCAATCACCACACAGCATACATTAAATTGATGATATTCCAGCTCTCTGCACATTTAGAATCCTTAATGTAGATGCATACTTGATATCACTTTCATGATGAAATGCATTACAATATGTATATTACATTTTACAGATAAATTGCTAACTTCATTTAAATAATGAATACCGTTAATAATTACGCACGTGGGGGTGGCACGGTGGTGCTGCTATCTAACAGGGAATTATGTCCCTGGTGTTCCCTGATTGGAGTTTGCACATTTTCCTGGTGGGTTTCCACAGTGTGCTCTGGTCTCCTTAAGATATGCAGGTTTAGGGATTTGGTGATACTAAAATGACGATAGTGTATGCATGTGCTTGTATTCATCTTGCAATGAGCTGATGCCCGTCCAGGGATTATTTCTGCCTCGTGCCCAATGCTAGCTGGAATGGGTGCATCCCTGGATTGATTGATGTAATTATTAAACATCCATCCTTTTCAGAGATATTGTGGCAAGGTGTCCTCGGAATTTAATGGATGTTTCAGGCAATTCACAACACCGCAAAGCCGAACCTGTTCTCACTGTGATGATATCGTGCACTGCCAGCTGGTGGAACCTTCCAGATTTACCTAAAGTACGCGCACAAGTATAAACAGTACAACGCTTTGTGTAGCAGAAGCGTCTACAAGCACACATGTCGCGTCACATGAAGTATAAACCCAGCCTTAGACCCACAGCTAAAATCCCCTTGCATGGATGTCAAATATACAGTCAATTATGCTTTATTAAACTGTTGCTGTTCATATTATGACAGTTTGCACATTCTGATGTTTCTTTCATCAGCACTGTTGCACAAAGCTGTTAGTTGACTGACTGCTCCACATTGACACAAAGGATTGAAGGAAAAGAACCTCTGAATTATCTTTGAATTCATTGTATGTATTTGAAAAATGAATTCTAAATGGGGGCAGCATGGTGGCGCAGTGGGTAGCACTGCTGCTTTGCAGTTGGGTGACCTGGGTTCACTTCCCGGGTCCTCCCTGCGTGGAGTTTGCATGTTCTCCCCATGTCTGCATGGGTTTCCTCCGGACGCTCCGGTTTCCTCCCACAGTCCAAAGACATGCAGGTTAGGTGGATTGGTGATTCTAAATTGGCCCTAGTGTGTGCTTGGTGTGTGGGTGTGTTTGTGTGTATCCTGCGGTGGGTTGGCACCCTGCCCGGGATTGGTTCCTGCCTTGTGCCCTGTGTTGGCTGGGATTGGCTCCAGCAGACCCCCGTGACCCTATGTTCGGATTCAGCGGGTTGGAAAATGGATGGATGGGTTTAATATTTTTATAGCATTTTGATTAAATACATCTGTTTTAGCTACTTGATACCAGTTCTAATTTTGTTTTGGTAAACAAGCTTTAAATATACAGTATTTCCCAGATTTTTATGCAAAATTTTATATTGAGCACTGTATTCTTAAATATCCTTTAATGATCACAGAGTAAAAGTGCAACTACCAGAATGCATAATCATGGAAAAAGCTATTTTATTCCTATTTGTAACTGTTATGGAATTACACCAGAATCTATTCCCAGTTGCACATTTTGTATTATAGCAGCTGCTGGTGGTCAGCCATGAACCTGCAACATCTGGATTACAAAGGTCCTCAGAAGTAGTTTCTCTAAAGCAAGAACAATAGAAGAACTTCCACTCTCAGCTGCGCAGAAACTGCCTGTAAGCGGAAAGTGGAGTACTTCCGATGATGTCAGCTGAGCTCACTCTCTCTCTATACACAGCTACACTCCACTTGTCCACAGTGCAAATCCTGCCAACCACATTTTGTACTGTGGTAACTACCAGTGGTCTGCTGCAAACTCATGACGCCTGGATTTCAAAGGCCCAGTGTCTCTGAAGTGAAAAACAAATATTTTCTGTAGCTGCATTTACCCAAAATTACCAAAATTCTACAGCTTCAGTAGGCTTCATGGGATTCCACAGGCAAAATATCTTCGTTTTAAAAACTGTAGTAAATATTCAAAGTAAAACAGTTCACACAAAAATCTGGTATTGCAAAGTAAAAGAAAAGTTCTGATTAAAAAAAAAGGTCCTGTTTAAGGCTTATATGTCTTGTTTGTTTCTTTAACTTCTCTCATACAGTTGAAATATTTCTAAATGGTCAGAAAACTGTATGCCTATCCTATTTTCATATTATAAATGAGTCTTTCAGACCCAGCTAGCACTGGGACGTATTCTAAATGACAACTGACTCAATTAACACACTGTATCTTAGCTATAACAAGAATGTTCTATCTCATATTAACTTACAGGGGGTAAAAGGAAACACTAATATGAGTTTAACTTAAAGCATTAACTTTCTAAGACTGGCTTTTACATTTTCCATTCAAGGCCACATAGAGAATGCCTGTGAGTACTGCAAGTGGAGGTCCTTACTGGTAATAGGAGCTAAGCTCTCCCTCTAACTCTGCAGCCAACTTTCTGGGCAGCACTACCACTACAGCTGGACTAAAAATGTCATCCCAATTTGTAACATTTAACTGACATAATGAATTTTTGATCAAATATCATAAGCCTTATTTATTGCTTTATTATATTACATTTTTATATCAATTTTATTGTTTTATTTTATGTTCAATGTGAAATTTAAATTATAATAACCTAGATTTTTTCAGCACTGTGTATGTACAGTATTAATAGCCATTTTAACTTGATTACATATTTCAGTTCAGGAAACTGCATAAAACTGATAATTTAAAATGTAATATGACACTATAATTATATTTTAGATTTGTAATTCAGATTTGTGCTTTTATTTCTGCTATAATAATTATAGGGAGAAATGCTACAGATTACTTTTCTGTTATGGATTGAAGAAAGTGGTTATTAGTTTATTAAATCACGCTTCTATGTCTGTACTTAAATTACTTTAAATGTAGATGCTAGAGAATTGTATATTTCTGTCATTTCTATGGCTGACATCCAGGAAGAGTAAAAAATTATCTCCTTCGTGTAGACCAATACATAACAAGTGTGTCATCAGCTTAGATTATGAATTGGTTCTTCAGTGTTTGCTAAAAAGTGTCTGTACCAAGCATAATGAAAAGTTTATTTTTCTAATGGCATTGTACTACACATGTGATGTATAAGAGATTGAGAGAAAATTAATCTCAAATCTAAGTATGCTCCCCTGTTTCAATATTTTTCTTCAGTGCAAGAATGGCTTTAGTTTGACTTAATCATGTTTATCTTTCTAAATCATCAGGGGTCATCTTGTCTTTGAAGTATTTGTCAAATGAATTTCCTTTGCATTATGCAAATGTATTTAAATTTGCTAAAGTAATTTACTTTGTCATACTCTACCTCATTGAAATTGAAAAAGGCAATAAAGCAAGAGGACACCATTTAGACACTCACTAAACTTTAGATTATACTTTCATAAGAGTCTAAGATATGTCACAACTTGCTTGTTTATTGAAAACTAAATAAGTAACAAATGAATGGACAAATAAAGAACAACAAGGACAAATATTAGAGAGCAAGCTACAATAAAGTGTGGCATCCCCATTGAGCTTAACTGTGCAGTTGTTAGATTTGGCTTTCAGTGGGAGAAGCTCTCATCACCCTTGCTAGTTAGTCTTCACTCCTGTTCATTGCTGTATATAAACTTTACTCAACTAATTTAAATCCCAGGCCATTGTGCTAACTCTTAGAACCATTGTGTCACTGGAAATGTAATGTGTTTTTACAAGGCCATGTACCCTTTGCAAAGTTTGATTGTCAGAACAGTCCCACAAAATCCATGACGGAAATGTGTGATGTTCCCAGCTTCCAGTCATCCCAGGCCTCTCTAAAACTGTGGATCTTATCTACTTCTGGATCATATAGTGTAATCAATGTGCATACAATCCTTTACCAGTCCTTGTCAGTACATTGCCCTGCTCTTCAGCTGCTTGTGTCTCTCTCTTTTGACTTGCCCTTCTCCTGTCTAATGCCACGTTGAAATCATGTTTGCTCCTGGCATCCTTGCCACTCAGTCAACCCTCTATAGTAAGATGATGTACTCTGGCTTCTAACTTTTGTGTAATCTTCTCAAGGACCCTATCATGGTATTGTATGAGTGATTTTAAGTCCATTTTGTATATTGAATATTTTTAATTACATCAAGAATTTAGAACACTAACCGCCTTTGAAATGGCTTGCATTTTAACATGTCAACATATGTTTGACACTTACACTGCATTTTTGCTTTGCATGATTAGTTTGCCAAGATACTGGATTGGAATCAACATGACCTTAATTTGAGATACCCCATAATGAGGTGACTTTTCAAAAACTTGCTTACTAATTTATCATTGATATATTTGTTTTTGTAAATAACTGATATAAATATAATTTGAGCAAAAAAGTGCAAAAAAGGTGTATTAGATGGTATGTGATTATTCTGAATTTTTTAAGTACTAAGTTAAAAGTCGTGGTGTTGGGAGAACCACTTGCAACTCACCATCAGCAAGACAAAAGAGCTATTGGTGGTGGAGCCTCTGAGATCCGTCACCATCCAGGGGGAGGATGTGGAAGTGGTGCACAGCTGCATGTACCTGGGGGTTCACATAAACAACAAACTGAACTGGTCTGACAACATAGTGGTACAGTACAAGAAGGGCCAGAGTAGACAATACTTCCTAAGGCGACTTGTGTCCTTTGATTTGTGCAGCAAGTTGCTGGAAATGTTCTATCAGTCTATAGTAGCCAGTGTGTTGTTCTGCACTTCAGTCTGCTAGGAAAGAAACCTGAGCTCAAAAGAAAGCACAGTACCTGAACAAATATATCAGGAAAGTCTCCTGCATCACAGGGTAAACCTCAGACACACTGGAAGCCATCTTTGGATGCCATCATGAAAACTCCCTTCCACCCCCTCCAGGAGGAGCTCTCTTGGAGCACTTTTAGCGACAGGCTCATTCCACCATGGTGTGCTAAGAAGCGCTTCTGGTGGTCTTTTCTGCCCACTGCTATTGCAATTTAGTGCTGTCTTCTGATGTACTTGTTAAGTTAATTTTGCAATTTCTGCACAATATTTATTATGTATTATCTGTCCTGTTTCTGCTGCTGTATGCATTGAAATTTCCCCATGGGATTAATAAAGTTAATGTAATGTAATATAATCAAATTTTTCTTGTAAGGAATAACTTAAAAAGATTCCCTATAAGTTACAACAGAGTCAGTCAGTCAGTCATTTTCCAACCCGCTATATCCTAACACAGGGTCACGGGGGTCTGCTGGAGCCAATCCCAGCCAACACAGGGTGCAAGGTAGGAAACAAACCCCAGGCAGGGCACCAGCCCACTGCAGTTACAACAGAGTGTTTTCTCAAAAATGTTAATAATGAATGGGAATAAATATAAAATATAATTTTTTTTTCTTGTTTATCAGGCAACTTTAAATTCTTTCAATAGTTTCATTCATCCATCTAAATAACACTTTCCTGTTATACTTAATATCACACACCTCAGTTACATTATCTTTCTGAAGTCAGACATAAACCTGCAATATTTTCTATTTTTTCTACATTTTTAATTTTCCTGACTTCTTATGAGAGTTATACACCTCTGTCCCAGCATCCCCAGCTGTTACATAGCACTTGACCTGGTTTACCTTTTCAAAGTATCTAGAATTCTAAAAGGCACCAAATATTAATATCAACTTCTGATAGAGAATTATCATATTTGAGTTTTAATATGTGTGTGCTTTTAGAAAAGTTTGGTGCTCAGTCAATCCTTAAATTCAACAGTACTGAAATTATGATCATCCATATGACAACTTTCAGACTGGGTTTCTATCATAAAGACAATCAGCTCTGTAAGCTTCATTGAATCTTCTCAGATGCTCCAAGCCCTCTACATTAGGTTCACAACTGTCTTATTGAGCTAATTCCAAACCAACTTCTTTACAGGTCCTCAAAATGGACTTAGAATTCCAACATTAACATTAAAAACAAAATCACACACATTACATTGAAGAAACAAAGCCACTTATGAATGACTGTTGAATACTCTTTAGAGCAGTCTCTTGATCTTACAGACTGTTCAGCCTAAGAAATTAAAACATAGTTAATATGATCAAAATAACACTGTAAACCAAAACAAATAACTTATAACAAGTCTGACAAAAGCTTGCTTTAATATGATTTTGACATGTTAATTTTCTTTGATATTATAAAATATAAAGAATATAAAATGATTAATATTCTTAGATGTTTAAATGTATCTCAGGCACCCCCTTATAATGATTTTGTTCATATGGCTCTGAGCATCAGATGGGGTGGGGCTTTAAGTGTTAATAATATTTTAATGGATTTAAATTTTCTACATATTGTAATGTGGTCTTTAAACTCAGCAAAATATAATAAAAGGAAAAGTGAGACAAAGCAAAACAATAATACTTTGTAAAACCTATTGTGCTATTGTTTTATTGTAGTATTTTATTGTTACATTTTTCTGTATAATTATATTTTTCCTGTTAAAATAATAAAATAATAATCATTGATGAGTCTTCATTATTTTTTTTGCTTCATCATCAACATCTCTCATAGCATGTGTCACACACATGTGATTGGATTGGGAAACGGCTGAAGGGCCTAAATGATAGTAATTCCACGCCAGACCAGGGGGCGGTGGGGCGTGCTGTCTGTCTCTCTCAATCTCTTGCAGACCATTCCCCCAAAAAATTTTGCAGGGTTCCGGCGCCAATGACGATGTCACTTCCGGTCCAGATGACACCACGTCCGGTTTCCTGCACCAATGATGACATCACTTTTCCAGTCCTGATGATGCCACTTCCGGTTTTCCCAGCACCAATGATGGCGTCACTTCCGGTCCCGGCAATATCACTGTTGGTTCCGGCACCAATGACGACGTCACTTCCGGTCCCAAAATATCCAACAACAATTTTGCAGCCAGGAAACAATATACGGGTGGCTGCCCCAAACCTTCATGATATCTGTGACTCATCATTGTGACACAGGAAATATACTGTTTGCAATGAATGTTGGCTTACTTCTTGAATTAAAATAAGTTTGATAGCAGTTAACTGCAGCCTCTAACCCTTTAAAGAAACATTATATTTTAATATTAAAGGGAATCATGCATACGATAAAATCAGGATCTCCATATATTATTGTGATAGAGTGTAAGAGTTATGCAGATGAACAAATAATGCAACCGTATAGCATTTTAGACTAAAGAGACACAGCAGCACAGACATGCCAGTATGTGCCAGGCAGGTGGCTAAAATCTAAACTTGCAGCATAAACCGCCACCCTTAATATGCAAAAGAACCAACCTGTTTAGTTACATTTTACAACTTTCCATACAATTTGAATTAATAGGGCAGTCTAAGCAGAATCCATATGACTCTGAACTGGAGAAATAATATAGCAAGAGAGCAAATGGAAACAATGTAAACAAATTATGAAGCAAAATAACTAAATAAATACAAGTCACTAAAAAGGTTGTTTGAGACATTCAAATGAAAATATAAGTAACTTGACATCAATATATCAATCTAAAGACATTGCAATGATTAGCTGTAACTTGGCATATCCCCATTCACTTTCAAGTACGTTTGAAGCTTATGCCAGCAGTGTTAATCTGCATACAGTATTTTGATTTAGTTTAATTTTGTATTTGTTTAAAAGATTACCTGCCAAACATGCAGCACAATCTGAACTCCCTGCTTAAAGGTTATTTAAAGTTATATAAAGTTCAGTCCAACTGAGGATTTTCTTCTGACATTGAAACCCTATAATTGAGCAGCCTTGAATCATCATTCTTTTCACATGCAGGCACTGAATCAGAAGCCAGCAGAGGCATGTTGTTATTTGTTTAGGGATTCACTTTGACAGCAGAATCCCCTGGGATGATTCTGACCAACAGTTTACAAATATTTTCAGTTCCTTTTAGCAGACACACAATCAGAACTTACTAGAGGATGAAGATTCGTCTGCAAACATTTTTTTTAAAAGACAACTGACTCCTGGGTGAATTGCAGAGAATTAATTTTAATTCAAAACTTGCTACAATGAAACAAGTATCTGAACAGTACTCACGAGTTTGGACTACTTTCACCAACACATTCATGTGATAGTTACATTTATTCACATTATGTTTTTTTTAATGCATCGGTACATATGTTAATTATTTTCTGCATTCTTTTGTATATTATCTTATTCATTCCTTGGGAACTGCCATTTAGAGGTGGCACTTGCAAAGTGGCTGTTAGGTGTGACACAAGGATTCATGGATGGCATGACACCACACATTATAGTGTATAAAGATCAGCTCCATGTTCTTCCTGGTTTGTCCATATTTATGAAAATTTCAAATTATTAAATTCTCTGTGTTAGTTAGATTTAAAATAGGCCCTAGTGATAGGTTTCTTCTTCTCTCGACTTATCTCTGTTTCTTGGTTTACATTTTAGTCTTTGGTACAAATGTTGGTACAAAGGTCACATATTAATCAGATTACTAGGACAGCATTTTTTCACTTAAGAAATACAGCAAAAGTTAGACCTCTTATAACATTGCTAGACGCTGAGAAATTAGTTGACGCTTTTGTTTTCAGTCGGCTAGATTACTGTAATGCACTCCTCTCAGGACTACCCAAAAAGACATCAATCGATTGCAACTAGTGCAGAATGCAGCTGCTAGAATCTTAACTAGGAAAAGAAAATCCGACACATCTCTTCAGTATTAATGTAACTACATTGGTTACCTGTGCCATTTAGAATTGTCTTTAAAATACCACTTATGGTTTACAAAGCCCTAAAAAATCTCATTCCATCCTAATTTCGGAATGCCTGTCACCTTACACCCCAAATCATAACCTTAGATCTTCAAATGAGTGTCTGCTTATAATTCCAAGAGCTAAACTTAAAAGAAGTGGTGAGGCAGCCATCTGCTGTTATGCACGTAAAATCTGGAATAGCTTAAGTTCTAAATATAAATTCCCCAGGCTAATACAGTGGAGCCCTTTAAAAAACTGCTAAAAACCCATTATTTTAACATGGCTTTCTCATAGCTTCATTTTATTATAACTCTGATATTCTGTATATGCATTTATCATTATCATTTATGGTGTCTCTGAAATCCGTATTAACCCCTACTTTCTCTGTTGTTCTTTTTCCGGTTTTCTGTGGTGGCGGTCTGCGCCACCACCACCCGATCAAAGCACTGTGATGTCCCTACATTGATGGATTGAAGGCCAGAAATCCACATGACCATCATCATCAAGTTCTTCCATGTGAAGCCTGAATACAATGAGGACTGATTGAGGTCATTTATGTTAGGTAGAATGCCTAGAGGGGTATGGGCGGTCTCGTGGCCAGGAACCACATTAGATTTTATTTTTTTTCTCCAGCCATCTGGAGTTATTTTTTTTCTGTCCTCCCTGGCCATTGGACCTTACTTTTATTCTATATTAATTAGTATTGCCTAATTTTATTTTTAATATATTTTGTCTTTTTTCTCTTTCTTCGGTGATGTAAATCACTTTGAACTACATCATTTATATGAAAATATGCTATATAAATAAATGCTGTTGTTGGTGTCATTTGCCTCATTCTATTTATTTCCTGGCTTCTTTATCTCATTCTCGACCACATATCTCACCTTACTGTTCATCACTTGATTTCTATTAATCATAAATTGCTGCTGTCCTTTGCAATCATTACACATACACTAAACATGACATTTTGAGAAATAGACTATTGGCTAAATAAACCTGATTGCTGTATGTCGAGTTGTGGCATAAAAAACACTTGTGTTTTCACTTAATCTAAATCTTCAATTCTGTGTACTTCAGAAATCTCTTCTCTTCCGCTAGAGGTCACAGACTATTGTTTAAGTACTCATTTTCCTTTCCATTTGAAATATATCAGATTGGAATTATTTAAAACAACAGACCATGTGCTTAGAAAATAAAGTACTCTAAGTATTTTTGTTCAATACAAAAATAGCTGTTTAATACAAAATGTTCCTTTGTTGGATATTTTTAACTGTCAGTGTCTCCAAAATAAACTGAAAACTCTGGGGGTGGCTACAAGAAATGCAGCTTGGAAACTGATTTTTATGATAGGATCCCTGAGACTTATGCAAGACTTTTCTCTGGTGATATGTACTTGTCTTCTAAAAAACCACTAGATGATCAGTATTATAGAGACATAATATACAAATCTTACATGACTTAAAGCCAGGTAGGATAGCAGAAATTATGTAAGTTCTTCATCTTCTTTCGGCTGCTCCAGTTAGGGGTTGTCACAGCAGATCATCTTCTTCCATATCTTCCTGTCCTCTACATCTTGCTCTGTCACACCCATCAACTGCATGTCCTCTCTCACCACAATCCATAAACCTCCTCTTAGGCCTTCCTCTTTTCCTTTTACCTGGCAGCTCTATCCTTAACATCCTTCTCCCAATATGTATAAGCTTAAATAATACATACTGCAGAATGTACTGGTGCTCAATAAAAATACACCATATATCACTGCAGTTATGATGGATGGTCTGAGTTCTAGTGGTCAACAAATGGTGAGAAGAAAAAAATTGCTCCTGGACCTTTCCTTCTTGTAAACAATTCCCTCCACCTCTACAGATTGATGGTGAAAACGGGAGCATCTTATTGCTAAACTGGATAGCTGTCTGAATATCATATCTAAATATCATTAAATAACCACCAGAAAGACATTTGGCTATGTAACATAAAAATCAGTTTCTGAAACAATACATAATTTGTGAGTTTTCATATCTAGTATGCACTTCAGACTTAGAAGAAAAAAATGACATAACCTTTAGTTATCTTCTAACAACTGTGAAGTGAGTTGAATGATTCAGCCTTTCAGCTATGTTGTCACAACAAACATAGGAGAGCATAACTGGCAGGTTAGAATTGCATATCTCAAAACTTGTAACATAAAATGGCTATAATGCATCAAACTGAAATGCCAGTATTTTATGCCTACTGGGCACATCATTTCAACAGGCAGCATGTTTTTTATAGTGTTAACAGACCACACATGGAGAATTTAAAAAGCATAGCTTAAACAACTGGATGCAGTTAATAATGATTGTATATGGCAAATATATACAGTATATACTTGAAACTTTAAATGGAGATGATGCAGCCTGAGAAAACAATAAGTTAGTATGAATACAGTAAAGTCAACAAAATGATCATTTATAGACAAAGACCTGTAGCGGGAGGTTTGTATGAAAGGGTACATCACACAGGAACATCAGTCAAAACCCAAAAGTTTTCAAGTTGTGAAAGAAAAGTATTTAGACGTCCCTGGCCATGGGGTGGCAGCAAGCTGCTCCTTCAGACAACACGTGTGGGCCGACTGCCTATGCTTGGTTGATGTTTTTGATACTTCCACCTGCTCCATTTTGTTCATAACCTCCCGTATCTTTATTTGTAATCAAGCAACTTAGCCTTCATGTTCTGGATTCTTTGGACATATTCTAGGCATGAGGATGCTATATATGCCACTTAGTGTTGTGAAAGAATAAACACACAGAAACTCAGGTTAAGAGTTAGGGATCCTCCCCATATACTGGGTGTAGCGTCCAGTACAAAATAAAGGTCAAGTTCAAAGCAAAACATTAGACAAAATAAAGATCTCCCTATGGTTCTTTTATACAAAAACCAAAGGAAGTGCAATTAACAGGGAGGAGGTGCAGGGGAGGCTGTAGCTGACGTCAAACGCAGTGGCCGTAGATGACGTCAGGAATGAGGTTGATGGACTGTAGTCCGGAAACATGGCGACCCCATGGGGCCAGCTGAGGAGTCTTTTATCGGAACGGGACGTGATGACCGGTATGGCCATTTTACTCTGTCATTTTTCTGTGGAGTTAAGGAAAGAAAAGCATTAGTACCTCATCTAATCCCCCTGTTTTTCAATCTTTCACGTGCAATTGAGCCTTTTGACTGTCCCTTAAGCGCACATGTGTGACAGTGTTTATAATGATGAAAAAGATCTTAAGAGTTATTTTAAAGATTACCATATTAGTCCATTATAAATATTTTGTGGTGTATTCTGTTGTTTAGGAAAATATTAATTTTTCACAAAAGATTGAAATAATTTTGTGTCATAAAAATACAGAATCATCCAACGAATATTGATGCAAAGATCAGTTTTGTAGAGGATACTTATAAGAATTTGTGACTTAAAAGCTGTTACCTTACTGCATTTGATCCTCTAGGAAGAAACCTGGAAACTGTAAGGAATTGCTTAAGTACATTTTAATTACGTAGAATGCCCAGTGGAAGCTTGGATGGTCTTTTGGTCTTGAAACCCCTGCAGATATTATTTTTTTCTTCAGCTTATCTGGAGTATTTTTTATTTTTCCTGTCCTCATGCTCATTTTTGGAGATTTAGAATATGATACTATATATAGGACTCTGCTGTTCTATTAATTATACATATATCTATTTTATGCAAAACTATGTCACAAGTGTCTGGTCACACTTATAGGTAATCTAACTTAGACACCATTAAAATATCCGACTACGCCACCCAGTTTTATTAAGAGACTGGGAACTCCTGAAATTTACCAATAACAGCACACAGGTTTCTTTAAATTGGGCGGTGAATAAGCACACAATGAAAGACACAACAGTAATTTAGAAAAAAGAAACAGTAAGTTCTATTGTACAAGACAATATAAGGTACATTAAAAAGATAAACGAACATAACAGAACCTAAACATATCAGGAATTAATTTCCTTTTTTTAAAAGGAAAATACACAGTCCACACTCTAAAAGTCCGTAAAAACAAGAATTGTAGGATACAACCTTTAGTGGTGCAGAGTCCAGTTTGGGCACTGTGTTACCCCAACACTTAATTGTTCATGAATGCACTCTGTTCCCCGGCAGAAGTGGTGTCAAATTGTTGACTCCCTGTCAGCGTCTCTTCGTTGTTCCTTTTTCTTCCACTCTGGGCTCCTTGTTTTGCTGGGACCCAGGCACGCCTCATTCCTCGTCTGTCAGCTTCGCTTGGTCCTCTCATGTGGCTTCCCTCTTTCGCTGGACCCACAACTGGCGTCTCCTGGTGGAGCTGTCTCTTCCTCCCTGGAAGTAAATGTTGCCGTCCTTGTGCCTCACGTCGTGCCAGCCAGGTACCCTTCTCTGCCTGCGAGCCCCTGTGCCCTGTCCGAGTGTCTTGGCAGCGTTTACTGTGGGTTCTCCCTCCTGCCTTCTGCTGGCCAGCAGTTTATATTTACTTCACCCCTCTGTTGTCAGTCCTGGACAAACAGTTTAATCAATGGCACATCTAAATTGCCCGGGTTTAACAATTAATAAAAACACAAGTTACCAAAATGTATGGTTACCAAACATTAATAAGTACAGATATGCTGATTAGGAACCAATATTTCCAAGCCAGGTAAATACAGACATTCTACCAAGGCCAGACTTCAAAGCAGTGACTCCCTGGCAAGACAGCAAATACCATTAATAAGTACAGACATGCTGATTAGAAACCAATATTTCCAAGCCAGGTAAATACAGACATTCTTCTAAGGCCAAACTTCAAAGCAGTGACTCCCTTGCAGGAGTCCCCCTCTGACAATATGATACTATATATAGGACTCTGCTGTTCTATTAATTATACGTATATCTATTTTATGCAAAACTGTATTGATTTATTTATTTGTTTTATGGATTCATTGTTAGTGTTCCAACATAATTAAATTTGTTTTTATTTTGTTGTAACTATTTTTGATATCTTTTAAAGCACTCTGAGCCATCTATTCACCATATCACTCCCATCTTGCAGCCGCTTTACTGGCTTCTGGTTAAGTTTCACATTGTATTCAAAATTCTTCTGTTAACTTTTAAGACTATCCACAACCTTGCCCCTCCATATCTGTCTGACCTCCTCCATGTTGCCATTCCCTCCTGTACTCTTAGATCCTCTTCTTCTATCCACTTGAGTGTCCCTTTTGTCTATCTTACCACCATGGGGAGCAGAGAATTCAGTTGAATTGCTCCCCAGCTCTGGAACTCATTACCTTCCGGGCTTAGAAACATTGATTCATTCTCACTTTTCAAATCTAAACATAAAAGGCATTTGTTTAAGACTGCTTTTTGTTTTTGACTACAATTGCTGTGTCTGATTTCAATTTTTGTATTTTTAGTTTTGTTTATAATGTGTGTTTTATCTATTGTTCGGTGTCCTTGAGTGTTTAGAAAGGCGCCTATGAATAAATAAAATTATTATTGTATTATTATTGTTATTATTATTTCCAGTGTATGAAAGTGTGCTATAAAAATAAATGTTGTTTTTGTTTTGGTATTAAAAATAATACTGTATGCATGAGAATGATACATTTTTAAAGGTCTTTTAAAATAATAGTATTTCATTGGAGGTGATGTAATATATCTGAATAACCAGCTATTGCTGCAGCAACTACAGGGACTATTAGGGAAGTGATTTTCAACTTGTACAGAAATAGTTGCTAATTAGATTAATAACACAGAAATCAAATATATCACTGGGACTGGAAAAATTTATCCTATAATCTATGCATATATAATAAGTAATATTATATTGATAAATATTTAATATTTAATGGGCAATTCCTATATATTGAAAGCTAGCAAATGCTCTCCGATTATAATAAAAAAGTAATGGTGCCAGTCCTAGTAACTATAGGTCCAATATTCTTAATGTGCATCACAGGTAAATTAGTGAAATCAATTGTTAAAGAAAAGGAACATGTCTGCCCAATATATTCTTGAAAAATAAACACTATTTTAGATGGGGAGATCGAGTTTTAGGAATATTCTTGAATTTAATGAGGAAAAAGTAAATGCTTTTTGGCTAATGAGTTTAATATGGTATTATCGATCAGGATTTTCAAAATGCTTCTCATAAGGTCCCATGTAAGAGGCCTAATTAAAACATTTTAGAGTTCAAGGTATCCTGCATAGATGGGTACAAAACTGACACAAACACAGAAAGCAAAGTGAAAGGAACTTTTTCTGAATTAGGACATGTTAAAAGGAATATCTCTTAGTGATATGGAGAATGTGCTATCGTTAAGCAATATACTGTACTGTACATGATTTACATTAAATTGTAACTACCAAGCTATTTAAGTTTGTTGAGGGAATAGTGGATACCCTACAGTCAGCGTGATCATTACAGATGAACCCTGACAGAATTGAAACTTATATGTGGTATATATGTGGTAAAAGAAATTTGAAGCATTACATATAGGAGGTAAAAATGTGATGCTAGTATATAGAACTATAGTCTAAAATTTGATATTCTCCCTTTAGGCAAATAATAATAGCACATTTACTGGTAAGAAGGCCAATAGGATGTTAAGTTACATAGCATGGTAAAGTTATTCTTATGATGTATTACATAGTAGTGAGGTCTCTTTGAAATATTGTGTACATCCAATTTCCATATCAGAATCCAATTTTAAGCAGATAAACAGAGTTGAATCTTTTCATTTTAAGCATACTACAGTCAAGAACAGGCACAGATAACGCGCTCCAGTATTTTAATGCACAGAGGGTTTTTTATTTTTAAAGTGTGTTTTATTGTTGAGTAGGTAGATTGTACAGTGCATTGGTACGTTTCTTTTTTTTTTTTTGATTGAGCACTTGTTTAATTGAATTCACCTGATTGTAAGTGTGTTTATTTGACTGGGTATTTTTCACAATTGTTGAAACAGTATTTAATTGGGTGGGAATTGGATGGATGTGTGTTAATAAAGGAAAAAAAGGGACTCTCAGAGGCAGAAGAGGGACGGAAGGTTGCTGGATTTATGTTGACGACAGGCACGAAAGGACAAAAATAGAAGTGGAGAAAAGACAGCAAACAGTTCCAGGATGTTTTAGAAGTGGCAGTGGCTACACTGGACCCAGCAACGTATATTCGTTTTCCCAAGGGTTGTGATCAAGTGGTCCGAAAGCTGAACATGGCATAGTTTTCCTTGAGGAAGCAAGAAGCCACTGGCTATAATTTAAGTGTTAAAATCCTGGGGGCCAAATCACGGATAGTGGCAAATCCACAACCAATTCGATTGGGTACTGGAAGCTCTGATTCGAATATTTAGATGCTTCCTACCTTTATTTGTTACAGCTTATCCTTGTGAGGAGGACAACTTTCAAGTGGACAGAACGTCAGAGTGTGTCTTCTGGAGGATCATGCTAAAGATCTCAGATCTCAGGGATTTTTACCCAAAAGAGAAGGGGAAAAAAGGAAGTTTAATTTAAAGCTTTTTAATTATTTAAATGTTTTAAATAAATTTTGTAAAAGAGGGTTTGATCTGCCATGGAAGCGCTGTTGCTTGTGCCTGTCTTTCAGTCCTAGATTTCAAACTGAGAAAAGGGGAGATAATGCTGTGGTGAAAACATCCTTTGTTGCAGGGGTTCTAATGCCAGAAAACCTCCCTAGGTCAGTGCCGGATTAACCAATAGGCACATGTAGCATATGCTACGGGCCCCGCAATTTTGGGGGCCCCCAAATGGTGGACCCAATATTTAATGAAAAAGTGTAGCATTGAAAAACTGGTCTTTAAAAATATTATCTTTACATTTTTAAACTGTAAATTTCTTACACAACAAAACTTTAGGGGCCCAACACATAAAATTCACATAAATATTATAAGATTCTTATTATAATCGAGAGTAAAATAATTATTTAGTCCGGTTTGAACTGTTCAGAATCTAAACTTCAGATGATGCAGACCAAAAGGGCCCCCAAATTTGAAATGTGCTACAGGCCCCCAAAGCTCTTAATCCGGCCCTGCCCTATGTGGTGTAGTCAGGACTTCCCTATTGTGTGACAAAGGCATTCAGAATTTTTAAAGAAATCAGTTCAATAAATTCCATCTGTTATTTTAAAATATTCTTAAACACGAACACCATAGAATGGATGGAAACTGAAAACAAATTTTATGATTTTTTTCTTCTCTAAGAGAACCACAGACATGTGGATTTTGGCTTGGACAGAAACTTGAAAAGCAGACTTCAAGAACCACAAAAGCCCCAAATTCTTTAAAATGATCAAAATCCCCAAAAATGGTCTGTAAGAGAAAAGACAAAGGCAAATAAAGTATCTTTATAAATAAAGAATGTATTTATATAATCAAAAAAGAAGGAAAAACAGGCAAAAAATAAGAAAAAAAGCCCAAAGCTAAAAAGAACAAATGCACAATCCCAAAAACATACATAAAAAATGAGAAGCAAAGCAAAAATCTAGTAAACAAGCAGAAAACAACCAATATTTGCAATAGAGAACTGTTCTCCACAACTGTCAATTAATGTCTACATGCCACCTCTTGGGCTTCCACCTGAAGAAAACAAGGAACATAAGTAAACAGCAAAATACGCAATACATAAATACTGAATAATAAATAAACAAAAATATGTTAAAAATAAAAAAAAATAACAGAAATAACCAAAAACAGAAAAACAAACATAAGTCAGACCACAAATCATGGCTGAAACATAAAAAGTAGAATCTTGGTTATACTTCACAATTCAGCTAGCTTATATTTTGCAAGAGTTCATTAAATAAGGATTCACACGCTATGTTGGGGTGACTGGTCTGCTCTCGTCAAATCTGTTTTGATGTTTATCAGTTTAATTAAGTTTTTATGGTCATAACTCATTGGCTTGTCACATGACCATAGACTAAATGGCCTGGGAGGAGGTTGCACAATATGTAAGGTGCATTGGTCTAGCCTGCAAACTTGTGATATCCTTAGCAAGCAGGAAATCTTACACTTTACTAGCGTTTTTAATTCAGCATTTGCCTTTTGATGATAGATACAAATACTAAGATAATGTGAGTGACAGTGTGAGAGAATAATTTAGAGTTAACAATACTTAAGTATTTTGGTTTGCAATGCACAGTGAAATACATAAGCATTTGTTTTTCTAATGTCATGAAGATATTGCTGAAATGGTCAAGTAAACAAGCAGAATGTTCCAGGAGGATGGTTCAAGAAACCGGCTGATGTAATGTTCTTTCATGCACGTAGTATGGCTAGTTGGGACGTATGCAGTTTTCATAACAGAATGACAGCTGAATTCAATAGATATTGAGGAACAAGGATATAATGGAGAAAGACTGGTTGTACTCTATGCTAAAACAACTAATGTCTTTCAGCTATTCAGAGTATGATATCTAAGTATTAATTCAGCACTGCTATGCAAATTCAATTGTCTATAAATATAACCCCCTACCTGTACTTTTGATCATTTTGACCATGCTGTAACAGACAGCTGTAATGGCTGTTCCCTTTTTAAAGAAAAAGTATAAAGGTGCAATGGACAATTTTTCTCCTGCCTTGTTTCTGACTCAAAGAGGTTTTATCAAACTTGTCCTGGTAGTGGATAAGTTTCTTTCTTTAATTAATGTTTAATTTCTACCACAGTGTACAGTAGTGGTTGAGGTTTACCAAACGTGTCCTTGTTTCTTTGTTTGTTTCTTTCTTTAATTAATATGTTTTATTTCTATCACAACAGGGATAACCAATGAATCTCACAAAAGCTTTTGCATGGAAGAAAATAGAATAACATTTTAAAAAGATAAATTATAACTGTAAGTAGAGGATGAAAAAATATGGGATCGGTATGAACAGAAATTCAGGAAACAAAAATTTATAAGAGGGTTACTCATCTCAGTCAGTAAGCGTTTTTTCCTAGCTATCTGTTTTTAATGAGAGGCTAATTCATTTTTGCAACTGAACTCCATGACTGACTTCTTATTTTCCTTTGTGTGCATCTATTCTGTAAATGAACTCTGCAGTAAAATGTAGAAAATCAAAGCATGAGTGTTGTGACCCATTCGTCCACAAGGGTGCATTCACATTTAATGGGCTCATTTAGTATACTGTTGTTATTTTCTTTGCAAACTACAGGCTCAAGTGTAGGTGGCAAAAACACAAACAGTTCATTTGTTTGTTTAGCTAAAATAAAAATACACTTTTTAAAAACTATTAAGACAGAGAGCTCGTAATATGTGTACATGGGAAGGGACACCTTTTTTCAATGTTTGTTTTTTTAGTTCTGTTCTGTATTTCTTTTACGTACAAAAAAAAAAATATGAAAAAATCTACAACACAAATATACAGTATTTTATTATGCTGATTTTTATAGTCTTAGATATATTAAATATTAAATAAAAAGGAGGAAATAATTGCTCTGTTTGATTCATAATGTTGTGTTCTCAGACATCTAATAATAAAAATTCTTAACAGTCAGTCAGTCTTTCTGTTATACAGAGCTTTCCCATAAAGCACTATCTCAAAAATCTTACAAACTTCATTAGAATATACAAGTAAAAGCAGACCCTTGACATATAGACTGAGACCATCCAAATAAAAGTTCCAGGTTAATTTCATCCATGCTGTTTATACATAGACTAGCTGTGTAAGCCTAAGCTGTAAAAAGCCTGGGGTCCTAGAAACTATAGAAATCGTCAGAAAAAAAAATGGAAATATAGAGATGTCAGGTAATTGAAAGGAACTACTCTGGGTGTTGCTCTCCTAGGAGGTTTCGTTTTGCCGAAGTGCATTAGCGGCGGGAGGAAATGTAAAAGGGATACCGGTTTGCCGATGTTAGCGACTAAGCAACTTTGTCTTTCTTCTAAGATTTCGTTTTGCTGACGTGCTGGACTTGCTTGTGTTATTAGTGGCTAAGTGAATTTTCTGTTTCCTCTGAGGGGGAGACCTTACCCCGACTCCACCTCTCACTTCTGGGTCGGACAGACACACACACACACACACACTTACACACGCAGACGTTTGTATATAAGAATGATATGGGCTATGGGTATCCCTGCCCTCACACTTCGCAAGCTGCTTCTTTTTAACTGCACCTTTGTTGATAGGTGATAGAGATTATGCAACAGTCACATGGTGGAAGCAAAGGAGAAATAAAAAGCAAGCAGTGCTTTGTGATGTCAGTGTGACATGACAAACAAGTAACTACTCTGAATTCTACAATCGCTGCAAAAGAGAAACGCCTCCATAACCAAACTTACATGCACTCATTTGGCATGCTGTCATGCTATTGTTTGTTATATTTCAGCCAAGGTTTCTCCCTTGGCTGGGGTTCAAATGCCAATTTTTATGTCTGTTTTTGATTCCTTTGTTCATGTTAATATTATTGATCATTTAGTTTTTATGTATATGTGTAGCTTCCCTTATGTTCTGTGCGTTTTGTTTGTGGTTCCCCAAGATACACTACCTTTAGCCGTATAAAGGCAGGGACATCCCACAGTCCCATGCAGATCATTCTGAATGTGCTTAAGGTGTGCTGAATTTCTTTAGTTATTATTGTGCATGTGGGTTTTTTGATTTTCTGGATTTTTGACCTCTGTGCTCTGTTTCTCAACTACCCTTTTAATTTCATACTGGGAATGTGTTTGCTTTTTGAATTGCCTTGTCTTTGCCTTCTCTGAACTTATTTTTTTGCTTCTCAGAACTTATTTTTTGCTTCTATGAACTTATTTTTGTTTTACAAAGTGTTTGAAAAATCTTTTTATTTATGAAGATACAACATTGCCCTTACTGTGACCAGCCAGGTTTTTGACAGTATTTCCCTCCACAGTGGACATTTTTGAGAATTTTTTTCAGGACTTTATGCTTTGGGATCTTTAAATTCATAACATTAACTTGACAGAATGCCACAGGCTTTTCCATTAAATGTATTGATCTGGTAAAAATACTGTCTGTACATTATAATATATGCACACAGCTCTTGCTAACGTATTATTTTGTGGCAGTAGGTTCCTTAAAGAAAATAATTCTGCTATCTGAGAGGTGCAATGACTTTTTTTTTACCTTGTAACTATCCTTTCATTGAACCAATACAGAGTTGTTGCTGGGAGCTGGAAACATTTATCACAGTATCAGTAAAAGCTAGAAACCCACCCCAGAAAGTATTCTTTTTCTTTGCACACAAGACTCGCTTTCACTTGCCCAATTTAAATGCTTTAAATTGATGATTTAAAAATAATTGCTAGAGCACTTATTCTGGTTGTTCATTTTTATTATGTTATAATTTATAATAAGTTATTGGGCTAAACTGTTGTGTCAACTCATTGGGTGCTTTGGGTGTGTATGATCTTAACCTACAATATAGATATGGTCCATACTCTTGTCTTGAGACAATGTTTTTCATTCTGCTTGACACTGCTAAAATATGATACAGTGCACATTTTTGTGCTTCAAGAATATTATTTTTGTTCCATCTGAGCTGTGCTACTTCTTTTATCAATGAACAAAGCAGTAAATATTACCCAATGGACACAATGAGTTCAAAGAAAAAGTAATTTTATCTTGAATATTTAAGTTTGCCACACTCTGCAAATGCATCATTACATTAATTAAGCTCTGCAAATTGGGGCAGCTCTTGTGATAGATAGATATCCCTGTGCTGGCAGCCATGTGCACAGCCTTCTGTTTGGAGACCGTGTAGTCATGTACTGAGCTAGACCAGGCTGGGTGAGGAGACAGGCAAGAGTTTTTTGTTCAAAAGTGTAACAAGTTTATTTAAATAAAATTAAGTGTTCTCTGTGTTACAGTGCTTCAATAAATAATCATTCTTTAAAAAACAAATTGTTCCTTCAAAAACACTTTCTTTAGGTGCTCCAATAAATAAGTCCAATAAATAAATAAACACTTAAAAATTCCAAATATATTTTATGAAGTATTCCCTCATCAGGACATCAACAAGAATTCTTTTTGTGCAGCCCACTTCTACAGACTCGAACTTCCACCTTACGCAGTCACCGCAGCTCCCCAGGGCACACTGTCCCTTAAACAAATGCTGCCACCCAGTGCATCTACCTATCTATATATTGTTTCCATGGTCTCCCTCCATCCTCATATTTTCCATCACCATGCCCTCAGACCTTCACTCCAGCCCCAGCTCCCTTTACAAAGTTCAACAGAGCCAATTCTGCCTGTTCTATCCTTTCATCTTGGAATTTTCATAAAAGTAGATGTCTAAAAGCGATCACTTGTTCTCCCTTCTTATTTCTTTCTTCTCATTGTCTTTTGTCTCTTCCAAGCACTAGTCCACCTCCGCCACCCCAGCTGACACTGTTTTCTCCTTAACTAAAATCTAAGCGATTATACACACTTCATGTGTGTGCTGTTTGTTGGTGGTTAAGCCACCAGGTTGTGCTTAAAAAACCATTAAAAGCAATAATAAATTAAAAACAGTCGTTACCTCACTTCTATTGTTTTGTTTTTTCCCCTCAGAGTTTTTGCCTCATAAACACAAAATATATACACTATATTTAAAATAAAAGTATGAATAGAATGGGCTTTAACCATGTTTTGAAATTTACAGATTTACAAATTAACCAATTAGTTCTACATAATGTTTCTCTTCTTTTGTATAATGTTAGTATCAAACAGTGATATTTTATTTCCATTGTCATTGAAAATGCTATAAACCATTTTCTGCAAAAGACACCATCAGTAGTAAATCGTTAATCACCTATAATTTCACAGTGCTCAGGATGCAAAGAAAACCACACTTAAAATCAAAACTATATTCAAATTCACTTAAACTCATTTTACACAATCCTCCAAAAATATAATATACAGTATAATGTTGTTTGTACTTTTACTTAAGGTTCATCTTGCTTATGCCTGAGTCACATGTAGAACTTTCTGTTTTCCTAAATAAAACCTCACCAGAATCAGATGATAAAAATGAGGAGCTGGCACTCCATGTACAATGCACACAGCAATCACTTTTCATGATTTAAATCTCTATACTGTATATATAAAATCCAACATCTGTCTGTCTGTATATATCTGCATGTCTGTCCACTTTCACGTGAGAGCTACTTAATGGATTTAAATCTGTTTTTTTCCTATAATTTGCTTGAACATTCCTGTTGATTTTGCGACTTCTCTCATTGCGCTAAGAATCATAGTTTGCTTGCAGTGCCGATTTATTTGCACGGATCCAAGAGACGCATAGTGGGCCGAGGGGAGAGGGGCAGGGCCCTCCTCACTCATGAACCAGCCTCGAGGCATTCTTTACCTCCGCTTAGCTAGCGAACGAGAGAACTACTGAATGGATTTAGATCAGGTTTTTTTCTATGATTTGATTGAACATTCTGGTTGATTTTGCGGCTTCTCTCATTGTGCTAAGAATCATAGTTCGCTTTCAGAAACGATATATTCACGCTAATCCAAGATAGAGGATATGGGCCAAAGGGAGGGGGAAGCGTGACGTCAGGAGTGGGGAGGCGGGCAGGGCCCTCCTCATTGTCCTGTTTCACTACTATGCGGGCAGAGCCGTGGGGATGTCTAGTATGTGATAAACAGATAAATATTTAAAATACAGGTAAAATTCTGTTACAACGAATATCTTTACAATAAAATATTCATTACAATTAAGTATTTTTATGGTCCCAACAGTTTCCCCATATGACACAAATCTATAGAAATCTTGTTACTACGAAATACATTCAGCAGATACTTTCATTAAAACGAAGTGCCCAAAAGACTTTGAAATGCCCGAATGAATCATCCACAGAGCAGTTAGTTCTGTGGTCACAGCTCCCTGAACAGAGACACTGTAATTTTTTTTTTCTTTCTTCGAACTTTCCTTGTACAGTTTTTTTGCTGTTTTTGTTTTCTGTGGTTTTCAGTGACACCTTTTGCTTATTGCTTGTCAACATTTGAAAAACATCCATTGGAATTTAACTCATTGTCATCCTCCTATAGAAACGGCAGACACGAAAAAACGATAACAGTTCATATTAGAAAAAAAAACTTTAAACTTTTGCAGCTCTCGATTGCGGCAAAAAGAAAAAAGACGTTGCTGGTGAATTCGGAAAAAAGACGTTGCCGGTGAATAAGTCGACACTGTCAACTTTCTTGAAAGACCGATCAAAAAAAGAAGAAAAAGACGTGGCAATTGCGCTTCGGGACACACTTCACCATGTCGTTCCCGTTGGGTGGGGAGTGGGAATTCCAAAACAGTTCAGAAATCTCACAATATGAAGAAGAAGAAAAGGATGATTCGGCTTCTGATTGATAACTGTGCTGCCCACAACATGCTTCCACATGTAGATAATGTTTGCGTTGAATTGCGTTGGACGCAAGTTAAAGAAAGCACTATAGTGACAAATACAGAATCTCATTACTAGTTCGTTGTAACAGAATTTTACATGTATACATTTAGTATTGTTTAAGATTTGTGCAATGTGTGGTAATTAATTAAAAACCCTTTATATCTTTAGCTTTGTGGCACAGTATACATAATACTTTGCACGTAGTAACAAATATTACTGAACACTTTGTGATTACTATTTTTAAGAACTTTTATATGTTTAGCTTAAAAGTAGATTCAGTAAGAAAGCAGTAAATTAGTGATCTTCATTCTTTACTTTTAAAAAAAGTTTTTGATAGTTGTGCATATTTTCAAAGGCAATTTTATTCTACCAGCATATTTAATAAAACGTTTTAATTTGCACTTTAAAACAGGAATTTTAATTAGTCCTCTCAGAGAAACTTTCAAATGAGTATTAAGAATTAATTATACCAGTAAACCTTCTTCACTTCTGTTTCTATTTCTTGTATCCATGTATGCATCAATTTATTGAGCCCATTTAATTGAATTTTAAAGTTTGCCTCACCTAAAAGAAATCAGTAGATTTGGGATGATGGCCTCTTCATCATGCAGCCAGAGTAATCACTCTGCTGGAGTTCTTCCTACCAAATGTTTCTGTCATTCCCCTTTCATAAAATATTTTGACTGACATCAAAATCTCCTAAAATGTTAAAAAGAAATGTTGCATTATACATTCAAATACCTACCAATAAGGATCACTGATTGTTTTCTCCCACAGCATTTGCAGATGTGTATCATCAGTTTCTGTCATTAGTTGATGTACAGTAAAGCATTGTATATGGTTTTATCATTTCCACAGCTAGACAGTGATCGATTGTTTATAAATATAGCTACATTAAATGTCAGGTAAATAACTTATTTCTTAGTAATATTTTCTAATTGTCTGCATTAAAAATTAACAATTGGCATTTTAATTGGTTAGGCTGGATTTGCAGAAAGTATTTAGACCTCATTACATTCTGCACCCTTTATTGTGTTGTATATTGTAATTTTAAACATTTTTACCCACATCTACACTCAATAACCAAAATTGCATAGTGACAACATATTTTCAGAAACGTTACAAATCAAAAACTGAAATCTCTCATTCATATACATATTAAAACCCATTATTGAGTACTTTGTTGAATCCTTTTGGCAGTAATTACAGCTGCTAGTCTTCTTGGGTTTATCTCTACAAACTGCAGTAGAGATGCTGGGTGTATTGGGAAAATGATGTTAAAGAAATAGCTGCCAAGTAAGAGGGAAAGAGGAAAGCCTAAGAGAAGGTTTATGGATGTGGTGAGAGAGGACATGCAGGTGATGGGTGTAACAGAGCAAAATATAGAGGACAGGAAGATATGGAACAAGATGATCCGCCGTGGCAACCCCTAATGGAAGAAGCTGATAGCAGAAGAAGAATAATTCCATTAATCCTGGCAGATCCATTTAAACTCCCTTAAATTGAAAGGGAAGTGTCTCAGATTCCTTCAAATGCCTTTTGACAAACTCCAAGCAAGACTTAGCAACTCTACCATAAATGTCTGATTGATGGTGTGTTGGTCATACTTCCAACAGGTTCCTCCATCTCAGCAGAGGACACATGTAGCTCTCTAAGAGTGACCATTAGGTTCTTGGTCACCTCCCTGATCAAGGCACTTCTTGCCCATTTACTCAGTTTGGCCGGATGACCAAGTCTAGGAAGAGTCCTGGTGGATCCAAACTTCTTCCATTTCACACTTCTTGAGGATACTGTAATCCTGGGAACACTGAAAGCTTTAGAAATGGCTTTATACCCACACCCAGATTTATGCCTTACCACAGTTTTTATCACTGAAGTCTACAGAGAGTTTCTTGGACTTTACGGCTTGGTTTTTGTCCTGGTATACATTGTGAATTGTGGCACCTTACATAACCAGGTGAGTGCCTTTGTAAACTGTGTCCAGTCAATTCAGTTTTCAATAGTGGACTCCATGCAAGATCTAGAAACATCTCAAGGATAATTAAAGCAAACAGGAGTTATCTGACCACAATTTGGAGTGCTATAGCCTAAGGTATGAAGGCTTATTTTAATACAAAACATAAGCATTTAGACAAATAAGAAGGAACCATTCCATTCATCTAGCTCGTTTAATTAACTAATAGCTGATCTGTCCCAATATCTCACCCAGATAGTCCTTAAAGGTTGTCAAGGCTTCTGATTCAACTACATCGCTTGGTAGTTTGTTTGAGATTCCCACAACTCTTTGCATAAAGAAGTCTTTTTCTGGCTTCTGTGCTAAATTCACTTCCCCTTCATTTCCACTGGTGATTCACCATTAAGTTGAAAGAATTCTGCTGGGTCTACTTTATTGATGCTTTTGAGGATGTTGAAAAACTAATCAGGTTTAATTCTCTGAATCTGTCAGAGGATGGCACGTCCTTAAGTCTTGGGATGCACTTGGTTGATCTCCTCTGCACAGTTTCAATTGCTGCTTTGACTTTCTTGTTGCATGGTGTCCAGAATTGCACAAAGTACTTCTGACACTGTTACATCATCTGGCATAACATCCCTTGATTTATGTTCAACAATTTTTATGATATAACATAACATTTTATTTGCATTTTTATTCGCTTTAACACATTGCTTAGATGTTGAAATGTTTTGTCAACATAAACCCCTAAATCCCTTTCAGATGTTACTTCCTTTTGGACAGAATTTCCCATCTATTTATACTTGGCATTTTTTTTTGCATACATGTAGCACTTTGTACTTTGTACATTTTCTAAGTGTGAGCGAACTTATATGTACTAAAGACAGGAAATGTTGGGTTAGGATTAGGGTGGAATCAGGAGTTATTCGTCCTTTATCTGGATATGGGACTACTGGTCTGAAGAGTACACTGAGAAGCATGGAACCTCCAATGTACCAATGAAACGTGCAATTTGGGCCCCATAAAAGCCGAAAAATGGTTGCATATCATAGAGTATATTATGGTCATATTAAGCCCATTGTGGCACTTCTTGTGTGATTTTGGGCTATACAAAAATAAATTGAATTGTATTGTATGGTCCTACATTGCAACAATGATCTGCTGCTGAAATATCCATATTTATTATTATTTTCTGATCAAATGATTTGAACTTTGAAGATTGCAATGTGGTTAATACAGTAATAGCATTGTTAAAATGCAGCTGTTTTAATTCCTCAGTAGCCATATTCATTCCTCAACACTGAAGATTTGATTCATTACCTGCAGCAAACCTGTTATGCTTTTAGTTCAATGTTAGAGTAGAAATAAGAAAATGACAAATGTTTGCAAATATGTGCATAAATTCATATAAACAGCTCTTTACAAAATAACAGCTTTAAAAAATTTTGTTTCTCATGCACAAAAATAAAATAGTACTAAAAGTGTTTGAAAGCAGAATAATAAAAAATCAAGTTTGAAATTTTATGTCCATGAGCTTCAAGTTTACTAATACTGTATAGAAGTATAGTACTAAGTTTTGAGGTCAGTGTCATTTTTATTCGGGGTGACTGTGTTTTATTTACTGCTAGTGTTTTTGTAAATTGCATTAATTTTAATCTTATTATCTTTCTTTTAAATTAAAGGATTTTTTTAAATGACTGTCGGTTTCATCAACTTAATTTTTTGGGCTTGCATCTTTGCTGCTAAGGCAGGTGTCAATGCAAGACAAAAAACATTTGGCTCAAGTGAAGGAAACTTTAAATATTTCATTAACTGAAATTAAAAGAAGTTAAATAAATAGATTTAATTAACATAGCACTTTAATGATGTTGAAGAAAAAAAAAGAGAGGCTGGGTTGGAGGTCTTTTCACTGCTTATGCTGATGACATAGAGTTTTGAATAATCTTGAAAAAGCAGTTGAATTTAAATGATTAAGCCGCACAGCAGGCAATACCAATTAGGTTATGCTTCTAATTTTAGATGTAATCATCCTAGTGGAATGTTGTTGATCACTGACTGTTATTAGAAATCCCAGACGAGTATAGCACAGAGAGCAGCAGGAGAGCAGCTGGACGATTCAGACCAGAAAAAAGTCATTTTAAGGGCAACCAACAATTACCATGGAGAAAAGAAAATATTTTGATGAAAATGGTGATTTAAAATGGGTAATGTGGCTTACATTGTATTTATCAGCACATACAGTAGTACTGTATAAAATATTTTACATGGACTAAAACTGTTACATTTTTTGGCATACCACACTCTGAACAAAACTCTTCATTAAGTCCACATACAGTATAAATGCTTGGTATTAATATGATATATTAAAAAATCATTTAACAATTTTCTATAAATACTGCAACAGATATCCACTGTCCACAACAAGACTGGTTAACCTTTAATGTAGTAGTTCAGTCAGTTAAGAAGAAGCACCCCATATTTTTCTGTGATTGCTAGCACAGAGTGTGTGACAGCTAAACAGACCTGGGGCCTCATGTATAAACGGTGCGTACGCACAGAAATGTTGCGTACAAACCTTTCCATGCTCAAATCGCGATGTATAAAACCTAAACTTGGCATAAAGCCATGCACATTTCCACGGTAACTCATACCTTGGCGTACGCAATTTCTCCGCTCGGTTTTGCAGACTGGCGGCACCCAGCGTCAAAGCAGTGCTACTGTTCCTGTGTGGTCACCCTTTCTTTCTTAGACCCACATTCCTGACGCGGCTTTATAAATACACTGAAATTAACTGCATATTGTTTATTTGTGTAATGCATCTGATCGTAATTAACCTGTAGCAATATAATGGGCCAGGGAATAGCCATAGTATTCCAAATACCATAACTGCTTTAGCGTTGTTACGCTCACTGCATCTTGTTCTTCTTTTTGTTGCTCCCGTTAAGGGTTGCCACTGCGGATCATCTTTTTCCATATTACTCTCACTGCACCACTCGGAGTATTTATATCACTGTATCTGAGTGTGAATCACAGCAGCAGATGATCGGAAAGAGAATTATCGGTATACAGTTTCAAGTACACACTACCTCAACCACGGCAAAAAGCGTCAAAAGCCTTTCCTGTACGGACCTCGCGTTTCAGAAACAGTTTCATCCCAAGAACTATAAACGCACTCAATCAGTCCATCAAGTGCTCCTTGTAGAACTGTTTGTACTTATAAGTACAATCACCTCACTGTAAACTTACACTACAGTTATAATATTGCACAACCTGCGCTACTTTATAAAGCGCGTATGATGACAATATCATTTTTAAGATGAAATGCAGCAAAATATGTTGCTTATAGTATACAGATAAAACTTTAACTTCATTTAAAAAATCTATATTGTTAATAATTAAACATGTGAGGACACGGTGCCGCAGCGTATAGCTAGTTCAAGGATAGCTCCTGCCTTGCGCTGTATTCTTGCTGGTGCTGACGCGACACTGGAAGGATAGACGAATAGAATAATGAAACATGTACTACGAAGATATTTCAATGTTCCTTAAAAGTTTTGAAGAATTGGCGTTCTAAGCTTATAAATGGCTTAACGTCTATTACATAGCTGATTGTGTGGCGATTGGAGAAAGAAAAGTATGGACAGGAATTGGAGGTTAGTACGTTTGAATGAGACAGTACTTCTGTAATAAATTATTTCATCGAAGGTCGCACATGGTGCAGCAAGCCTCTTGCGTGAGATATGAACAATCACTGCGCCACCGTGTTCCCATGTTTAATAACATACTTTCATTCCTATCTCATGAAAATGATATCACGTATACATCTCAGTATTTTAACTATTCAGAGAGCTGTAATATCTCGAATGTAATGCATTCTGTGTCCTGTCGGAGAAAGAGAAAGAACGGAAGCATGTAGTGATTCACACACATAGAGCACATAGAAGATCAAATAAAAACAAAGCATTTAACATGCTACTTGAGAAACTAGTAAAATAAACGATTTTAAGATGAAGTTTATGATGTTCTACTTTAATGGCAAAATAAACTACGTGATTAAAGTGGAAATTTCGAGATTAAAGTTGACATTTCGTGCTTTTTTCCCACTGTGTGCCTATGTTTTTTGTTTGTACCCTAATACGCTTTCATCTGACACTCAGACGGTGGGCTACAACTTGCCTTTTCACGGCGACTTTGATATATGATTTCTTTTTTATTTCGGGCACTGTGCGACTTTGTGAATTTGATCTTTTGAGTTTTTCCGACACTCTGTCACTCGATCAACTTTCTTTTGTTGATTATACCACTGTTTAAACCAACAAATAGTACGTTTTTCGTTTGCCTCCACTTGGTATTCGCTGAAATTCTTATATTTTCCCCTGTGCTTTTCCCATTGTCTTTTCACAGAAGGCTATTTATATTGACTTGCATATTCAAAGAGGCGTAATTCTGGGAGGAGTTGGGGCAGGACAGAAGGCGCGTGCACGTGCGTTACTTTTCACGCTGATCGGGATTTATGTAGTGGAAGAACGTGAAAGTATGCGTGCGCACAGATTCCTGCATCTGGATTTTTCTGTGCGTACGCACATTCCCGCTTTTGTGCTTACGCCATGTTATAGTGTGAGTTCTACGCACGGCGTTATACATGAGGCCCCTGGTTTGTACTCCTTTCACTGGTCTGAAATAAACTCTTTCCTAATGTTTCTTATCTGTGTCTTATTTCAACACACTTGTAATCTGGCATGCTCAGCTAGGACAAGTCATCTTTGCTTATTTCAGTTGTGTAGGAGAGGCTGCTTCAGGGTTATACTGAGAATGAGTGAAAAAAAAAATTTCTGTGGTTACCATTGCTAATGGTTATGCTTGTCTTTCCCAAAAAAAAAGCAGAGAGCAGTAGTTCCACAAAATCATTGTCCCTATCAGCTTTGATGCATTTACATAGATTATCCATCTCTTATTAAAGATATGACTGCCAAAAATGAATATTTAAATTAATTGCTGGCATTTTCACTTACCACCATTTTCATTATTTTTTTCTCAAGTCTCTCTAAAAGGTCATCTTTGTCACAGTTCTGTTGCTTTTCTCTTCTGTGTTAGCCGCTGTAGTTAATTTTGTTAATTGAGCCTCTGAAAACGAGGGCAATGCACTGCCTAAATTTAAAATGTGACAGCTTATTATGTATCTACTCTTATTTGCTGTGACCCACCATAAAACAATTACATGAAATAAAAGTCGAATAACCCTTTTGCACAGACAAAGATACATGGGTTTTAAAATGAAGAGATCTATCTATTACACAAATATGCTGTTCCTTCTTGAAGGTTGAGATGAAATTAATTTTGCTTGAGGCATTGGATAGTTCTGTTGTTCACATTTCTACACTGGAAAATTTTAAATTGGAAAGAATTGCTGGTCCAATCAGAATAAGCTAAATGCCCTTTGAATATTTGCTTCTAGATGTTTTAGTTGAATTTAGACTTGTAAAACCATTTAGGAAAAAATACACGTTTTTGGCATATTGATGGCAATTGGTGAGTACCATGTCTACTACTTGATATTTAAGATTAGCTATTACCGTAACATTTGAATGAATGACTCACATGTTCACAAAGAGCCGAAAGAAGGAGCCTATAGTAGTTGACTAGAATAGGATATAAGGATATTTTTGAGCTGTACCTTTGATGTTTTAGGCATTTTGAATAGTTAGTTTTCTATTTTTTTTCTTTTGTTTACATTTTAGCACATATAGCTTCATTTCTATTCCAGATGCAATGCATATTTGAGCATGGACTTAACATCACAAAGGCCTTTTCCTGTTGTCACACACAAGCAATTAGGAGGCAGCTAAAGGACCCGACGAGTCATGCAAAACCACAAGCCGGAGGACTAAGACAACATGTTAACACCTCTCTTTTTATTTTAACAGGAAAGACGAACAACAAAAATCCACGGCACATTGAATTTGTCTCAAAAGCCTCGTCCAGATGTCCGAGCCCCTTCCTTGTTATGAATTCACCTCCGATCGCTTACAGATGACGTCACCACCATCTCATGTCATCCTCCCAGCATTCCTACTTCTGTTCCACATCTCATAAATTCATCTGTGTCACCACCATTCTTTGTCAATTGTAATTTACAAACCTGACCGTTATTGAGAATTCTCTCAACCTTTTACTGTGGTTTACTGTATACGGGGATGGAATCCCCAACCTTTAATCTGTGTCTGTGTTTTCTTCACACTGTATAAAGCACACAGCAAGCAAGTTTTCTTTTCAGATAATTGGTTTTGTAAAAGCTGGAGAAGAGTGCCTCTTTGTTGCAATTTTTCATAAAGAAAAAACAAATGTCAATATGAATAATAACAAAGAAAAATGTGGTTAAAATGAGAATTCTTGTGTTTAAGGTGGGAAAGATAAAATAAGGATAATATAATAGAGATGTTATATTTGGGAAAAGTAAAGTGTGGAAAAAATTGTTCATAGTTTTAGTGGTGAACCTACTGTATTTTGATTGCTATTCCTCAAATATGATCAAAAGAGAGAGTACTTGAAACAAAGAATGGTTTACACCAAGATGACAGAGCACCCTCTGTGTTGTTTAGAATTTGGTAATAGTGAAACATGAGACACACAAATGTATTACTTACTTAGGTCTTCCTGTCCCTTTGGGCACATTGGGCAGCAAGTAGGTGCCATCTTTTCCGAACAGCTGTTACTTCTTCAGCATCTTGCCAAGCGATGTTGGTTTGTTTCAGGTTACTGTGGAATGTTCTGTGCCATGTGAGCTTTGGTCTTCCTCGTTTTCTGCATCCCTTCAAATAGAATTAATCCATTTCATGACAGTCTTTCAGTGCTGGTATTGGGGAGATGTAGGATGTAGCCAGCAAACCTCATTCACCATTCTGCAGCAATTTCAGACAGTGGATGTGCTTTCTCCCTTCTCCAGACCTCTTCATTGGTAATGTGGTCATGCCAGCTATCTTTAAGATCTGCCTCAAGCATCTCTAGTGGAACACACTCAGCTTTTTATCAGTTCTGACTGTTCTATTCCATGTTTCACTGGCGTAGATGGCTGTTGGAAGAACAATATCATTGTAGAGCCTGTGTTTCATGTCTGTGGTAATGGTGGTGGCAGACTAGATACGGCACATTCTTTGAGAAACCACCACTGCCTTGCCAATTCTACAGTTAACATCAGATTCAATGTCAACATCATTGCTCACTGTGTTGCCTAGATAGGTGAAGTGGTCCAATGTTTCAATTTCTATCTGGTTAACCTGGATGGGTATTGTGGTACTATTCATTGTTTTTGTTTTCTTTGTACTGATTCTGAGTCCAATATTCTCAGCATTCAGTTCTAGATCCGATGTGAGTTTCTGTAAGTCTTCATCACGTTCGGCCAGTAGGACAATATCATTGGAATAGTCCAGGGGCCTCAAGTATAACGCTGTGCATAGAATGTACACTAAACAATGGCATATGGACAAAACAAGAAATGTACATACGCACAAAAAAATTGAGATACATACAACTGTGCCTACCCCAAGTTCCACGCACTTCCCCTTTATAAATCCCAATGAAAGTGAAATTTAACATACATGCATGTGATTCAGTGCCACCCCAGTTCCTCCCAGAATTTCACATATTTGAATATGCCAATCAATATAAATAGCCCCTTCTGTTCAGTGTTTTTGTTAAAAGACAATGGAAAAAGCATGTGGAAAAAAGAAGAATTTGGAGGCATGGAAAAATGTAATATTTGTTGGTTCAAGCAGTGGTATAAGCAACAAAAGGAAGTTGATTGAGCAATACAGAGTGACAGAGGCAGTCAAAAGTTCAAGTTCAGAAAGTCCCACAGTGCCTGAAATAAAAAAGTGGTCAGATATCAAAGTCAACATGAAAAGGTGAGTCATTGCCCACCATCTGTTTATTCTGTTTCAGACAATATTACAAGCTGACCCCTATGTCAAGGAAGTGATGGTGCTGCTGTGCCCAGCACATATTCCCGCACTGGCTGCATATACACCTCTGCCTTGGAAACTGCTGGGCAACCATCTGGCTGTGTGCTGATGGATGCTGTTCTGGAGTCATAAAATGCAATAATGGATGCTGTAAAAGATGTGGCCAATGAACTAATGAATTTAAGAGCTTTACTATGTGATATTCACCACAAATTAAATGAATTGGATAAAAAATAAATGCTGCATTTGATTTCCTGTTTTTACATTCTGCTAATTATATTCAAACAAAGTTGTAACACTGTCCAATTTGGCTGATCATTTGATAGGGCAGGGTCAGGTTCATGTTGCATCTCTTCAGATATACAATACAATACCATACAATTTATTTTTTGTATAGCCCAAAATCACACAAGAAGTGCCGCAATGGGCTTTAACAGGCCCTGCCTCTTGACAGCCTCCCAGCCTTGACTCTCTAAGAAGACATGGAAAAATTCCCAAAAAAACCCTTATAGGGAAAAAATGGAAGAACCCTTGGGAAAGGCAGTTCAAAAAGAGACCCATTTCCATGTAGGTTGGGCGTGCAGTGGGTGTCAAAAAGAAGGGTGTCAATACAATACAATACACAGAACAGAACAAATCCTCGAACAGTATAAAAATAAAAAAGTTACAAATACGGAGCAGAATTTAACAGTAGATGATATCACATAATATGATTTGGATTTGTTTAGAGTCCTGGAGACCTCAGTCATCAAGCTGCCGCCCCCATTTGGCCATTCCATAGCTGAAACAGCGCTGGGCCAGTCAGTCCGATGAAAGGACCCCTCTACCCCACGATTCCTGTGATCCTCCATCATAGATGACTTTACCTTAGGCAGGCAAAACAACTTGGCAGGTGGGCCATGGCACCAAGTGCCACATTTGAGTACCAAGAAGAGAACCAGAATAGGTGAGGGTTAGTAACAAATTATAACTAACATGTTACTTATGTTTTAGTGCTAATGACTAACAAACAGAGATGCAGTCTGTACAGTTAATCAGCAGCTCTAGTCAGGATATGCTAAACTAAAATAGTGAGTCTTCAGCCAGGATTTAAAAGCTGAGACTGAAGGGGCATATCTTATAGTAGCAGGCAGACCATTTCCACAGTTTAGGGGCCCTGTAACTAAAAGCTCGACCTCCCACTGTTATTTTATTAATCCTTGGAATCGTAAGCAGACCGGCATCTTGAGATCTTAAAGTGCACTCTGGTTTGTAAGTCATGATAAGTTCAGACAAGTAAACCGGACCTTGGCCATTTAATGCTTTATATGTTAAAAGGAGGATTTTGAAATCAGCCTTAAACTTAACCGGGAGCCAATGTAAGGATTTAAGAACTGGAGTTATATGTTTGCATTTTCTTGTTCTTGTAATAATTCTTGCAGCAGCATATTGGATTAACTGGAGGCTGTATAAAGAACAGTTTGAACATCCTGTGAACACCGCATTGCAGTAGTCAATCCAAATAGAAATAAATGCATGAATTAATATCTCAGAATCCTATTTATGTAGGAAGCGCCCTAATTTCCCAACATTTTTCAAATGGAAGAAACATGATTTGGACAACTGTGTAATATGTGCTTTAAATGACATGCTAGAGTCAAAGATAACTCCTAGATTGCGGGCTGATTCAGTAAAATTAATGGTGATTCCAACTGAGTTAAATGATAACAGAATATTGTTGTGATCAGAGTCATTCCCTCCAACAATTAACATCTCTGTTTTATCTGTGTTTAAAGACAAGTAGTTCTCATCCATTCACTCCTTTAATTCACTAACACAACTAATTAATGACAACATTGGAGAAACTTCATTTGATCTAAATGAAATGTATAACTGGGTGTCATCTGCATACGAGTGAAAATTAACATTATGTTTCCTAATGATAGATCCCAGTGGAAGGCGAAAACAGTAAAGGTCCCAGTACTGAGTCTTGCGGGACACCATATCTCACTTCTGTGTATAATGATAGAGTACTGTCAGCACATTTCTGTACATATTGGAATCTATTTCATAAATAAGAACTAAACCAAGCGAGAACAGTGCCTGTAAGCCCAACATCATTTTCTAGCCTGTGCAGTAAAATAGAATGGTCAATGGTGTCAAATGCTGCACTTAAGTCTAACAACATAATTACAGTGGAGTTTCCTTCATCAGAGGATTTTAGAGTGTGGGTCTAGGTCTGACTTTTTAAGTAACGGTTTAATGACTGACACTTTTAGTGCATCAGGTACTGTGTCATGCAATAATGAACTATTGATAATGTTTAGAATAGGCGCTGCAAGAACATTCATTGCACTTTTTACTGGTTTTGTTGGCACTGGATCTAGGGAACAAGTAGTGGGTTTCATTCAGTTACTGGATTAAAATTACTAAAGTGCTGAATGCAATGCGAGGCAGGGTCTGCTAAGCTAGTATGCGGTTTGTACTGTGATGCAGAAATCTGGGATCTTATATTTTTAATTTTCTCATTGAAGAAGTTCACAAAGTCTGTACTGCTAATATCTGTTGGTATTTTGCACTGTAGATCTAAATTCCCATTTGTTAATTTAGCAACTGTTTTAAACAGTACCCGAGGATTTTTATTATTGCTATCTATTATTGTTTAATAGTATTCTGAGCGAGTTTTAAAGAGAGCTTTTTTATATTTTTTAACACTCTGTCCATGCAATTTGAAAGACATGTAGCTTTGTTGTTCTCCATCTGCGCTTCACATTATGCAACACACTAGAAGCTTCTCATAAGATTAGCAGCACATTTATAGAGTGAAAATGCTTTCTGTTTACATATGCAAATTCATTCTCTGAAGGTGCCTTTATAGTGTAGTGTTGGCACCGAGATCCACAACGGATAGATTCTCAGTTCTTTACATGGTTCTTTGAAGTGATTTGCTATCCTTAAAGCGACTTCTTGCCTTTTGCCATACTAGTTGGAAAAAAGCATGTGCGGCAGTGCAGAGGTGCCATTTTTATAGGTTCTCCCACTATAGATGATGTAATGCCAGCTCATTCTTTTGTAATGCCAGCTCATTCTTTTGGTGATTCATCTCAGGCTGATGTAACCTGTCCACCCCTGTTGCAACAGCAATCTGCGTGCAGCTGACTGCTCCAATTATATTTGGAAAACCAGATGTTGCTGCAAAATTTGCTTTGATGTTTCTCAGTTCAATCACAGTGTAAAGAAATCTTATATATCTGGATGAAAAGCAGATAATACCATCCTATACAGCTGGCATGGAGCAACTCAGTGGTGATTGTGAAACACCCAATTGCTCAGCAAGTTGAAAAGTTCCTGTGGCTAAAAACATGAGAGAGGGGCAGAACTCATAAAGGAACAGGTAGAGCACAATTCCTCAAAGTTTGCCTTTGTAAAGCTTGCACCAGTTCAGCACAGCTCCAAGAGAATAGCTCTTGGAGATCTAAATTGACTTAGAAGCAAGTCATCATCATGCATAAATATGCGCTCTCTTCTAATTCTTCCATTTGTGATGTCTTCTGACAACGCATAAACCCTCTATGGTCATTGGAATAGTTTGGCCATTCCGTGCACTATTATGTTGTTACAGAATGATTACAAGCACGTGAATTAAATTTGTAAACGATATGCAATTAATTTCAGTGTATTTGATAAATCCAACATCATGGATGCAAATATGCGAAAGAAGGGAAATCACACAGAAGTTTGACACTGGGTGCTGCTAGTTTGCAAAACCGAGTAGAAAAGTGCTTATGCAAGGTGTGAGGCTACCTTGAAAATGTGCGTGGCTTTACGTGAAGTTTAGTTTTTATACATCTTGAAGTTTGCGTGGAAATGGGTAACGCAACATTTTTGTGCGTATGCACCGTTTATACATGAAGCCCCTGGTCTTTCAGCTTTGTTTGGTCTTTCCATGGTATAAATTGGTTGGGCCCATTTGTTGTTTCCTTGAGAACAAACTCGACTGCTAACAAGAAGAGAAGATGGGACAGGATACACCCTTGTCGCACGCTAGACTCTGTTCTTCCTGTTTCTGTCTTAAGGCAGCATTCGGGAATTTGCATGCTGGCTCCTGAAGATGATGACATAGCTCTGGGGAACACTGTAAGACTGGATGATGTTCCAAAGTTGTCAAATGCCTTCTTGAGGTCAATAAAATTCAGGTGTAGTGGTCTTTGATGTTCAACACACTGTTCGATGATATTTATGAGAATGAAGATCTGTTCTGTGCAGGAGTGATTGCTATGGAAACCAGCTTGTTCTTTCCGTAGTACTGCATCCACAGCTGTGTGCAGGGTATTCAGAAGCACGGTGTAGAAGACCTTGCCAGGAAGAGACAGCAGCAAGATGCCGCGTTAGTTGTTACAGTTGGACAAATCTCCTTTTTTGAGCAACTTCACTATTGCTCCATCCTGCCAGTTCTTTGGCACCTTTTGTTCAAGTTCAACAGTGGTTAATCAGGTCCATCAGCACAGTTAATAGATTGTTTCCACTATATTTAAGCATCTCTGCCATGATTTCATCCATTCCTGCACCTCTGCACGCTCTGATATTAACTAGAGGCAATCTCCAACTCTACAGTTGATTTCATTTTTGGTGGTGCCATCAGGTGATTTCCAGGGGCCTCGTGTATAAACAGTGTGTACGCACAAAAATGTTGCTTACTCCCGCTTCCACGCTCAAATCTTTATCATATACACTTAAATTAACTGCATATTGTTTATTAGTTTAAGGCATCTGATTGTAATTAACCTGTAACAATATAATGGTCCACGGAATTGCCAAACTATTCCAAATACCATAGCTGCTTTAGCGTTGTTACTCTCACTGCTCCTTCTTCTTCTTTCAGCTGCTCCCGTTAGGGGCTGCCACAGCAGATCATCTTTTTCCAAATTACTCTCACTGTATCTGAGTGTGGAATCACTGCTCTATAGCAGCTGATCGGAAAGAGAATTATCGGTATACAGCATCAAGCACAAGCTGCCTTAGCCATGTTGCCTATTTGCTCATACTGCTCTCATATGGCAAACACTTCAGAGCCTTTCCTGTACGGATGTCACGGTTCAGAAACAGTTTCATCTCTAGAACTATAAACGCACTCAATCACTCCATCAAGTGCTCCTTGTAGAACTGTTTGTACTTATTAGTACAATTACCTCACTGTAAACTTGCGATACAGTCATAATATTGCACAACCTGAGCCACTTTATAAAGCACGTATTTACATATGATGATAATATCATTTTTAAGATGAAATGCAGCAAAATGTGTTCATTACATTATACAGATAAAATGTTAACATCATTTAAATAATCTATATTTTTAATCATTAAACATGTGAGGGATTGTTCCTGCCTTGCGCAGTATTCTTACTGGGCTGGAGCAACATTGGAAGGATAGATGGATAGAATAATTAAACATATACTACGAAGATATTGCAATGTTCCTTAAAAGTTTTGAAGAATCAGAGTTCTAAGCTTACAGATGGCTTACCATCTATTACTGAGCTGATTGTGTGGCGATTGGGTACTTGGAGAAAGAAAAGGAAGGACAGGAATTGGTTAGTACGTTTGAAAGAGACAGTACTGCTACGAGAAATTATTTCATCAATGTTCACTCACGGCGCAACAAGCATCTTGCGGGAGGCAGGAACAATCTCTGGACAGGGTGCCTGCTTGTCACTATCACTTCACCACCGTGTTCCCATGTTTAATATATGCATTAATTCCTATTATCATGAAAATAATATCAAGAGAGAGCTTAATAATATTCAGAGAGCTGTAATATCACAAATATAATGGATTCTGTGTTTTGTCGGAGGAAGAGAAAGCCTGCTTAAGAAGCACATAGTGATTCACACACATAGAGCACATAGAAGAACACATACAAAACAAAGCATTTAACGTGTTACTTTAGTTACGATGGTATTTGAAGAAACTAATAAATTAAATGATTTTAAGATGAAGTTTATGATGTTTTACTTTAATGACAAAATAAACTATGTGATTAAAGTGGAAATTTCGAGATTAAAGTTGACTTTTCAAGCTTTTTTTCCCCCACTGTGTCCCTATCTTTTTTCTTTTCTCTGTACCCTAATAAGCTTTCATATGACACTCAGACGGTGGACTATGACTCGCCTTTTCACACCGACTTTGATATCTGACCACTTCTTTTTTATTTCGGGTACTATGCGACTTTGTGAACTCGAGCTTTTCAGTTTCTCCGACACTCTATGTCACTCGATCAACTTCCTTTTGTTGTTTATATCACTGTTTAAACCAACAAATAGTACATTTTTCCTTGCCTCCACTTGGTATTTGCTGAAATTATTCTATTTTCTCCTGTGCTTTTGTCATTACCTTTTCACAGAACGCTGAGATTAAGGGCTATTTATATTGATTTGCATATTCAAAGAGGCGTAATTCTGGTAGGAGTTGGGGTGTGGCAGCAGGTGCATGCACGTGCATTACTTTTCTTGCTGTCCGGGATTTATAGAGTGGAAGAACGTGAAAGTTGGCATACGCATAGATTCATGCATCTGGATTTTTTTGTGCGTACGAACATTTCCACTTTTGTCCGTATGCCATGTTTTAATATGAATTCTACGTCCAGTGTTATGCATGAGGCCCCAGGTCTTGTTATGTATGGCTTTGCACTGGATATAAATGTTGCCGATGGTAAGGATGTTGATGATGCAGAAAAACAGTAGGCATTCCCCATTGTAGTTGGTCCTCTGGACTGATCCAAAAGGTCTAACAACATTCTCCATACCTTACCTACTGTTGTCAATCTATACATTCAAGTCATCCATTAATAGTTTCACATCTTATATGGGAATGTTGTTGAACGTGTCTAGCAGCTGATCATAGAATTAATCATTTTCAGCATCATGTGCCTCATCAGTTGGTGTGTACTCTTGGATTATGGTAATTTTCCCTCACCAGAAGCAGGCTGTAATCATTTGTTCATTGACTGTTTTCCAACTAATAAGAGCCACGGTATCCTTTTTGTCAAGTACCATGCCGACTCCTCAGATGTATTTCTCTTCGTGTCCTGAGTAGAGAATTGTTTTACCATCGCTATAGTTTCTGACTTCTACTCCATCACATCTCACTGATTCCCAAGATATTGAGCTGGTGTTCTTTAAATTCCCTCCGCAGCTGTGCTGTCTTTCCACTCTGATATAGCATCTGTACGTTTCATGTTCTGATCTTTTTTTTCATTTTGACACTCAGAATCTGGCACATCTGGATACTAAATTCCTTTCGGCTTTCATTAGGTCTGTCATTGAAAAACCTTGTTCATTGCTGATCTTCTTGTTGACATTCACTTGCTGTTTCTGTAGTTGTTATAAGGATTTACAGGACTGGGTTCCTCCTTCTGCCTCTGAGCTTAGGACTGGCATCGGCAGAGTTCAAATGTATTAATGCAGTGAAATAAACAGAAATGATAAAAGTGCTAATAAGTGCTCCAAAATGAACAGCTGTTTTTCTCACTACACATGTAGTACAGGGGCCTTGGCATTTGCTCCAGTTGATTCAGAAACATTGCTGAGTAGTCAAGCTGATGAACAAATATGATTGAAAAACTGAAAACGTAAGCTCAGCAAGATGTATCAACATTGTGGTTTCACATAGTGTAGTACTGTAAAAAATAGTACAGTAAAACCTTGGATTGTGAGTAAATTTTTAATAAATTTTAACTTGATAAACGATCAAGGTCTTGCAATACGAGTAGTACATATACGCTTTGTCTGCCGAGCATCACATGATCACAACTGAGCTGATGGTTCTTCTCTCTCTCTCGCTGTGGGATTGTGGGTAATCGTCTCCCATTCTCGGTCTCAGTCGGCATGCCTCACTTATATAGTCAACATCCGTATGAGCGTATACTGTTTACTATAGCATTGTGACCAAGTGTGTGTTGTAACGTTTGAGTCCCTGTCTTTCACCCCAAAACACGAAGCTGATTCTCAGTACTATAGCAACACCAGCTTTTATTCAGCTTGAAACAGAAACAGCACGGTTATTTATTGTAGCAGGTTCTGCCACTCTCCTATACACAGACACAGCAGTCAGGCAGGGTCATGGCCAGGTTAGTGGCCAAGTAATACTGTGCCCTGCATTTATAACGTTCCTTGTATCACCCAAAAATGGCAGACGCTTATAGCATGTCCGTGATCTTTTCAGATTTGCTTTTATGGCGAACTGCTACAGTGCAGTTGCTTTGGGACGCTCTTCTGTGTGTCGTCCCGTTGGATGGAATCCCAAAAGAGTTAAGAAACTTTACAGTGCGTAAAGCATTTATTTTTCATTTTATGTCCAAGTGTAGTGACTCTTCAGGCAAAAGCAACTGTCATTGGAGAGGTTCCTTGTTAAAGTCGCAAAAAAAGAAGAAGATTCCAGTGAGCCAACAGATAGCAGGGATTCCATTGGTTAGAGTGAAAGTCGTCCTACACACAATAACCCTCCTCCTCCTCTCTTGCGTCTCCTTCACACCAGCCATGATTCATTTCAAAGGTAATGTGCAGATTAATTTGTTTTATGTATTTTTATTTTATATTTTGTATTAATCATTTTATATGAATAGTTTTGGGTTGTGGAACAAGTCATCTGAGTTTCCATTATTTCTTATGGGGAAATTCGCTTTGATATACGAGTGCTTTGGATTACAAGCACGAATCAGCACGAATCCGAACGAATTATGCTTGCAATCCAAGGTTCCACTGTATACTAAATATCAGGTGGCATATCATTCAACACAAAAAGACATGTCTACAATCCATACTTTAAGAAGCAATGCCAGAGTCTGATGCATTTGAGGAAACAATGGTTGGGACAGCAGGATCAAACAGAGCAAAGGGTGGAATATTCACATTTAATCTCCTAACATCTTCAAAACTCTTTCATATTTAAGTGAAAGGACCATCTGTCCTGCAGCAAATTCTTATGGCCTCCACCCTTATAATAATAGAGTAATGAGGTATGAATTTTGAGCACCAGGAGGTCAGACCTAAGAGAGATTGAAGTGTTTTTGCATTATTGCTTGAATGTGGTGGTCATCTGGAAGTAATCCCTCTGCAGTGATAACATGACCAGGATAGGTAAGGCACATTTGCTTGAACCAGCACTTTTCTTTGTTCAGGTGCAAGCCACAATTCTCCAGAGCAGTAGGTTACCAGCTTGTTGGTTACCATCTTGTTTGTGCTTTGTTTTCCCATAAATTATGTCAAACACATTCTGAACACCTTTCATTCCCTTCAGCAAAGATTTCAGAATTTGTCTGAAATTCAGGTGGAGCAGAAGCAAGACCATGGTTACATTCTTTAACATGATGGTAGAAATGTCAGCAATTTCATGTTTGCATTATCTGATATTGGATAAAAACAGAATGTTTGTTTTGATTGTTCTTGTTTGTTTATTTCTGGCTTAAAGGCTTAACTTCCAACTTCCTGACCATGATTCTTGGTTTACCTCCTGATTTGTTGCAAGATCACCTTGATTCCTGGTTAATATACACAGTGCGTCTCTGGTTTACTTCTATGCTCCTGGTCTTTGCTAAACATCTTTTCAGTCTCTTTGAGGCAGAACTCACATGTTCTAATTGAACCATCTCTTTTTTTTTAGTAACAACTAAAAATGAAACTCAAGGTAAGGCCTCGATTTTTTCAATAGCTCACACTTTCTGCAAGTGCATTAGCTCCCAGGAAACTGTACTTCTAGCTGCAAGTGGAAATTTCCACAGTTTCTGCTGCACCGGAACCACATCCTCTCTGATTTTGATCCAATGCACAAATCCTTTTGCAAATCCAGAACTGGGCTTGTGTGAAACAGCCTCTAGCTGTACAGTCTCTGCTTGGGAAGAAGATTGAACAACATTTCTCATAATACGAATGTTAAAACTACTCTACCAAGTCCATGCATGCAGGGTAGTGATGTTCCCTTTTCCACAATGTAAAATAATGCAGTTACACTGTTATGTACATCTGAAGGCAGGCATCATAACTAGTTTTGTTTGGTTGGATGTAAAAGCGTAAGGCTGAAGATGTTGGAGTATGGGTGTTTTGGCAATATTGACAATGAAGATCCTGTAACAACGACCAGTGTAACTGGATGTGGTGGCACACTTTGGGGTGCTCATTAAGAGTGAGATTTGTTTCAAGAAGAAGTTATTTTCTAATATAGGTACAGTACAATTTCTCAATTAATTGGTCTTGCAGCATCTCATCTGCTTTATCTCCAGTATCACATTTTAAAATAAGTTCTCACAAGCAAGCAAAGTTGCTTCGGCATGCTGTCGAGCATGCTACTTAAATTTATAATGCTCTACAACAACATTTAATGTTGAGTTGAAGTGTCTTTCAAGACCAGTAATAGCTGAGTCAAGTTTTATCTGTTTCTTGCAGGTTATAAATGATCCATTGACCATCTATCCACAGGCAATGCAGAAGTACAGCACATTTTTGGGAGGTCTGGCCAAATCCTCACATCCCCTGTGGTGTAATTGTTACCTTGTAATTGTCAAACATCTTCCTCCACATCATAAAAGAGGTTGTGGGCTGACCATGGCAAGGTAGATATAAAGTAGGCAAGTATACAGTAGCTGCTACCATCCTTGTCAATATTTTTATGTTTCTTGACAAATTGTACACAAAAGAAGAAAAGACTTAGCAATCTAAACTCCACAGAACCACTCTTTATCTTCTTCTTCTCATCACTTCCTGTAACTCTGTGCATTGGTATTTTAACATAGCACATAGCATTCCCATAAATTATTAAGAGAAGCTTATTGCCTCTGGTAGCCTGTGTCATACTGGCCCTTAATGCACCACTACACACAGGGTATTTCACAAAATAGTTACCTCATATAATTCAAACAACACAGACAGCTCTGCTCTTCTCCATCTCTAATCTAGGCCTCTCCATAGGAACATGTCTACTAATTACTCCTACTTTACCAGAAATGTACATCCTTCTAAACTATTCCCAGACTTAAAATATGTACATACCCCATTGAAGACACCTCACATCACAAAGAATCTTCAGAATTCTTGCACTTTTTTCCACCTGGGTGGCTATAGCTGCAGGGATAAGACAAGACAAGACTAGACTAGGCTAGACTAATCTCCAAAGAAAAATTTAGGTGTTCCAGCAGCTCACAGTAAAATTATAAATAGATTAAATAACCCAATAAAATACATAAGATGAACGAGATCAGACAAAAAACATAAAATTTCAAAAATAGTGATGTATTACCAATCTACAGTAATAAATACAGTGTAGTATGACAGTTTTATAATATATGCAATAAATGTGTTACATAGGATGACTAGTGACCATGGATAAAGTGTCTAGTGATGGATCAAGTACCAGTGATTGCAGAGTCTGTTAACCCATACATACACTTCATGACTTAATCCAGTAAAGGATACATGAATTAAAGTCCAGAGTTGTATAGTCTGATAGCGGCAGGAAGAAAAGACTTCAAAAGCATTCCCTCCTACAGCAGAGGAGAAGCAGTCTGCCTGCTCACTGCACTCTTTTGGAGAGGATGGGAGGGAATCTTTATAATGAAAGATTTTGCCAGCATCCTCCTCTTTACTATAACCTACATAGTGTCCAATTTCACTCCAAGGACTGAACTGGCTTTTCTGATGATCTTGTTCAGTCTGTTAGTATCCCTGGCTGCGGCACTGCTACCCCAACACACCACAGCCTAAAAGATGGCACGCAATACCACAGACTCAAAGAAAGTCCTCAGCAGCAGGCTTCTCACACTGAATGACCTCAGCCTCCTCAACTAGTTGTTTCTGGCTCTTCTTCATTCCAGCTTGCCATTCAGCTAAACACCCAGGTACAATTTCCTCACCCCGGATGATGACACAAGCCGGAGAAGACCTCTTCCAAAAGTCCACCACAAGGTCCTTTGTTTTCTTGGGGTATAGCTGGAGGTAGTTGTGATGACACCAATCCACAAAGCTACTCACCAGGCTTCTGTTTCTTCCTACTTTCCTTCACTAATACATCCAACAATAGCAATGTCATCTGAGAACTTCTGATGGGCACACGTCTTGGAATCATACCTGAAATCTCAGGTGTAAAAAATAAAAAAAGAATGGAGTAAGGACAATCCCCTGTGGAGCACCCATGATGCTAATCACTCACTCCAACATACAGTTCCCTAATCTCATGTACTGCGACCTCTTTGTAAGATAGTCTAAAATCCAGGAAATCAAGGAAGTGTCAGCCTGCGCTGTACACAACTTGTCTCTCAATAAGAGAGGCTTGATGGTATTAAAGGTGCTACAAAAGTAAAAAAACATGATTCTCTCCATACCCCCAGCACTCTCCAGGTGAGAGTAGATTATGTGCAGCGGATAAACTACAGCATCTTCTACTCCCACATCCTGATGATATGTAAACTGTAGAGGGTCCAACCATGCACCCACCTGTGATTTAAAATGACCAAGAACCAGCCTCTCCATTGTTTTCATCAGGTGTGAAGTCAGTGCCATCAGGGCCTGCCGCTTTTCCTTCATGCAATCTACGTAACTCTGTTCTCATCTCATCTACTGTAATAATAAACTCTGGATTTGGGGTGAGACAGTGGGAGATTATAGTTATCTGATAAGTGAGAAAAACGCATAAAAAGGGTATTTTGTGAGGGTTTCCTGGGAGATGTATTTCCAAGTGTACCACAATCAAACCTATTAAAGGTGTTCAAATCATTCGCCTTTCTCCAAGTTAATTCAACTTACTGACAACAGGGCAGTTATTACCTGGTGTGATAAAAAATTAAGCAGCAGACAGAAAAAGTTTTGGGGATGGTCACACCCTATACTGAAAATCAGCAAAGCAAAAATCTTTACAGAAGCAGAGTTCACAACTGAACTGACTAACACGTTGAGACTGCTCTGTAAATACAGTGGGTAGGAGGAAGAGGTGGAGTCAAGGTGGCAGGAACAAGAACTGATGTGGCAGGAAGGGGAATTCTGGGAAATTATGTCATCAGGGGTGGCCAGAAGTGATGTCAACAATGGGTGGACCAATGGTGATGTCATTGAGATGCAGGGTCTTCAGCAGGGTTGCAGAGGAACAAGAGGTGAGAGGATCAGGTGAGAGTGCCAACCCCAGGTCTGGCTGACGAATAACACTATTTGAGCCTGTAAACATGAAAAAAAAAATCCTGTCAACCAAGTCACTCAAATATGGTTGTGTTAAATTAGTAGTTTAGTTTACTTACTGTAGCACTAATCACAGTGTGCTCTAAATTGTATTCTGTATCAATTTTTAACTTTATACGTTCCAGCTTGAGTGTGTTCCAAGTGCAGAAGGAAGAAAGGCAGTATAATGTTTATATTTACATGTAACAGTCAATGTTTTCATATCTCCAAAAGTCTCAAAATTATTATTTTTTAGTTCTAATATGAACAAAAGATAGGTACAAAAGAAGAACATTTGGGACTCCAAGGGAAACCCTGTTAAATGTTCAGTTTAAAAGGCAAGGAATGAATAACTTAGATTTTTATTTAAGGTGAAAATGTTGTTTTTCTTCTCTCTCGGTAGAGAATTCGTTGAGAATGAGTTCCATACTGAAGGAAGACTTCCTGTGTGGCCTTAGTATTTATGGAGGTGAAACCGAAAAGGGCAGTTACTGAAAGTGGGAGAATAAGTGACAGGAGAAGTTCTCCTTCGTTCTGAAGGAAACAAAAGGGAAGTTAGTGGTGTCACACCCAAAACCTTCCTCATATTTTCAGGCACAGACAAGTTTGTGATACACACCCTATGCTTGTGTTCCTGACAATAATTAATACCTCTAGTGCACAGGTGTCGAACTCCGGTCCTCGAGGGCCGCAGTGGCTACAGGTTTTCATTCTAACCATCTTCTTCATTAGTGAGCTGTTTTTACTGCTAATTAACTTCTTTTGCTTCAGTTTTAATTAACTTGACTCAGGTCCCTTAACTGTTTCTTTTTCCTTAATTAGTAGCCAAACAATAATGAGACATCAAACAAGCCACCATTTGATAGAAATAACAGAAAAATCAGCAGATTTGGAAATGTCTGCTGTGGCCGAATAAGAGCAGCAACAAGCCATTGAATTAAATAACAGGCTTAATTAACAGTAACAATCAGCTTCTCATTAAGAGACTGGTTGGAGTGAAATTGGTTGGAGTTTGAAATCCCAGTTTAGCTGGTCATCTGTTGGCTCATTTCACGTCTCATTTCTGTTTGGCTGCCATTTAATGAAGAAACAAATCAATTCAGAGGACTGAATCTTTAAAAACAGGGCTATTGAAATGATGGGAAAAGGAGTTAATTAGCAGTGAAAACTACTCACTGATTAGGAAAAGGGTTAGAATGAAAACCTGTATCCACTGCGTCCCTCCAGGCCCGGAGTTCAACACCCCTGCTCTAGTGTATAAAGGTTCAGCAGGCACAATTATTTTAGGGATGTATTCTTCTGGTAAGGCAAAAGTTAATTTTCTGTAACTTCGGATCATTTATCTTTTCAGGATTAGACCAGGCAACAATATGCATGATGAATATTTAGAAAGGGTACTTCTTTGTTTAGTTAGTTTCAGTTTACAAGTCATTAAAGACTTACACTAAGTTGGCTCTGATATTATGGAAACAGTTAATGTAAGGATAGAATTCATTATGCATATTCATATGAACATTTGCATTAAGTAGTAAAGAAACTTTGCTTTGTATGGCAACAGTAAATACCTTCCCAGGTGGTTTATGGTTGTGTTAAAACTCTTCACATAAATTTATAATTAGCACACTGGACGATTAAGGGCACACGAATAAGTAGTGGGGATTGATTTTGTGACCTAGGGGTTGCTAAATGAATACATTAGCATAGACTGGTGTCCACTGAGGGTGGAATGCTAGAAAGGGTTATTTGTTCATTTTGTTTTCATCAATAAATGTATTTTGATATTGTAGAATTATATGCATAATTATTTGTTTCAGAAACAAAGAAATTTATTCCTTTAAAAAGTACTTGGTGGAAGATGGACAAGGGGTTGTGTGAGAATGGTTTAAAAAGTAGGGCAGCAAAATATATATTTTTATAATTTTTATTGTAATCATTCCATACAAATAGATCAATTTATAACCAAACAAAATTGAAGACAAATCAAACCCCACCCCTGAGAAGCAGAGCTTAGCCAAAGCACAATTGCTTAGGGCAATAAACAAAAGAAAGAGAGAAATAAATATATAGGTAAATAAGAAATGGAGAAGGGAATTAAATGCGGTAATAGTTATTTCTCTTATTCTAAAATAATATTGATTAGATCTTGCCAGGTTTTGAAAAAATTTTGTACAGATACTCTAACTGAGAATTTTATTTTTTCCAATTTCAAATAATATAAAACATTGGTTTCCCACTGACTTATCAGAGGGGAGTTAGGATTCTTCCAATTTAATAGAATAAGTCTGCGTGCCAAAAGTGTAGTGAATGCAATCACTGTTTGCTTGTCCTTCTCCACTTCAAGTCCGTCTGGAAGAACACCGAACACAGCTGTTAATGGGTTAGGAGGAATTGTGATACCAAGGCTGTCTGAAAGGCACTTAAAAATTTTGGTCCAAAATGAAGTTAGCTTGGTGCAGGCCCAGAACATGTGACCCAGTGAGGCAGGAGCTTGGGTTGCAGCGTTCACAGGTTGGATCTTGCCCTGGAAACATTTTGGACAGTTTTAAGCGAGACAGATGAGCTCGATATACTGTATAATTTTTAGTTGAATAATTCTATGCTTTGCGCATATGGAGCTCGAGTGAATTCTCTGCTTTGCTACCTTCCACTCCTTTTCTGATATATTGGTTAAGAGATCTTCTTCCCAATGTCCTTTTGGATCTTTGAAAGGTAGGGACTCTAATAGGATTTTATATAGTGCGGAAATGGTATTTAATTCCTCGAAATTGAGCAGTATTTTTTCCAGCATTGTGGAGGGTGCGAGGTGGGGAAAATCGGGCAATTTCTGTTTAACAAAATTTCTAATTTGAAGATAGTGAAAGAAATGTGTAGCTGGGAGGTTGAATTTTGAACATAATTGTTCAAAAGATGCAAATATGTTGTCTATATAAAGATCTCTGAGCATTTTAATCCCAAAACTTTTCCAGGTATTAAAAACTGGATATGTTTGCGAGGGTTGAAAGAGGTGGTTCTCTTGCAGAGGTGCCACAGATAAAAGATTTTCCATCTTAAAATGCTTTCTAAGCTGGTTCCATATTCTGAGTGAGTAAAGCACAATTGGGTTATTAGTATATTTGTGATAACTTGCATTTATTGGAGAGCAGGGAGTATAAAGAAGTACTACAGGATTTTACTTCTATTGCGGACCAAGCCTGTGTATTTTCATATATTTGTGTCCAGGTTTTTATGGCTTGTATGTTTGCTGCCCAGTAATAAAACTGAAAATTAGGTAAAGCCATGCCACCTTCTGCCTGAGGTCTTTGTAGGGTCGCTCTTCGGATTCGTGGGTGTTTTGAGTTCCAAATGAATGAGGTTATTGTTGAATCTGTTTAAAAAACAATTATTGATATATATTGGAATGTTTTGAAATAAAAAAAAGAAGTTTAGGAAGGATATTCACCTTAACAACGTTAATTCTTCCGGCTAGAGTGAGATGAAGGGTTGACCATCTACCTAGGTCTTGCTTAATTTTTTCCATACAGACAGCAAAATTTTTTAAATAAAGAGCTTTATGTTTACTTGTGATATTTACCCCTAGGTATTTAAACTGATCTGCTATGGTAAAAGGTAGGGTGTCCAATCTAATATTATATGCTTGTGAATTCACTGGAAAGAGTATACTTTTATTCAGATTAATTTTAAGACCACATATCTTTTGAAATTCTGTTAGTGCTGTTAAAACTGCAGGGACAGTGTTTTCTGGGTCTGATATATATAAAACCATATTATCTGCATATAGAGAAATTTTCTATTCCAGTCCTTCTCTGACAATCCCCTTTATCTGAAAAGAATTTCGGCAGTGAACCGCCAGTGGTTCAGTGGAAATTGCAAACAGCAGTGGCGACAAGGGACATCCTTGTCTGGTACCACGTTCTAGCTTAAAGTAGTCTGAACAAATGTTTTTGATACAAACTGAAGCTTCTGGATTGGTATACAGTAGTTTGATCCATGCACAAATATTTGGGCCAAACCCAAATTTCTCCAATTCAGTGAAAATGTAGTTCCATTCAATCATATCAGATGCTTTTTCTGCGTCTAATGATAGTAATATCTCTGGGGTGTTTGATTTTCCTGGTGAATATATAACATTAAACAAGCGTAAGAGATTGGAAGATAGGTGTCGGCCTTTGATAAATCCAGTTTGATCCTGTGATATTACCGAGGGCAGCACTTTCTCCATCCTTCTAGCTAGAATTTTTGAGAGTATCTTAACATCATTATTCAGGAGTGAAATTGGTCTGTATGATGCACATTGTAACAAGTCCTTATTTTGTTTAGGAAAGACGGTGATTAATGCTTGACGAAATGTTTGAGGTAGTATTTGGTTGTCTCTAGCTTCTGTAAATGTTGCCAATAAGAGGGGAGCTAACTGAGTGGAGAATTTCTTATAAAATTCTACGGGGTAACCATCAGGGCCTGCTGATTTCCTGCTTTGAAGTAACTTTATAGCATCTAGTAATTCTGTTAGCATCAAAGGTTTATCCAGTTCCTCAGCACTTAAAGCATCTATTTGTGGTGTCTGTAATGTATCCAGAAATGCATTCGATTGTGTGTTGTCTTCTTTGAGCTCAGTAGAATATAAGGATTTATAATAATCTCTAAATGCGTGCATTATATTTTTATGGTCAATAATTTCTTCTCCATTCATGTTGGTGATTACTGGTATTGCATTGCGAACTTCTTGTTTGTGAATTTGTTGAGCTAAAAGCTTATTAGCTTTTTCTCCGTGTTCATAGTAATGATGTCTAGACTTATGAATAAGTTGTTCAGTTTCTTTAGTTATTAAGATGTTAAGTTCTGTATGCAGGGCCTGCCTTTTCCTGTGGAGAGCTTCACTTGGACGCCTGGCTTGTTCTTCATCTATTCTAGTAATTTCACTTCTTACCTCTGACACTTTCTTGGTTTCTAATTTATTTCTGTGGGAAAGATATGAAATAATCTGTCCTCTTAAGAAGGCCTTTAGAGTTTCCCAAAGTGTTCCTGCAGAAACCTCTGTGGGCGTGTTTGTCTTTAGGAAGAAGCTGATTTGTTTGGATATAAATTCTGTGCAGTTCTCGTCTGCCAATAGAAGAGGGTTAAGGCGCCATCTATGAGGTGAGTGTGAGGGGCTTAATGATTTTAGCTCCAAGACTAGAGGGGCATGGTTGGAGATAACACTTGTGTCGTATTTGCATGATTTAATCATAGGCAGGAAATTATTATCTATAAAAAAATAATCAATTCTTGAGTAGCTATAATGCACTGGTGAGTAGAACGAATATGTTCTTGAGTTTGGGTTAAGAAACCTCCAGGGGTCTGATAAGTTTTGGTCATTTAAAAACTGTAATTGTCTTTGCAGTATTAGATGTCGTCCCCCCTGTCACAGGAGTCCTATCTAAGAGTGGATTTAAAACACAATTAAAGTCCCCAGCCATTATAATTTTATGAGTGTTCACATTGGGAATGGATACAAATAGATTTTGCATGAATTCCTTATTATTGACATTGGGTGCATAAACATTTATCAAAATCATTTTACTGTTATATAAGTTGCCCAGCACCCTGCCCAGGATTGGTTCCTGCCTTGTGCCCTGTGTTGGCTGGGATTGGCTCCAGCAGACCCCCGTGACCCTGTGTTCGGTTTCAGCGGGTTGGAAAATGGATGGATGGATGGATAAGTTGCCCATGACCATCACATATCTCCCTTCAGGGTCTGATACTACATCTGATGCTACAAATGGAACTGTGCTTTGTATGAGAATTCCCACCCCTCTAGTTTTCTTTGTAAAGCTAGAATGGAACATTTGGCCAGTCCAGTCTTTTTGTAGTCTGAACTGATCCTTGCTTAGTAAGTGGGTCTCCTGTAAAAATACTATTTTAGCGTTTAAGCCTGTTAGGTGAGAGCATACTTTCTTTCTCTTTAATTCGTGATTCAGGCCTTTAACATTCCAGCTCACAAAGTTAACTGTCCCATCATGGAGACATTGATTCTGAGTTTTTAATGTCATTTTATAGTCTTAACTGGTAGTGAGGCAGTTTTAATCTTAATTTCAAAATTCCCCATGAGTTATTGCATTTTAGCCTATTGTTGCATTGATATTTATAGTTATAGTGATTAGAAGAATAGATTAGATATAGCCTGCTCTCCTTCTCTCCCCCCTTGTATCCCCCCCCCCATTTTGCCTCACCACATGATGCTTGATCTGCCGATCACAATGTTTTTGCAGCCTCGCTAAAAAGAGCCAGTTCCTCCTCCTACTACTACTACTACTACTACTACTACTACTACGGATACACCTTCGGAAACCGAGGAGGAGGTGCCCCAGGAAATGGCTTTTCCGTCTGAAGAGACGTAAAATACAGTCATCGGCTGCGCAGTAAAAGTCATCATCACCTTCATCGTCATCATTTTTACTGCGCAGCATATTCATCACCATCATCGCGTCATATATAGCTACGTGTACTTCGCTATACAGTAAGTGTAAACTTATCTACCGATTTCATATTGCTTAGCAGTTGTCCCTGTTATTAATAGAGTAAAGGGTGGGTTGTAAACAATACAGGGAGGGTTTAAAAACGTCCAAATACACGTTAAATAATTAAATAAATATGGTGTCCCTACTTTGCGGAAATTCAGTTATTGCGGTCGGCCTTGGAACCTATCTCCCGCGATAAGTGAGGGATTACTGTATACCCTCAATTCTTATATTATTTCTTCTGTACCCATCTTCCAGGGCCACAAGTCTGTCTCCAAGTTTTTTGCATTCGGAATTTGCGGCTGTAGCTTTTTCATCGGCGTTAGACGCCAATTGTTCCGCTGTTTCAACTCGAGATGTGAATGCCTGCTTAACGTCATCCAGCTGATCTGTAACGTCATTAATCTGGTCGGCAAGCATTTTCAGTTTGGATCTATTTTCTTCGATGTGTTCCTCTAATTTCTCCAACATGACTTTAAAGTTCATGTCGAAACGTTTAAATAGACGCATTTCCTGGTCTTTGTTATTCTTTTTAATCTCGATGATATCCTTCTTAAGCTCACTGTTAGCCTTCTTAAGCTCATTCTTGTTATCCTTCTTAAGCTCATTTATGGCCATAGCCATGGCGGCAGCCAGTGTAGCAATCATCTCTTTCAGTTCGGACAGTTCGCTTCGGTTTTCGTGCTCCGTGAGTGGAAATGCAGCTCCTGTTACAGCAGGTGCTGCGGGCTCGCGATGAGTAGATGGGAGCATATCCTGCAGGGCCTTTTCTAGTCTCGAATGATCCTCAGAAATCGGCGATCCATCGTGACCTGTATTGCTTGCACCTTCGCTCCCGTTTTCACTCTCGACTGGAGGCGATACAATGGAGCGGGGTCCTAGGAAATCTGCTCATTCGTCTGCTTGTTCCAGGTCAGTTTCCGAGAGTCCATACCTTGCACTTGGGCCGGATGTCTGTCCAGACTTTGAAGCAGCTTTAAGTTTCTTTTCCGGTTCTTTCTGACTTTTCTTCTTGTTACTCATGCTTGTATATTGTAGTGGAAGTTCCTTGGTCGGGTTAAATACAGGATACCTCTAAATAATATGAAATACGTGGGAAAATAAAGCTGCTGCTAGCGGAGCTCTGCTTCAGACGTCCATCTCCTATAACAGATGAGACCAAAAAATATATTAATGAAAAGAAAGGTAGCTACATATAAATATAGACTACTCTAAATGCGGTTACTACTGAACATCAATGATTAAAAATATTTGAATTATAAAGACTAATAATACTTTGTAAGACCAGACCACTAATGTATTGTGTCACAGAAGGTCTTATTTTGTATCGCCGAAGGATTTAATCATTAAAACAACAAAATCCAGTAGTCATCTACAATCCCTTTCTGGATGAATAAAGATTGTTTTTAACTAATGCATTAAGATTTTTAGAACAACAGCTGTACAGTAACAAGATGGCACCACAGACATATAAATGTCATAACTTCTTTTTAAGTCATCAGATAGTATATTATATGATCTTACAGAAGAAAATAAGCTAATGACAGAAACTTTTTTTCTCAAAATGAATGATTCTTAAGAACAAATGCCAGCAAAATACTAGTGTCAGTGGTACAATATGTATAGCTTCCTCTTAACTTGTTGGTGTCTTTTATTATCATCTGTAATACTAGTAATATACAGTAGATTGAAGGTTTTGTTTGTGCTAGCATTTCTTTCTTAATGGAAAAAGCAGGTTGTTGTATAAGTTATGAAGGTGTGCAGTACGAAGAGTATTATCATCCAAACTATCCAAAAGCATCCTTGATAAAGCAAAAAGTGGACATAGTGTTCTGTTCTCTTCTCATTTCCCTTCCCAAAACCATTCAAACAAAACCTAAAAAAAATGATATTATTATGGACGTCACAAATGTTCTCATCCACCACAGTCACCGTTTGGATGATTACCCATAAACTAAGATTAATAAGAAGGTATTCTCGCATCAGTATTAGTAACATGGGCTATTCGGCTGAGCAACATAAAAACAAACTGCAACTAATATTCATGCAGTCCATATACTTACTGTATTTACTCAACCAGCTTATTCCAGTTTCAGGATTTACATCACACCTTGGTCACTCATATGTGTGGAATTTGCAAGTTGTGATGGATGAGCACCCCATCTACAGTAGGTTTGATTCTTCCCTTGTGTCACATGCTGCCATAACAGGCACTGGCTCCCCAGCTTCCTGAAGTGCATACTGTAAGTGGGTTAGATAGTAAATGAATCAATGAATAAATGACAGATATAATCAGAAAGTAAGGATGAAGGCAATCACACAATTAAACTTCAACTGAGTGCTAATACTTAACTACCATCCATTCAAAAATGTGAAAATACTATATATATATATATATACTGTATATATATATTTATATATATATATATATATATATATATATATATATATATATATATATTCAGTCAGTCAAATAATGAACTATATGTGGCTGAGAAGAGAGTGACAGCTCAGCTCAAAATCCATATCCATAAACAAGAGCATTAAAAATATGTATGTTCAAGCTAATGTCTCTGTCAATGAAGAAAACAGTTGATATACCAGGGTACTGCAAAAAAAAAAACCCAGTAACTCACCAGAAACATAGTTGAATTAGTGTACATGAAGTTCTTGTAAATGTATTGTATGAGGTTTCAGGTGACATTCTGGAGAGGTTACTATATAAAAAGAAATTTTCAATGTGGTTCTGCTAGTTTTTGCCAGAGGCATTCAGTTTCCGGGAATATTCTTGAATGTGCAAGAGCCACATCTTTTAAGTTAATGTTAATAGTAAATTTACCTCGGTTTGCTTAGTTTTGAACTTGAATATAGTGTAGCCTTTTCATAGATAATGTGAAATAGTTTAAGCCCCTTTAAGTTAAAGTTAATGGAATCACACATAGGCATTAAGGGCACATAGCTTTCTGATTGTTATGTACATAAATCTAACATAGAACAGGTCCTGGTGAAACCTTAAGAAATGTAACTTAGATATTTACCTTAGACAAGAAGTTCCCCTTTTTCTCTATTTTTGTATGTATTACCAACTTATATCCTTGTTTTTTTGTGAACTGCTTGCTTTGAATTGCTCTAAAATCTTTAAAATGAAGATACTTGGACTGTGGACATTTTTAATGTATGGCAAGCCATACTACTGCTGGAATGATTTTCTGATAGCTGCAATTGAACTGTTTTGAACTATTTAGAAATCCATGACAAACACAAATACAACATGCTAAGAATGATTAAAATTAACATAAGAATGAATTTCATTGAGATAAATTAGTTAAAAGAGGAAAAAAATAAATTTTGAAGTTCTGTGGTTAAGAAGTCTTCCCAATTAAGTGAAATTCATTTCCATGCCATAGTTTTCATTTTAAAAATGTTGACAACAATCGTTGTTACATTTGAGCTTTACAATTTTAAATGCAGTCACTTTCAAGGGTGAGAAGAAAGTTAAATATACACTGTCATTTGACTCTTTTATTTACACTATTTATGAAAACTATAATGTGAAAACTATTACCTGAGCTTTGTTCAAAATGTGACCTGTGGTTACTGAAATGATGTACTTTACAAAATAGTCGTGTTACATAACACAAGGGCAATAAACATAATTTCACACCATTTTTCATTCTGTTTCCATTTCTTCATGATAAATATTTAACTGCCTTGGAAAATTTGGCCCTGCACAATTAAATATTGCTATATTTCTCATTGTTGTAATTAATCAAGTTACAATCTACACATAAAATAAATTAAGACTAATAAGGTATGTATTTTTGATACACTCTGGAAATTTAAAAAATAAATTCAGACAGTGATCAGTCTTATCTATGAGTAAAGAATAATGAATAAGCAAAAGAACATGTGCACAAACGTAAAAAAAACACCATTAGTCACTACTAAGTAAAAGCTGATAAGATTTAGTAATAATCCTTTATTAAGGGTTTAGAAAAACTATCCCTCCATCCTGCGATATCCTAACTACAGGGGTCTGCTGGAGCCAATCCCAGGGCACAAGGCAGGAAACAAACCCCAGGCAGGGCACGCACACACACACATACCCACACTTGGGACAATTTAGAATCACCAATGCACCTAACCTGCATGTCTTTGGACTGTGGGAGGAAACCCACGCAGACACGGGAAGAACATGCAAACTCCACGCAGGGAAGACCCAGGAAGCGAACCCGGGTCTCCTAACTGCGAGGCAGCAGCGCTACCCACTGCGCCACCGTGCAGCCTTAGAAAAACTAGACATTGGTAAATGTCTATATGTAAATATCCTATTAATAGAAGAGTACTCGTTAATAATTTACATCTTTAAAAATTGAAGATATAACTGTGTAAATCAGTACCAGCAGAGTGGGTTAAACTTTTGATCCATACAAATTTGCAGCCTTTTCTTTTCTGGTTTCATAAACATTGCATACTGATTGAATGAGCAGATTTATTTAATAATGCCTTTGAGGACCAATCATTTCCTTCGCATGAATATAGTAATCTATTTCACTGCTTACTGCTTCCTGGTTGCGATTAATTTGACAGCTCCTGCTGAACACTGATGCATTTGGGGGGAATGCTGTGGGAAAATTACTGCCTTTGTTATCACTCTTCTTGCATTGCTGGAATATACCAATGGAAATATGCAACCAATCATAATAATGTTGAAGTGAACATACGTCAATTACACATTCATCCTTTATTGTATTTGTGTACAACTGGCATTTCCTGGAAGTAACATAAGATTTGAATTTTCGTGTAGAATACAAAAATGCTTATTGAAAGTATTCTGCAAAGAAGTACTGTATTACACACCAGAAACCAACATCTGAACTAAGCGTTCTGCCAGATAACATTTCTACAAGCAGCTTTGTTTAAAAATTCTTTATGTTTAACAATGTTGGACTCATAAAATATTCAATAAGATATAATTTCTACAAACAAGCATCTGTAGTTATTAACCATATTAAGCTATTTGATGCTAACAATACTTGCAACCCATAACTATTATAGAACAACTTTGTAGCTGCGTTTTCCCAAAATTACCAAAGTTCAGAAGCTCTATCATAAAAAATGGGATTCAACAAAAGCCTGACATGTCAAAATGATTCCACAGACAAAATATCTTCATTTTTAAAAGTTTTAGTTAAAATTCAAAGTAAAACAGTTCACACAAAAATAAAACATTGAGATAGCAAAAAATTAGAAAGGTTCTTATTTAAGAGAAGTTCTGTTCAAATCTTATAAATCTTATAATCGTTAGAAATCACTTCAAAATGTTTCTGTACCATTTCAAAACGTTTAGAAAACTGTATGCTTATCCCATTTCTATGTTGAAAATGGGTCTTTCAAGTCCCTGTGTACTGGGACCTATTCTAATAACTGTCTCAATTAACACACTGTATCTCAGTTATAGCAAGAAAGTTCTATCTCTTAGTAACTTATAGGGGGAAAAGACTATACCATTGTCTAGTCTATATTCTAGTCAAATTATGCAAACACTAATATGAAATTTAACTGAAAGCTTTAACTTTCTAAGATTGGCTCTTACAGACTTAATATATATATTTTTTTTCTTTTGCTTACTGCAGCATTAATAGAATTACAGCCACCTCAAGCATTTTTGCAATCCTAGGTATAGCTGCAAATGGCCCTTCACTTCAAACCTCATATATATCTAGGAATTTTTCACCAATTGTTCTACATATATTACATCGGATAGTGGGCAGAAGGTGGTCCCCATTGTATGCTTGTAAATATATATATTATATTGAAGAGTGATGGTTTCATCCTTGGTTATTGGTTTACAATGATACACTTATTATATAGCAAAGAGCGGAGTGTTTCTATGATAGGTCTGTAATATTTACAAAATGCTTCACTCCCACCACAAGCATTGGCCATCCTAGTTCACCTAAATGATACAGTCAGTCCTGATTACAGCCTAATTTTAATATACTAACACCACTCAATAAATCTATATCAAAGCACTTAATTAACTACAAAAAGTCAATATACTGTCACTCATTGGTCAACTTTCAGTAATTAAGTAATACCACCCCGGGGCAAGAGGGGGTGCTGCTATTAACGGACTTGTCTCCTTCTTCCCTCATAATCTGGAGCCATAGGAAGCCCCGCCACCTTTGGTCAGCAGCATATAAGAACAGAGCGACCACAGAGATGGACGTCACATTCTGATGTGGACCTGGCTAAAGTAAACTGAAGCCTGTTTTGTTCTCTTACATTGTGGAAAAGAGGATTTTTGTTTCCTTTTGAGCAGTACAAGAAAGTGCCAATTTTCGTTATTCCTTCTGTTATTGTTTGTGAAAATAAAAGGAGTTTTGTTGCCAGCTAGCACTGCAACTTCCTTCTTGACCTGCAATCATTTCTATGCACCACTACAATACACATTAATGATAAGCAGTCTCCATTGTACTCCATTGTAGACATGTTTAAACAAACTCTGAAGACAGGGATAACAGCTAATGGAATATATTTAGTGATACAGAAAACATATAAAAGAATCTTGATATAAGGATGACATTAACAACTAAATTAGACATTTAAGGAATTAAAGCAAATGAAACGTGTATATAAACTGTATGTAGTATATGAGTTTAAAAAATAAATTCATTTTACAAATCTACAAAAAACATTTTTATAGAGATGGAATTATTATATTTTGAGATTATTACTGGAAATTAAAAAAATGCTTAAGAAGACAAAGTTGAGGGTTGTTATAAAGATTTTAAAAATAAGTTAAATTACTGTAGGAAGCTTGTTATTTCCTATTATATCTGCAGATCTGTGCTTTTCTGACACTGGGAATAAAACTTTACTGTATAATAATGTTCATTAGGAAGCATCAAATCAAATTGTATTTATCACAAAGGAAGAATATAAAGAGACAATAACAATGCATGACTTTATAAATATCAAAAATCATTAATAGAATTTTAAATATGTGATAAATAATAAATAATAACTACAGTAAATAAATAACTTAAATAGGTTAATGTAAAAGAGTTAACAACAGGACATCATGTAGTTCTAGAAAATTTCTGTACTGAAGATGTGGATGGACTGTATAATAAAACCTCCTCCTCAGTCTCTCTAAATTGGACTTTAGGCCACTATACCAGTTTACCTGACCACAGTTCAGAAAAGAGGCTGTGGTTGGGATGGCTGTTATGATTGATCATTTTCTTTGCCCTGGTTCAACATCGCTTGGTGTAGATGTCCTTGAGGTTAGGGAGTACACACCTAGTGTGATATGTTCAGTTGCAGAACCTGATGATGAGGAGGTTTTGAAAACATTACATTCATAAAAGAGATAAGTAGTTCTCTGATATACAAAGTACAGTACATTTTGAAAAATAATATGACACTATTGTATGCTTTTTCACAGATAAGTCAGACAGATTGATACTTACAAGCAAATGGCTTCTCAGAAATAAAGTAAATAATATCAAAGGTCAAAAAGCTGAGTGGATGCTGCCTTGTTATTATTAAAGTGGCTGTGTCATTCTCAGTGGTTGCCCTGTTCCTGAAAAGCAGGATGCTGAGTGGTCATGACTTTATTCCCGTGTTTATTGCTGTGAATCCAGCCACATCAAATGAAGTGTCAGCTGATTTGTTCCTTTCTTACTTTAACCCATAACTAATTTGTTCCTTCAGGCTCAGCCATGTTAAGCTGAGTGTCAGCAGCCCTTTGCCTGCCTAGTTGTGCTTATTCTGTATCAGTAGACCAACAAGGAAAGCAATGGCTGCAACTGTTTGCTTGCCATTCTTTAGATAGCTGTGCTTTTGTTTTGTCTGTACGGCTGTTCAGTAAGTCACAGCCGATTGTTTCTGTCCAGTCTACACAGCCAGCCATTTGAAGCCTAAATGACACACGTCATCTATTCAATAGTTCTCTTGCCTGTTCTACCAGCTTGTCCTCCTTGATGTTAATTCTTTAGTTCCCATTATTTCCCCTAGATGTCCTTGTTATTTTTATTAGTTATCTACACAGCGTTTCAATAATGTGACAAATTGATAGCTGCTCTCTGGAAACTTGTATTAGTACTTTTCAGGTTGCAGTGAGCACCCAGGGCAGGAAGACAATTGGCTACTCTGTGGGCCTTTTGTAAGATGAAAACTAGACTCCTCTGAACACATAGAACCAGCCCAGGACCACGACTTGCAAGAGCAGAAGTCCAGGCAGTAACAGAAAGTGATCGCCAGAGGAGGATGCATAACTCTGCAAAAGCCAGGTGGCATATTCTTGGGAGGTGAACACTAGAGTGAAAATCAATACTGGATTGCGTTCTCTAGGATCACAACACTAGAACACAAGGCAAATGGCTCTTCTAGGGAGGCTGCAACACCAGAACTCCCTCAGCCATAAAAATAGGAAATTGAAATTAATTTGATATATAAATAAAATAGCTTAGGCAACAGAGTGTATGAAATAAATCTAATTATTACATAGTACTACAGAGAATGCACAATGTTAGATTTTTTTAAGTTTATGTAATGAAGGAACAAGAACAGTAAAATGCAACCAACCCAGAAAGAGCATAACAAGTACATTAGAACTATTAAAGTGAAATGCAGTGTATTTTTTTTTTTTTTTTTGTTCTTTATTTCGCCTTATACAATTTCTTGTATTAGGAATTTGGTAGTTTTCGCATACCCCTTGGGGTCAGAGCGCAGGGTCAGCCATTGTACAGCACCCCTGGAGCAATTACAGGTTAAGGGCCTTGCTCAAGGGCCCAGCAGAGCAGTGGCCTTTTTGGCAGTGACGGGGATTCGAACCGGCAACCTTCGGGATACCAGCGCAGCTCCTTAGCCTCAGAGCCACCACTCCGCCCTAATTCCATAGTATCATATTGATGACATTGCATTTTAAGATAGAGTAAGCTGCTAAAATATGAAAAGACTTGCCAGCTAAAAGAGTATATTTGCTGTATAATGAAAAAAAGTCCATTTTAGCCTACAGATGTGTAATCCTCAGTTGTATTATTATTCATCTCTCCATTTTCTTAACCTACTTATCCATTTAAGAAGGTGTTGCCTACCTTGGCAGCACTAAGTACAAGATAGAAAACACACTCATGGATGAATTGGTGTAATTCAGTGCTGTCAATTAAGGTAATACGGACATCTGTAGAATGTAAAAGAAAAACCTAGAATACCTTGACAAACTAATATGTAAGTTCCGTTGCCTGCTATATAAACTGTGTTTACTGTATCTTATGCAACTTATAGTCTTCAGATCCTGATTTTTATTTTACATTTGAAAGTTTTAAATGTTATGAGGCAGTATAATGCAGAATTACTGTATTCTTCCTCATTTCGTTAACCTACAGCAGCCTCATTTATAAGGCCGTGTGTAGAATTCATGCTAAAACATGGTGTACAGACAAAAGTGGGAATGTGCGTATGCACAAAAAAAGCTAGATCCATAAATCTTTGCAGATGCCAAATTCCATGAATTTCTCCTTTAAAAATCCCAACAAACATAAAATTTAACACACGTGCACACGCCTACAGCCCCACCCTAACTCCTCCAAGAATTTTGCATTTTTTAATATGCAAATCAATTTAAATATCACCTTCTGTTCAGTGTTTGGTTAAAAAACAATGGGAAAGACACGTGAAAAAATAAGAAAATCAGCGAAAGCGAAGTGGAAGCAAGGAAAAAAGTACTATTTGTTGGCTTACGCAGTGGTATAAGCAACAAAACTGTGGTAGAGACACTCAAAAGTTCAAGTTCAGAAAGTTGCACAGTACCCGAATGAAAAAAGTAATGGTCAGATATCGAAGTCGGTGTAAAAAAGCCAGTCGTTGTCCACTGTTTGATTGTCATACAGAAGCGTATTAGAGTACAGAGAAAAGAAAAAAATAGGGACACAGTGAAAAAAAGGTCAAATTTCCACTTCAATCTCGTAGTTTATTTTGTCATTAAGGTAGAACGACATAACTTAATTTTAAAATCAATGTTTAATCCCATCGTAACTAAAGTAGCACGTTAAATGCTTTGTATTTTATTTGTTCTTCTATGTGGTCTATGTGTGTGAATCAGTACATGCTTCTTAAACAGGCTTTTTCTTATGCCGACAGGACACAGAATACATTACATTCATGATATTACAGCTCTCTGAACAATTTAAATACTAAGATGTATACTTGATATCATGTTCGTATAAAATGAATTAAAGCGTGTATTAAACAAGGGGGCACAGTGGCGGCGATGAGTTGTCTCCCCGTCCATAGATTGTTCCTGCCCTCCCGCAAGATGCTTGCTGCATTGTGCGCAACCCTTGATAAAATAATTTATTGCAGCAGTACTGTCTCTTTGAAATGTACTAAGTGGTCAGATATCACAGTCGATGTGAAATGGTGAGTCACAGCTCATCATCTGTTTATTCTGTTTCAGAAAATATTACAAAAGCTGGCCCCCCTGCAATGCTCAGGCAGTGATGGTGCTGCTGTGCCGAGCACGTCTTTGGGCACTGGCTGCACACACACTCTGCCTTGGACACTGCTGGGAGGCCATCTAGCAGTGTGCTGATGGATGCTGTTCTGGAGTCACAAAATGCTATACTGAATGCTGTAACAGATGTGGTCAATGAACTAAGGAATATAAGGACTGTACTATGTGATATTGACTACAAATTAAATGAATTTGTTAAAAAATAAATACTACATCTGATTACCTGTTTTTAGATTCTGCTAATTACATTCAAACGAAGCTGTAATGCTGTCCAACTTGACGGAACATTTAGTGCGTCAGGGTCAGGTTCATCATAGTGGAAATGCTTTCTATTTACATAAGCAAATTCATTTTCTGAAGGTGCCTTTATAGTGCAGCAACAGCACCGATCGCCACAACGGATCGATTCTCTGTTCTTTACTTTGAGGTGACTCGCTATCTTTAACCCCTTAACCGCCCTCTGCCGGATATATCCGGCACCGTTGTTTTATTGCTAACGCCATACTGCCGGAATTATCCGGCACATTTGCCTGCGGTTATGTGAATGCCTGGCATGTAGTACAACTGACAGTTTGGCGTGGGTATTATTACTATGTTGTATTTCGACAACTCTGCGCTTGTATTGGCCGATCACGTGATGTGATTCGAAAGTGAAAGCTGTGAATATGGCGAAACGTAAACTGATTTTGGACAGTTCTGATCATGATTGTAGCAGTTCTGAAGAAGATTTTAGCGACAATGATGAGCAGCAACGTGCGCTGCATGATACTGTGAATGAAGACGCATCGGATGACGGCGATGAGTGGGTGTATCCCCAGCATCTCAACTGGACTGCTGCCCGAGGTGAACTACCTTTTCTGCATCTGTTTGAGGCAACGTGTGGCTTTATTGTTGATGTAAACAATTACACTGCTGAGCAGTTTTATGAGCTGTTTGTGTCACCTGATTTGATCAGACATTTTGTTCATCAGACAAATCTGTATGCAGCACAGTTTATTGAGAAAAATCCCAATTTACCTCCACATTCCCGTGTTCGTGCTTGGTTTGACACTGATGAAAACGAAATGAAAAAATTCATTGGGATTTTGATGTTGATGGGAATAATCAGAAAACCAGATATTGAGATGTACTGGTCTACAGATCCTATGTATGCAACACCTATTTTTGCAGCTGTCATGACACGTAACCGATTCTCTTTGCTGCTGAAATTCTTTCATTTGAATGACAACAGAAATGAGCCAGATAAGAAAGATCCAAACCGCGACCGCTTGTTTAAGCTACGTCCTTTGATTGATCATTTATTTGAAGCATTTCAGTTGCCCTATATGCCAGGACCGTCAGTTGCAGTTGATGAAAGTTTATTGTTGTGGAAGGGCCGCTTACAGTTTCGACAGTATCTACCATTGAAAAGGGCACGGTTTGGTATCAAGATGTTTTGCTTAGCTGAGAATTCAGGTTACATTTATAGATTTCATGTATACACTGGCAAAGAGGATCCTATGAGTAGTATTTCAGCAGTGTTGCCAGATGAATGTAAGGACTCTGGACTTTCAGAAAAACGCTGTTGTGTCTGTTCAAAGAAGGGTCAGCGTAGAGACGTCAAGACCTTCTGCTCAAAGTGTCCCAGCAATCCAGGACTTTGTGCAGTTCCCTGCTTTGGCCTGTGGCACAGCAAACTCAAATACTGGGAATGAAACTATGATTGACTGAACTACTTTAGACTTTTGAATTACTTTTGACTGTTCCGTTTTGTAGTAGACAATAAATCCAGAAGCCTGAGAAAAGGTACATTTTGTGTTTTATTATGTGTTTGCCCATTTCTAGAACTTGCACAACATTTAGTGGTCAATACTGCTTGAATAAATGTAAAAAATGTAAAAAAAATGTAAAAAAGTAAAAAAAACGAAAATTGTTCAGATTTCGCCTGGCGTGGGGAATATTTAGGGAGTTGGCGGTTAAAGGGTTAAAAGAACTGCTTACCTTTTGCCTCTGAAAGGCATTATATTTTGGTGGTGGGGAATTTGAACAAAACTAAATTAATTCTAGAGATTAAATTGAACACTATATGTACTAAATTTTGGCAATAACTAATCCATAATCAGAATCCTCACATTAATTCAAAATAAGAGTTATCCTACTTATAATGGAGCATTGTAATTGCATATTAAACCCTGCTTTAAAAAGATTATCAACATCTGCAACTAGAATATCTAAAACTGCTATAGTAATTTCACATTTTATTAAGTATCGCAATTTGAGTTTTCTTTACCCATATTCAAGACAAAATAACTTTTTTGCCAGATATTTAGTCTCATCTTTTGTGTTTTTGTCTTTTTGAATACTTTATTCTAATAATCATGCCACATTCCTGCTCCACTGACAGACTGAAGAGATCGTTCCTCCCCCACACTATGTGACTCTTTAATTCTACCCGGAGGTGGGGGGCGTAAACGTTAACATTATTCAAAGTTATTGTCTGTCTGTATACCTGCATTGTTGTCACTCTGTAATTTAATATTGTTTTTTATTAGTATGCTGCTGCTGTATGTGAATTTCCACTTGGGATTAATAAAGTATCTATCTATCTATCTATCTATCTATCTATCTATCTATCTATCTATCTATCTATCTATCTATCTAATCCTGGTAGAACGCCTGAATATCCATCCATCCATCCATCAATTTTCCAACCCGCTGAATCCAAACACAGGGTCACAGGGGTCTGCTGGAGCCAATCCCAGCCAACACAGGGCACAAGGCAGGAACCAATCCTGGGCATGGTGCCAACCCACCACAGGACACACACAAACACACCCACACACCAAGCACACATTAGGGCCAATTTAGAATCGCCAATGCACCTAACTTGCATGTCTTTGGACTGTGGGAGGAAACCGGAGCACCCGGGGGAAACCCACGCAGACACGGGGAGAACATGCAAACTCCACGCAGGGAGGACCTGGGAAGCGAACCCAGGTCTCCTAACTGCAAGGCAGCAGTGCTACCACTGCGCCACCGTGCCGCCCACGCCTGAATATATATAGCATCATGTCAAGATAACAAAAGGCATAAAAAATACTTAAAGAATAAGAAAATACTTTTAAAGAGTATCTACACCATCTGTCTGTATAATGTCACCACAGCAGAGAACATAAAATTATGTAAAGGATATTTTCAAAGTGAGGATTTTGATAGCTATGCTTGTAGTGAATACAGAAGAAATGAAATACAAACTGACTGATATGAGTCAGTTCAGACAGCATTTTCACATAATTGCTGTGAGATATAGCTGAAAAAAAGCTGGAAAAAAATATGTAAAATGGAAGATAATAAGATAATAAGGAAGGCATAAGGTAATACAGAAGACAAATTTGCATTGTTTTGTTTTTGCCTGGGTTTTATCCTTGACTCAACTAAATTGTGAAACGGCACACATTTTTTGTTTATTTTATTATGTCTTGTTTTATTGTTTATGTGCCGTGATTGAACGGTCCATTCACTGGATGCTCTGGTATAAATATTTTCCGGTAACTGTTGATTAGTCCTGCACACCAGCTTGGAGGAGTTTTAGCCCATTCCTCCGTACAGAACAGCTTCAACTCTGGGATGTTGGTGGGTTTCCTCACATTAACTGCTCGCTTCAGGTCCTTCCACAACATTTCGATTGGATTAAGGTCAGGACTTTGACTTGGCCATTCCAAAACATTAACTTTATTCTTCTTTAACCATTCTTTGGTAGAACAACTTGTGTGCTTAGGGTCATTGTCTTGCTGCATGACCCACCTTCTCTTGAGATTCAGTTCATGGACAGATGTCCTGGCATATTCCTTTAGAATTCTCTGATATAATTCAGAATTCATTGTTCCATCAATGAAGGAAGCCGTCCTGGCCCAGATGCAGCAAAACAGGCCCAAACCATGATACTACCACCACCATGTTTCACAGATGGGATAAGGTTCTTATGCTGGAATGTAGTGTTTTCCTTTCTCCAAACATAACGCTTTTCATTTAAACCAAAAAATTCTATTTTGGTCTCATCCGTCCACAAAACATTCTTCCAATAGCCTTCTGGTTTGTCCACGTGATCTTAAGCAAACTGCAGACAAGCAGCAATGTTTTTTTGGAGAGCAGTGGCTTTCTCCTTGCAATCCTGTCATGCACACCATTGTTGTTCAGTGTTCTCCTGATGGTGGACTCATGAACATGAACATTAGCCAATGTGAGAGAGGCCTTCAGTTGCTTAGAAGTTACCCTGGGGTCCTTTGTGACCTCGCCGACTATTACACTCCTTGCTCTTGGAGTGATCTTTGTTGGTCGACCACTCCTGGGGAGGGTAACAATGGTCTTGAATATCCTCCATTTGTACACAATCTGTCTGACTGTGGATTGGTGGAGTCCAAACTCTTTAGAGATGGTTTTGTAACCTTTTCCAGTCCTCAGAAATCTCCTTTGTTTGTGCCATGATACACTTCCACAAACATGTGTTGTGAAGAGCAGACTTTGATAGATCCTTGTTCTTTAAATAACACAGGGTGCCCACTCACACCTGATTGTCATCATCAGGATAAATGACAGATAAATCATATGGTGCTGCAGGCAATTGAATGGTGGGCTACTTGTTGTCATGATCAAAATGGGTATAGAAAATATTAAGTTGGTTTGTAAGGTAACATGAAGATGATATTGGCTAAGGTTGTACTTTGTAATCCATAAATATCCCTATTCTCTGTCAGAAGCTGCTCATATTCTTACAGTTGCTAAATTCCATCTCTAGTTTACTCTTGTGCTGATATATAACCACTTTAATTGTTTTTCTGCATTTTTTTTATGTTTCCATGACACTGTTTTTCAAAATGCATTTCTGGATGCCCTCAATAAATCCCTGAAGCTGCTGGGGATCTAAAGTTTTGTATTAGGTTGCTAGGTTGTTTTTGTAGGGACATAGTTGTCTACATACTCATTTAGATCTCGTGTGGAGTCTTTAAACTTGTTTCAGTGTTTCATTAGCCCAGCATTGCACCACTTTTACTGCTGGCACCTTGCAGCAGGAGTACTGACAGGTCATTGGACTGGCCAAGGTGATCCTTCTAAGGAGCAGCCACTGCGCTTCCAAGAAGATATGCACAACATGTTGAGAGGTGCCCATCCACTTCATTTAGCATTGTGTGTGTGTGTGTGTGTAAAAATAGTGGCAGTTAAGTTCTGTGAGCCAGCCAAGATTGTGTACTTCTGCAAATTCCTCATTTGACTCATGCTCCTGGCTGACCCACACCTTGAGCTTAAACAATATTTCTGTGTAAAGGTTATTCTATTATGATCCCTACTTTATTTGCAATGACAAGTCTGTCTAGTGCTTCAGTACTTAACCGATGCCACTGAAATAAATAACACCAATCATTCAGGGGGCATCAAGACAATAAATGCAGTTTCTGTTTATTTTTTAATCAATCAACTGGAGATACCCTGGCTAGGAAATAAATCCTGATTGTGTGAGCTTTGAGGAAGCAACGACAGCAGTTACTCACCATACCACGTTAGTATTACCTAAAACAAATACTACAATATACTGTACAATGCAATAGTCCGGTATTTTTTTTTTTGTTCTGGCTTGCAGAGTTATATCAGGAAATACAAATATTTTCATTACTGAAGATCTTTTTTACTGATTGACTCTTCAGCAAAAATCTCATCTCTTTTGAGTGAAAATATTTGAGAACAGTAGGCCGTATTTCTTGCAGCTGTCAATCCTGACTATTAGCTTTTGTGTAGGAGGTGTAAACTGCATTAGGACAGACAGCTAAAGGGCAAAGCACATCAAACATGCAGCACCTTTACATCCAGAAAGAGGTGAGCACCGTGTAGTGAGAGAATTTAATTTTAAAAATTACAAAAGTATGTTATATTATTTATGTGCACGTGATAAATAGAATGGTAGGCTTCAGGTATTTACTGTACCTGTGATACATTAAATGCAATGAATAAAACCTTAGTAGCACAGATTGTAAAACAACTGTATTATCATTCAACAGAAAGGGTTCCATTCCTTTATGGTGCCTATGGTATGTGGTTTCAGCTGCCTGCCTGCTCAATTGTAGCCCACTACATATGGAATAAAAATGAACATAAGCTTCCCCAGATATAGTGACTATTAGATATTTGTTTAAAATGGGAGCATCATGCAGGTGTTATTAACAGTATATTCTGTAGTGATACTAATTTTGGCTTTAAATTATTATGTGGGTGTATCCCATGTCTCAAAAATATATTAATATCTGATATATATGATGCGTGGTCACTTCTTAGAGTACATGTCACATTCTATATGCTGAAACATTGATGCATTTTTAAACTTACATGGAATTTACATACAGTGTGTACAATTTAAATATAAAAAGGTTTTGATGCTTTCTTTTAAAAAGTCAGTCAGTCAGTCAGTCATTCTCCAACTAGCTATATCCTAACACAGGGTCACGGGGGTCTGCTGGAGCCAATCCCAGCCAACACAGAGCGCAAGGCAGGAACAAATTCCTGGGCAGGGCACCAGCCCACCGCAGTTTTTAAAAAAGTGTTATGATAAATGCACATTACATAGGATATGTGAATGGCATATACATGAAATTGATCCTTGTTATCTTAACCAGTTATCTATTAACAGTGAAACACAAATAACAAGAAAACCAAGAGCTAAGCAGCTAATTCGATCTCATCAGCACCTTTCTGTGTTCAGCATTAGATACTTGTTATCTTTAAATTATTTGTGAAACAGTAAGCCAGAGAAAAATCATGGACCTCTCTGCTTGGTCTGCAAAACATTTCAGCGATGCCTTCAGAATATTAAAATCTCTGTTTGTGTACTTCCTCGATCATTCGATTCATATTCCACACCTAATTCTAAAACTCCTTAATCTCTAATATTTAGTCAGTCAGTCATTGTCCAACCCGCTATATCCTAACACAGGGTCATGAAGGTCTACTGGAGCCTTGTGTAGGCTGGGATTGGCTCCAGCAGACCCCAGTGACCCTGTAGTTAGGATATAGCGGGTTGGATAAAGGATGGATGGATGGGTAAATAGGTAATAGTATTTCTATTAAAAATATATAAGCTTAATTTCAGGTATTCATACAGACCGGGGTAGAAAATGCATATTGCAGTGATTTAGTCTTTTATGATAATTCTGTCTTCATAGAAATTGGAATGCAATGTACAATATACTTGATTCATAACAAAAATGACTAAAAACTGTCTGTATTTGTTTTTCAGCTTAATGACCTGATATTTAATCCTTGCCGAACCACTTCTTACCTCAAATTATAAAATTTAATTCACATTACCTTTCATATATTAATCTTTTATAATAATTCAATCTTCATAGAAAAAAGCATGCAATTTACAGTATACTTCATTCCTAACAAAAACAAGCTGTTTTGGAGTGTGATGGGCTTTTTGGGCTATTTCCAGTAGTATTTTTACTATATTCCTTCAAATCCAGAAACAAAAATAAAAACAGTATCATTAAAGATAATGACATGTATTATTTTGGGGTCAAATAGACCCATATGAAATTTTACAAAATTTCATAATATTTTATATGCCGACTTTTAAAAAACCTTTGAAATCATTAGTAAACATTACATGCCAGTATTTGTAGATGACATGTAACAGTAAAATAGTACAAGCATTATCAGGAATAATGCTTTTGAAAAGAACAGATCACTTAAGCAGTCTCATTAATAATTGTACCACTTACTATAAATCTCACATCTGTGATGCTGGTCTTACTGTCATTTTCAGCGTATTCATTTTTTGACTGCTCACAGGACCACTTGCAGAGAGGTTCTTTGAGTCTTCACCTGAATGTCACTCACACTAGACACAGCCCAGCCGCTGGTGCTATTGAAAGGTGCTGTCTATCCTCAATGTGATGAATAACCAGTGCCTGTGTAAGGTTATTTTGCACCCTAGGCCAATCTTATTAGTTTCGGCAACTGACTGTTTGGTAGCTAACCAAAGCAGCTGGGTTTTTCGACCCCTTATGATCTGCACCCTAGGTGAATGCCTACTTTGCTTTAATGGTGGCGGTGGCCCTGGGAATCAACAGGATTTTACACAACTGCTCCAGGGAGATCCTCCTTTGATTCAGTTTTCCACTATTTAAGTCTTTTATCTCATTCCAAATAATGAAAGCACTATAGGCATTAACATCAGTAATGCTGTAGAAAAGGACAAGTGACAAATGGGCAGGTATATGTGGCTGTGATATTCTCCATTTTGTGAGCACCTTCTGAATTCATTCCTGCTCAGAATATCATATTTTTGCAGCATACTCATCAGTAGCACCTTTTTATTTTTCTTGGGGCATTATAGTATGTCAGTAGCACATTTAGCAAAGGCAAACTTGGAAGAGGCTACCTTCCTGTTGTGTATTTTCAGAAACACTTCTAGGAAACGATAGCTTGTTCTTTCTTATGGCTTTGACTTCCTATGGCTAGCAGTGCAAACAACGTGAAAAAACGGTAACATATAATATTGTATCCATTGAACCCCTTTTTAAAATATAAACACTTGAATACCCTGGTTCTTTTCATGTACTGCCCAGCAGGTTTCCAAATATAAAACTACAGAAATGCCGTCCAAATCATGAGGCCATACTTTGCCCTTATTTTGTCATGTACTGCTTAAAAGGATAGCAGCCACAGAAGGAAACAAGTCGCTCATTCACACCCACATGGAGCTCAGGACTGTTAAAAAAAAAAACTTTTATCTTATAGAGAAACTGCTGTACTAGAAAGAGAATCATGAAATGCCCCACAAAATACGCAGCTTGGAAGTCCTCTGCCTATTCTGTTTCCCAAACTGCCTGCCTCAGATTTATTACTGGCACTATGTGCTCAACAGAACTAGTCTAATGTTATAATGTAAACCAAGAGATGCATATTTATTTCAGAAATTAAACAAAATATTTAATTTTTGAGGACTAAAAATTAAATTGGAAACAAAATGTAAACTTTTCTGTGCACTGAAATGTATTTGTTAAAACTGAGACACTTTCTAAACAAAGATTACAGTTAAGAAATGCAAGGAGTTGGTCACCAAAGTAATGCTATACAAGCAGAGCTAAAACACCAAGATGAAAAGTAGGATACCAACAATCAGGGCCCTCTTAACAGCATTATAGGACCCTAGGCAAAGCAGTGCACTGGCATCTCTATCTACACAACCACTCAGCAAGTCACAACATACATAGATTACCATGGGGCCCCTATGTTTGTCGGGCATCTACCCAGTGGGCCCATGCGTTAAGACGGCCCTGCCAACAATGTCACCTTCTAACAACATTAGTACACTACTTGAATCTGGACATGGAACCAAAGGCAAACTGCCACAAGAAAAAAAAACTTACAAATGCACTACAACAATGAGATGAGCTTTCACCATAAAAGCAAAAGTTGAAAGAACTTGTTTATACAATCTGCCTTGACAAAAATCAAAACTCTGTTTCACTTTCCCATCGCACAGAAATTCTATCACCACTCAAAAAAACATTGAGAATAGAAGACAAGCTTTTGCCACAAAAAAGCAAAACTTGGAAATTCTCTGTGACTGGAAATTGAACACATAAAAAGATAAGCTTTCATCACAAAAATGAAAACTCAGAAAATAACTGACTGAAAGGCTAGTTGTCACAAACAATCAGAGCTCAGATATTCTCTGTGACTTGAAGGTGAACATCCATCACTCCAAACAGCACTGTGATTAGAAGGTAAGATATCACCAACAATATCAAAATTTGGAAATTCTCTTTGCTATGAAAGTGTACCGCCACAACATCCAAGATTTGAAAATGTATTTTTCTCTGAAGGTGTTTTGCCACAAATATCCAGCCTCATAAGTGTGTTTGTCTCTGAAGGCTCCTCAGAGCTGAAACTGAAGCATCAAAAGTAACAAACAAAAGGATTCCTATTGCTGTGCTAGAAATTATTACCAAGCCTTTGTAACTTCAGTCATAGCACCCATGATGTGCACCCTAACAACCCGTTGACTTAATACTGAAAAAGAATAATTATATTGTGAAACACTTAAAAATTAAACAAAGAATAATTCTTTGTCAAGAATAAAAAAATAAAATACATAATCAAAATAAAGCTTCACAATCCAACTCTCAAAATAGTAATACATAATAATCTAACAAAATTTATAAAATGCAAAAAAATTTCTAAACACTAGCCCAAATCACAACATAGTAAGGTTGTTGCGTTCTTGATGACATACCTTGTTTGTTCTGTCATTAAAGCAACTGATTGTCTTTTTCTTTTTCTTACTCTTGGTAACATCTTTTATCAAATTAAAAAAAGTCATGCAAGACCAAATTAAACAAAAAGAGGCTAAATTAATTTTTAGATATGTCAAACATTGTGTGGAGTCAGATTTACCTGTAATATACCGTGTTTCCCCGAAAATAAGACCTACTCCGAAAATAAGCCCTAGTCAAGATCATCAGCTGAAAAGTAAGGCGCCTAAGGCCAGGTTTATACTTCACGCGATGCGACACGTGTGCCCATTAAATTTTGAGGACACCTTGCCACAATATCTCTGAAAAGGATGTTTAATGATTACATCCATCAATTCGGGGATGTGCCCATTGCGGCAAGCATCAGGTGTGAGGCAGAAACAATCCCTGGACGGGGCATCAGCTTATCGCAATGTGAACAGAAGCACACACATACACTGGTGTCATTTTACTGTCAGATAATCCCCAAACCTTCATGTCTTTGGATGGAAAACAGAGCACACTGTGGAAACCCTCCAGGGAAGCAAGCAAACTACATAAGGACGTGACTCCCTGCGAGCCAGCAGCGCTACCGCTCTGCCACTGTGTCACCCCCACATGTGTAACTATTAACAGTATTCATTATTTAAACAAAGTTAACGATTTATCTGTAAAATGCAACATATATAACGTTAATGCATTTCATCATGAAAGTGATATCAAGTATAAATCTAAGGATTCTAAATGTGCAGAGAGCTGGAATATCAGAAATGTAATGTGTTCTGTGTGGCGATCTATTGCTGCTTGCCACTGCTGTCAGGTCAGAAGGAAGCCCCAGAAGCACATAGTGTTTAACAACTGGGTCGGTTTTAAGATGACGTTTACAATGGTCTGCTTTAATGATGAAATAAACTACGAGGTTAAAGTGAACATTTCGAGGTTAAATCCAAAATTTCCACTTTAATCACAAAACAGACAATTTCACCACCGTACATTCTGATGCTGTTGTGAAGGTAAAAAAAAGACGGCACAGAAGATGGTGTGTGAGACTTTTAAAATGTATTGTGTCATTACATTCGGGAATATGAGATGCTTGAATATAAAAGCACCACAAATTCATTTGTATGTCGGCATTTTGCTTCACTACATCGAATCATTCATCAAACATCAAAGCACGCACATCGATCCTGTAAGATCCTAAAAGCGGCTTTAGTAGCAAGAAATTCAAACTGGAATTCAAGGTTTGAATGTGGAGAGTTATGACGATGTTCTAGAAGAAGATGACATGACTGTATTTGGATAAATGTATATTGGTGTACATGAATAAATATAAGACATTCCCTGAAAATAAGCCCTAGTGCATCTTTTGGAGTAAAAATTAATATAAGACCCGGTCTTATTTTCAGGGAAACACAGTAATAAGAATGTTCTGGAAAATAGAGTGGCTAACCCTCTGAAAAAAATGAAAGATGTTTGTTAAATTCCAGGATCTTGAACAGCTAGTTTCTAGCAGTATTAACTATATAATGCTTTATTGACGTTTAACAAATCAATTAATTACTATTCTAAAGTTAATTCAAAACACTGCTGCCAGCATCCTAACTAGAAATAAACACTACAACCATATACATCCAGCTCAGTGTTTTTCAGTAAAGTTTAGAGAAGGTTATAAGAAACTCCTCCTCACGTATAAATCCTTAAATGGCTTAGCCTACCTATTTTAGAGAAGCCTCATCAGTCTGAGAATTTAAATCAAGCCGAAGACTGATTATTTTAGTACTAGCTGTGCTACTCATCTAAGACAGTTTGAAATCTAAGTAGTCAATATAGACCTCAGCATTAAAGTTCACAGTGCACCTTCCAATGCATATGTCTCTGTTATATACAATTTTGTATTAAATTTTAAACAACAACAACATTTATTTATATAGCACATTTTCATACAATAGTAGCTCAAAGTGCTTTACATAATGAAGAAAAGAAAAATAAAAGACAAAATAAGAAATTAAAATAAGACAACATTAGTTAACATAGAAAAGGAGTAAGGTTCGATGGCCGGGGTGGACAGAAAAAACAAAAACAAAAAAAAAAATCCAGACGGCTGGAGAAAAAAATAAAATCTGCAGGGGTTCCAAGCCACGAGACCGCCCAGTCCCCTCTGGGCATTCTACCTAACATAAATGAAATAGTCCTCTTTGTAGTTAGGGTTCTCACGGAGTCACTTGATGCTGATGGTCATACAGACTTCTGGCTTTTAATCCATCCATCATTGTTGGAACATGAGTAGATGCTTTGAGTAGATGGTGACAAGAAACAAAATAAAAACTTTTCCACATTACTATATGCTAGTATAACCAATGAACTTTTTTTTTCTTTTTTAACATATATGAACACATCATTATGAGTTCTTGTGGGTATAGTTTTATTGCTGCAGGTAAATGTTGGTTGTGTTTTTTTTAAATTAGACACACACAGAACTCTTTATCTAAACACAATGACCCACTGCTCAAGCTGCCTCAGTATTATACCAAGACACCAGCATACTGTCCATTTGCAAAAATGTTATTTTCAATCCAATGATGCATCAAGATGTGCCACTAACAATTTCAACCAAGGCATTGTTAATAACACTTAATAGCCTCTTCTTCAGACAGAACTACTTGTTTTCTCCTCTTCACTCTGCTCATCAAAGTAACCACTCTTATAGTCAAAATGTTCTGCTGGAAAAATGTGTCAGTGGTCACCACCGCACTGACCTTAGTTTAACCACTCTAGCTTATTTGAGACTGGGCTTTGGTTTCCAGCCGTGCATGCCAATTTACAGTCATTTTCGGTCATCCATTGTTCACCATGTGAAGTTATCAGTCTTTAGCATTACTTCTACATTTTTCTTCTTAACCCTAGCAACCAGATAGAAATACAAATACAAAGACACACAACACAGACACTTGTCCTTTTATTAAGGTTCATGCTTTAAACCATGTTACCAGTACATATTTGACCCCTAAGTCAATAATGCTGTATTTATGCATAAACTAAAACAAAACAAGGACTCATTCTTTTGTAAGAACATACAGTATACGCCCAGTGGCTAATATCTTTATCCTAAGACTGCAAAGAGATATCAGTAAATTAAGCCACATTAATTAAAATCGCTTTAAACACACACTTAAGACAGGTATCATATAACCTTCAGAGTCTTTAAACATGTAATTGATGCTGCTCTGAATTATACTTCCCATGCATCACTCATGTCATTGGATGGTAAGAAAGCATGCAATTTTTTGTACTGAGGGTTTGGTGATATCAAATATGGTTTCAACTCTATTGTATGCTTTATGCAAACACTCTAAATGTTAAAAGCAGCATTCATGTTTGTGATGCAGTGTCTATTGGAATGGCAAATGCAAAGCATTTTATTACAAAACGTGTTTGTGAGGTGCCACTGTTTGAAATGACAGAGACAGCGCAACCGGACAGACAGCCAGACAAACACCCAGACAGTTATTCTTTTATTAAGCTTGTCAGAGCTGCTGTTATGGCTATTCATATTTAGTTTGCTTTTTAGTAATTGTAGAAATTGTTTTATGTAACTGTTATTAGTTTTTTTGCATTTTTGTTTTCTTCCTGGCATACTGAAGAGACACATGTATTGCACATTGTTGTGAACATGTATTCACTTGGTATTCATCTGTAAAGGGCTTTGATTTATCTGTGCAATGATCCACTGCTGAGGGAGACTGACCTGGGACAGCTAAAACCTATTAATGCTCTAAGAAACTTTTATAAATATTAAGAAACTATCTGCTGTATTGCATGTTTTTGTTGGGTTTTTTGTGAGGTTTGACAATTGTTTTTTGTGACTTTCTTACATGTTGTTCTTGTTATTTTGTTATTAGTGTATAGTGCTGGTCATTATAAACATATGTGCACTTCAGAAGAATAAATTGAACTGAACTGGCCATCTGGTATCTCTACTTGTAGCTCTATCACGCAATTGGATCTATTTTCAGAAACCATATATTTATTGCTCAAGATAATAATTATGGAAAAAAAGGTAGTCATATTTTATAAACACCATTCAGGCTATAATTCGGTTTATTGGCTATAATGCATTTACTATGCAAACCCTGAAGTATCTTGTGAAATACGACCTGCACTTTGCATCACATCTCTTGATTGTACAATCTCTCTCAATTGTTTCCTGTTCTGTACTGTTAAGTAGATATTCTTGTTGTCTCCCTGGAGTCAGCTACATTTGCTTCTTAAACTTACTATTTGTTTAGGAATCCAATTCAAACAACTGTGCATTTAAGTATTTTAAGTTTCCATCGCATTCAGTTCAGGTTGATTTGCTTTTATTTGTTTGTCAGTTTATTCTGGTAATGCTACTGTAAATTACACAAACCAGTTTGTTAAAAAAATAAAATCTTTGATGGAATAAATATAGTATAAAACTGATGAATAAATGTCTGTATTAAAGGCAGTAAGATATCAGTGGCAGTACTTCAAATTATATGCCTATAATGAAGTCCTCTGTTACATTGGAAAAAGCCTGAAACTTCCGTTGCAATTTCCTTGCTAAATATTAGTCATACTACTTTATGACATGTGTTTAAAGCATTCTTTGTTTATGCATTAAAAATGAACTTTTTGACATTATCAAATGCATCAACTGTAATCTTAGGCAGTAAAAATTAAGTTTATAGTTGCACTATATTTTAATTTATCACATCCATGTTTTTCTGTTTCTTTTTATATTTTACTGCTTATATTTTTCCTGGAAGTTATTTACTTTTTATTTTGTATTTATTGCTTTACTCTTTTTTGAATATTGTGATATAGCATGTCTACCTAATGTGTTACCTTATGATTCCCTTTCACTGTATTAAACAACAGAAATGCTGAAGAATAATATAATGAACCTGAAAAACAATTTTCACCTTTATTGTATCTCCTTTTCCAGTATGCATGAATACTAAAATTTAAAGACATATTTAGTTTTATTGTTCGCCTTGTTGTATTATGCTCTGAGCTTTCTGAATAAGTAAGTAAGATGTATCAATTCAGACAAAACCTTGTTATATTCAGTTTAGGGCCCAGCTGGAACTGATGTTTCTTTTGTATTTATTTTCTTCTTACTCCCTGACAATTTTTGTGTTCTCTTCCATTCATATAAATACATACCCAACATGCCAGATATCATCTGGGTAAGATGAAAGGAATTAATGAATTCTACAGAGGAATCAAATAATCTCCAACATGTGCTGCAATTGCAAAGTTGGATAAGTACAAAGCTCTCACGACAGTAGTGTCAAAGGCATATACAATAGAATTTCCCTGTCATTGCAAGGACAGTGGGAAAATATATATCTATACAAATGCACATCAAATATGTTTATAGTGTAATTCCAAGGTTAAAAAAGCACAAGAATACAAAACATCAATGTATGCAGCAAGCTATTCAGTCTGTCTTTTACTTTTAGTGCTGATAAATCTAATTCACATAGATATTAGTAATATATTTTATTTGTACAATTTGTCATCACTGAACAATTTAGGAAAGTCTTTCTGTTCTAATAACCATTACCTGAAAAATATATAAAATATAATTAGTTTTAAGTATATGTACTGTGGAATAAGTCATTAATTGCACACTTCAATGGTATATATACAACCATAAGTGATCAGCAGTTGAAAATTCTCATATTCAAATGGAGGTCAGCATCTCATATAGGATTATAAGTGAACTGCAAATCATCTCTCTGGTAATATAATGAAAAGAGCCTTGTCCATGCATTTCATTAGTTTGCATATCTGTAAAGATGGCAGGAAGCTTCCATTCAAAGACAAACCCTTGTGCCACTTCTTTCCTTTGCTGTTCCATCCATGGGCAAACATTAGGGTACTAAATAAACCGATTGGGTCATGGGGGTCAGTATATCTGTAAATATTTACTAAAAGCATAACATTGCTAACAAATTTAAGAAAATCAATATTTAACGCCACTGGCATAATCCCTCAGGTCATGTTATTAAAATGTCTGCACTTCTTTGTATAATTAGTTCTAGCTTAATCCAAAAATATAAATAAAAGGATGTCATCTACCCATTATGTATTGTTTTAGCAAATCTCTACCAGAAGTTTAATGACATAGGTAGTTTTGTCCTGATAAGTAAAGCTGTACAACTACAAGTTGGTCTCGTCCATTGTGAGAGATGGACGTCTAAGACGGTGCTCCACTGGCAGCAGTGTTATTTGTCGTTTTTATTATCTATCTGAGATATCCTGTATTTAATCAACCTGAGAGGAATCGGTTACAAATATGTTAAAAATATTAGCAGGAGACCAAGGGGACAGAAAGAGAAGGAAAAGAAAACTAAAGTTTAATCAGCATCTAGGCTGGTCTCAAGTAAACGATAATGGCCTGCCACAGACTGAGTTCGAAGAGACCGGCAAAGGAGTGGATCAGCCAGGACCTCATGATGCAGCATCTGCTCTCGCTGACAGCAAAGGTGGGACCAAAACTAAGAGTGAGGCAGGCAATAAGAACTTGCCAATGGCAGGTGGCGTATTGGAACTGAGCATGGCCTCTTTATCCCCCTCTATCAACCACTACCAACACCACCTATGAGTCAATAGCTTCAACAACAATGGGATACGAAACTCCACCTTCAGAAACACTGAGAAAATGGAAACGTGCTGTCTGAACTGAAGATATTGATTACCACACTTGTAAAATATAAATAATATAAAGGAGAATATAAAGAAGGATATAGTGTATATACACAACAGAACAGATTGCAGAATAGATAAACTGATCCAGGATATAAAAGACCAGGAAGTACTTTTAAGCAATAACTTTGATGTAAACCTAAAAAAAATAGCAACAATGTCCTCAAAAGTTCAGAAGCAGTGCCTCACAGACCAAACAGTGAACTTTTTAATTTGCAATGTCAAAGGTCTCAATCATAATCTAAAGAGAAAAAAAGTATTCTCTCACATAACAATCCTAAATGCTAAGGTAGTATTTTTACATTTTTACAAATATTCACTCCTGATATACAAAGAAAATAGAGGTGTGGGAATCTCATTTACAGCATCAGACAGAGTATCTGATCCTGAAGAGTGCTATGTTGTGATGAAGGATAATTTATTAAAATCTATTAATTTACAATAATATTTATGAACCGAATGTGGATGATAGAGATTTTATCCAAAACGTTTTTACAACAATTTTCAATATGAGCACTCATTCAATTATAATGGCCAGAGGCTTTAATTGTGTTTTAAATCCCAGCCTGGACAGATCATCAACTACAGTGGTGATAACATCTAATTCAGCAAAGGCAATCACACACATACACAATTTGTTATGGATCATAATGTATCTGACCCGTGAAAATGCTTAAATCCAAACTAAAGAGAATATTCTTTCTTCTCACTAGTTACTCAAGAATTGATTATTTCTTTATCAATAATAATTTATTGCCCGCTATCAAATCTTGCAAGTGCAACGCTATTGTTATATCTGATTATGCCCCTCTGATCTTGGAGCTTGAATCACTATACCCTACACACTCTACACACTCATTTCATAGCTGGCGTTGTAACCCCCTGTCATTAGCAGATGGCAACATTATAGAATTCACCTCCAAACAAAGTGATTATTTTGGGGGTTTTTTTGCATCCACAGAGGTCTTGTTTTTAAGAGGAAAGATTATCTCATATCCTTCCTATAAAAATAAATTGGACACCAAGAAGACGTCCGAAGTAATCAGCAAAATTAGTGGAATAGATCAAGAATATGGCAGATCTCTAAATGAGGAACTTTATAGGAAAACACAGGTTCTACAATCAGAATTTAATCTCTTAACAACAAAAGTAAAGGAATAGCTCATGTTTAAATCACATATCATTACTATGAGCATGGAAAAAAGCTAATAAGCTTGCAAACCTATTAAATTTTAACTAAGTTAGTTCCACTATTATTAGCAAAGTTTTTAAAACCTAGAAACAACAAAATTCTACCTCAAACTTTTTGCCCAACATGAATTACATCTTTCCAAAAAAAAAAAATACTTATTAAAATGGGCATCAAAAAGACCAATTTCATTTCTGAATGATATTAAGATACTCTCCAAAATCAGCTAATTTTGTAATATTACAAAACGAGAAGCTTCTGTCTGTATTAATAACATGATCTCAAACTATTTCAAACTAGAACGTGGTTCTCGATAAGGATGCCCTCTATCACCATTGCTTTTTGCAATCACTATTAAGCCATTGCCCATTCACTTTTGAAATGCATTAGAGGTAAAGATGATGATTACAGAACACTTTGAACATAAAAAAGATATATATATATAATATATATATATATATATATACCCGTGACCCTGTGTTCGGATTCAGCGGGTTGGAAAATGGATGGATGGATGGATGGATATATATATATATATATATATATATATATATATATATATATATATAACATATATATACAGTATATATATATATATATATATATTGTGACAGATACGGGGCGCTGTGATCCCCTTCAACCCTCAGATCAGACGCCAGACACCAGATAAAAGTCCAATAAATGGTTTTATTATAATTATACAGTGCACAAAGCACCACCACCTCCACTATTCCAATAAACAATTCAATAAATACAATAATCAATCAATCCTCCACTCCCAGCAGCTCAGTCACCCTTCCTCCCAACTCGGCTCAATCTGCTGGGGTTTCCCATTGTCCTTTTATACTTCTTGACCCGGAAGTGTTTCTGTCCCTCAGTCCATGTGACTCTTAACACTTCCAGGTCAGCTGAAAACTCCTTTTCTTCATCCCGAAATTACGTAATTTCTTCTGTCCCTGTGACTAGGACGTGCTTCCGGGTTACAGTGCAAATAAAAATCCCTGGGCCTCCCTGCAGCGTCCTCTTGCGGCCCCCATGGTATCCAGCAGGGCTGTGCATTAAAACTCCAATATCCATGAGGCCCTGCTGGAATTCGGGGCACCTCCATGTTGCAGGGAGGGCTCCATCTGGCGGCCTCTGGGTATTGGCCGGGATGAACGGCCGGCCATATCCCACTATATATATATATATATATATATATATATATATATATATATATATATATATATATATACACAGTATATGGAGATGATATGGTGCTACATATAAAAAATTATACTGCATATCTATCCATTTATTTTATCAGAACAGTTTAAATATCTAGAGGTAAACATCATAAGTAAATATAAAGATCATTTCAACACAATTTTGATATCTGCTTGGAAACAAGATAGGAACAGATTGCCTACCCTCTATCTCACATTAGCAGAAAGAATCAATACTGTCAAGATAAACATCTTTCTTCTATTTCAGAGCATCCCTATTTAGATTAACAAATCATTCTTTAAGAAATAAAACTCAATTATAACTTCATCTATTTGGATTTCGAGATGTCCATGCATTCAAAAGATGACTCTACAAAGACCTAAAGCATGGCACTACCTAACTTTCAATTTTATTACTGGGAGGTGAATATAGAAGGTATAAAGTCTGGGATTAAAACACTTAGAGAACTGTATACAGATCATTTTTTGCATCTTATAAACAATTACGCTGCTAGTTTAACTTCACAGCATCACAATTTTTCCATTGCTTTTAAATCAGAAATTTTGCTAAAAACAACCTTCCCAATTTTCCACACCTCCCACCCATTTCTGTTCCAGAGGAAATACTAAGCAGTTTTGATGACTCAGACAGCATCTCAACATATATATAAAATATGTATAAAACATATATATATACATATAAATAGTCTGTTCCTTTCAAAGATCCGATGGTATAGTAGGGAAAGGAACTTTCACTTAATATCTCAGAGAAGGAGTGGAAGGCAGACATGCATAGAATACACTCTACATCCAGGGCACAAAGCATTCAATTATTCAACTTAAATCTTTAATTGTTCATATTTATCTCATTTAAAATTGCCAAAAAGGTATCCAGGGTAAGATCTAACCTGCACAGGTTGCTCCAACCTCACTGGACCACATGTTTAGGAAGTGCACCAAATTAACATCATTTTGTACAAAAATCTTTGAATGCCTATCAGACATGTTAGGTGTCACAATAACTCCTAACCTATTAACAGTTGTGTTTGGTGCACTCCCAGATGTGCTTAAATTGGAGAAGGACAAATTGATTGTAATTGCCTATTCCACACTAGAAGCACATAGACTTACCGTGCTTAACTGCAAGAATCCATTTAAAATATGGTAAGATCTAATTAATAAAACTTAAGAATAAGTAGTTATCTTGGGGAAGAGACATTCTCCCTTCTTTGTTGTTTGTTGCGTTTTGCCCATGCTGTTGGCTCAGGTCTCTTTTTTTTGGGTGGAGGTTGAATTCTGTTTTGTTAAGTTTGATTTCATTGTATGGAATTTTTTTTTCCACCAATAAAAAATTTAAAAAAAAAATACAACTACAGCAGATTGCACTTACTTTCATATAATACATAATATCTCGATTAATACCAATATTGTGGTCTGTTATTTTCTTTAATGCATTCACTTTTTAAAAGTCAAGTCACATACTGTATGTCAAAGTTCACATTCGAGGTTTTCTAAATGATAATAATCTACTTGAATTATAAAGAAATTATAAGTGAACCACAAGCAGAGACAGTTATATAGAAAATGTTTGGAATACATTTGGACTGCAGCAGAGACTACTTTAATGCTCACTTTGACGGAGCCTTTGCTGTCAAACTGCTTGATCTAAAAGTTACAATCTTTAGGAAACATTACTCAGCCAAGTCCAAGCAGTGCAGTTCAATGAAGATACGGCACAAGAAGCAATCACCTCATAATACTGTAATTCAGATCACCAATCAGTTTTTATGAGGCAAAAAAGGTTTGGCAAGACTGAGGTCCTCAGTTAGTATTGTTACAAGTTTCTTATTCAATTATAAGGAGGCAGTTACAATGTATACTTTTTCACATGGCCTGTTTATCACCTGGATTTATATTTATCTAGTTTTGGAAACTAGTGATAACTTAGCTGATACATAAAAACATACCACCACAGGACACCCATAGCAGCAGTCAAACTGGTAGTGCTGCAGTGACAATTTTGGGTTGCTGTTCAACCACAAGTCCACCAAGAACTCCTCTATGTACTAAAGTATTCTAGGAAAAAATATCAGACAATATTGGATCTTGAAACAGGACAATGAAATAAAAACACTACATCTATGGGTGGAATGGCTAAAAAAAAGAACAGAATGTTCAAAATGAAGTTCTGAGCTCAACCCAATTGGAATGCTGTGGTATAACAATAAAAGAGCTGTACTTCAATAAAATTCAATAAACTGAAGAATTGTTGTAAGGAGGAGTAGAATAAAGTACCTCATCTGTTCTGTAAATGTATGTTATTTCAATTAAAGGTGACTCTACGAGCAACTGAATCATGGAGTGTACAGTACTTGGTTTTTTCACACAATTTCTGCATGTTTTTTTATTTATTCCTGAATTAAAAAGACAAAAAAACAATATGTTCAATGCTTTTCTCTGAGGCTGGATTTGTATAATTTGAATGTACTTACTTTTTCTTATGACTATAAATAACATACAGTATATAAACTTTAATAAGTTTAAACTTTAAAACAACTTTTTAGTTGATATAAACTATATAATAAAGTAGACACCATTTATTTTACTTTTTGATCTTGGTGAGTTTCATTAAACATGGCATACAAATAGTTAAAAACATTACACATTAAACAAAAATATTTTCTCCTTGAAATAATTTATAATTGCAAAATATTATTTTCACTTTTGGCACATTAATTGGGTAGTTTTGTTTTTTTTTTGATAGGCATTTAAGCTGTATATCTACAATGAATGAATCAAAGCCCAGCCTTTGAAAAAACCTGAATTAATCTATTTATTTAAAAGGTTAACCAAATCCCAGTTGTTCCTGAATGTTAACTATGATGCCATCTATTTCTGCTCTGTTTACTCTGGAAACTCTAGGGATAGCTGATAATAATCAAAGTGTGCAAAACTGGTAAATAAATGTTTCTTCCTACGGTAAGAAATGAAAACCTGATATATATATATTGTAATGAATTCTCTAACAAAATGAGTATTTTGTATAATTTGCTTTTTATTTGCTCTGTATTGTTCAATTATTAATAAAATGCACAATAAATACTACATTTGCCAATTCAATAAAATGTTCTTCTGAGCCTTGTTGAACCTATCTGGCATAAATATGAGTTTTGTCATCCCAAAAGTATTACATTTAATAGATTTACCTGAGAGAAATTAATTGTTTACAATTCAATTCATATCTACAGGTAAGCAAGAAACATAGTTATCCAATTGTAAAAATAAGTAAATGTCACTTTTTAATTATTATACAGTAAATGCATGAGATATTTGCATCAAACACATTGTCTGCTTTTATTATATGTTTGATACCTTTACTGAGGGCAAAAGCACAAAATGAATTCCATTGTCTTTCTAATAGTAATGACAATAAACAGAACTAAAGTAAGCAAAGTTGTGTGCTGTATATTTGATTTTCATTTAATTAGTAAATTTTCTTCACATTCATTGTGCTAAACTTTCAGATGGGAATATCAACTAGTCTTTGCTGGCACTGTCTGATAAGTATTAGAAAGTAATTTACAACCTTACACACAAAATATGTGATATATTTTTGCTTTTCATAAAAATTGGAGGGCGGCACGGTGGCGCAGTGGTAGCGCTGTTGCCTTGCAGTAAGGGGACCTGGGTTCGCTTCCCAGGTAATTTTCCCACAGCATTCCCCCCAAATGCATCAGTGTTCAGCAGGAGCTGTCAAATTAATTGCAACCAGGAAGCAGTAAGCAGAGAAATAGATTACTATATTCATGCGAAGGAAATGATTGGTCCTCAAACGCATTATTAAATAAATCTGCTCATTTGATCAGTATGCAATGTTTATGAAACCAGAAAAGAAAAGGCTGCAAATTTGTATGGATCAAAAGTTTAACCCACTCTGCTGGTACTGATTTACACAGTTATATCTTCATTTTTTAAAGATGTAAATTATTAACAAGTACTCTTCTATTAATAGGATATTACATATAGACATTTACCAATGTCTAGTTTTTCTATGGCTGCATAGTGGCGCAGTGGTAGTGCTGCTGCCTTGCAGTTAGGAGACTCGGGTTTGCTTCCCAGGTCTTCACTGCGTAGAGTATGCATGTTCTTCCCGTGTCTGCGTGCATTTCCTCCAGGTACTCCGGTTTCCTCCCACAGTCCAAAGACATTAAGGTTAGGTGCATTGGCGATCCTAAATTGTCCATAGTGTGTGCTTGGTGTGTGTGTGTGTGTGTGTTTGTGTGCCCTGCTTTGGGTTGACATCCTGCCCAATGTTTATTTCCTGCCTTGCACCCTGTGTTGGCTGGGATTGGCTTCAGCAGACCCCCGTGACACTGTAGTTAGGATATAGCGGGTTGGATAATGGATGGATGGATAAAAATTGGAAAGTATTAAAGAAATACTGTTAAATAAATTATTTAACTAAAATTGTACCCAATTAAAAAGCATTGTGTATGCATTTTAATATGTCTGTTATACTATCAATGACTCAATACTTTCATCATTTATTCTGTTTGCTTGCCTTCTCAGCTTTGTAGTGGTGAAGCAAAACAGTGTAGTAACTATACTAGTACAATTTAGCACTAGAATCATCGCGGTTGATGTTGATGGGCATTGTGTTTTTAAATCTTTAATTATTTTATCAGTGTGCTTGTCCCCTCCCATCCTTCCTTTCCTTTCTCAACTTGCTACACGAAATGCCCATGTTCTTATAACTCTGAAAACAATGATTGATGATATTTTTCTTTGTTTTTTTACGCAAAAGATCCTTTATTACCACCAGAAGCAACGCCATTTAATGTTAGTGTTCAGGTGTGAATTGCTGATTATCTTCAACAGACAACTCACATTGTTTCACTACAAGTACATCACACTAAAAAGAATGAAAGGACTGATGTAAAATAGAAAGTAAATACTGAAAGAGAAAACCATGAAATCAGAAAGGGTTAGAGACAAAACAGAATACTCAGAATACTCTTAAGCATAAACAAACAAGAATCAGTAACGTACTTGGTATTTCTTTGAGAGAGAGAGAGAGGTTAGGAGCACACGCTGATACAGTGCATTGGCGCACCTACCACACGACCAACTAACTTAGGATTCAGATTAGTACCTGAATACAGCCATGCAATGGGTGACACCTCAGCACCACTCTAGTTCAGATGGAGTGGAACCAGTGTGAGGTTTTTTTGTGGTGGCTGGAGTGTCAATTCTGCCACCAACCCCCAAGTTGTTCCCTGCAGGTTGGAGGGCCTCCATGAAGGGCTGGATGCAGATTAACATCATACCCAGGACAGAGCAATTGCAGGTTAAGGGCCTTGCTCAAGGGCCCAACAGAGCAGAGTCCCTTTTGGCATTTATGGAATTCGAACCGGCAACCTTCCGATTGCCATTTCTTTGAGGAGAACATAAAACTCATTGTGGAAGTGACCGCAGAGAGTGACCTTTATACCCAAAGACCCCTAAAATAACTTGATTCGTGATCTCTAATATTGCTGTTAGTAACTGCATAGCAACCATCAAACAAAGCATTTTGTGAAGAAAACAAAATGACATCATGGGAGAAGGTAAAAACATAAATAATATCTTAATTATAATCACAAAACATAAAATGATACTCAATATAACAGAATAATCATCCAAAACTATACTTTTCAAAGTATTTTGTGGCAAAAGAACATAACATCATGACAGCATGATGAAGAAAAAGACAAATCTGAAAACTGTCAGTGTTACATTTATTTCAGTTTCGTAAAAAATCACTATAAACTCATTTGACTTGGGGAAGGAAGATCTTGCAAAGTGGCATTGTGGATGGAGCGATCGAGCTGCAAGTGAATAGTGCAGCAATGGACAGATGCTCACTCAGAATATTTTCACAGACATGACAGACCTGACTAAATGCAAATGTGAGAACAAATGGTAGACTTTCTTTGTTAAAATGGAAGGACCAAAGCAATGTGGTATTTGACTGTAAATGTAGTGCCATTTAGGTGAAAACAATATGATATATGTGGAGCTTTATTGGAATACTGGCATTTGTATTAGATGATATACATGGTTTAATGGTAGTTGCATACACATGTAAAGAAAAATTACCGTTTACTCTTGAATTTGTATACATTGCCAGGTCTGCCGTGTCCGTGAAAAAAAATGCACCAACGCTGTGAGCTGCATTCACTCCCAGATTGCTCCTTCCTCAATGTGCCATCTCATTTGTTCTCCTGTCCCCAGTAAAACTAACTGTGCACTTTGCATACTGACAGTCTGCTGCTTTACCAGCCACTTGGTACACTCTGTGTAGAACTGCATCATGCATTAGAAGTAAGGACAGACATCCCTTGATGAACAGTTGTTCTTGATGAAATACTGATGCCCTTTCACACAGTAAAAGTTAACCCATATCCGACAAATTTGGAATAAAATTTTGGATAGCTGCTGCTGTCAGATTCTTATTACCGTATATACTCAAGGATAAGTTCTCCCGGGGATAAGTCGGGTCTTGATTTTACAGTATAATGTCAGTCATATAAGTCAAATGCAGAAAACTCACACTATTGGTCCAAGAGATTATGATATGCTAATGCCCATCTGAGAGAGTAACCACGGAGCACACTGCCTTTTTTTTCTATGTGGGTGCTGCAATGCGCTGTATCAGCGTGTGCTCCTACCTCTCTCTCTCTATTGTGCCTACGTCACCACAAAGTAATACCCGAACTTTTCCAAAGCAACATTTGCACTGATTTGTGTTTTTTGTATCTCACACCCTCATACACCTTTATCATAAGAGCATCTCTTATCTATAATGGAGCGTTCGATCAGAAGAAAATATGAAGCTGGTTTTAAATTAAACATCACTGAAGTAGCTAAAGAAATTACAACAAAATTCGATGCATCTGAGAAACTGATGCGAGATTGGAGGAGGCAAGAAGATGTAAAAAAAAATGTGTCGCAATTTTGAACGGGTGTTTAAGTTGGTGTCTGATTTTATAATCGATTTTTCAGGTTTCAAGACCCGACTGTACGTGAGCATAGACGGTGCATAAGAAACAGTTTGAAATACTGTGTGAATATCTTAAATTTTAGAACAATGTGGGCAAATATTTTTTATATGATAACAGGTAATTTTATAGTAAACCGTTTTGGTTTTGATATCATTTATGTAGTATTGAAAATTATTCTGAAAAAATTGTTAAATACATATCAAAAATAAGATAAAGAATTACAATTGCCCGCCTGTCATTAAGTTGTTAAGACATTCTTTAATTACATTGCCATTGATATAAACATTTTGCAGCCAGATCTATTGTACTGAGATTATTCCAGTGAGAAAGGTGAACATATCACGGTAAGCTAGTTGTTTCAGACAAGGAAGACTACTTGCACCCTACCCAGGGCTGATTCTTGCTTTTTGTTTGATGGTCTCATGGAACCATATCGAAAAAAAGGGGAAAATAAATGAACAGATCATTTTCTCCAAAGTGAATATCAATTATTATCTCAGAATTCTTACTTAAATTTTACTCTGAAAATCTGTGGGGTTTTTTGAGGTACTGACTTTGATATGCATCTGTGTAGATCGATGCAGAAATAGTCAACTATAATTAATGAAAAAATACTTTCTTTTTGTGGAATTATATGGCCTTTTTTGTTGGACTTATTTGTAAAATATTCCAATTTTGAAATTACACAATACAACAATAAATATTACAGTTGTCTTTTTTGACAGTTTAGAACAGTCTGAGTGGAAAGATAATGGTTTGCTGACAGCATCATACCCAATTACATGTTTACTTATTTACGATACACTTGCAATGAGTACTCACAGGCAATTATATCAAGACAAGTATATTGAAAGCTTCTGTAAATATTATGAAAACATCAAACAGTAAAAGGCAGAATTCAGTGTTTTTTTCCGAGAAATTTATACTTAAGTGGAGTTGCTACTTGTACAATTTGCTGGTAAAATAATTGTACACATTTTGCAGCTTTTCCAGTTATACAACATATGACAGTTCATTTAACATTAAAAGACTGAAACATTTACATCTTGAGATACTAAATTGAACTTTTTATAAAATGTTATGAGTGTCCAGCTTTTTTAAGTGTAAGCCTTTAATCAATGTACCTAATGATTGTGTTATCAATCCTAACACTTCATAATATAAAACAGCCCACACATCTGTTACTCAAACACTCAAGGGTACTTGTTTTAATATTTCAGAACGAGAATGGCATAATAACTCTCAACGTATGATGGCAGGCATAATGAGGCACCAGATGCAACAGTGTAAGAGTATTTAGAAACTTAATGGTTAACCTTGTAATAAGAAGTTAAATAACAGCTTCCAGTGTTAAGCCATCCTAAGGTGCTTCACGTGAGAGGCAATCACATTGTCAAAGGAATCTTGCAGCCTGACAGAGAGACTTCAGTTGCCTTGACAAGGATCCTATAATGTCTAACACTGCATTCCATGGTAAAAAATCTTATATCAAAGACAGGGTGTTTCATCAGATCATGAACAACTTGCCCTCATTGAAGGAACCTAGTTTTGAAAAAACTGTATTTTGGAACAGCTTAGTTAAAATCCGGAGGTAAACACCTGATAAATAAATGACGGGGTCATGCGTAAAAACTCACAGCTGTCTCTTGGAGCCAACATTTCTCCGTAACACTGTAAAAGTCTGATAAATAATGACAGGAAATATTTGGCTGCAGTTATCAAAGCTAATCTGAGTACTAGTGCATAGCACCTTTATTAATATGGGGCTTTCAGGACTGCATATTCTTTGAAATAAATCAATGTATTTCTGCATTTTTGGTTGTACTATTGTTTAAATGAATGTTGTATGTTCATTACAAATTGGTAAAACATTAAAAGCCATACCATGAATTAATAATGGCAAGAATTATTCAAATATCACATTATGCAAGATTTCGAGGCAACTCAGGCCCCTTCTTCAGGCAAGATGATTACATCTTGCCTGAAGAAGGGGCCTGAGTTGCCTCGAAAGCTTGCATATTGTAATCTTTTTAGTTAGCCAATAAAAGGTGTCATTTTGCTTGGCTTTTCTCTACATTCATAATGGCTAACACGGTACAACACCCTAGTACTTCAAATATCACATTTAAATTATTTTGCTATATATCCCTATGTGTTGTTTTCTTCAACAAGAGACAAAATGAAAAGAGTTAGTAATAAAAAAATAGGTTAATGTGTAAAGGTGTGTTCCTTAGTTAAAAGTACCAATTTATAAGTCAGCAATGCTTTGACTCTAAGAAGCAGAGAGTTGTTCAAGTTAATGTAATGTGCCGGAAAGAATGCCACACTTAAGGCCTAGTAGGGTCATCTGTGGTGGCCTTCTTATAATCTCATTAAAGAGTTTGCTCATGTACGACACATTTTTACAAAAGTGGATTCTTGGAAATTTCAAATGATTACTGCGTAGGGATATGGATACAGTTTTAAAAATATTTTAATATATTTTCATATTTATTATTATAAATGTCTTTATGTTTTGTCTTAACCTCATTATAACTTATAAAGTTCTAACTGTTAGCCTATTAGAGGCATACTCACCTTACTATACAGTATCTGTATCTGTAGTGTTCCAAAAATGTTCTTTATCATTTTTGTTTTTAGCCCTGTTTTTTTTCCACTGTTAAGTTTTCTTCATCCAGGAATTTAATGTTCCCATCACTCTGACCTCAAGTGCCTTTGCAGTTTGTCAATGGCCCCTTTAAATATACTATAATCCTACATGTTCTGACCTTTCTCATCTTGTTAGTTACAAGAACATAACTCTTCCTCAAAATATTATAATGGTCTGGTATCCAGAGGCCTGCAAGTACCTGTCCCCTTAGAATCGTATAACACTTTGTGATTTTGGTTTTTACAGTGTTTGTAGAAAGGTTTCAGTAAGGAGACTCTCGGGATTAGATCTATTGTTAAAGTCTGCGGGCTTATCCATGAAGCACACGTAGCGAGTAAACTTCACTTAAATCGACAAACAAGGCTTATGCCAGTCAGTTTCAGTTCCACTAAAGAGGATTAGGCAACTAAGCGTCATCTCCTGGGCTGCTCTGTACCAGGCATAGAGTAGTAGTTGTGGATTGTGTGCTAATGAAAGTCAAATTTTGACAAGAAACAAAGTTTCAGAGAGAGGTTTCAAGGATTTTTTTAGCATGTCTATTATTTCTACATTCTTAGTTACAGTATTGTTAAATTAATCTGATATGTTCCCTAGACTGCGGTGGGTTGGTGCCCTGCCCGGGGTTTGTTTCCTGCCTTGTGCCCTGTGTGGCTGGGATTGGCTCCAGCAGACCCCCTACAGCACTGCAAAAAATGAAATCTTAACAAGCCAGACAATCTTGAAAAGAAATAATAGATCTTGTTTTTTTTTGTTTTAAGAATAACTGACTTGAGTAGATTTGTATGTGTAAGATATATAATCTCATTTTTAGAAAATTTAACAAGTTAACAAGTTAAACTTTCTCACTATATTGGCAGATAATTTTGCTTGATTCTAATACCTGCAAAAAATCAGTGTGAAAAAATGAGAAAAAAAAATAAAAAACAAGAAAGAGGTATTAGAATCGAGCAAAATTATCTGCCAATATAGTGAGAAAGTTTAACTTGTTAACTTGTTAAATTTTCTAAAAATGAGATTATATATCTTACACATACAAATCTACTCAAGTCAGTTATTCTTAAAATAAAAAAAACAAGATCTATTATTTCTTTTCAAGATTGTCTGGCTTGTTAAGATTTCATTTTTTGCAGTGAGTATATATACATGACATAAAAAATCCAAGAAAATGTATTTGAAATGAAAAGATGTGCAAAGGATAATAGCTTCAGTATTTTATGTACTTAAAAATAGAGCATTATGCAGCTCTAGACACTTCCTCATTTAGGATATGGACAGATCATAAAAAGAAGCTCCTCCTTAGACTCTCTGAATTTGTCTTCTAGCAGCAGCAGCATTTTCCTAACCGGAGCACAGGATGGGATGGCTGGAATCTCTGATCATTTTCTTTGCCCTTGTCCTTACTTTGTTTGGTGTGGAAATTAGAGAGTACATGCCAAGTGATGTGTTCAGCTGACCACACTATTATCTGAGAGCCTTGTGGTCCTGCTTTGTGCTGTTTCCATACCAAATGGTTATAGTACCTGTCAGGATATTTACGATATTGGATATGTAGATGTTCTTTAGTATCTGGGGGGGCACCCTACAATCCCTGTGGTATCTGAAATGGTTGTTGTGCCTTATTTACCATGGTGTCAGTGTGTCTTCTGGGATGTGAACACCAAGGTATTTCAGATTTTCCACCCTCTCCTCCTGAGTGCTGTTAATAGTGAGGGGTTGGTTGTGCCTCTACTATTTTCTCTCAAGTCCACAATCAACTCATTTGTCTTTCTGACATTCAGGAGAAGACTGCTGTCTTAATAAAGTAGTCCACTCACTATAGTTTATTATTGACAAATATCAACAAAAAAATGTGTCGATTAATTTTCATTTTTCTTTGATGTTACCAAATTTCATTCAAGATGAAGGTGTTTTTGTTCCCCTAAGTATTTGTATATATTGAAATGTCCTTTCTTAGCAAATGCGTACTGACCTAGATGTGCCATCCTGCCAAATTTCAACAGTGGTTTTGTTGACAAGTGAGTGAGTGAGTGAGTGAGTGAGTGAGTGAGTGAGTGAGTGAGTCAGTCAGTCAGTCAGTCAGTCAGTCAGTCAGTCAGTCAACTTTGTATCTATCTATATCTATATACTGTATATATATAATAACATAGTTGTAGCCATTGTGACAGTAGGGGGCGCTGTCGCACCTCTAAACCCACAGACAACACACCCAAACACCAGGTAAAAGTCCCAATAATGAATTTATTGTAACAATAATATGCACAAAGCACCTCCACCTCCACAATACTCAATAATAAATCAATAATAATCAATACAATACTCAAACTCCACTCCACCCAGCAGCTCTGTTGCACTTCCTCCCAACTCTGGCTCAGTCTGCTGGGTTTCCCACAGTCCTTTTTATAGTCCTTCACCCGGAAGTGCTTCTATCCTTCAGTCCATGTGTTTCCATAGCACTTCCGGGTCAGATGAAAACTCTTCTTTTTCTTCAGCCTGAAGTACTTCAGTTCTTCTGTCCCCGTGACTTGGAAGTACTTCCGGGCTATAGGGAGAATAGAAATCCATGTGTCTCCCTGCAGCGTCCCCTGGCAGCCCCCAAGGTATCCAGCAGGGCTGTGAATCTGAACTCCATTGTCCATGATGCCCTGCGGGAATTTGGGGCATCTCCATGCTGTAGGGGGGACTCCATCTAGCGGCCTGGGGGAACTGGCCGGGATAAACTGCTGGCCACCTCTCACACCATACATTATTCAGTGAACTTGCCACAGGAAATTCCCGAGCATTGTTTGTTGAGTCCTGTTTGTCTCATCACTCATAAGCTGAAAGATTCTTTCTGGAAAATCAGCTGATGCAGGTACCTGTCTTTCATTTTCGATTTCCAGATTGTTTGCATCAAAATCGGAGTTTGATAAGTGTCTGTGTCTAGAAAAACATTGCTGTAGGCACATCAGCTGAATGATCATCTGGGGACCGAGCAGCTGATGCAGGTTTTCCGACTTTCGTTTTTTCGATCTCCAGATCACGTGCATCAAAATCGGAGTTTGATAATTCTGAGTTCAATTCAGCAATAATACACATAATATAAATAAATAAATAATACACATGGAGTATTTTCCTTTGCACATTCTCTCTGCTCTCTCACCTTATGTCAATGTCATTGTAGACATTGTTTACTATAAGTTACTCATGCACATGCAGAGATTCGACATCAAATCAACGAGTCTAACATTTCTAGTAGCAAAGAGGGTCTACCTATAATGTAACGGTGAATTTTATCGACGTTTACACCTTTTATCACCGTATGCTCCTGGATGTTGACTTCTGCAATCAACCCCTTGTGTCAAAAAAAGTTGACATCTGCCCTAATAGAGTGTTTCATCATAATTCATCCCCTGTAGCCCTGGAATTAGCCTAGTCACTCTTTTCTGGACTTTATCTAGCACTAATACTCGTATACCATTTTTTTGTAGCCTGGAAACCAAAACTGCACACAGTACTCCAGATTTAGCCTCACCAATGCATTACAAAGCTTGAGCATGACCTAAGCTTTGTACTTCTGCTGTACATGTTGTGCTATAAAATGTAACATTCTGTTAGCCTTCTTAATGGCTTTTGAACACTGCCTGGCAATTGATAGTGTTGAGTCCACTACGATTCTTAAATCCTACTTATAAAGTGTACTTTCGATTTTCAAACCTCCCATTGTGTATTCAAACCTAACCTTTTTACTTCCTACGTATAATACTTTACATTTACTTACATTACTTTTAAACTGCTACAAATCTGCTCAAGCCTATATGCTGTCCAAGTCCATTAGTAATAATTCAATGGATTCTAGATTATCTGCCAATCTACCTTGCTTGATATCATCTGCAAACTTAACCAGCTTGTTACTTATATCACTATCCAAATCATTTATATATATATTTTAAAAAGCAGTGGGCCTAACACTGATGCCTCTGGAACACCAGACTTAATGTCAGCCAATTCCAATAGGGTCCCTTTGTATCAGTCTGGTCTTCTTTGTATCTGAGAATCTTTTAAAGGTATCAGTGTGTCAGGAGGTTCATTGAGTGTAAGATGCATTTATGCAAAATTATATCAGTGTCACTAGACAAAGCTCTTTAGGCAACCCAAACGTCATAGGCACTTGTGCAAATAATGGCACCAGCAAGCCTATTAATGGCTGACCATGTAAATAAAAATCATTCGATAACGTCAATGCACTGGTAAAGTTCTTTTAAATGTCATGCCCTGCAGTATTGTGCAATCAGCCATTCTTATAACAGCAAAATCCTCAGCAGGAGTGACATTTAAAAGTTCCCTACCCCATCAGAGTAAGAATCTGCAGCTTTCCTTTTGATTGTTAAAGGCTCAATATATTTTGGCATACAAATGTATATTCTAGTAATTCGGAAGTATTTTATTTTATGTATATTATTTTCACTTGCTGCCAAATTTGCTTCACATCACTACTGAATGCAAAATTGTTTTAAGTTTGAATGTTGATATTCACAAACTAGTATGTTTATAACCAAACTGAACAATTCAAAAGGAATCTATTTTTAATTTTTTTAATAATGCCATTGACATTTAGTCATGCAATGAACAAGTTCACAGCCATAATGTACTTAGACATTTAATTGGTCTTCTATACACTGCCATAAAGACAATATTGAAGGCATTTTTTCTTGCTACAGTGTGGCCAAATGTTTTGGCAATGACATAAATGTTGTGTTTTGGAAAAATTTGCTGCTTCAGTTTTTGTGGAGCACTTCAGATTGTTTTTATATTATTGTGCAAAGTGATCAGATGCATATTAATTAATTAAAAGGAGCTTTATTAGCATAAAAAGTTAACTTTATCACAAAAACCCATTTTTCACTTATTTTGGCCCGGGCACAAAATGATCAGCTAAAAGTGTCCAGCAACTGTCAGGACTGTCTCCTCCTGAGGATTCAGCTACAGAATTGTATTGCCACCCGTGCAGAGCTTGCTCAGTATTGGCAGCTGGTGGGTGTGAGTACATCTGGACACACAGTGAGGCGAAGACTTTTGGACAACGGCCTTGTGTCAAGAAGGGCAGCAAAGAAGCCACATCTCTCCAAGAAAAACATCAAGGACCGACTGAAATTCTGAAATTCAGTGTACAGTGTACAGTGCATTTGAAATTCAAGTACAAGGACTGGATGGCAAAAGACTGGTGCAATGCTATTTTTTCTAATGAATCCCCATTCCGACATGTGAAAAATCGATTGTCTGGAGAAGGAAAAGGTGAACATTGTCATGAGTCCTATGTCGTGCCAACAGTGAAGCATCCTTTGACAACCCATGAGTGGGGCTGTTTCTCATCCTAGGGATTGGGTCCACTCACAGTTCTGCCCAATAACACTTCCTACTAGCTTGAAATCTGACAGACTTTCTCATCTGAGGTTGTCTGCTGTTTGCATAGTGTCCAGGGGTAGTTCCAATAAAGATTTCCCCACATTCCATTAACTACAGAACAGATAGATACAAATATCCCTACCAGTTCCAGTCAATCATAATTTAAGTCTCTACCAGTGCCAGCCAATCATAGATCACTTTAAATCCCTGCCAGTGCCAGTCAATCACAGATCACTTTGAATCAATGCTTGATAAGGCCAATCACAGATGTCTTTGAATCAGTTCCTGAGCTTGCCAATCACAGATCTCTTCAACTACCTTATGCAAGGTTGGAACTTTAGTGAATTTTTATGACACATTTTTTCTGCTGTCTTTTCTTTTTTTCTTCCTCTTCTTTCAGCCACCTTTCCTGGCTCTCTGGGTTGCTGTATCACCATGGATCCTCATAGGGCATGACAGGTGTGGTAGTTTGGAATCACCCTGTTGGGGTCCGTGGGTGCTGCCGGTACTTAGGTTGCTGCAGATACCTCTGAGCACTTTTTGGCACCACTTCTGTCACACCCGGCAGTGCTGCCTGAAGAAGGTCAAAGAACACCTTGAGCACTTTCATCTGTATTTTTTTAGCTTTTCTACCATGGTAAGAACTCTATTTCCCAGCAGCCCCAAAGGACATCTCCTTCATTGGATGATGGAGATGGGTGCAGGGGTCTCTGGGGAGAAGGAGGCTGGTGCGAGATTTAAAAGGAGGTCAGTTCTATAGGAGGAGGAGGAAGTCTTTTTTTGTTTTGTGTTGTTAGTTGGCTGTCTGTTTGCCTTCCCATTTACCACCTGTGGATTGTTGTTTTGTTTTGAATTATCTCCTGAGCATATTTATGGACTGCCTGGTGTCTGTCTGCTGCGTGAGGACTGATTTGGATTCTGTGTCAGTCTTCAAGGAAAGGAGTGCTCCTGATTCCATTATTCATCATTTTCAGGAAATACCGGTAGGACTGTCTTTACATTCACATACAGCAAGCTGATCTCTGAACTATCTTCCTCCATCATTTCATTTCATCATTTGCCATTTTTCATGGACTTCATCGTGTGTGGTTTTTATTAGTTGTTTGTTATTGTTGAATTTGTGTTTATTGTATATCGCCTGAAAGAGAACTGGGGTGGGATAACTTTAGTTTGTGTAGTTCTATTTCATTTATAATTGTTTAATAGTCTTTCATTTTTATCTTACTGCCGGTTACTTTTATGTCTCTGTAAGGGAGTGTGTATGTGAATCAGGCCAAGGCTGGGTGCGTTCCTGGGATCCCCTCTGAAAAAAGAAATAAATCACCATCCTATCAACGATGTGAATCTTAGCTGGGTTTTTAGTCCGCTACACTATAAAAGGAGCTGCCTCACTCCAGTTGAGGAACACAAGTCTATAGGTAGAGGATAAAGCTTGGAGGAGGAGTGGAGGCTAAGAGAGAGGAAGAAGAAAGGACTGTGTTGTATTGTGCTGTGTTTGTGCTTGTGAACTGTGTTGTACCAGTGGGAAATGACAGAAGGCATTCCCCCACTATAAATAAATGTGTCTTGTGTTGCAAGATTGGGATCTGTGTCTGTCTGTGTCAGGGTTGGAGAGCTGTACACTCCCTGGTGGTCCACAGTACACATAAATTCAAAACCTGCTTGATTTTGCAGCCTATTCCAAACTTCCTATACCTGCCAAATTAAGTCATTCTAAGCACATAACATGTCTGTTACAGTCAGTTCAATCACATTGTTCTATTATATGTATGTAAGAGGTGAATATACTGTATAGTCCATGAATTTCACTATATAGGGTATTTCACTTTGTAGTAAATCACCTAAGTGTGTATTTACTGTTAAGAATGAACCCTGCTATAAATGAGGCTTCAATAAAGCTAAAAACTCAGCTTGCCTATTTTAACCCTCAATTGCTTTGGACAAAGTGCACATGCAGGCATTTCAGCAGATGTTATTCAAACCATTAATGTGATGCAAGCAAATATGTGGGCAATAGAGAAGTACCTCAATAAAAATAAACGAACCACTAGGCTAATGCTGCCAATGGAGAAAACTTTGCTGTATGTTTGTATGGTGCTAATTGTCTGAAAGTATTTAAAGTCACAATTATTGCATTCCGAAATAAAAGCATGCATCAAGCATGAGCGGTAAAATACAGTATATCATGTTATTTTGTAAAATATGATGTCAGTACAACATGCGACCTTTAATTGACAATATTTCCATACCACTTGATCTTTCCATACCACTTGATCTTTCTGAACTGTTGTAGCACTGTTGTAAGTCGCTCTGGATAAGAGCATCTGCTAAATGATGTAAATGTAAATGAACTGCTTTGTACTCTCCAATTTTGGTGTTGTCTGCAGATTTTGCAACTTTATTTACTATATCTAAACTTTTGGCAACTTTTCAGCACAGGTAACAGAGAGACTCTCCTTTGACACATCCCGATTAACCAATTCATTAAATTTACTCCGTTACCATTGATGCTAGTAGTCTCTGGATTGAAGATTACTTCTTTTAATTTTACAGAATATTTAATTTAAAAATAATTAACCATATTAATCTTTTTTTTAATTATTCAAATTAAATTTAGAAGTGATTGTAATACCCTTCTTAGATAGATAGATAGATAGATAGATAGATAGATAGATAGATAGATAGATAGATAGATAGATAGATAGATAGATAGATAGATAGATAGATAGATAGTCTGGGCCCATGCATGGCCGGGACGCCCCTTCACCACATCTGCCAGGGGGACAAGGGTGGGAAGCACAGTATCTCCCCCTGGACGCTAGATGGCAGCATCCCTGGGTTGCAGCGGTGCCTCGGACTCCCCCAGGGCTTCATGGGGGTTGGAGTTCTGTGCAGCTCTGTGGGATTCCACAGGCGCCACCAAGGGGTGTTGCAACAGGAGCGGCTGGCCCATTTTGGGCATTGGTTTCGCCTTACCCAGAAGTGCAGCTGGATGACAGCAATCAACCACCTGGAGCACTTCCGGGTGCCTGATAAAAGGGAGCCAGCAACCACCACTCAGCAGACAGAGTCGTGAGGAGGAGGACTAAGCTTGTGGAGGAGTGGTGGTAGAAGAGAGAGAGAGGATAGTGCTTTTGTGTTTATTTGTGCTTGGGACTGTGTTGTGGCTGGAGGGATTACAGGGAAGACGTGCCCTCCAGATGAAGAAAAATAAAAGATTGTTTGTTTTTACATGTGCATCCCGTGTCCAATCTGTGTCAGATTGGGCGCAATATAGTGCCTTTCTTTCAATAGATAGATAGATAGAACTTTATTTGTTGCCATGGGGAAATTTGGCTGATACATAATGTTGTAAATAACTTAGATTTGATTAGATTAGATAAATTTTATTAATCCAATGTGGAAATTCAGATGTACTGTATATAGCAGCAGCAACATAAAAAACAAGGATACAAACTCATTTTTCAGGACAAATAGTACAGGCAATCAATCAACCAATAAGTATATAAATAAATACAAATAAACTTAATGAGTACATTGGGTGGAAGCCCTGAATTGCTTGAAGGCAGTGAGCAGTAAAGTCCCCCAGAGGGGATCTTCTTAGCACACAGTAGTGGAATGAGCCTGTGCCTAAAAGAGCTCCAAGAGTGCGCCTCCAGGAAGGGATGAAGGGGAATTTTCTTGATGGCATCCAATTTTGCCACCATCCTCTTTTCCACAGCAGCTTCCAATGTGTCCAGGGTTCACCCTGTGATAGAGCAGGCTATCCTGTTCAGGTATTGTGCTTCTTTTGAGCTCAGGTTGACTCCCAAGGAGACTGCAGCATAGAACACCACATTGGCTGCTATGGACTGGTAGAACATTTTCAGCCTGCTCCCCACATCATATCACCGAAATCTCCTTAGCAAGTACAGTGGAACCTCGGGTCACGACTGTAATTCGTTCCAAAACTCTAGTCGTAACCCAATTTGGTCGTGACCCGAAGTAATCCCCCATAGGATTGTATGTAAATACAATTAATCCATTCCAGACCGTACGAACTGTATGTAAATATACTGTATATTTTTTTAAAGATTTTTAAGCACAAATATAGTTAACTATACCATTGAATGCACAGCGTAATAGTAAACTAAATGTTAAAACATTGAATAACACTGAGAAAACCTTGAACAACAGAGAAAACTAATATTGCAAGAGTTCGCTCTATAGCGCTACGAACCACTTGCTAAAAACACTTTTTTTTAATGAGTTTTAAGCACAGGGAAAAAAATGAACATTTGAAAAATCCGTAATTTAATAAACAACCAAGAAAAGTAACATTGCGACAATGCACGCTACGAACCGATCGCTGTAAACAGAAGTGAAGTGGAGATTAAAATCCAATAGAAAAAAGTCTTCATTAAATACAACGAGGTTAAAACAATGCTCGAATCAGTCTCTTTAAAAACAAGCCCGGTGAATTCTTTAACTGCTTTCTCGGCCTTATGAGGCCAGCCGTCTCTCTCGTGCGTGCGCCTGTGTGTGTGTGTGTCTCTTGCGCGCACCTGTGTGTGTGTGTCTCGCGTGCACCTGTGTGTGTGTCTCACGCGCACGTCTCTCTCTCTGTCTCTCACGCGCGTGCGCGCGTGTGTGTGTGTCTCTCGCACACGCGTCTCTCTCACACGTGTGTGTGACTCTCTGTCGCGTGTGTGTCTGTCTGTCTCGCTCGCTCGTGCTCTCTCTCTTGATCTCTCTCTCTCGCTGAACAGGGTATGCACAGGGAGAGACTGAACACGTGCAGAAATCATCAGTGCGCACAAACCTGAAAGGGAAACTGGCTTGTTTGTATACCGAGTGTGTGGTCGTGAACAGATGCAAAAGTTTGTCAAACTTTTTGGTCGTAACCCGATTTATATGTGTTCAGAGACATTCGTGAACCGAGGCTCCCCTGTATAGTTTGTTCTGGTCATTCTTTTACAACACCACTGTGTAGTCAGACCAATTCAGTTTGTTGTTTATGTGAATTCCCAAGCTCTTGTTGTTGTGTACTACTTCCACATTCTCCACCTTGGATATTGACTGATCGCAGAGGCAGTCCAGCACCAGCTCTTTTGTCTTGCTGATACTGAGTTTTAGATGATTCTCCCAACACCACAAGACGAAATCCTCCACAACTTTCCTGTACTCTGACTCATCTCAATCATTAATGCAGCATATGATGAATGAATCATCTGAAGATTTCTGTAGATGGCAAGTGCTGGTATTGTGCTGGAAGTTTGTTGTGTAAACAGGGTAAACAGGAAGGGAGACAGGACAGTTCCCTGAGATGCTTCTGTATTACACGCCACAATTTCGCTTAGTGTATCCTTACCTACAACACTTACAAATCCAAGTATTCCAGGATATACATGGTTATGTCAAAAAGCAGACATCCTTAAAATTCTGAGGATGAGTCAAATTGGTGTAGTACACATAGCTAGAATGATCTACCTACCAATATTAGAGAAACCAAATTTGTCAGCTTTTAAATAAAGAATGGAGACTCGTTACATTAGCTAAACATACTCTTCTTACAGTTATCTCCTGAGGTTGTTTTGTATTTTTCTCTTACATTGCTTTGTCATTGTATCAGTTGTTTTTGATTTGACATTGGTAAATCATTTATCTTTTCCTATTTCTCTGTGACAATGGTGGCACATGATCTGTCTTGGTTTTGATGTGTCATTCCATAGGATGAGCCATTTTCTAACATCTTCTATCCAAATTAAACTTATGTTCTTTCCCTGCACAACAAGCTTTTTCAGAATGTTCCCTATTATGGAAAAATAACCATATATTTGACTATATACTTTTAAGATGGGTACTGAAATGACCACTGGAAGTAATGATTTAAATTGAAATATGACCCTGCAGATATGTGACACTTAAATACTTGATTATACAGTATATCTACTTATACTTATTGCATATATTTTCATAGTTTTATGTATGTTTTTATATGAACACTTGGAGCACTTATTGAGCACCTTGATGAGCACTTAATAATTATGTGATACTTTTGATACACCTTTTGAGCACTTTTTTTACACTATCAAGCACTTGCTGGAGTTTAGCCCCCAATATAGTAAAGCTATTAGAGACTGGCAGCTTTAGAGTTAACCTCCTGAAATAATATCCCAGAAGACCGGGTGGAGAATTGGTAAAAAGTGGGCATGGACGAAAAAGGCAGGATACAATAGTGGCAAGATGCCAAAGTTGTTGCATAACAGGTGTTACATACTGTATGTAGTGGGCATGGATGAGTGAGCAGAGGATAATAGTGACAGAATGCCAAAAGGTGTTAACCTTATGAATGTAAATTCTGTATAAAAATACTACTCCGTGTCTGGTTTAGTGGCTGCTTTACGAATCAGCATAGCTTTACTTACTATTTTATAATGTCTCACTAAAACCACAGGCTCCTGTCTCTGTGTGAATTCCTGGGTAAGAATATTCTACAATACTATCGACTTAGAATTTGGGCTTAAAACCATTTGTATACAAAAATAAATATTAATGCCTACATGTGTATTTGAACTACTGAATACATTTTACTGATTGCCCATAGTTTAGTTATAGATATTGTCTGATTGTTAACTTTCTCCATTCTGTACAATATTTACATTTGATATTTGTTTCATTTTAATTTCTTATTGTTGCTTTGTTTAGTAATTTGTATCTACTATGTCATTCTGATATGTACTGTATTGCCATTGTATATCTAGGCACCAGTGGAACTGTGGTAAGCAGTGTCACTGGTCTGAGGGTGAAAACGCAGACATCGCACAGTTTACTCTGGAGTTGTGAATGGAGACCGCCAGGTTAGTTTCTGTAAGAGGAGAACATGATTGAGTTAAGGGCCCAGACTAGGTGCAGGACTTATTACCACCTTTGCTGGTTCTCAGGAGAGAACAAATGGAGTAATTCAACTGTATGAATGTTGATTCACGCTAGTCCAAATCCTTTTAAATAAAAGGCATTTCCAGGACAACGTATGCAGTATCTCGAAAATGGGTGACGTTCACCTCTATTGGCAGGGAATGCGTGAGTGGTCTGTGATGACTGGTTGGAGAATTCCCATGTGCCATAAGATTGCCTGTATTGTTTGACTGTTCACTTTGTGAATAAGCTTTTTAGAGAGTATGCTACGCAAAACCATGGGTGTGCTTGAGTTCATTCTTCTGTTTACATTCTGAATAACCCAAAAGACAGAAGATTATGCAGAACTGAGAATGTGCTTGAGTACTGTACTGTTGAGTTTGTGCACTTGTACCTTCTGAATAACCTCAGACAGAAAAGATGATGAGTGCTATGGAGGAGACCTCTAAGCAAGGTTTTTAGAAGAGGTCGATTTTTGAGTCATATAATGAACCTAAACTGAAAGGTTATTTTTGAGGGTAATGTTTTTTTTTTCTTTAGAATTTCTTTTTCCTTCCTCAAAGGAAAGAAATCAAAATCTTTCTTTCTTTCTTTCTTTCTTTCTTTCTTTCTTTCTTTCTTTCTTTCTTTCTTTCTTTCTTACTATAGTTAATTTTTGCAGTGTCATTTCACTTAAACTGTGTGATAATTGTTAGCTTGCAACATCATTATGTTGTCATCTGTTTTATGCAATAAGCAATAATAAAAATTTAGTTGTATATGGCAGAGAAGAAGATATCATTTGGAGGTTACGATTCAGTAGGGGCTGGATAGAAGGAGTAAATTAAGTGATTATAACTTTTGTCCAAAATGTATTAGTGTAGTATTCAAGCACAGACCACATCTCTGATACTGATGAGCAATCCCTGCTGAATTTGCTTCTACTTGAGTTCAGTGAAATTGCCAAAATGTTTGAGAACTTTGCCAAACTTAGTAAAATTCAATAGGGAGGAGAAACTAGACCCATTTTGAGTAGATGATAATGATGGGAAATCATTAGGGAATTGCCTGCTAATTATGCTGGACCAATTATTTTGGCAAAAATGTGACCCAAATTGTGAGGTGGCAGTGCCAATCACAGTGCCTTCCTGAGATAAAAGATTCAATAGAATTTAATATCAAAACAGTAAAATTTCTTTTGGACGGTGGCAGACAGGAAGCATGAATTCACTTAAGACTACCCCCCAGATTCGATAGCAGGTACTTGGCTCTTTCAAAACAGAAAAGTACAGTTTTGGTTTTTTTTCCTAATTCTTTTGCTTTTTTTGTGGCTGCTGCCAAATAGTTTCAACACTGAAGTGAAGAAGCGCATGGATTCTTCACTCCTTCCTGTCTGCATCAACTGTACAACCCTTGGGTTATACTATTGAAGGGGTATGGTCACAAATTCCACATGGATCACATACAAATCTATACAAAAAGACATTGCCTTTAACTATTTTAGGGCTAATAATTTTTTTTCTTTGTTTTGTCCCAGGGCTGTATATTTTTCCAAAAAACTCAATTTTCTAAAAAGCACGCAAAGTAATGGTTTCATGCATAAATCAACATAAAATACGAGTACTTATATTGTCACTCTGTTTTATGTTCCAGGAGCCCCTACAGTAGGTATATTCACATACTTATTACATATGAGTTTGTCCCATCACTCATAAGCTGAAAGGCACTTTCTGGTAAAAATACGGCTTGAAGTAGTCGAGTGGCTGCTAATCCGTAGTGTCCACCAGCAGCCCACGTCGTTTGGTGAAGTCCAGTTGCTATCTTGTCTCCCAAAGATCGATGTCTGCGTAGTCCTCTCAGGGCAAACGTTTTCATTGGCACGTCAGTTGCACAAGCGTGTCCAGCACTATGATCAGCTGATGCAGGCACCTGACTTTTGTTTTCGATTTTCAGATCACTTTTTATCAAAATCGGAGTTTGATAAGTCAGAGTCCGATTTAGCAGTAATATGGAAGAAAGAAAGAAAGAAAGAAAGAAAGAAAGAAAGAAAGAAAGAAAGAAAGAAAGAAAGAAAGAAATAATATGCACAGATTATTTTGCTTTGTGCATTTGCTTCACTATCTCGTCATTCTAGACGTTACTCACTCTATGCTACTCACACACACACACACGGTTTCAACATCAGGTCAACAAGTCTAACAGTCCGAGCAGTCTGAGCAAAGAGGGTCTACCTATAATGTAACGGTGAGTTTTATCAACATTTACAGCTTTCTTTCGCTCTCTGCCCCTGATATCCATCCTCAACCCCTTGTGTTGACAAAAGTCGACATATCCGCCCTAAAAGAGTTAAGACACAAATACTCCGACACATTTCAAGTTTTATTCTGCATGCATGCTCGTTTTTATGTTTAAATGTATTGCAAGGTATCTGGTAAATTTTATCCAACTTCTAGCATCAATGTTTTATACTTGGGGGGGCTGTCCCATCCAACATTGGCTGCAACAGCTCTGTAATGTGACACTGGCCTTGCAAAGCATCATGGGGTACTGGGGTAGAAAAAGTTTATCTAAGTCACATGGTGAATTTCCAGGAATCTATTTGGAGAACAAGTTCAATGGCAAACACTGCATGTTCGCTGCAAAGAACTCTGGCAAATTTTGCTGATCAGCATTAATCTTTGGCAAACAGCTGGCAATAACCATGAAGCACAATTACCATTTATTTACTGTATTCTCATAAATCTATTGTTCCCATACATTTAGAATATAAGATCAAAGGGTGGGTGAGAGCATAATTCTGTTTTCACCTCGACTGTGGAAATTATTCGCATTGTTTTTTTATTTGATGCATTAAAAGTCAATCACTCTAATAAAATAAAAGTGAAAAGGGATACCTGGGTATGCACACTCCTATTTTGTCAAGAAGTGGATAATGGCATGCTGCAAAGGCTAAAAAGGAATGACTTGGACATGAACATTAGTCATTAGTCGAAATTGCAAAATCAGAAAAATGATCTTCAAAACCAAATTTGTAATCAAAAAAGGAAGTTTGTGAGAAGTTCATAATCAGAAGGTTCTTTACAGAGAATTCTTGAATATCTTAGAGAGGTAATAAGCACAACTCGGGACACCACAAAATTGGAAATGCCACCTGACACAACTCCAGGAAAACAGACCTAGCAATGTATCATTATGGTTGGTGAAATCAAGCTACAGAATGGCAGCTTCCACAAAAAACAAATGGTAGAAGGGGAAAATACAAACATAACAATAAAAATAAACATAATTCCAAATATATCAATGATAATTATCACTGTAGTATTGATAATTGACAAGTAATGATACATTTGTTTAAATCTTCATGCAAACATCTTGTAAAATCAGAAAAAAATGTAGGTTAGATAGATAGATAGATAGATAGATAGATAGATAGATAGATAGATAGATAGATAGATAGATAGATAGATAGATAGATAGATAGATAGATAGATACTTTATTACTGTAATCCCAAGCGGAAATTCACATACTCCAGCAGCAGCATACTGATAAGGAAAATAATAAATTAAAGAGTGATAACAATGCAGGTATACAGACAGACAATATCTTTGTGTAATATTAATGTTTCCCCCCCCCCCCCCTCCCCCGGGTGGAATTGAAGAGTCGCATAGTGTGGGGGAGGAACGATCTCTTCAGTCTGTCAGTGGAGCAGGAAAGTGACAGCAGTCTGTCGCTGAAGCTGCTCCTCTGTCTGGAGATGATACTGTTTAGTGGATGTAGTGGATTTTTCATGATTGACAGGAGCCTGCTCAGTGCCCATTGCTCTGCCACAGATGTCAGACTGTCCAGCTCCATGCCTACAATAGAGCCTGCCTTCCTCACCAGTTTGTCCAGGCGTGAGGGGTCTCTCTTCTTTATGCTGCCTCCCCAGCACACCACCACATAGAAGAGGGCACTCGCCACAACCATCTGATAGAACATCTGCAGCATCTTATTGCAGACGTTGAAGGACGCCAGCCTTCTAAGGAAGTATAGTCAGCTCTGTCCTTTCTTACACAGAACATCAGTATTGGCAGTCTAGTCCAGTTGATCATACAGCTGCACTCCCAGGTATTTATAGGTCTGCACCCTCTGCACACAGTCACCTCTGATGATCATGGGGTCCATGAGGGGCCTGGTCCTCCTAAAATCCACCACCAGCTCCTTGGTTTTGCTGGTGTTCAGTTGTAGGTGGTTTGAGTCACACCATTTAACAAAGTCCTTGATTAGATTCCTGTACTCCTCCTCCTGCCCACTCCTGATGCAGCCCACGATAGCAGTGTTGTCAGTGAACTTTTGCACGTGGCAGGACTCCGAGTTGTATTGGAAATTCGATATATATAGGCTGAACAGGACCGGAGAAAGTTCAGTCCCCTGCAGCGCTCCTGTGCTGCTGACCACAATGTCAGACCTGCAGTTCCCGAGACGCACATACTGAGGTCTGTCTGTAAGATAGTCCACGATCCATGCCACCAGGTATGAATCTACTCCCATCTCTGTCATTTTGTCCCTAAGGAGCAGAGGTTGGATGGTGTTGAAGGTGCTAGAGAAGTCCAGAAACATAATTCTTACTGCACCACTGCCTCTGTCCAAGTGGGAGGTGGACCGGTGTAGCATATAGATGATGGCATCCCCCGCTCCAACCTTCTCCTGGTATGCGAACTGCAGAGGGTCTAGGGTGTGGTGGACATGTGGCCTCAGATGGTGAAGCAGCAGCCGCTCCATGGTCTACATCACATGTAACGTCAGAGTGAAAGGCCGGAAGTCATTTAGCTCACTAGGACGTGATACCTTTGGGACTGGGGTGATGCAAGATGTTTTCCAAAGCCTCAGGACTCTCCCCTATTCCAGGCTCAGGTTGAAGATGCGCTGTAGAGGACTCCCCAGCTCCAACGCACAGGCCTTTAGCAGTCGTGGCGATACTCCATCTGGACCCGCTGCTTTGCTGGCACAAAGTCTCCTCAGCTCTACGCTTACCTGGGCTGCTGTAATTGTTGGTTGGGACATAAGACATAAAAAATGAAAAACATCTGTCCAGTCTTAACACTAGAATTACCAGAGCCTACGAAAAAACTCGTAGATCCGGCCCACCTTAAATCGCTTCTTAAATCCGTTCACACCTCTCCGCCAGCATCCTTTGTCCTCTAAATGTGCTGATAAAAGACAAACTGCCAGCAGCCGGCTATTCCATCCCCCCACCGACTTAGAACGTGCGCGAAGTTTTCCCACCTCATGCCTTGATTGATTATCTGGGAGTGAAGTGGAGTGTTAGACTGGAAATAATAGATCGTTATTTGGAACACACGCATTGAATGCGTGTTTCGTTTCTACAGTAATCTGTGTAAACACATTGTTAAAACAGAAACTTTTTCATATTTTAGTAATAAATGTTACAAAATGTAGGCAAAAACTATAGAATGTGTAAAGCCCGAGTTCCAAAGATCAAATAAACACTTTCACAAAAACTTCAAGAAGGATACAAGAGCTTCCGTGGCATAGCGCGCTAAAGTTTGCTTCTTAGAGCACAGCTGCTTTTCCGTGCCTCATAGACCTGAGTTCGATTCCCCGCTGGGGATAAAGTGTTGCTTTTTTTTTTTCCTTTTTAACCTCAAACGGACATAAAATTTATAAATTGGTATGCACTGTCAGTTAATGAGATCGTCATATTTTCATGTGGGATACTCCTTTTAAAATATTTTTTAACAGTTGAGACTGCAATTAACATGAACAAGTGTCCTTATAACTGTTATTTTTAAGATCCATAACACACAGACAGACAGACAGAGCCCAGATAATCAATCAAGGCATGAGCTGGGAAAACTTCACTCACGTTCTAAGTCGGTGGGGGGATGGAATAGCCGGCTGCTGGCAGCTTGTCTTTTATCAGCACATTTAGAGGACAAAGGATGCTGGTGGAGAGGTGTGAACAGATTTAAGAAGCGATTTAAGGTGGGCCGGATCTACGAGTTTTTTCGTAGGCTCTGGTAATTCTACTGTTAACAGACCCAAAGATTGTGTTTAGAGTCTTATTAGGTAAAGCTGTGTTTTTGACTATGCAAATTAAAAAGGCACTAAGAACAAGGTGTTGTTTTCAGTACCATATGGTATAGCAGGTCCACGGCTCAGAAAGAATGGCCATTTTAATAAATAATCGATTGGCCGGCTTATTCTCCGTGGGTGCACTCATGCAGCTGCGGGGAGTTGGTGGAGTAATTGGGGGTAGGTGGGCACCTTCACACCCTGAAGGTGTGGTCTTGGTGCGCAATTGAGATGCTGCAATCACAGAGCCTTATAAGAACGAGCTGGCACGAGAGAAGGGTGAAGGAAAAAAAATACAAGAGAAGAGAGAGGAGGTTGAATGACATGTGAAGAAGCAGGCAGGAGAAAGAGAACAAGAGAGAGGGGAGAGAAAGAGAGAGAGAACAAGCAGTGCAATGAATGGAAGCAGGTGGATGGGAGTGAAGACCCAAAGAGGAGCACATGGCCATTGGATGAGCGTTTTGAGAGTAGAAGCAACCATTATGCTATGGAGGTACTTTCACCAGAAGGAGCCATTGGCAGCGGTGGAGGTAAACAGTGCCCACGTTGGGTGGAGGCAGCAGTGGCAGCGGTTTGGGGAGAGAAGGGGATTGGCTGCGGGGACATGGACTAGATGAGATGGGTGTCTGCACCTGCTGGTCAAAGTCTCTCCGTGCTGCAAGGTCCGAATAGGCTTGCGGATTTTAGATGAGCTTCCTGCCAGATGGATTTATGGGATTTTAACCTCCACAGCACGCTTTATTTTATGGATTATTTATTGACAGATTTTGGAGCACCGCACCTTATTGATCACTGTTTTGATTTGTTTCTTTAATAAAAGCACTTGAATGCTTTTCACCATCCCCTTACTCCATGTGTGTTTTATCCACATCTGCCGTGGTCATCCTGTTACGTTATCGACGGTATTGGGTTCAAGAGGCTCCCAATAATGAAGTGGGAGCATGGAGCTAACCCACACCATCACATACCACTGCTGCACAAACAATGAAAAACATATACTTAGGGACAGAAAAAAGTCTAAGTGATCCAGTAGCCCCTCTATAAAATTATTGCCATGACCCATCTAGCTCAAAAAAGAATTTGTGCCACTAACCAGGTTGCTAAGCCACTATGACTGTGATAGTGACAGGAAGATTCAAAAGAAAGACATCGAATAGTGCTAAAACCATGAAAACTTGTAACGCTAGCATGAAACAAGCTACTTAGAAAGGAAGGCCAGTAGTTGTGCCTATGAGGGCTTATTTTACTCAGTGCTTCTATATGGCTAGAGTGAGTACCTTCCTGCAATGTATCTCCTATTAAACACAAGAACTCTGGCAAAAATAAAACATGATTGTACTTAAATTTATTAAAATGTAATTCACAAAACAACAAGTACTATAGACAGTGTAAGAAAGCATATTACCAGAATGCATTCATGCACACCAACAAAACCTTATGTGATCCAACCAAATAAATTGGACATTTTAATAAACATTCTGCATTACATTAAATGGCCGTACATGAAATACCCATGCCAGTATTACTTGAAATTTAAACTTTAGTCATTCAATTCCTCAAAGAAATATGTGTCAAAAGTGTGGCTGTTCTTGTTCATTTTTGTTGTTTCAGATTACCTGATGGTGATTGTCTACTTCAAACAGCTCATAAAATGTAATGGCCAGAGATGCTTTATTATTTTAGTTACAGTCTGGTGCCACTTATTAATCTGAATTCATACCCCTTCGAACTTTCTGGGAAAAAAACAATAATTTGCAGATGTGTGTGTTACCTCCATGAAGGCAGGCATTGTATCTACAACAATGTTTAGACCTCTTGTGGTAACCATATATTGTTCTACTAATATCAAAAGTACTAATATCTGCTATTAAAGCATGCCACATTCCTTTAAACTACCATGACTACCTTGCATTGTTATTACAGGTATACAGTATGAATCCATGAACTTATGAAATTTTTTTCATATCCTAGCCTTTCCAATAGCAGGATACAGATATCGGATTCTCCCTACTACTTTTTTTTTCTCCACAGCAACTACTCTTTGTTCCTTAATGCTATATATATATATATATCCCATGAAGTCAATAGACGGATTGGGAAAGCATGAGGGTTTATGATGTCGCTAGAAAGGGATGTGTGGTGTTCCCGATATCTTTGCAAAAGGACAAAGGTCCAAGTCTTTAGAATCCTGGTGCTTCCTGTTTGGCTATAATGTTGCAAAACATGGATGCTATCTAGAGACCTGAGACGAAGAATGGACTCCTTCAGTACTGTGTCTCTTTGGAAAATCCTTGGGTACCGCTGGTTTGACTTTGTGTTGAGCGAGCAGCTGCTCTTGGAGTTCCTGCATTGTGAGGGAGTGTCAGTTACAGCACTACAGCCATGTGGCGCATTTCCCCAAGGGTGATCCAGCTCGTAAGATCCTCATTGTTGGGGACCCGAGTGGCTGGACCAGGCCAAGGGGACGTCCACATAACTCCTGGCTGCGGCAGATAGAAGGTCATTTCCAGAGGGTGGGACTGGACTGCATGTCTGCCTGGGGGGTTGCCAACCAAGATCTTGTGCTGGTTAGTCGTGTGGTGGGTGCAGCAACATCCTGTACCATTGCATGCTCCCCAACCTGACCTGACATAAGAATGACATGTGTAAAGCCTGCAGTAGAGTTGCTATTACTGATTCACTCATGCCAGCTCATCTGGTGTCTACTGTATTATCATGTTATGTTCAAACACATTTAAGCCTTCAGTCTGGCCCACTTTTCTTCTAATTCGAGTGAATTCATAATCAACTGGAATCTACAGAACACATGCCAGTTTCAAATAATATTGCATATGATGGTGTAGTTAACAGCTAATAACATGGTAGGTATGTGTCATTAAATGGGCACATCCTCTATGAAAATGTTGAGAATTGCAATGGTGATAAAAACATAGCAAGTTAAGGCTGAGCAGTAAAGGACAGTACTGGCAAAATATAATTTTATATACAGAATCTTCCATTGTAATTGCACTGAACTGATTCAGATTGATTCTATGCTAAGGTGAATATTACAGTTGTAGAGGGATATCATATAAATGTTTCCAGTAGTGGTAAGTCTGGTCCACTTTTGTCAGGAGTGGACTGAAAAAAAGCAGTTTATAGCTTGAAGGTGTCTGTTATTACTATTTCTCTAAATGTTTCTTCAAAAAAGGCTAATGCATAAAATTATTGGTCAATGCAGCATGAGCTGTGAGTAGATTTATATTTAAAGCCAAGGGGAACCTTGAGTTCATACCTCTACATCAGAAAAGAAATTTAATGGCAATGAAGAATCTAGTAGAGAATGACATAACTGAATGGGTAAATGCATCCCTGTGGGTCTTTACAATAGTAATTACACAAAAGAACAAAGAGGGTTTTAAGCGCAGATCGATCTAGTAGAGCAGAACAAAGCAGTCATTAGTGACTTCAGTCCACATTGATGTTTTCCAGCCCACGTAGCAATACAGATTTTTACACAATTTACTGGGATTTCATATATAGGCATGTTCCACTGTGTGCAGAAATATAGACCTAAAGGTTTTCATTATTCATAAAGTTAAGGGGGGTGTAAGAATTGGGCTTAGGTTCTGACCATAGCCTCCCATTTTGATTGCAGTTTCCCCTGGCCTTGTCTACCTCAGTCCGTTGCTGGCCAGAGCTCTTTCATGCAGTCTTCACAAAGTACCCAATACAAATCAGATAGTATATACTGTATGTGTGCACTAACATAAAACATGCAGAATTCACTCATACAGCTTAAAATATAAAGGTGTTAATGTTTGTCCAGTGTCATATAATTTAATGCTGAGATGAGGTTGGAAGTGTGATAAGCCATATTAAACTGAGCTGACATACAGAAGAGTACAGGTGATATTAAAAGGGTTGGAGTTGCTACATATAAAAGAGAAGTGTTTTATATGGAAGTTCATTCAACTCCAGTGACATTTAAAACATTTAAGGAAATTTTTTATTTTTATTTTGTTTTTAATTTTTAAATGTTTACAGTTTAAATTAAAATTTATATTTTTAAATGAACATTTAAAGTTCATTTAAAACCAGTGACAGGAGTTATTCAAAGGTGTGCTGGGTAATGCCATTGTGTCACAGTCCCAGGACCTTTAATTTATGGATTTGGTGACTGTTACTGGGGTGTTTGCAAATAGAAATACTATACTTTATATAACAATGAAATTTCAAACAAGCTTACTCTAGATATGTTAGTAAAAAAAGGTGTGTGGTGATGTGGGTTCTACTCCATGCTCCCATTCAGCTTCTGGGAACCCTTGAACCCGACACCATCGGTAATGTCACCAATGAGCTAGGCAGTGAGGCACAACAATGAAGCAAGGGGATGGTGCAAAAAAGTGCAAAGTGCTTTTATTAAAACAGCAACAGTGTTCAAATAAATAGTGCAGTGCATCTCAAAAAATCTTTAAATAAATAATCCAATAAAACAAGTGTACTAGTGAAGGTTAAAATCCAATAAACAGAAAAAAATCTTTAAAAAAACAACGAGGTTAAAACAATGGCTGGAAGCTGTCCTTTTTAAAATCACAAAGCCCGGTGCATTCTTTTTCTGATAACTGGTGACTCCCCTGCATCTCCCATCCAGGCAATGCACCAGGGGAGTCACCCTAGCTGCAGCTGACCTGCTCTGCCTGCTGGTCTGGAGGCTTCCCAATCCCTGGCTTCGGTTCTACTCTCCCCAGACCAAGACTTGGTTTCCCCAGAGACCAGGATGCTCACGCTGGGGAATCCACCTACCAAGCCTCCCAACTCCTGCTGTCTTCTGCGGCGACCCATCCTTCTTCTGGTCACTCCCGCTCTTCAAAATGCTCAGCAGGAGCGACCACTACCAACTGCCCTACGTATCGGCCAAACACCCCGCTAGGGCTCACTGCTCAGTTGCCTTCTACACGCACTCACACCGGCTTTCTCCTGCCTGCTTCCTGCCACCTTCTTCTATTCTCTTAACCTCCATTCACTTCCTTTTTTCTTTTCTTTTTTCCCCTTTTAGCCGCCTCGCGTTTCTCTTTATTACGGGGACATGGATCAAGTGTGGCAATCAGCAGCTCCCAGGAACAATTACGGATGCAGATGACTCCTCACCTGTGCACTTAAGGAAGGATCGCCCGCATCACAAATTCCCTGGGAACCGATCCGCCACACTACCACGCCCCCTCTCTAAGCCGCGAGTGCGGCGATTATTTATTTAAAAAGTGGCCTTTTTGGCATGAGCTGTGGACCCACTACACTACAAGGTGAGAAAATCTAAACATAGCACACAGCATCCATATTGATTTTAACTTATGTACTGTATATGTCTAACAAAAGTGTCCATCATCAATTGTAATGTACATTGTACTCTCCCGTCGTTTCAGACAGTGGTCCTCAATGTGTGTGTCATTACTGGCATTTTTTTTTGGATAAAGTTGACTGCACCTTAAATATGACTACAGGTTACCATCCTCAAGCAAATGGGTGAACTAAAAGACTTAATTGTGATTTATAAAAACTAACTTGTTGAACAGCTGATAACTTGGTATGGATTGTATTGCCATTACAGTAATCCCTCACTACTTCGCGGTTCACTTTTCGCAGATTCACGACTTCGCGGGTTTTTAAATACAAGTGACTGCCCACCTATCGCGGAAGTTATGTTCCAGACCCATCAGAAACAGGAGAAAATCCGCGATATAGAAAGACCATATAAATAAACATTTTTATAGTTTAAGCCTTAAAATACCCATCCCACATGCTTTAAACACATGTAAACTTATAAAACACACTTTGTTAACATATATGATATGTGGATGTCTGGCTAAGGATATGAGTAACATCTCACTATTATAAAACATTTTAACTTCACGCAAGACAAGACAGTGAGACAGGAAAATAGGTGTTGTACAGGCTTTTAAATTATTGACACGCAGAGCGACAAGCAGCACAAAGCCAGCACAAAGTCCACTTCTCCTTAGTGTTCATTCAGCTCCCCACCCCCTTGACAATGCGAAGTGGCAGGAGCGTACTGCGCCTCTGGGGAGGGGGATTTGAGCGAACGTGCGTTCACCTCTCACACACCCCCACTCCTCCTCCTCCTTCCGAACACGCAGAGCGACAAGCAGGCATTTTGGCAGAAGCAGCACAAAGTCCATTTCTGCTCAGCGTGAGTTCAGCTGCCCCCCTTCACAAAGCGAGTGCAGACACATTGACGTCTGATTGCTGCGTGCAATGTGCAGTGTTGGTCTGCGGTGTTTAAGAATGCAGAAAGTGTTTAAGAGCATAGGAAGTGTTTATAAGAGTGTGGGAAAGGTTAACAAGAGAATGAGAAAGGTTTATAAGAGTGTGGGAAGGGTTTATAAAGCCTTAAAATATGTATAAATAATAAAATAAACATAGGTCGCTACTTCGCAGATTTTCACCTATCGCGGGGGGCTCTGGAACGTAACCCCCGTGATAGGTGAGGGATGACTGTAGTTGAGTTTGCCAGAAGCATGCTTTATCATTCTGCAATAAAGATGTCAACATGTGAATGTTTTTATGATTACATGCCAAGCTTGTTAAATCCCCCCCATTCCTAGCCTTGCACAGTACCATACACAATAAGTCAAAGTAGTACCAGAGTGTTGTACCGTGTTAGCCATTATGAATGTAGTGAGAAGTTAAGCAAAATGACACTTTTATTGGCTAACTAAAAAGATTACATCTTGCCTGAAGAAGGGGCCTGAAGCTTGCATATTATAATCTTTTTAGTTAGCCAATAAAATGTGTAATTTTGCTTAACTTCTTACTACAATAAGTGAAAGAAAACCTGCAAAAAGCAACCACCGCCAAACAATTTAAGATTGTAAACATAAAATGGTTCCTGAGTTTGGTGTGGGGAAAAAAAAATGCCTCTCTACTCTCTATGTGAGACATTTGCCTCAGAGTCCCATCTTGAAAATTGCTGCCTATTACATCTATCCTTATGCTAAGGTGAAGTATGTAAGACCAGCATATTTTAAGATATTTCCAGTCTTTCACATTTTCTGATTGATGCTAGTGTTCTCAGGTCCATATTTTAGGCAGTCTTACTCTCTACCACAGTGCAGGTTAAAAGAGAAGGCAAGTTTAAAGTGCAGCGTGTTTTGGATTCTTATAAAATACGCTCCTACTGAGTGGCTATGGCCCAGAGAAATGCTTTGGGTGTACTTTACAGATCAGCATGCTGCTCAGTTACTACAGTCTGTTTTCTTCATAACCCTGACAGGCGATAAGAATTTGCACACCTTGTCAGAAATTTCAGGTCACTTCACATACATTTTTTTGCATTCATCTGCCATATCACAGAGTACAGTGCATCTGGAAAGTATTCACAGTGCATCACTTTTTCCACATTTTGTTATGTTACAGTCTTATTCCAAAATGGATTAAATTCATTTTTTTCCTCAGAATTCTACACACAACACCCCATAATGACAACGTGAAAAAAGTTTACTTGAGATTTTGCAAATTTATTAAAAATAAAAAAATTCTGCCTTAAAATGTTTGTACATAAGTATTCACAGCCTTTGCCATGAAGCTCAAAATTGAGCTCAGGTGCACCCTGTTTCCCCTGATCATCCTTGAGATGTTTCTGCAGCTTAATTGGAGTCCAGCCATCCATCCATTATCTAACCCTCTGAATCGAGTCCACCTGTGGTAAATTCAGTTGATTGGACATGATTTGGAAAGGCACACACCTGTCTATATAAGGTCCCACAGTTGATAGTTCATGTCAGAGCACAAACCAAGCTTGAAGTCAAAGGAATTGTCTGTAGACCTCCGAGACAGGATTGTCTCGAGGCACAAATCTGGGGAAGGTTACAGAAAAATTTCTGCTGCTTTGAAGGTCCCAATGAGCAAAGTGGCCTCCATCATCCGTAAGTGGAAGAAGTTCAAAACCACCAGGACTCTTCCTAGAGCTGGCCAGCCATCTAAACTGAGCGATCGGGGGAGAAGGGCCTTAGTCAGAGAGGTGACCAAGAACCCGATGGTCACTCTGTCAGAGCTCCAGAGGTCCTCTGTGGAGAGAGGAGAACCTTCCAGAAGGACAACCATCTCTGCAGCAATCCACCAATCAGGCCTGTATGATAGAGTGGCCAGACAGAAGCCACTCCTTAGTAAAAGGCACATGGCAGCCCACCTGGAGTTTGCCAAAAGGCTCCGGAAGGGCTCTCAGACCATGAGAAAGAAAATTCTCTGGTCTGATGAGACAAAGATTGAACTCTTTGGTGTGAATGCCAGGCATCACGTTTGGAGGAAACCAGGCACTGCTCATCACCAGGCCAATACCATCCCTACAGTGAAGCATGGTGGTGGCAGCATCATGCTGTGGGGATGTTTTTCAGCGGCAGGAACTGGGAGTCTAGTCAGGATAAAGGGAAAGATGACTGCAGCAATGTACAGAGACATCCTGGATGAAAACCTGCTCCAGAGCACTCTTGACCTCAGACTGGGGCGACGTTTCATCTTTCAGCAGGACAACGACCCTAAGCACACAGCCAAGATATCAAAGGAGTGGCTTCAGGACAACTCTGTGAATGTCCTTGAGTGGCCTAGCCAGAGCCCAGACTTGAATCCAATTGAACATCTCTGGAGAGATCTTAAAATGGCTGTGCACCGACGCTTCCCATCCAACCTGATGGAGCTTGAGAGGTGCTGCAAAGAGGAATGGGCGAAACTGGCCAAGGATAGGTGTGCCAAGCTTGTGGCATCATATTCAAAAACACTTGAGGCTGTAATTGCTGCCAAAGGTGCATCGACAAAGTATTGAGCAAAGGCTGTGAATACTTATGTACTTATATGATTTCTCAGTTTTTTTATTTTTAATAAATTTGCAAAAACCTCAAGTAAACTTTTTTCACATTGTCATTATAAGGTGTTGTGTGTAGAATTTTGAGGGAAAAAATGAATTTAATCCATTTTGGAATAAGGCTGTAACATAACAAAATGTGGAAAAAGTGATGCGCTGTGAATACTTTCCAGATGCACTGTATATGCTATAAAACCCAGTGCAGTGTTGAAGCTCTTTTTCCGAAATTTTGTATTATAACCTTGAACAACCCTAATCTTATCTGATAGTGTCTGATTATCTTAATAATCTGATTATCTGATCTGGTTAATGATTCATAGCATTACACTTTTACAGTTTAGTGTCTTGGCTCTGGTGATAATCTTGTGCTTTTGTTCATGACTACTGGCAATTCCTGTTTAGAGTTCATTTACAGTTTAGCTGTCTCATTTGGTTTTTGAACTTGACTCTAATAGGAGTTTCTCAAAAACACACACAAGTCCCAGGCCATTTTCACCCATTTAGATCTTCACAATCCACATGGCTACCAGGCAATTCAATTTGGTGAGCTGGAACTAAAAAAGTAAGTGGACCTAGTCGATGCTTTGGGCCAGCTAAGCTGCTTTGAATACTTGTGACTGGCATAACTAATGTATCATTCAAAAAAGTTGTCTTGGTTGGATTTTTGTCCTTGCTGTCTACATTTGCAAATGTGGTGCTCCTGCTGTCTTCATTTGAATATTTGGCACTTTTGCTCATTTCCAACGTTAGTACACACACAGTCCTAGATGGTGTATGGTGTGAAAGATTAGGGTCTCCGTGACCCCTTGAACCCTCAGACCAGACGTTAGACACCAGATAAAAGTCCAAATAATAGTTTTATTATTAATAATAATAATAATAATAGTGCAGAAAGCACCCTCCACTCCACAATACTCAAATAATAATAACTCCTATAAACAAATACCAATCCTCCACTCTCAGACGCGTTGCCACCCTTCCACCCAGCTCAGCTCGACATCTGGGATTTCCCATAGTCCTTTTATATTCCCTGACCCAGAAGGGTTTCCCATCCTACAGTCCATGTGATTTCTTATCACTTCCGGGTCAGATAAAAAGTCCTTTTCTTCAACCCGGAACTTGCCTACGACGAACTTCCGGGTTATAGGGCACAAACAACTCTCTGGGCCTCCCTGCAGCGTCATCTGTCGGCCCCTGTGATATCCAGCAGGGCTGTAAAGGAAAATTCCATCGTCCATGATTTCCTGCTGGTATTCGGGGCACTTCCATGCAGCAGGGACAGCTCCATCTGGCGGCCTGGGGGTGTTGGCCAGGGTGACGGGACGGCCATATCCCACAATGGTTAGTGGCACACATGGAAATGCACACTGGAATGCAGTTCTGTGATCTTGGGTGTTACCCTAATCCTAACACCTATTCTCGTATATTGTGCAAAACATTATATTGTTATTTCTCATTGCACTTTTACAATATGGCCAACTTGTACTGTGATATAACAGGCTAATCAACTAGCCTTATGAAGGTCTAAGATTTGGCAATTCAAGTTTCATTACTTCATCATACAACTGGTAAACACGTCATTAAGGCAGTGTTTGATGTGTTTTACCAACAGTACAAGCAGTCAAAGGTCACCATGCTCATTCACTGCCTTAAAATGTTTGGCCTACACACTAAAGTTTAATGGTAGTCTTAAGGGTAATGGAATTGCAACCTAATCATTTGCAAGTTTGTTCTTGTGGGTTTTCATGTTATATTAAATGTTGTGGAGATCAACCCGGCCAAAGACAGAGACTCAGACTCACATGTCCAAAACCACACACTTTTATTTTGCCTTTCCCAGCACACAGTGCACCAACCAGCAACAATAAGCTCACAGTTCTTATCTTTTCTTCTCTTTTCCTTCCTTTTTGTCTCTTTTCTGCCGCCTCCACTCCTCTCTCGCAAGCTCTGTCCTCTGCCTCCCGACTCCGGCTCCCAGAATGAAGTGAGGCGACCTCTTTTATATTGCACCCGGAAGTATTCCAGGTGCTCTCCAATTACCAGTTGTGGCGGAAGTGGTGAATGGACATTCTTCTGGCAGCACTTCTGAGTGTGGTGAAAGGGCTGCCGTCAGGACTTCTCAAATAACCAGGTGCCCCCTGGCAGTGACCACGGGCCCCAGCAGGGCTCAGCTTCTAAGCTCTGAGCACATGGTCCCAATGTATTCCAGGGGGTTCATCCTCTCATGTTTCGAGGGAGGTGTTGTCCCCAAAAATATCGTCTCCCCAGGCCCTTCTGTCTTTAGGACTTCCTGGTCAGGGAGCTTCCTCGGTCATCTTTCACAATGTATATATTTTGCTTTTAAAGCAAGGTGCAATAGGACAACAGTTTCTTACCAATTAATTGCATTTATTTCCTAAGTTTGAAATCACGTAATTAAGAACACCACCATCTGCTACGAAAACTATTTTGGCATGTTTTACAAAATGTATTCTTTCAGAAAACCTTCCAGTTTTGACATTCTTATTCAGCCTGACTTCACCATTTGCCACAGTCTAGCCCAGTCACCCACAAATTACATTACTCTTCTCTGGCGGTTTGTGTGTCTGCACTAGCTGCTCTGAATAATTGCATTTGGATTTTAATGCTCACCAAGCACATTCATTTGAAAAGTGGTGTTTTACTTCCACGTACTTCTTCTAAAAATGACTTTATGAATAATTCACACCCACCTTTCTTATTGAAGGTCAAGCAAGAGTATGTATCTGTGATCTATGATGGATTACGTATTGGCTGTTTCTTCATTTCACTGGGGAGCAAATTCAGACACGTGTTAATGGATCCTTATCTTCATGTGGTACTTGTTCATGAGAATTCACAATTTCTGTAAAATACTACATATAATGTAACAATAAATTATTCTCAACGGCCTAAATAAAATTGGCTTTTGCTTTGTTTCTCACACTGCATTTCTAAACTTATTTATATATTCTATAAATCGTTAGTTATCCAACCTTTTTGTTATTCTTTTAGCAGAAACAAATGTCAACAATTCACTTAATGGAAATAACTTATCAATGATTTATTTTTGCAGCAATTAATTAATGGGCTTTTCTGCAGTTGTACTATGACGAGAAATACATTAGTTTTTTTTTTTTTTCGATTATCGGTTATAAATGCTTTACTCCCTTTTCAAAAAATAAATTCATTCTATATTATTGTGCTGATTGATTTCATAATTAGAATTGGGGTAACTTAAGTGTAGAGTATATGTATAAATTTATGTATGGTTTAAAATCTGTGTTGCAATTCTATGTATCTAATCAATGCTTAAGTGAAAGGAAAAGCATTATAATAGGATTCTAAATTATTCTTCATTATCAGATGTAATAATAAAATAATTTGTGAATTCAATTGGTAGAATTGCTTCCTGGGAAACTTACCTGATAGAAATTTAACATTAGGTACTACAAAAGAAATGCTAAAGTTGTGTGGTTGAACCGTCAATTCCAAATGCTTTGTGATAGTCCTATGTTTCTAAGTTACTATAGAGTTTAGAATACTATATTATAAAAAATTATATGTACACATCTCATCATCCCTAGAAAGAAGTTTTAAATTGCCAAAATCACAATGATAAAGGAAACCTGAGAATTTTGACATTATTTTACTTTAGTGGTACAAATATACTTGAAATGCACTTGTGTTATTGACTACAAATGTCACCATTTCACTAACATCAAAAGGCAGTAATAACATAAAAAGAAACCAAACACTTGCTGTTCTGATTACCACATTTTTACTATCCTGCAGTCTGTTCGTGACTTTGATGAAATGTGTTATGTTTTTTGTTGTTTCCTATTTTGTCATCATATACAATGATTTATTTCCACCAAATACTTAACCCAAACTCTTTATTTATGTTGGCGGAAGCTTTTACAGTTAGGCACTCACATTTTCTTGTATCTTAAGAATATTTATTGCTTGAATTGTTGTCTAACTGTGCTGATGCTTCCGCAATTACTAGTGTAACAGTTGTTAGAAAAAAGTTCAGGAGCTTGAAACAAAAAGTCTAACAAGTAAGTTGTCAGCTTTCTTTCAAGGGCTGACCCAAGTAAATTGGATTTTTTTTAATATCTAGAAGTCTCCATGGAGAATACCTTCCTCCCACTAAAATGGTCTTGTGAACACTACTGAGCTTTTTACAAAGCAATTGTCCACTTACATCAAAATAGAGTTCTGAAATTGTGTTCTCTCTGATGTTCAATTTACAGAAAGTGTTCAGACAGTCTATCACAAGGGAAACCCTAACCTCAAGTTTCTTATAAAAATAATAGCACAATAAGGAGAATACCTTTCATTAGCTCTATTTTAGGAAATACTTTAAAGGAGCTTTATACTACATAAAGGAACAGGTTGTACTTATGGAATATTGTGTGCGTATGCCTTTAAGTGAGGACTATGGACACTTCTGTATTTAGATTTTGAATTTTGGTAAGTTTGGTTATTTTTGGATTATTGTTTGTCATTTTTCTCTTTTCTCTTTTTGTTTTTAGGTCTATACTTTCTGCGTCTTTTTCCAATATTTAAAATTTTATTTCCTGTTGAAATGTATAATTAGTTTTGCATTTTCTTTGAATCTTTTACCTTTTTTGTTTTCTTATTTTGTGGTGTTTTAGGGTTTTGAATTAATCTTTGTTTTGCCTAACTTTCTTTTGGTAAATTTTTTGTTAATCAATTTCCTTATTATAGTTTCTTACATGGCCAAGGTTTTTTTTTTTACAATGGTGGTAGTTCATAATAAAATTATACTACCAAGCCCAAAGAACAATAGTGGCTAAGTACTGCCAGGTTTAGAGGGAATTAATGATAATTGAGAAAAAAATACTGAAACTGCTTTAGCTTTAATTGTTAGGCTAGACTCTATCATGACATCTTCTAAACTTCTACCATGAATTGAAGATACAAGCAAGGCACTCACAGCACCAATATGTATGTAAGAAGATACTTCTTCTTCTTTCGGCTACTCCCGTTAGGGGTTTCCACAGCGGATCATCTTCTTCCATCTCTTTCTGTCCTCTGCATCTTACTCCAATACACCCATCACCTGAATGTCCTCACTCACCACATCCATAAACCTTCGCTTAGGCCTTCCTCTTTTCCTCTTCCCTGGCAGCTCTATCCTTAACATCCTTCTCCCAATATACTCAGCATCTCTCCTCTGCACATGTCCAAACCAACGCAATCTCGCCTCTCTGACTTTGTCTCCCAACCGTCCAACCTGAGTTGACCCTCTAATGTACTCATTCCTAATCCTATCTATGGCCAGGGTTTTTCTACATTGGTGGCAGTTCATAATAAAATTATATTACCAAGCCCAAAGAACATCTGCATCTTGTTCTGTTACACCCATTACCTGCATGTCCTCTCTCACCACATCCATAAACCACCTCTTAGACCTTCCACTTTTCCTCTTCCCTTGCAGCTCTATCCTTAGCATCCTTCTCCCAATATACTCAGCATCTCTCCTCTGCACAAGTCCAAACAAACGCAATCTCGCCTCTCTGATTTTGTCTCCCAACTGTCCAACTTGAGCTGAACTTCTAATATACTCTTTTCTAATTCTATCCATCCTCGTCACACCCAGTGCAAATCTTAGCATCTTTAACTCTGCCACCTCCAGCTCTGACTCCTGCTTTCTGGTCAGTGCCACCGTCTCCAACCCATATAACATAGCTGGTCTCACTACTGTCCTGTAGACCTTCCCTTTCACTTTGAGCACGGGTCCAAACACCATCAGACAAACACCACGTCTTTATAAAACACACGTTTATTACACACCAAAAGTCCCACACAGCACACAGTGCTCCCGCACCAAACACCCTCAATACGGGCCTTCCTCTCAAATGTCTGTGGGCCGCCTTTCCTCTCCTCACAGGAGCTTTGTCCTGCTCCCGTTCCTGACTCTAGCTCCCTGATTGGAGTGAGGCGGCCCCTTTTATTTCCACCCGGATGTGCTCCAGGTGCCTGATGACGCTCTTCCGGCAGCACTTCCTGGTGTGGTGGAAGTGCTGCCCTTGCACCTTGTCATGTTTTAGTAATAATTGAAATGTAGACATGAAGTGTATAATGTGTGAAGCCAGAAGTCCAAATATCAAATAAACCCTTTCACAAAAGGTACAATTATAACAAAACAAGTGCACTTTTATTCAAGAACTAGCAAAATACCTGCACTTCGCAGCGGCGAAGTACTGCTTTAAAATTTTTATAAAGAAGAAAAGTAAACCTTTTTAAACTGAGGGAAAATATACCAATAATTATTTGTTAAGGATCTCTTTGTATACCACATTGTCAGTTCGGCCCTCCGGTTGTAATATGACCAAGATGTGCGCTGAGCTTACTCTTGAGCATGTAACGTATTGTTGGCCATGTGAAAAGCAAAAGGTCCAAAGGTGTAAAATATTTGGCCATTTCGGTACACTTGAAAGCGACAACCGAACAATTCACTGGCAGCCATCAACTCACATGCAGAACCATAGGTGAAGGGCTTAAGCATTTCACTCTTATAGTGTTCCTGTGTAGTATAATTATCTCCCGTACCGTCATCAGTCCACACCTTGAACTGTCCTAGTCATTCAATACATAAGACACAATGTTCCTCTGGATATCAAGAGTGAGCCTGATATGGCCGCGCAATATGCAACACAGAGAATGGAAAAGGCATTAGCCATCTCCGGACATGGAAACCACTCGGTAAGTGACAGTTTTTTGATCGATGGTGATTAACTCGATAGACATGTGAATGGGGGTACGGTTGGAACGATAAAGGAAATGGGTACCTGATCAATGTAAACTAAGTCTAAAATACGTACACAATAACTATAATCATAATAAACGAACAATAAAACAGCGGAGAAGCCGTGGATTAAATAAAACGGCTGACCGTAAGTAGGATTCAGTTAGCGTTGGGAACCCGCGTACCAAATTTGTTGAAGATGGGCCCATAACTAACAAAGACCATTGAAAAGTTCAATATGGCGGCCGACAGTGGCGTCATACCACCGAAATAAGTATGTACATCGGTTTTGGTTAGCGCAGGGAAGCCGCCTACCAAATTTCGTGAAGATGGGGCCATAAATAAGAAAGTTTAACATGACGGACGTTGTCTACCGTTATGACAGTTACGTGTAGAATTTCGAAATGAAACCTGCTTAACTTTTGTAAGTAAGCTGTAAGGAATGCAGCCTGCCAAATTTCAGCCTTCTACCTACACGGAAAGTTGGAGAATTACTGATGAGTGAGTCAGTGAGGGCTTTGCCTTTTATTAGTATACACTAATCCCTCCTCCATCGCGGGGGTTGCGTTCCAGAGCCACCCGCGAAATAAGAAAATCCGCGAAGTAGAAACCATATGTTTATATGGTTATTTTTATATTGTCATGCTTGCGTCACAGATTTGCGCAGAAACACAGGAGGTTGTAGTGAGACAGGAACGTTATTCAAACACTGCAAACAAACATTTGTCTCTTTTTCAAAAGTTTCAACTGTGCTCCATGACAAGACAGAGATGACAGTTCCGTCTCACAATTAAAAGAATGCAAACATATTTTCCTCTTCAAAGGAGTGCGCGTCAGGAGCAGAGTCTGTCAGAAAGACAGAGGAAAGCAAACAAATCAATAGGGCTGTTTGCTTTTAAGTATGCGAAGCACCGCGGCACAAAGCTGTTGAAGGCGGCAGCTCACACCCCCTCCATCAGGAGCAGGGAGAGAGAGAGAGAGAGAGAGAGAGACAGAGTTTGTTTTTCAAACAAAAATCAATACGTGCCCTTCGAGCTTTTAAGTATGCGAAGCACCGTACAGCATGTCGTTTCAGGAAGCAACTGCACAAAAGATAGCAACGTGAAGATAATCTTTCAGCATTTTTAGACGAGCGTCCTTATCGTCTAGGTGTGCGAACAGCCCCCCTGCTCAATCCCCCTACGTCAGGATCAGAGAAAGTCAGCGCAAGAGAGACAGAAAAGTAAGCCGGGTAGCTTCTCAGCCATCTGTCAATAGCGTCCCTTGTATGAAATCAACTGGGCAAACCAACTGAGGAAGCATGTGCCAGAAATTAAAAAACCAATTGTCCGCAGAAATCCGCGAACCAGCAAAAAATCCGCGATATATATTTAAATATGCTTACATATAAAATCCGCGATGGAGTGAAGCCGCGAAAGGCGAAGCGCGATATAGCGAGGGATTACTGTAGATATAATTGCAGAAAAAGAACCCACGTTAGGGTGCGACATTGACAGGTCTTTATTATGGTGGTGTAATGTTAAGAACTGCTGACTGGTAATCAAATGATCACAAGGTCAACCCTGGACGACCCCGTTTTGAGTAGTGAGTTGCTATTATTCTTACTATCTTGTTATATAATACGCTACCATGGCTGTTCGTTTGTCTGTCCAGGATTTTAAATCACCTGTAGCTCGCAAACTGTTTGACTGATTTACCTGAAATTTGGTACACATATACTACGTGACGTCTACTATGTGCTTTCGGGGTAATGATTGACATCCAAGGTTATTCCTCTTTTTATTTTATTTTATTGTAGAATTAACTCTCGGCAGCAGGGCAGCCATGCAGCACATGCATACAGGTGCCGTTCTCATTCCCTCCCACCTTCGCCGTCACTTCCCCTACCTCTTTATATCTTAAACAATTCTTGAGACAGATCGAAGACTTAAGTGCCAGCTTAAGTGAAACATTAAGGAAAACATACTAAGTAATTGCAACACAAACACTGAGTTAATCAGTTTTAATGCAAAAATATGCCGAAGAAAGAAGAGAAGAAGCGGGCTGCTATGGTGGAGAAAAGAAGAGCTGTTCAGGAAGCAGTAAGCACACCAACCTCTGAGCAAACGAATGCTAAACGTACAGAGAAAGAGGATGAAAACTAGGAATGCTCAAGTCAAGTGTATTCACTGCATGCTATCATGCAGTGTGCTGTTACTGATTTTAGAATAAAAACATACATTTGATTTGAGTCTGTAACAGCCAGTGTAAATTTATGGTACTTGTAAAGGTTAGCGTTTTTTTTATTCAGTTTTATTCTCTCAGTCATGTTCACGCTCGCCCCAATCTAACACTGCTGTTTTCACATAAAGACGTGCTATCACAGAGGTGAACTCAGATGATGACGAGGGTTCTTCATAGGATAAAGAATGCATGTCGCACTTTTCGACACAGGCATGCTTAAAAAATGTGGAATGCCACAAAAAGTGCATGCTGACACTTCATTTCGCAAGCAATGGTACGAGAATGCAGTCAGACTTCTTTTTTGGGCACATACACCCTCCACATCTAAACACTAGCATGGAGAGTTGCTCATGTACTGAAGAGTCTATAGCTGCAGGTGGAAGCTGCCGTCACTGTACTTTGTATATAAAAGCCAGTTCAAATGTTATTTAACTATTTACCTTGATTTATTTACTTACTTCCTACAGCATAAAGTCACAATTAGACTGCAGAGCTTCCCGTGTACATATACACAGTACAGCGACAGAAAAAGTGCGACGTGCATTCTTTCTCCGATGTAGAACCCTCGTCATCATCTGTGTTCAATTCTGCTATATCGCGTCTTTATTTGAAAACAGCAGTGTTAGATTGGGGCGAGCGTGAACATGACTGAGAGAATAAAACTGAATAAAAAAAAAAACGCTAACCTTTACAAGTACCACACATTTACAGCAGCTGTTACAGACTAAAATCAAATGTACGTTTTTATTCTAAAATAGTAAGAATAAGAGCAGCTCACTTCTCATAACAGAGTTGTTTAGGGTCGAACACTTGACCCTTTGACTACCAGTTAGCAGTTCTTACCGTTACACCACCAGAGCAGTTGTATTAAACCTGTGTCAATATCACACCCTAACGCGGGTTCTTTTTCTGCAGTTATATTTTTGAATAACAGAGCACTTGCTTTGCTATACTCGTACCTTTTGTGAAAGTGTTTATTTGATATTTGGACTTCAGGCTTCACACATTATATGCTTCATGTCTACATTTTGTCAATTATTACTAAAACATGAAAAACATTTCTCTTTTAACTATGTGTTTACTTAGATTGTTGTAGACACGGAACACACATGAAATGCATGTGTTCCAAATAACGATAAAGTACTCAAGTCTGTACAACTCTAAGCAACTGACTCACAGGTAAACAGACTTGAGCTGAGAAAACCTTGTGCGGTGTTGGGGGGACATGATAGCAGGCTGCTTGCTGTTTATCGACACATTTACAAGACAAAAGATGCTGATGGAGAGGTGCGAAGGGATTTAAGATGGGACGGATTTACGAGTTTTTTCGTAGGCTTTGGTAATTCTAATGCTAATAAAAGAAGTTTTAAATTTGAAGGTTGTAAAAGATAGCCACATAGAATGGCAGTCATACCGTTATATTTATATTATCTGGATTATTATTTCAGATAATTCTTAGATAAAATTCCAAACTACTTCTGCTATCATATCACAGATAAACTAAAAACAAATGGATGTCATCAATTAATTGATACCTGATAAAAGATATAAAAATCTCTTTGTGAAACAGTGCAGTCCCATGTCCATTACTACAGTACTTATGTAAGTCTGCTGCAACTAAATGATGCAATTTTATCACACACTTACTGCTAAATTTTAAAAATGGTTTTAGACTTGTTATCATTTCCCAAGACAAGTTTTTCTTTAATTCTGAAAATAAATGAAATAAGGTTAATCGTCCAGTTCCTTGTAAAATGTTAGTGAATACATTGGGATAAAGTAACTTTATAGACAGTGTGAAATAAATAGCCAGACACACAATGAAGGTTTGGGGCAGACAAAGCTTACGTTTTGCAAACGTTGTGTACAGGTTATAGTCCAAAACAGAACTGATCAAGTATGAAGGATGCAGGGTTTTGTAAGGTGGTTCAAGGGAAGTGCTGTCATCAAGGTGGAACAGGAAGTGACGCCCTTGGGGCTGGAACAGGAAGTCACATCGTCGGACTGTAATCAGATACAGGCAGAATTTCTCGTGTCTGGTTTGCGGAGAGAAAAGAGAGATTTAGTGCAACCCACCACCCCCTGGCCTGTTATGAAATTGGCGTTTTCTGGTCCTTTTGGTTGACTATAGTCACGTGTGTGACTATAGACAGATCTTTATTATTGTCCACAGGGGGAAATTTGTCAGGTAAATAATTAAAGAAATCAATATGATCTGAAAACACACCAGAATGACTAAAAGGGAAGAACATTTTAAAAAGAAAGAAAAGAAAATGTCTGACTTGGCTGTCACAGTTATAGTGAGGCATTATGCAGGCATATTGCTGTTGGTATAAAAGAGCCCCAGTAGCGTTTCCTGACACACTTCTGCTGATTCATTTTTGGCTGAAAGTCCTCAGTGTTAGTGTGTCACAGAGAGAGTGTGCAGCATTATTGATAATGGCAATTTTTTTTTCTCCTTTGCTGCTATCTTCTGGGGTCCAGAATACATCCTATAATTGACCCTGCCCTTTTAATTATGTTGTTGATATGGTTGGCCTCTCCTGAAGCGATGCTACCAGTCCAGCACACCACAGTATAGAAAATCACACTGGCTATCACAGACTTATAGAAGATGTGGAGGATGTCACTACCCACATTGAAGGAAAGCAGTTTCTTAATGAACAAGAGCCTGCTCTGCCTTTTGTTATACAGTTCCTCTGTGTTCTGAGACTAGTACCAACCTGTAATTAATGTGGGCCCCCAATGTTCTGAGACTAGTACCAACCTGTAATTAATGTGGGCCCCCAACCTCGACATCCACTCCCTGAATAGTAGCAGAAAATGCAACATAGCATAAAGAAAATGAAAGGCCAGGGTTAAGGTCACTTCACAAATTTACAAAGGATGTTTGTCTTCTTTATTTTTAGGTCATTACATAATTTTTCAAACATACTATTTAAGAAATGAATCTTGTTCAGATGAAATTGAAAAATATCTTAACATCTTTCTATTCAGCAATTCTATATCCTATGGCCATCAAAATTATATGGCTAGAACCAATTACTGGTATGCTCACAATGTATCTATAATTTTATACTTTAAGCTAGAAACACTGTTGAAATATTAAACATACTGTACTTGATATACTGTATGTAATGCACAGATTTTATATTATGCTTTAGGCACCTGCTGTGCATTAAACTATTGGTGAAACAAAAGATATTTTTTCAAAGAAAAAAAAACATTAATCAGTGCAAGTTTCTTATCCCAATTATTAAACAGACTTTGGGTTTGCTGCAAAAAGTCCTGTGATTAGCAATGATGAAGCTCCATTTCATAGATAAAAAACCGACTTGAAATTTTTTACATAAAAAAATAGAAATAATATTCTCTTGGTGACAGCAAAAATCGTGAGGAAAACTTGCCTGTCTCTGTTTCATTTTTAATCAAATCTAAATCCTCCGGCTCATCTGACTCTGGAAAATGCATTTTACAGTTTTTTGTTCTCTGCAGCAAAACTCTGCTTATGTGAAAATTAAATCGGTCAGTTTTATTGCATAGTAAATATTTTAGGTTCAAACATACAGTTATGCATTTACACAAATCTTCAAATAAAATAAAAATAACTGAAATGTATTTATTGTGCAGTGGTTAGTGCTGCTGCCTGACTCCACGGGAGATCTGGGTTTCAATTCCAAAATGGTGCTGCCTGTATGGGGTTTACATATTCTCACAGTTTCCTTTACATATTCAGGTCTTCGACCCACAGTCCATTGTTAATTCACTATAGTACTGTAGATTTCTCTGGTGTGAGTTAAGTGTACTGTTCAGGAGACCGGCATCCAATCTGGGATTGTTTTTTCTATTACACCAAGTACTGCTGAAAAAGGCGCTGCCCAAGAAGGTGGGAAAATCAATGAAAAGGGGGATGGATGAAATGTATTTTAATCATCCATCTCTCTTCTGGATATGCTTGCTCCAGTACAGATAATGGGGAACAAAACCCTACTGTAGCTACAACAGTGTTAAGTCTGTTTTAGAACATTCCAACTTAAAAATCTGTAGCTAGTGACACACACGTGCGTAAAGAGCTTGAATGAGGGTAATTCTGAGCTAGACCGGGATATAGCAGAGTGCACTGACTCTTTTTCTCGCTTTTCTGCAGACTGTTCATGGGAAATTCCACCTGGCCCTGATGACATCAATTCTGGTTCCGACCCCTTTGACGTCACTTCCTATACTGGCCTTTAAAAGCCGCCACCTTTCCCCTGTCCCCTCAGTTCTGTTTTGGACTCCAATTGGTGCACATCAGTACTATCACTTTATTCAATTTTGTAGCCAGAAAACAATATACAGGTGGCGGACCCAAACCTTGCTATGGCACTTTGTTGAGACAGTGACACTAGGTAGATTAATTCACTAAGGGGGGAACTTCAGTAAGAGTTGTAGAGACATTTAGAATTATTACCTATATGAAAACTAAATCAAACACTTTATACATTGATCAATCTGAAGCAAGGGTTTATTGCTTGACACACACAAATGCCCTAAGATCTGCTAGGGCCATATTGAGGCCCCTAAGATGTGTATGCACTCAGTATATTGAGCAGGCTGCTTTTATAAGTTCACACATACAACATCATTTATTTCTTATCAAGTGTCATTTCTCTGAAAGAACAAAATTATCTTAAAAACTAATCGGAAGGCTAATTTTGAAACAAGCTTTCATAGGCAGCTTTTGTTAGTACAAACCACAGAAAGAGACTTAAGAGTCTTAACAATGCTGCTGCATTATTTGTCATAAGTCAATGTATAAGTTAAAGCAATAGATAAAATAATCAAACAAAGGCTAAAAGCAGTTATGAGCTGCTACAAATATGGGCTAAAATATAAGTCAAGACTGCTACATGGTCAGAAAAACAATTTAACCTGTAGCACTCATCCCTCAAGATTTTTTAAACCTCAGAACTTCACCTACCCTTACAGAGTTAATATAGCCTTGATTATAAAAAAGTGTGAGAAATGTCCACATCAATAAAAAGTATTTTTAGAACATGGCAGACTTTATTAATGCTTTTCTTATTGGAGCATGACAAACCTTTGCTAACCTTTGATATGCCTCACTTTGTATGACTGCTTCTTTCATGATCAAGGTGCTGGTTAGTGACCTCATGTTAGATATTAGATATTCAGGTAAGAATTTCATTGTAGTCTGTGACCATGACAATATATTTAAATTTGAACTTAAAGCAAAGAAATTGTAACATTGATTGATGCACAAAATATAACTGGGGAGTTAGAAAGTTAGAAAGTCATTGGATATAACATCAATAACAGTCAACTAAGTGTCAACCCTTAGCGGAGTATGTGGATTGAGAGTTCATGAATTTGCTGTTCGATGAGAAACAAAACCATAGAGAAAGGTTCCTTTTTTTTGTAGTACAGGGTGGCGCATGAAAAACCAAACCATCTCCAAGTCCAACATCGAGGTACATTTCTTAGCCTGTACACGAAACGAAAGATATGCAATACAAAAAGCTCTACTTACTGGTTAGAGGAGATGCTGGAAATTATTTCCTTGTGCGTCAATACACTTTTCTGCACGCTGCACCATATTCTCATAGACACGATGCAGCTCAGCCACTTCAATTTTTCCATTTTCACTCTGAATATTGTCCTTCAGTTCCTCTAATGTCTTTGGATTATTGGCATACACTTTTCCCTTCAGATTGCCCCACAGGTAGAAGTCGCAAGTGGATAGGTCCAGTGATCTTGGTGGCCACATACCTTTGCTGACAGTTTATTCCTCTGTGAAGACATTGTGAATTTGAGAAAGTGACTCGCGAGTGTGACATGTCACTCCATCCTGTTGAAAGACAGCGTATTCACGTTCTTCGGGGTCAATTATGTGCAAAATTCCTCGAAGATTCCCATATACATGGCAGTGTTGACTGTTGTCTCAAAAAATATGGGACCCACGATCCGTGCAGCAGATACCGCACACCAGACACCAATTTATTCATTGTGAAGGGGCTTTTCATGAATTCCATGGGGATTGTCTACTGACCAATATCTGGTGTTCTGCGAATTTACATGTCCTGACAGATGGAACCATGCTTCGTCACTCATGAAATACAGCAGGGGATCCAAAAAACCAATTGCAATTGTTTGAATGAGCCACATGAAATAAAATACACGTTTTTCCTTGTCGTCGTCCTTCAGTTCTTGGAAACAAGTCATTCTGTATGGCTTCATTTGCCACTGGCTCACAGCTTCCTTACTAATGCATAGTTTGGGCTGCTGACCCCGTCGCGACAACAAGGCTCTGTCATCGCGACGGCACCCGCCATTACAGTATAATAGCTCGAGGCAGCCGGTCGGAGACAGTTCGGTTTTTCGTGCGCCACCTGTATATTTGGTATTGCTAAATCCTCTTTTAAATTAATCTTACATATTTACTACAAAATGGAAAGACATTACAACTTAAACCAGTACCAGTCAAAGCCAATTTGAAGCCCTAGGTGGGGTTGATGGATGTCATCCTTCATTGTCCATAGCTGGTGGTTGGTATTATTGGACTTTTCCCCCTCAGGGTCAAGGCACATACCTATTTGTGCAACTTTAAGGAGCGTGTGCCCCCTGGTGTACGTAGTATATGAACTCTTTCTTGCAAGTTGCATAAAGATGTTTGTGGTTACATTCAATGGCTAAAAAGTTGGTTTATTTTCTATAATCCTGTAGGATTATCTGTGGCATGTCTATTCCTTGAAAATCAGATGAGCAAGGGGGCTCAGATTGTCTGTAACAAATACTTAAAAGACAGCACAGACTCTTTGACTTTTCATGACAACTACAGAGTTGGAAAAAACAACTTTCTAAGTAATTAGTTGAAGCCGTACATTGTAAAGTCAATTTGCCGCAGCAAATGCCAGACCTTTGTACATATAGTTTGTGTTAGTTTGACTTTTATTTACTCTATGTAACATGTATTTATTGAAAAGTCATATCAGTGACAGCACATAATGTTATTTAAGCTTCCCAAACATCACAGGTGCAATAGACTGCACTTGTGGGCAAATAAACGACAGCACCAAACTAATCAGAGGTTGAGTACATAAGATACAAACCATTCATATCATCGACACACAGGTCAATCCTTTTAAATGACAATGACATGAATGTCCAGCCGTATTGTACAATCTGACATTCTAATGAGGGCAAACTATTAAGCGAGACTGACACTGGGGCATCAGATCTGTGGCAGAAGCTGCAGTTTTCTTTGCTAAATGTGAAACATATGTTTGCATATAAATGTATATTTTAGGAATTCTGAAATATGTTCTTGTATATAATTTTCAGTTGCTGCCAAATGCATTTCATATTGCTACTGAATACTTGTTTTAAGTGTTTCAACTATGATGTTCACAAACTAATACGTTAGTATTTTTTTAATATTAATAATGTCATTAATATTTTCTTATGCGAAGCACAAATTCAGAACTGTAATGTACTTCAGTCTGTTATGGATTGTCCCATTGTATCTCTCACTTTCTTAATAGCAGATGCTTTTACTTTTTATGTTATTATCGATCAAGTTTTGTTTATTGATCACCTGCTGAAAAGTCTGCCACTGTCTCTGTTACATGCTCTTCTATTTTATGACAAATAAAGCTTACATTTTCAAAGCTTTCCCATAATACAACACACATAGCAACAGATTCACACTTAAAGTCACAAGTGTGCAATCTGATAATACAGCACTCTCATTTGTTCTTTAAAAGCCCTGAGTCATGTTATCGATAGTCGATTCTTGGGGTTGCTTCAATCTCGTGATTGTGTGCATAATCATGTAGAAGCCCACTTTGAGTTAACTAGAAATGTTTTGCGTTCATGGAATCAAGTAACCCTCGATTGGAAAAAGATGGTATGGGTAAATAGTATCAATAAGGAAAAATGTCTTGTTTCATTAAGTAAGTATTTCACACAAGTCAAGTTTATAAAGTAACTTAGGCATACGCACAATAAATTTAGACCAAAGTTACACTTACATACTCTGAAAATGTCAGAAGGAAACGACTACCCACTCACTCCTGCATTTAGTGACCAAGTGCAATTCCCAACATTTAAGTCTGTCTACGGCAAAGTCTATTTTCATATCTGTTAATTTTCATATTTTATACAGTAAGCATTGTGAAGCATCGTTTGTTGTTATCCAAAAAGTTACATTTAAATTATGAAGCAGAAAAGAGTGCTTTTAATTTTAAATAGCACATTTAAGTTGTCCTACATAAAGTAGCTGTAAACAATATCTTTCCTTTGTTGATTTAATTAGTTTACTCATTTTTACATCAAATGTAAGTCGTTATTTTTTTTTTAATGTGGCATCAATTAGTTGAATATTCTGTTCATGTACAATGAATGCAGACATATTGAATGACACACTCAGGATTTGAGTATTTATTGTTTGTTTGTTTTTATTATTCTCAGATCACTTTGTATGAAGGAATGAACAACTGTTGATCTGTTATCAGCAGCCAAGAAAGTGTGCTTGAAACCAGAATTAAAAAATAAAAAACAAGTTTTATGCCTTTGTGGGACGGGTTAAATGTTTTTACACTTTTGGGCACTTGGACAAAGAATATTCCAACATGCTGTTTCCCCTTTAAGATATACAAGAGGAATGCCAAACCAGCATTGCATTCATTGTGCAAAAGAATAGAACTGGAATCACAAGAGTAAGAAACACATGTACTCCACCTTTTATCATGGTATCAGATCACCCGTGACATGAACCTCACATTAAAGGTACCAACTAACTTCTGAGACTCTTTTCTTATTGGGAATAAGTGGAAAAAAACACATTAAAGCCATATAGCCAAAGCTATACAACTCTTTCCTGTGACCTCTTGCGTGTCTCATTGTTCTTTTTGTACCCCACATATTCTACCCTGGGGACCTCTACTGCCAGGATGCTTTACTGTGTTTGACTTTCTTTTACTTTTATTCCTTTTGTGACAGGTGTCTGGTCACTCTTACAGGTAATCTAACACAACAGTAATTTCAGGAAAAGCAACAGTAACTTCTATTACCCAGGAAAATATAAAGTACATTAAAAAGATAAATGAACCTAAATAAATCTAACAATATCCTTTTTTTAAAAGGAAAGCACACACTCTAAAACTCCGTTAAAAACATGAAGTGGAGGATACGACCTTTAGTGGTGCAGAGTCCACTTTACACACTGTGATACCCCAACAATTAATCGTCCAACTGTCCACGGATGAACTCTGTTCACCGGACGCTCATTCCCCAACAGAAGTTTTATCAAATAATTGAATCTCTGTCAGCGTCTCTTTGTCGTTCTTTTTTTCCACTCTGGGCTCCTTGTGTTGCTGCAACCTAGCATGCCTCACCTCTCGTCCACCAGCTTTGCCTGGTCCTTTCATGCGGCTTCCCTCTCTCGCTGGATCCACAACTCAACTCTTGTGGAGCTGTCTCTTCCTCCCTGGAGGTAAGTGTTTTTGTCCTTGTGCCTCACGTTGCACCAGCCATGTACCCGAGTCTGCCTGTGAGCCCCTGTGGTCTGTGCAAGTGTCTTGGCTGCATTCTCAGTGGACCGTCACTCACCCCTGCCTTCTCCTGCCCAGAAGTTTAAATGTCCTTTAGTCCCTGCCTAGATCAACAGAATGATTGATTAAACAATGGCACATCCAAATTTCCTGGGGTTTAACAAAAAGTGTAAACACAGGTTAATAAAATGTATCAATGAGTACACATATGCTGATTAGAAACCAATATTCTCAGACATGTTCATTTCTAAGTCAAGTAAATACAAACATTTTCCAAGGAAGGAGCGGTTCTTTTAACACAATTTTGTATTGTTTGTATATTTAAGCACTTAAAACTCAAAGCGGTGATTGTTTTGCAAGACAGCAAATTCCAATATCCTGTAGACAGCCATCACAATAATCAGTAGCAGGATTACCCAGGAAATTTGCCTTTTAACTTCTCACCCCAGCCCCAACAACAGGCCTATTGCCTCTTCATCTACTGTGTTTTAAATTAATATTAATATTTACATTTCCCTTTGCCTAAGAGAGAAATGAAACCCCCCAGTGTACAAAAATGTCCCCCTCTGACACTTTACTTCAACCCAGTTTACCATTAATAGAGGTCTTCACAAAAGTATTCTTTCATGATCAGCTAGACAAGGCAAGACAAGGGATGCTAGAGCTAGACTACAGCTAAACAAGGAATGACAACCCACCACTCAGCCCACTTGTTATACGAGTAAGAGACACTAATTTAAACTTTTACTGAAGAATTAGATTTATTTGCATAATAACCAAATGCAAATATCAGCAATACAACAACCTAACTGGGTTCATTCCGAATTCCTTAAGTTCCAGATGACAATTTTCACATGGTCCTTTTCCTTAGTTACAAATTAAATATCCTTAAACAAAAAGTGAAAAGAAAATGATTTCCTGTCAAACAGAGAGCTCTTTTCCATGTGTCCAGAAACTAAACAGCAGCAGATAGCAGGTTCCATTTAAGTGTCAGTATTTGTATCTGAGTTAAGCTCTTTACAAAGGTGTCAGAAAGGCAACTGAAAGCTTTGTATTTGCAAAAAAGCACCAACTGAACTAAACTGACTGAGAAAACTCTCCCAAGCATATACTCTTGTAAGTAAGTACAAATGAGTGTGCTCAGCAATAGTCTGTTGTCCACAGGAGAAGTGATTCCCATCTAGTATCTGGTACCGCTATAGGTTCTTGCTCCCTGCGATTTCTCAGATGGATAATCAGATACAGCAAAGAATAATAAAACAGACACTAAAAAACTAAAAAAGTTAAAATAGAACATAACCACTCGTAGATGAAATCATCCACTTGTAAGTTCAGTGTCATAGTAGGGGATTCGGCTCCTTTTCTATTCAACCACTTGTTAAATTTAATGACTGTTGTTGAATGAAATTGCCGCTGAGAGTGTGAAATTATATGACGAGGAATCACCAAAGAGGGACTGTTTACATGATTCCCTTACAACTTTTCATCATGTTCTAAATCTTATGTTTGCATCATGAAAGTAACACAGCATCGTCTCATTTTGGAAGCCAATAGAAGACATTGAAATCAGAGTAGGAGTAATTTGTAAAAGTAAATGGAGAATATCAAAGGGATGACTGTGCTGATTCAAAAATTCAATAAGTCTTTGCAGCGCTTACAGTCTAAAATATACTTGCTTGTTTGTGGGGATCATGTGCATTGTACTTCCAATTGGGCATTTATCATTGGCTATTAACTATTCTGGACACAAGAGCCCAACTTATGACTTGTGACACACGATGACACTATGATTGAATCTCTGAAAGTGTCACACTGTCATATCTGATGGTACATTCTGTGACTGTCTGTGACTTGCTATGATTTTCTGAAGATTATATAAATGAAAGCTACAACTGAAAACTATAGGAATAGTGATGTTGCGTGACACTGGTGTAAGCTGGAACTCCTATTTCAATAAACAACTGAGAATAAAGGTCATTCAGTGATGTATATTTGTATATTATTTTCTTCCTGAAATATACCCAAAATGTAAATGTTTAGGCATCAAACAAACCTAACCTAATCAATACTGAGAAAGTTTATAATGTCTTATTAGAATTCGTAATTAGTAATGACCAGCAGTACAGGTTAATTAGTGGCAAGCATCAGTGTTTTCCTGGTACTAGGATATCTTATACATTTCCCTGTATCTATGTGTTTTTTCCTCCCACATCCCTACAGATGTGCATGTTATGTTAATTAGCAATTGTAATTTAGTCAAATATAAGTGTGGGTATCAGTGTGCGCAAGTTAGCCCTATAAATGTACCCAGTACTGCCAGGATAAACTCACTCCTTTGATGCTGAAGTGAAAATGTTTTGCAATAATTTAATTATCCATAAAGCTGTTAATGCTGTATACTACTTTATATTTTGTAATTCTCCAACTAGCCTTAAATTTTAAGTAAATAAATCAATGATAGGCTTAATGTATCGAAAAGTTAAATTTATCTACTGTTGTGCTAAAGGAATATAATCTAAAATAATTTAATAATCAATCGATAGATAACTGTAAATCAAAATTTGAAGTCAGAAATCTTAAGTTGTTGGCAAATACAGAAATAGTGAAGATTTTAGAAATAAAAGGTAAATCTCTTATCATTAACAGTCAAGGCAGAGGTAAGAATTTAGGTGTAATCATGGACTCTGACCTCAACTTTAAATTTCACATTAACCAGATTGCTAGGGCTGCATTCTTCCATTTAAGGTACATTGCAAATGTTAGACATCTTATAACACTGCAAAAGACTGAGAAATTAATTCATGCTTTTGTTTTTAGTTGAATATATTAATCCACTCCTAAGCAGAGTACTTAAGAAAAACATTAATTGGTTGCAGTTAGTGCAGAATGCAGCAAGAATCCTTAACCAGAAAAAGATCATTTAAGAACATCTCATCAGTTTTAGCATCATTACACTGGTTACCCATGTACTTTAGAATTGATTTTAAAATAATATTAATTATAATATTGCTCCTTCCTATATTTGAGTGTCTACTCCCCTACATTCTTAGTAGTAACGTTAGATCTTCTAATGGTGGTCTGCTGCTTATTCCAAGAGCTAAGCATAAAAGAAGTGGTGAGATGGCCATTTGCTGTTATGCACCAAAAATCTGAAATACTTCACCAATTGAGATACACCAGGCAAACACTGTGGATGATTTAAAAAAAATAAAACTCCTCAAAACCCACTTTTCAAATTTGCCATTTTCATAGCTACAGTTTACTTGTACTCCTGCCAGACTATACATGAATAAAATTGTCATATTTTTCAATGGATTTGCAATCATTATTAAGCTCTACTCTTCTTCACTATTTCTATTGGTAGCATTTTGTGCCACCACCACCACCTGATCAAAGTCCTGCACAACCAGTGATGTCTGAATGAAAGTGGATACCCCAGCTATCCATGAGACTCTCTGCATCAAATCCTGCCAGACGAAGCCGAAAAAACAATAAAGATTGACTTAAGTACATTTATGTTAGGTAGAATATCAAATGGGGCTTGGCAGTCTTTTGGCCATTGAACTCCTCCAGATTATGTTTTTGCCTCCAGCATATCTACAGTTTTCATTTAAATTTTTTTGTGTGTTTCACAACCATCTGGCCTTATCATCGGACTGAACTGTGGAGACTTAAAAAACGATACTACATATCAGGATTCTGAGTTTTTGTTATGTGCATATTGCTGATTTTTGGTATGTTACTGATTCTTTATTACTCTTATCTATCTCTTTGACATCTTGTAAAGCACTTTGGGCAACATCTTGTGTGTGAAAATGTGCTATAGAAATAAATGTTGTTGAAAAAAAGGCAAAGGCTTAAAAGTGGGAAATCTGCACCCTCAGTAGGATTGTGTTTTTATTTCCCAAAGTTATCCAATTCAGGTGCATAGCAGCCTGTTTCCATGTTGTCACACATGTGCGAGTAGGAGACAGCTAAAGGGCCTGAGTAATAGTAATTCCACGCCAGACCAGGAGGCGGCGAGGTGCACTAACTGTCTTTCTCAATCCCTTGCAGACCGTTCTCGGGAAATCCCACATTGTTCTGATGCCTCCGATGACGTCACTTCCCTTAGGTCCGTTGCTATTGATGACGTCACTTCCTACACTGGCCTTTAAAGCTGCCATCTTGCTTCCACATCATCAGTTCTGTTTTGGACTCAGTCTTGTGAATATCTCGCAATTATTTCAAATCCTTTTTGCAGCCAAGGCACATTATACGGGTGGTTGCCCCAAACCTTTACGATGTTTTTGTGTCGTTCTTGTGACAATGCCCGTATTAAAATGTATGTTTCTACTTAAAACTGATTTATTCATAAATCTGAATTAGTAAATTAGAGAAAGATGTTGGTTTTAAGGTAGGAACAAGGAGGTCCCTAGATTAATCTAATTTACACAGCAAAACAGTAATATATTCCAGCCTATAATGTTTTCCATATAATATACTGTGGAAACACACACATTTATTTCTTCTGAACACACCTGCACCCACAATGTAGTGTACAAACCCCAATAGTCACTCTTCTCTCGCCACAGGCCCCAATAGGGCTGAGCTTAAATGAGGCTGCCCTCTCATGGCCCAGGGGAGGTATGGTCCCTCTCCCAGTCCTTCCAGGTGTCCCGGCTGGGCATAACCCCCAGCCGTCCGCCACAATGCATACTGCATTTTCTGATTATTGTAAGAACAATAACCTCAATTCATGACTTACTGAATCTTTATGCTACCATTTTATATCTGTGTTTCCTCTGAGAAATTACAAGCATGATGTGTGCCAAGTGAGGGACAGTCCTTTTGCAAACTACAGTACCTGTTGCGTTATTTTGAGCTTTTGCTTCAGCTTCCACCATTCACCTTCTTCAGCAGTTGCTCCATACAAAGAATAGGCTGCACAGATTGATGGGTAAGTATTATGAATTTGTGGTAACAGTAGTAGTGTTGTCACGTGTACAGAGCACAGTAAAATTCTCACTTGCATCTCTGTTCAACATATTACATGCCTCTGGTTGGTCTCGTCTGTTATAGAAGATAGACGTCTGAAGCAGAGCTCCGCTTGCAGCGGCTTTAATTTCCCACGTATTTCACATTATTTAGAGGTATCCTGTATTTAACCCGACCAAAGAACTTCCACTACAATATACAAGCATGAATAACAAGAAGAAAAGTCAGAAAGAACCGGAAAAGAAACTTAAAGCTGCTTCAAAGTCTGGACAGACATCCGGCCCCAGTGCAAGGTATGGCCACTCGGAAACTGACCTGGAACAGGCAGATGAAGGCGCAGATCTCCTGGGACCCCACTCCATTGTATCGTCTCCAGTCGAGAGTGAAAATGGGAGTGAAGGTGCAAGTGATACAGGTGATACAGGTCACGCTGGATCGCCGATTTCTGAGGATCATTCAAGACTAGAAAAGGCCCGGCAGGATGTGCTTTCATCTACTCATCGTGAGCCTGCAGCACCTGCTGTAACAGGAGCTGCATTTCCACTCGCAGAGCATGAGATCCGAAGCGAACTGTCCGTACTGAAAGAGATGATTGCTACACTGGCTACGGCCATAAATGAGCTTAAGAAGGAAAACAAGAATAAGCTTATGAAGTCTAACATTGAGCTTAAGAAGGATAACAAAGACAGGGAAACGCGTCTATTTAAACGTTTTGACGTGAACTTTAAAGGCATGTTGGAGAAATTAGAGGAACACATCGAAGAAAATAGATTCAAACTGAAAATGCTTACTGACCAGATTAAAGACGTTACAGATCAGCTGGATGACGTTAAGCAGGCATTCACGGCTCGAGTTGAAACAGCGGAACAATTGGCGTCTAACGCCTATGAAAAAGCCATAGCTGCGAATTCCGAATGCAAAAAACTCGGAGACAGACTTGCAGTCCTGGAAGATGGGTACAGAAGAAATAATATAAGAATTGAGGGTATACCTGAGAAACGAGAAAGCTCAAGCCCAATGAAATTTGCAGTAGAATTACTGTCTAAAATAATTGGAGATGATTTTAAACTCGACATTGAGATAGCAGCTGCTTATCGCACATACAGGTCTAGTACCTTTAAACCTAGGTCTTTTATTGTCCGCTTCGAGCGACTACGATGTAAGCTTGATGTGATGGCACTTCTCAGACACAAGCAAGAGATTATATTTGAAAATAGTCTTATTCGTATTTTCCCCGACTTCTCACCATCAACAGCTGCAAAATGTGCAGCCTACCTTGACATTAAAAAGTTGCTACGGGAAGCTGATATCAAATACAGCCTCTTGTATCCCGCCAAACTGAAAGTGGAAATTCAAGATAAATATTATATTTTTTCAAGGAAAGAAGAAGCTGAAAAGGAATTAAAGAAGCTGTTTCCGACACTCTTTTGAAAGTTAATAAGGAGCCGTATTCTATCAAGGCATGGGAAGGACCTATCATCTGGTCTCTGGGTCCATATTTAAAGAGACTGGTATTATAATTATACATCCTTTTCTTTATCTGGACATTATATGTTTATGTCTTAATCAGAGTTATAGACATGAGTGTGGAAGTGTGGAAGTAATTAAAGTAGGATTTGTTTTTTTTTCTTTTTTTTTGACTACCTTAAAGTAGACTGTTTAACATCATACACTTGGTTTATTGCTATTTATACTATTTATACTATTACATTATACTATTACAGTAGGAATTACCATGCTTATCCTAGACTACTTTTTAAAATCATTCCCAGGGTTCATTATTTTTTTATCTTAATATTTTAAAATTGCTGAAGATTATTTTAAGCTTAAAGATTGTTAATGATTATATTTTCGGCAGATAGTATTAAGAATTCAGCTGCAATAGATATCTCTTTGTTTAAATTCTCTAACGCCGCTGCGGGGTGGGGTTTGTTTTGTTTTGAACGTGCTCTGTCTCTTCGTATGTCAGAGGACCGGGACATCGCAAAGTGGGATCAAGCCTCATGTGGGGAGGCAAAATGGGGGGGTGGGGGGATAAAGAGGGGAGAGAAGAAGAACAGGCTATATCTAATCTATTCTTCTAATCCCTATAACTATAAATATCAATGCAACAATAGGCTAAAATGCAATAACTCATAGGGAATTTTGAAATTAAGATTAAAACTGCCTCACTACCAGTTAAGACTATAAAATGACATTAAAAACTCAGAATCAATGTCTCCATGATGGGACAGTTAACTTTGTGAGCTGGAATGTTAAAGGCCTAAATCACGAATTAAAGAGAAAGAAAGTATGCTCTCACCTAACAGGCTTAAACGCTAAAATAGTATTTTTACAGGAGACCCACTTACTAAGCAAGGATCCGTTCAGACTACAAAAAGACTGGACCGGCCAAATGTTCCATTCCAGAACAGTTCCATTTGTAGCATCAGATGTAGTATCGGACCCTGAACGGAGATATGTGATGGTCATGGGCAACTTATATAACAGTAAAATGATTTTGATAAATGTTTATGCACCCAATGTTGATGATAAGGAATTCATGCAAAATCTATTTGCATCCATTCCCAATGTGAACACTCATAAAATTATAATGCCTGGGGACTTTAATTGTGTTTTAAATCCACTCTTAGATAGGACTCCTGTGACAGGGGGGACGATATCTAATACTGCAAAGACAATTACACAGTTTTTAAACAATCACAACTTATCAGACCCCTGGAGGTTTCTTAACCCAAACTCAAGAACATATTCGTTCTACTCACCAGTGCATTATAGCTACTCAAGAATTGATTATTTTTTTATAGATAATAATTTCCTGCCTACAATTAATTCATGCAAATACGACACAATTGTTATCTCAGACCATTCCCCTCTAGTCTTGGAGCTAAAATCAGTAAGCCCTTCACGCTCACCTTACAGATGGCACCTTAACCCTCTTCTACTGGCAGACGAGAACTGCACAGAATTTATATCCAAACAAATCAGCTTCTTCCTAGAGACAAACACGCCCACAGAGGTTTCCACAGGAATACTCTGGGAAACTCTAAAGGCCTTTTTAAGAGGACAGATTATTTCATTTGTTTCCCACAGAAATAAATTAGAAACCAAGAAAGTGTCAGAGCTAAGAAGCGAAATTACTAGAATAGATGAAGAACTAGCCAGGCGTCCAAGTGAAGCTCTCCACAGGACAAGGCAGGCCCTGCATACAGAACTTAACATCTTAACAACTAAAGAAACTGAACAACTTATTTATAAGAATAGACATCATTACTATGAACACGGAGAAAAAGCTAATAAGCTTTTAGCTCAACAAATTCACAAACAAGAAGTTCACAATGCAATACCAGTAATTACCAACATGAATGGAGAAGAAATTATAGACCATAAAAATATAATGCACGCATTTAGAGATTATTATAGGTCCTTATATTCTACTGAGCTCAAAGAAGACAACACACAATCTAATGCATTTCTGGATACATTACAGACACCACAAATGGATGCTTTAAGTGCTGAGGAACTGGATAAACCTCTAATGCTAACAGAATTACTAGATGCTATAAAGTCACTACAAAGCAGGAAATCAGCAGGCCCTGATGGTCACCCCGTAGAATTTTATAAGAAATTCTCCACTCAGCTAGCTCCCCTCTCATTGGCAACATTTACAGAAGCTAGAGACAACCAAATACTACCTCAAACATTTCGACAAGCATTAATCACCGTTTTTCCTAAACAAAATAAGGACTTGTTACAATGTGCATCATACAGACCAATTTCACTCCTGAATAATAATGTTAAGATACTCTCAAAAATTCTAGCTAGAAGGATGGAGAAAGTGCTGCCCTCGGTAATATCACAGGATCAAACTGGATTTATTAAAGGCAGACATCTATCTTCCAATCTCCGATGCTTGTTTAATGTTATATATTCACCAGCAAAATCAAACACCCCAGAGATATTACTATCATTAGACGCAAAAAAAGCATTTGATATGATTGAATGGAACTACCTTTTCACTGCATTGGAGAAATTTGGGTTTGGCCCGAATATTTGTGCATGGATCAAACTACTGTATACCAATCCAGAAGCTTCAGTTTGTATTAATAACATTTGCTCAGACTACTTTAAGCTGGAACGTGGCACCAGACAAGGATGTCCCTTGTCGCCACTGCTGTTTGCAATCGCTATTGAACCACTGGCAGTGGCAGTTCACTGCCGAAATTCTTATCAGATAAAGGGGATTGTCAGAGACGGACTGGAACAGAAAATTTCTCTATATGCAGATGATATGGTTTTATATATATCAGACCCAGAAAACACTGTCCCTGCAGTTCTAACAGCACTAACAGAATTTCAAAAGATATCTGGTCTTAAAATTAATCTGAATAAAAGTATACTCTTTCCAGTGAATTCACAAGCATATAATATTAGATTGGGCACCCTGCCTTTTACCATAGCAGATAAGTTTAAATACCTAGGGGTAAATATTACAAGTAAACATAAAGCTCTTTATCAACAAAATTTTGCCGTCTGTATGGAAAAAAATTAAGCAAGACCTGGATAGATGGTCAACCCTTCATCTCACTCTAGCCAGAAGAATTAACATTGTTAAGATGAATATCCTTCCTAAACTTCTTTTTTTATTTCAAAACATTCCAGTATATATCAATAAATCGTTTTTTAAACAGTTAGATTCAACAATAACCTCATTCATATGGAACTCAAAACACCCACGTATCCGAAGAGCAACCCTACAAAGACCTCAGGCAGAAGGTGGCATGGCTTTACCTAATTGTCAGTTTTATTACTGGGCAGCAAACATACAAGCCATAAAAACCTGGACACAAATAAATGAACATACACAGGCTTGGTCCGCAATAGAAGCAAAATCCTGTAGTACTTCTTTATACTCCCTGCTCTGCTCTCCAATAAATAATAATAATAATAATTCATTACATTTATATAGCGCTTTTCTCAGTACTCAAAGCGCTATCCACACAGGGAGAAACCGGGAAGCGAACCCACACACTTCCACAGTCTCCTTACTGCAAAGCAGCAGCACTACCACTGCGCCACCTGTGAGGACGCAAATATACTAATAACCCAATTGTGCTTTACTCACTTAGAATATGGAACCAAATTAGAAAGCATTTTAAGATGGAAAATCTTTTATCGGTGGCAACTCTGCAAGAGAACCACCTCTTTCAACCCTCGCAAACATATCCAGTTTTTGATACCTGGAAAAGTTTTGGGATTAAAATGCTCAGAGATCTTTATATAGACAACATATTTATATCTTTTGAACAATTACGTTCAAAATTCAACATCCCAGCTACACATTTCTTTCACTATCTTCAAATTAGAAATTTTGTTAAACAGAAATTACCTGATTTCCCCCACCTCGCACCCTCCACAATGCTGGAAAAAATACTGCTCAATTTCGAGGAATTAAACACCATTTCCACATTATATAAAATCTTATTAGAGTCCCTACCTTTCAAAGATCCAAGAGGACATTGGGAAGAAGATCTCTTAATCAATATATCAGAAAAGGAGTGGAAGGTAGCAAAGCAGAGAATTCACTCGAGCTCCATATGCGCAAAGCATAGAATTATTCAACTAAAATTATGTATTGAGCTCATCTGTCTGGCTTAAAACTGTCCAAAATGTTTCCAGGGCAAGATCCAACCTGCGAACGCTGCAACCAAGCTCCTGCCTCACTGGGTCACATGTTCTGGGCCTGAACCAAATTAACATCATTTTGGACCAAAATTTTTAAGTGCCTTTCAGACAGCCTTGGGGTCACAATCCCTCCTAACCCATTAACAGCTGTGTTCAGTGTTCTTCCAGATGGACTTGAAGTGGAAAAGGACAAGCAAACGGTGATTGCATTCACTACACTTTTGGCACACAGACTTATTCTGTTAAATTGGAAGAATCCTAATTCTCCTCTGATAAGTCAGTGGGAAACCGATGTTTTATATTATTTGAAATTGGAAAAAATCAAATTCTCAGTTAGAGGATCTGTACAAAATTTTTTCAAAACCTGGCAGGATCTGATCAATATTATTTTAGAATAAGAGAAATAACTATAACCGCATTTAATTCCCTTCTCCATCTCTTATTGACATATATATTTATTTCTCCCTTTCTTTTGCTTATTGTTGTCTTATTAAAAAGCCCTAAGCAATTCTCCTTTAGCTAAGCTCTCCTTCTCAGGGTTGGGGTTTGATTTGTCTTCAATTTGTTTGGTTATAAATTGATCTATTTGTATGGAATGATTACAATAAAATTAATAAAATATAAATTAAATAAAATAATTTGAATCCCCAAATTTTATTAAAGATATCAAAATATTTTTAAAAAAATATATATTACATAACTCTGATAAATGTGACATTATAAGCAATGCAAAGCTGAAAATATTTGTATTCTGCACTTCATCTTGTGATGCAGCCTGTGTCTATTAAAGCTGTGTCATACTGTATATGGTGGGAGACTGTGAAATGGTGCTGTGCCCAGGAGCAGGATGTCTGTTTTATGGGTCTGGTGGGTTGTGCAGTGGTTAGAGTGTTGTGCAGCCTTACATGTGATCATGAATATGCAAGTGGCAGAGGACTGTGATAGATGACAACTGGTTTAAATAGATCAGGGGGGTATTTTTCGTACGTCACTTAAATCATCCGAAATCAGGTGCCTCATCTTGGATAAGTTAATGCCGGTGACAATCATCCGGGATAGGTCGGTTTTTCAAATGTAGCCGTATATTAGATTAGTCTAGCTGGATCTAATCATACGAGATGAATGTGCGCGCCCGCGCTGATTGAAAAGCCCATATATATATATATATATATATATATATATGAGTCTAGAAAACATGATCAGCAAGTATTTGATAGGCTGTAACAAATTGACGAAAGAACGGGCCCATTTTTTTTTCACACACGCGGCGCAAGACCTTTTATTAGAAGGACACGAAGAACTTAAGATTTAATATGCACAAGGGGTAACACTGCAAAAGCAGCCCAGACCAAAAAAGACGGCTGGCAAAAAGTGGCTGACAAATTAAACGCTAAGTAGTGTGCATTGTACTTACTGAATACAGCGTTTCATTTCCTATGTGTCAGATTAATTATTATTTAAGATGTCATAATTCCGGATCAAACGTGAGCACAAGGAGAACATGGGAACAGGTTAAAGTGAAGTACAAGAATATACTTCAAACTGGTAAATATTGGTATATAACTATTTAAAGAATTGTTGACATAAAGAATCATATATAATATAAAAAACATTAATTTTAAAACTAATAAAAAGGCAGACAAGCAAAAAACAGGTGGAGGTCCACGCGGTCCACACCTAACCCCTGCAGAAGAGTTGGCTCTCCAGCAAAATGCCCATCGCCCTGTTTCTGAGGGCATTCCAGGGGGAAGCTCCTCCTCAGAACCAGTGACAGGATGCAGTGGTCACTTCATTTCAGGTAAAGGATGGTCATTGCATATATGTGTCCTCCATGTGTGCCATGGGTATGTTCCATATAGCCCTCTTTTTTGTTGGGTCAGTTGCAGGGAATATCATATCCCTTGAACCTGTGTCTGACCAACGAGATATTGACGAAGGTCAAATATTTGATGAAGACACTGTGTCCGATTATTCATCAGGAGGAGAGGTACATTTTCCAAATAATGTTTGATCAAACTCCACTTTGATCAGTCCCATGTGCCCCAATCACATTTGGAAATCCTGGGTAATGAGAATGATAGGCTGATTGAGATTCTTCATGGAACTGTGGGTGTTTTAGACTGTGTATTACCTACCTGCAATGGCATGAAACGCCTCTTTTATTGTCTGCACACACAGGTGTCCAGGAAACACTATGAAAACCCGAAGGAAATATTTCAGAGCCAAACAGACTTTACGAATTGCCTGGCAAACTGCACTTTTAGTTAGATTTTCCGCATCACCTACAGTATATAAAAAAGTGCCGCTTGTAAAAAACCTCAAAGCAATGCATACTGTCTGTGTGGTTGTGAGAGCCCGACTTCGCCTAGTTTGACTTCGAATATAAGGTGCTAATAAATCTCTGAGGTACAATATTCCCCCTCGGCTAAAGCGGTATCTTTCGAAAAGAATTTCCTCCAGGAGCAATAAAGGATCTTGCCGATCGCGCAAAACCCTCTCTATATGAAATTCTCTTCGTATAATTTGTGCACCAATATCAATTGGTCGCTCATTCATGAACGGCGAAGCCATGACTGGATGACTTCCACGCACCGTCACCGATTACGTGTGTAAACTAATCCTTGTTTACGTAGAACAAACCTGCTCCGAGCAGGTTTGAGGATTAGGATGTGTTGCTATGACAACACTTCCAGCAAGAGTTTCGAAAAAACGACAGATCCAGGATCAGGCCAAATCGTCAACAATTACATCCGGCTAAACAACTAATCCACGTATGAAAAATACCCCCCAGTACCTCAAAAATGTAATCCTGGTGGACCAAATGTGTGTGCAGGTTCTTGTTTCATTCAACTCAATTTTCTTTAGACTCCTAGTCTAATTAAGCAAGCTGTTCTTTCCTAGTTTCTATTTTTTGAGTTCAATGTAGAAATTACAAAACTAGGTTTGGTAATTGTTTAAAATGTACCAACCATTGATATATGTTATATTGGCAACCACAATTGTAATTTAGTGTTGGTTTTAAGCTTGGTTTCCTCATCATTACCATGGTTTCCATTGTTTTTCTAAGTGTTCAGGGGCCTCATGTATAAACGGTGTGTACGAACATTTCCACGCTCAAATCGCGATGTATAAAACCTAAACTTGGCATAAAGCCACGCACTTTTCCATGGTACCTCATGCAAATTCTCCACTCGATTTTGCAGACTGGCGGCACCCAGCGTCAAAGCAGTGCTACTGTTCCTATGTGGTCACCCTTTCTTTCTTAGATCCACATTCCTAACGCGGCTTTATAAATACACTGAAACTAACTGCATATTGTTCATTAGTGTAAGGCATCTGATTGTAATTAACCTGCAGCAATATAATGGTCCAGGGAATAGCCATACTATTCCAAATACCATAACTGCTTTAGCGTTGTTACTCTCACTGCATCTTTTTCTTCTTTCAGCTTCTCCCGTTAAGGGTTGTCACAGCAGATCATCTTTTTCCATATTACTCTCACTGCACCACTCGGAGTATTTATATCACTGTATCTGAGTGGGGAATCACAGCAGCAGCCGATCGGAAAGAGAATTATCGGTATACAGCATGAAGCAGACGCTGACTCAGCCACGGCAAAACGTTTCAGAAACTTTCCTGTACGAACTTCGCGGTTTAGAAAAAGTTTCATCTCAAGAACTATAAACGCACTAAATTGGTCCATCAAGTGCTCCTTGTAGAACTGTTTGGACTTATAAGTACAAGCACCTCACTGTAAACTTGGGATACAGTTATAATATTGCACAGCCTGTGCCACTTTATAAAGCGCGTATTTACATATGATGACAATATAATTTTTAAGATGAAATGCAGCAAAATATGTTGATTATATTATACAGATAAAACTTTAACTTCATTTAAATAATCTGTATTGTTAATAATTAAACATGTGAGGACACTGTGCCACAGCGCTAGCTAGTTCATGGATTGTTCCTGCATTGCATTGTATTCTTGCTCGTGCTGACGCGACACTGGAAGGATAGACGGATAGAATAATTAAACATGTACTACGAAGATATTTCAATGTTCCTTAAAAGTTTTGAAGAATCGGCGTTCTAAGCTTACAAATGGCTTCACGTCTATTACAGAGCTGATTGTGTGGCGATTGGGTATTTGGAGAAAGAAAAGTAAGGACAGGAATTGGATGTTAGTATGTTTGAAAGAGACAGTACTGCTGCAATAAATTATTTCATCAAAGGTCGCGCATGGCGCAGCAAGCCTCTTGCGTGAGACATGAACAAGCACTGCGCCACGTGTTCCCATGTTTAATAACATGCTTTAACTCCTATCATCATGAAAAAGATATCACGTATACATCTCAGTATTTTAATTATTCAGAGAGCTGTAATATCACGAATGTAATGGATTATGTGTCCTGTCGGAGAAAAAGAAAACCCGTTTAAGAAGCAGGTAGTGATTCACACACATAGAAGATCAAATACAGAACAAAGCATTTAATGTGCTACTTTAGTTACAATGGGATTTGAGAAACTAGTAAATTAAACAATTTTAAGATGAAGTTTATGATGTTGTACTTTAATGGCAAAATAAACCACATGACTAAAGTGTAAATTTCGAGATTAAAGTTGACATTTCATGCTTTTTTCCCACTGTGTGCCTATTTTTTTTGCCTGTACCCTAATAAGCTTTCATATGACACTCAGACGGTGGGCTACGACTTGCCTTTTCACGGCGACTTTGATATGTGATTTCTTTTTTATTTCGGGCACTGTACGACTTTGTGAACTTGAGCTTTCGAGTTTCTCCGACACTCTGTTACTTGATCAACTTCATTTTGTTGATTATACCACTGTTTAAACCAACAAATAGTACGTTTTTCCTTTGGCTACATGTGGTATTCGCTGAAATTCTTATATGTTCCCCCGTGCTTTGCCCATTGTCTTTTCACAGAAGGCTGAGCTTAAGGGCTATTTAAATTGATTTGCATATTCAAAGAGGCATAATTCTGGGAGGAGTTTGGGCGTGACAGAAGGCGCGTGCACATGCGTTACTTTTCACATTGATCAGGATTTATGTAGCGGAAGAACGTGGAAGTTTGCGTACATACAGATTCCTGCATCTGGATTTTTCTGTGTGTACGCACATTCCTGCTTTTGTGCTTATGCCATGTTATAGTGTGAGTTCTACGCACGGTGTTATGCATGAGGCCCCTGGTTATTTAATCCATTACATACTAATGAACACATTAGTGGGCCTAACACTGAAGTAGTTGTAGCCTTTCAACATTCAGTGTCATTTGTCCAGGTATCTGCTCTGGTTGACATTAATTGTAATTATCAGGATGTTTTTAGGGCACAAACTACACAGAAAAAAAGTACATTAACTGGAAAACCCATGACTGAATTTGAAAACTACTTGGACAGATACATGTCATTTTGTATGAATATGAATAGTGAAGCTCTTTCTTTTGATGATAAGACTTTGGAAGTGCAGCTCCTATAATAGAGAAATGTTTGAATGATTAAGAGCAACATAGAGATGTGTCAAGCTGTGTAAACACACAAAAAATACAAATAAGTAAAAAAAAAAAAAAAAAAATTGTGCCTTTACTAAATCAAAGTAACATATGACGGGTATTAACACTAGTAGCAAACAAAGCACAAAAATAAAAGAACAGAAACAAAATACCTTAATGTCACTCTGGCCCTATGTATATATGTTCTGATTCTCTGCCTACCTTGTGTCCGCATTTACTATGTTATTCCAAAAAACACACTCCCTTCCTCACTGCCTCTCTCTTCCTCTCTTAACCCTGACCTCTCCTTCTCCTGCCAAATACCAGATTGAAACTCCCTTTAGTGGCTTCAATTCCCCTAGAGACATATTTATTAATAAAAGACTGGTTCACCAAAGCAGCTTTCTAACTTTCCACCCAGTTAGATGGACAGCATAGTCCTTTCTGAAAAGTGTGGAGTTGCTTTTTGTTTCATTCAAATAGCTAGTGTTTTTTTTTTTTACTATTTCAATTATTTGGAGATTGCCCTCCATGGTATAATTTGCTTTTCAACTTGACATTTTTACTAATATAATATAATATAACTTATTACAAACTTTTACACTTGTAGCCTAAAGGTATATATTTGTTTTATTAGAAAAGAGTGTGCACAGAAATTCTAAGAATTTTGCACATATTGGGTGATCAGCTATTAGAACACAATCAACCTCAATAAATCTTTACTAGCATGATGTATAACTAGGCGCTTTGCAGAGATAACTGCACTACAGTGTAAAGGATAAACACACACAGAAGAATGAGAACTCCACTACTAAAAAACACTAGAAGGATCACTTAACAAATTTTGCACAACAAGCGTCATAGGGAGCAATACAAATTTAGGACAGCTATTGGATAAAAGTACAACATTTTGTATAAACAACTGGACCAAGTCAGAGACAGGATGGATTGCAAGAGTTTATGGATGTGTTTGGTGATGTGAGACGAGACCTCTCTCTGATAAGTATATCTGTCCACAAATGTCATGCCAAGATGATCTGCTCACCACTTTCTTCTCATGCTCACTGGCTTCTATACCAAACATGATGAGGTTAGCCTTGTAGTATATTAATTGGCTTCCATAAAATCATGGGGTTCCCTAAATTGAGTGTGAAATTCTACTTTTGTCTCATGCCAATGCAAATGACATGTCGTGTCCAGTCAAGTGAGGCTGTTGACAAAAAGGACTCAATTCCAGAGATGGTGCAGATCTAGAAAATCTCAGTATTCAGGATTTTGTTTTGCTGATCATTTCACCAGAGATTACCCGTTTGAAACTGATTGGATTTTGCAATATTACTGTAATAGAGAGATCATGACTCATAGCCACAGAGCAGCATAGTCAATATGACTAATTTATGCACACGTTCTCACCACAATCACTTAGGATAGCCTTTGTTATTGCAGAAACATGCAGCGAGCTTACATTTATTACCATTCTTATCATTAATGCAAAATTCTCTCCTCCTTCTGGCTCTTCCCATCATTACCTAATGTCTGTCACCTGACCAAAACTGCCATCATTACTTCATACCCTGTGCAGGTGTCCAAAGCTTATTTTTCAATCGATTCCCACCAGCAAGTCGAAATCAGGCAGACCCACACATTAGATATTGGGCTAGAGGTTGGGGCAGTTGTGCCCCTAAAACAATAACACCATCCATCCATCCATTCTCTTCCGCTTATCCGAGGTCGGGTCGCGGGGGCAGCAGCTTGAGCAGAGATACCCAGACTTCCCTCTCCCTGGCCACTTCTTCTAGCTCTTCCGGGAGAATCCCAAGGCGTTCCCAGGCCAGCTGAGAGACATAGTCCCTCCAGCGTGTCGCCTCCCTGGTGAGGTGTTCTGGGCATGTCTAACCGGGAGGAGGCCCCGGGGAAGACCCAGGAAACGCTGGAGGGACTAACAATAACACTGTTTCTTATAAACTACATTTTCCTTGACTTGTCCACCTATCCAGGGAGGCAGACAGGGAGGCAGAGGCCCAGCCGCTGCAAATGGAAGCAAACAGCTTATCTGGTTCTATCTCATGGCCAAAGCCTCAATGGCTGCATTTCTTAAAACAATGGCCCATTTAGCACTCTAAAAGTACACAATGTCCTTGAGTGAAGTCTTTAATCTTAGCGGCAAGATATTGGTGGTTTACAGCTGCAAAGAAAAAATTTATAAAATAGGCAGGCACACGATTTTTATGGTTTAACCCTTACTAAATACTAGCGTTCATTAAGATATAATGTTTATTTTCATACATGCTTATGATTCTCTTTGAATACTGTATATGCAAATCATCAACTTTAAGAATATTCTTTTCTACACCTTTCAAAAGCAAAGCAAGTCTTTCAAAGATGTAAACTGACATTGGCTTCAACATCAGGAATTTCAAAAGAGTACTACCAAAATAGAAAGAAAATGTACACATGATGTAACAGTCAGGTTCATTCAGGGACTTGGTTAACTAATTTTAAAGTTGGTGTATACTACATTTTTTAGTTGCTTAATGAAATAGTTATGCTAATTTTGTTTATTAAATATATTTTAACAATAAGTCATATTCATATGCAATTACATGAATCAGTAGACTACGTTAAATACATGCTATCAGCACAATACCATGCCACATAGTTAAAAACGTAGCCTGAATACGCTTATGGTAGCTGAATAGCCTTCACAGACTGCAGAGTCCAATTCAAGTGATGTAAAAATGCCATTGATTGCTGTGCTAGTGTTAGTTGTGTATGGTCTATGACTAACATGTTGAAATTTCTTAAAGATAACAAACATTTTTAAAAGAAGTATCCAAAAGAGAGATAAATCTCTGTCTCAAGGTAAAATTGTTGGTTGCTTAAGATCAGGATGGAGAGCTGTTCTGGAGCTTTGCTGATAAACTGTAGTGTCTGAGAAATATTAAACTATTATGTAATATAAGGGTTTTCTATTTAAAACTATAAATGTGTTTTCAAAAGTTATAAAAACATTACCAACCCAGCAGATATTTTGTGCAGTAAATACAATCCCGTTTCACAGCTATTGTAACAATACCTCACCACTCAATTACCCACTAAATGCCAACATATCAAAAATAAGTTACCAAAACAAATAAAGCTATTAATGCAAAATGACCAATACTAGCTTAAAATCACAATCAATATTACTCCACAAATGAGAAAACCAACTGCACTAAGATCATTGTCTACTTATTAATATTGTTAAAAACCCAATAATTTGTTAAAATATTCCAAAGAGCTAAAATTTTGGAAAGGAACAGATTTATTGTATAATGGGAATACCAAATGTTGCACTAGTCTTAAAGATCTGAATTGCAGTCTCAAGATACACAGGAGTGAAAATGGCTTTTTAGGTACAGATGAACTGTAACTCCAGCTCAGTCTTTGTCAAACGTTTTACAACTAAGCAACTCTTTCTGCATGACACAAACTATACTTCTGCTCTGTCCTTGCTATTAGTGACACAATCAGCCTCTTTGTACACCATAGCACAGAACTTATTGCATATCTCCCGGCCCTGATCTTCTGCCCACATACTGTATCACATGTAATTCCCTTTGTAAACCCATCCTGTTATATTAATAAGGGGAGCTGCACTTGTATAATTGATTGGTTCAAATGCCTTTTAGCTGCAGGTTGATCATGTCTGTTCTTTACAATACTGCAGTTTGGATAATGAAGCCATGAGGATGTTTTGGTGTAATGTAACTACTGTGTACATATTGGTTCACTTTGCTTATACAGCAACTTTTACATAATTCCTTGCCTTTCCTATTAATTTCCGGATAAAAGACTTTTTAAATTCCTTTCCTCTTCCATTCACTTTCAGGCAACACAGTCTGTTATAGAACAACTTTCACGATAGAGTACTGACAAATACAGTGTCATACTCAAAACAAACATTCCATAAAATGGAAACACAGGAAGATAGAATCATTTAAATAAGTAAGGTAGAAATAATTCACAAAATCTGAAAAATGCAATAGCCAAGGTCAACTAGAGAATAACAGTAGCCCAACTGTCAAGTGTTACCAAAAACAGAAACTTTACCAAAAACCAGAGGACAAAACACTTTAGCAGTCTGGGAAAAACTAGTGATGAAAAATTAAAACAAAAAAAAAAAACTTTGATAAGAAATTCCCTGGAAAAGTAGTTTTTCCACGCTTAACAAAATGATCTTCAGGCTCAATGATATTCTGTTCTCTTTTGGCTTCTCCTGTCCTATTTCAGTTGTACCCTTTCTTAAAGCTTACATTAGACATACAGCTAAGAAACAAAACAAACATAATGTTGATTTTTCTTTTAAATAAGCAAAACTGCAAAATAAACTACTCAAAAAATTAAAGGAACACTTTGAAAACACATCGGAAAAAATCATGCTGGATATCTATACTGATATGGACTGGGTCATGTGTTAGGAACGAAAGGATGCCATATCGTTTGATGGAAATGAAAATTATCAACCTACAGAGGGCTGAATTCAAAGACATCCTGAAAATCAAAGTGAAAAAATGATGCAGCAGGCTAGTCCATTTTGTTGAAATGTCATTGCAGCAACTCAAAATTGTACTCAGTAGTTTGTATGGCCCCCACATGCTTGTATGCATGCCTGACAACATCAGGGCATGCTCCTAATGAGACGACGGATGGTGTCCTGGGGGATCTCCTCCCAAATCTGGACCAGAGCATCACTGAGCTCCTGGACAGTCTGAGGTATCAATACCTTCATCCTCCAGGAACTGCCTGCATACTCTCACCACATGAGGCCGGGCATTGTCGTGCACCAGGAGGAACCCAGGACCCACTGTACCAGCACAGAGTCTGACAATGAGTCCAAGGATTTCAATCCAGTATCTAATAGCAGTCAAAGTGCCGTTGTCTAGCCTGTAGAGGTCTATGTGTCTCTCCATGGTTATGCCTCCCCAGACCATCACTGACCCCCCACCAAACCAGTCATGCTGACTGAATGTACAGGCAGCATAATGTTCTCCATGGCTTCTCCAGACCCTTTCCCATCTGTCACATGTGCTCAGGGTGAGCCTGCCAATTCTGGCATTCTATAGCAAATGCCAATCGAGCTCCACTGTACCGGGCAGTGAGCACAGGGCCCACAAGAGGATATTGGGCCCTCAGGCGAACCCTCATGAAGTCTGTTTCTGATTGTTTGGTCAGAGACATTCACACCAGTGGCTTGCTGGAGTTCATTTTGTAAGGTTCTGGCAGTTCCTTCTTGCCCAAAAGAGCAGATATGGGTCCTGCTGATGGGTTAAGGACCTTCTACGGCTCTGTCCAGCTCTCCTAGAGTAACTTCCTGTCTCCTGGAATCTCCTCCATGCCCTTGAGATTGTTCCGGGAGACACAGCACACCTTCTGGCAATGGTACATATTGATGTACCATCCTGGAGAAGTTGGACTACATGTGCAGCCTCTGTAGGGTCCAGGTATCCCCTCATGCAAAACTAGTGAAAAAACAGTCAGAAAAGATGAGGAGGGAAAAATGTCAGTGGCCCCCACCTGTTAAACCATTCCTGTTTTGGGGGTTGTCTCATTGTTGCCCCTCTAGTGCACCTGTTAATTTCATTAACACCAAAGCAGCTGAAACTGATTAACAACTCCCATCCTTCTTAACTGACCAGATCAATAGCCCAGAAGTTTCATTGATTTAAAAGTGTTCCTTTAATTTTTTTGAGCAGTATATATTTCACTAAAACCAAAAAGATGCCTTTCAGATTCACACCACGGTTAAAATGGTTTTTATTTAAGGACACAAGGAATCTACCTAGCCTTGACTCAGCTTGCACACTCACACACAGAGACACGTAAAACAGCAGTTAAGAAAATCAATGATAAGGAATAGATTGAACAATTAATGAAGGTAAAGAAACAACCAACAAGACTCATGCAAAATCCCACCCAAACTATTCCAATGGCATTAATTATTTAAGTAACAGTGTCATGCATGCACATCTGAGCGTCACTTTCCATGATCATCTGAGGTAAGCACTACAACCCCGTGACACTAGGGGCGCAATTGCAAATTTTCTTATCTCTCTTTAACACCCATATTTCAAAATGAGGGCAATTGACCCCATCCCTTTGGGTTCAGGAGCTATAAAAATGAGGTGCTCCCAAAAGGTGGTGTCTCATTCAGCAGATGAGTGACCTGTGTAACAGAGCTCCTACTCTGTGTCTGGACTGCTCTGTAGAGTCTATCACCTTGAAGCCAACAGCTGAAGATTGTTTCTGTTAATGCTTTGTGCTGTCAGGAGGCTGTTATTTTCAGTTCTTTTACATTGCAAGTAAACAGGGTGGCCTGGCTAGCACCCCAACATTTCTTTTGAGTCCTGTCTTTCCTTCGACTGACTACAACAGATACTAATGAAACCCAACAAAATAATAAGAATAAAGAGATCAATGCTAAATACAACAAAACAAAGTCTAAACACAGTCCAGTTTCAGATGCCGATGAACAGAATTCCCAAGTGAACAGCTTCCTGTGAACACTGTAAAGTTTTGCCCTACCATGATGCAGAGTATATGAAGAACTGAATGTGTTGGGAGCACTGCACAAACATAGACAGTCTCCAACCTAGACCAGACCACACAAACATTAGGCACAGGACACAAACTCAGATGCAGAGATGACTGTAATGTCCATGTGGTTGTATTTGTAATCTGATTGTGGAATGAAAGTAGCGTCCCATCTTGTTCCACCCACCAATCTCCATAGCAAAACCAGGAGCTGCTTAATGTTGTGGTACTCCCAGGGCTGCTGTGAATTGTAGTCCAATTTATATAACATTTCTACACCCTACTGTTTCCTCTAGATGTCCCTGTCAATGATGCTAGCAGCCTTTCATGCCCCAGGCAATATGTCCTCCTCTATCAATGTTGTCCTGAATGATGTCAACAAGTGTGCCAAGCTGACTGGCCTCCATTACAGTGCAAAGCTTGGGTCTTCCTTTTTCCCTCAGATGATATAGGTCTGCAGGGATTAGAAGAACATTAGGAACCCCTAATTAACTTTCACTTACCACAGGCCTACCCAAGTAATTCTCGCTTCTTCCCACCATGTTCTCTTAATTTACGACTTCATTTGTAATGCTTTTGCCATCCAGGCTTCCTCTACCATATGTCTGGTTTACTGTCTACATCATATACAATATATTAGCGTAATAGAAAAAGAGTATTATTTTATTTTATTTATCATGATGGATCATAACAAAAATTAAACATTTTCAGAAAATAAATAATTTTACAGCTGGACCTCTTCACCTGCTTGTATATGAGGAAAGGGCACTGGTCATTGTCTTTTCACAATGACCTATTGTTCTTTTTTTCGATGCATGGAGATTACTCAATTTTTTTAACTGTTGTCACACACGTGCGAGTAGGGGTACATTGTGTGGACCAAGCAAAGGTAATTCCACGCCAGGCCAGGTGAGGGCGGGGTGCACTAAACCTTCTCCTGTTGTCTCAGCAGACCAGCTGTGGGAAAACCTATCTGAATCAAGAACGTCACTTCCAGTTCCGGCGCCTAGAAGAACGTCACTTCCAGTTCCGGCGCCTAGAAGAACGTCACTTCCAGTTCCCGTGGCCAGGCTGATGCCAGAAAAACATCACTTCCGGTCACCCTACATCACTTCCGGTTACCCTACATCACTTCCTATCTGACCACTTAAAACCCCCATCTTCTCCAACCTTCATCAGTTCTGTCTTGGACTCTGTTTTGTCAACAATTCTGTTGAAAAACAAAAGAAAATCCTTTGCAGCTAAGAACATTATACGGGAGGCTGCCCCAAACCTTTTTTACGTGTGTCGAGTCTGTTCCTTTTACACTGTATTTAACCATTTGAGACTAATACACCAGTAGATGAAAGTTATGTAAAAGCTGAATCCAGAAGGTAATCCAAACATACAAGAACACCTCAAAGTGGGAGTCATTTTTATTGCTAAAATGGTTCACATGAAGCATCTCTAAAAGGAAAAGCACAACTTATCTATGAGCTCTGTCTGGGTAATTAGATAAATTCTCCTGCCTATAGCCAGGCTCACACAATAGCTCTCCAATTAAGGAGTAGAAATGTTAGATAATAAGTACAACAAACTCCAAATTTTTCCATTTAAGAAACAGTTATATTGTGTTGTAGCAGAGCACTAACAATCTCTACCAGTGGAACAACTAAAGATCATTTGAACTCATTCCCAGAGTAACTTTTTTGTGTGTAAAAAAAGATTCAGAAACCTCTGCAGTATGTTTTAAAAATCAGTCTTGGCATCCTATCCAAATAAATAAGCAGCATATGAGACTGTTTTAATTTGCCAAAAACTGTATTAAAAAAGGCAATATTACAAATGGTTTTGTTATCATTAAGTACATAAAACATAATTAAAGAGAAGATTGAGTAATACTTAATTAGTTGATTCTGAAGATGTTTAATGAAGCTGCAAATTTATTTCTTGGAATGTATTTTTTTTTTCACTTCTAAATTATTTGGAAGCAAAGCATATTATAGACCTGGTTATCTAAATATCTCTTTGCAAATTCCTGCTGCTGAATAATTTGTTGTGATGGCCTGAGTAAGTCACATTTTGTTGTCAGACTATGGAGTGCCACCACAAAAGTGACAGCAAGCATATTTCCACCTCTCAGACATTAATGAATCTACATGTGTAAATTAGTCCTTGCCACTCCGTCTTAATAAGCTGCTGATTTAGTAAATCACATTGAAGGAACAGCTGGACTATTGCAAGAGGATACTCCAGGCGACAGAAACCAAATTTGCATATTAACTTGTATTTGTCACAATGATGCCTGTCATGATGCATAAAATTTAAACATGATTAATGTCTGTTTGTTGGGAGAATGACTTTTATTACATATATTTTAAAACATGTCTGCCTCATAATAAAAAAAAAGGTGCTGGTATAATTAAAAAACATTGTTTATACTATACTGCAGTGGGTTGGCACCCCGCATGGGATTGGTACCTGCCTTGTGTCCGGTGTTGGCTGGGATTGGCTCCAGCAGACCCCCGTAACCCTGTGTTTGGATTCAGCGGGTTGGAAAATGGATGGATGGATGGATGTTTATACTATAAATATACCTGCTAACAGTTATAAATAGAAGCATAACTCCCATATCATATTTTATGTATAGCCTTTGGCTATAGAATTAAACAATGTTTTTGTTAAAGGCAGAAATTAGCTTTTTATTAAAATACTGAAGTTGAATTACTGTAAAAGACTGCAAAGAAAACCAAGTACCTGTTATGGTGTAAGAAAGGTTTGTTTGAGTACTGCTAGTAGATGTATAATCCTTTAAAATATAAGATACAGTAGAGATGAGAAATTGCGTGCATTAAATACTACTATTAAACATGTTTAAAATTATATTTGTGGCACAGGAAATGAACTGGCAGAAAAAGACACAGTAATGCAATAAGTGAGAGCACAACTATGACATAGATAAAACAACAGTGGCAGGCACAAAGGGAAAAACCAAGAAGTCAGAAAACTGAGCCACAACGTTAACCACAATTCAGGAACGTCACCAGAAAATGCCTTTGCCTGACGTAACAAGGAATGCACTAAATCCCTGTGAACAGTTTGTTAAAACCCAGAATGTTGGATGATTACTATCGGAGGGTGCTGGCTAAAAATTCAATGGCAGCTGATGTCAGCGCCACTTCCGGTAACCATCTTCAAGCAATGAATTGCCACCTGTCACCAATAGCAGCACAAAATGGTGATGCCTACACTCTTAAAAATAAAGGTGTTAGAGTGGCTCATCAGAGTGATGCCATGTGTGAACCATTTGTGTGAAGGGTCCAGGAAGAACCTTTATTTATTTAAATCTGTAATAGGCTCCATTCTGTAAATAATCATAAATAGAAGACAACAGATTTGTGAAGTACGAGTAAGTCATGATGCTTTTTGGACTCTTCTTGCATACAATAACACAGGCTTGGATTTATTAATCTGTCAGTGTCCTACCTGGTTGCCTACCATACTTTAAATATTTCAGGTTCTTTTCTACATATTAGAATGATTTTCAAAGTACAAGGAACCAACTTCATATGCAGAGAACACTTTCCAGAATTGAGTGGTGCTTTGACATGCAATAGTTGTACAAAGAACCATACAACCAAGCAAGGAACCATAAAATGCCATTAAAAACTATAATTTTTAAAAGTGTATAATAAAAACAAAGATGGTACAGTACATGTGGGGGCAGTGTTCCTTTTAAATGTCAGTTAATGATGACTTCCACTTGGTGTTTACATGAACTCTTCACATTAATTTACGAAACTCTGGCAACTGTCATGAGTAGTATTGTTACTGTTGTATGCAGCCTGCAAAAGACTTACTCTCTGTGCAAGGTTGGTTACTCCGCTCCTGTTGCTACTGGTATTTGCTATATTTTCCAGGAAAAGACAATACAAGAGTGAAATATGGACCTGTAAACTTGAATTCCATAGGAAAAGGAGCAAATGAAAAAACAGGATCCTATAAGAGACATAACCATAAACCAAAACCAAATTATTGTAATGTTCCTTGCAGAATTTTGCACACTTATTTATCACTAGCTGGCCCAGGACTATTGATCTAATGTATAAATCTAAGTGCAGAAAAATGATCAGATTCAAAGGAATTTTACAGAGTGTAACTGTAACCTGCTACATTTATGACATCACTCATGACACATTCGATCAAGTGCATCATTCTTAACACGCTCATTCTAGACCATTTTTTTTTATGTACTAATAAAATGTATTGTATTTTTTATTCTAAGAGATGGCATATACAACTGAGAACCTAATAAAGGAAAGTTTACACAGAAAATAATAGTAAATAAATGAATAAATTAGAATAAAACGGCCTTTAGATACAAAAAGGATTTTATCTAGTAAGATAAGGGAAGCCAGGGATGCTAAAATATACAAAAATATTGTTTTTGATTAATGAAAAACAACAAAGAGAGAGATACACAAAAGAGACTATAAAAAGGTAGACTCCTGTAAAGCAAAACAAAAATGTTTACCTGTCTGTCTATGTAAATATGTCCTAAAATCATGTCTGCATGATGGGGTGGCTCCAAGGTTATTATAGCTTTGCCTTTTGATATTAGTTTTTATTTCTATATTTTTTCTGACCTTACTTAATTCAGTTTAGTTTTAGTTTTACTTCATCATGTATTTTTAGTTTTAATTTAGCTTTTATTTCACAAAAACAATTTTATTTTATTGTTATATATATATATATATATATATATATATATATATATATATATATATATTATAGTGTGGTTAAAGAGCTACTATGGAGTTTACACTTAACAGGTTTGGAAATGATATGAGTTTAGTGTTAGTGGAAGCTTACTGCATGGTTACATTACATGGTTTACTATCTGGTTTTGTTTTTGTCTGATAAGAACAAGCATAATCAAAACCAGCTACTGAATATGAACAATTTTATACAATTGTATAATTTTTAAAATATTATATGTCATTTGTGCTGAACAAATGTGTGCTGACTGTTGGAACTTTTCATTGTTTCCTTTTATTATCCAGAATGGGCGAATTTGTAATGAAATTTAGGTGAATTTTAAGGTTTGAGTGTTTTTTACTCTAAATGTCTACAGCACACAACATATCCTGCTCTAAGACAATGTGCTTAAAATGAATGCCTTCAATATTGCATTCAAAAACCTCCTATACTGGGCTTTGTTATAGCCATATTGATCTCTGATTCAATCTCAGGCACATACAATTTATAGACAGAATTTTGCCACCTGCAAGCCTGAAAAGATATCAAAAACCAAAAATAGATTATACTGTGTTCTGACACAATCATGGGGGTTTAGGAAGAACTGGGCTCTTAGGCTTGAATCAGTGCGCAGACCCCATCTGGCTCTACTGAGGGAAACAAAGAAAAACAAGCGTGTAGTGTCAAGAGTAGCAGCAGTGAGACTTGAATAGCCCATGCATAAGAACAGGAAACCCATAATGAGCAGAGGAAGGATAGGTAATAGGAGTACGGACAACCACAAAACAACAGAGACAGCATCTGAGTTTAAGAACAATATATACATTTTCTAAACCCGATGATCCAGAGCAGGATTGCAAGAAACCTGGAGGCTATCCCAGCTGGTTTGGATACAAGGCAGGAAAAATCCATGGTATGCAATATGTACGATATGGCTAATGTTAAGAACAAAAAAAGAGCATGATATTTCAACTATCCATTCTAACAGAGAGAGAAAAATTGAAGAAAGGGGGTCACATATTTTAAAACATAATTCTGCTACTGGATTATTTTCATAATATCAAGTGTTTTGAACTGTGAATGTAAAATAAAAAAGATAAATTAATAGAGAATAAATATAAAATATATATTAGTATGTTTAGTTTTTCAGCAGTTGGCAGACTCTCTTCACCTACCCACCAGCAGTAGAGATGTTGCCAACTCAGGAATTTTACAAGGTTTCTATTGCTTCGTTTTTAAAAGATCTTTTTAAAGTAAAACTGACTGCTCAGCAATAATACAGTATGCTGATCTTGTATGTTGACTGTCAGTGTCTCAATCAGTGTCGTTTTATTTTGAAAAAGGATTTCTACTGTGCGAAGTGGCCGGTGAATTGTTGTCAACAAAATGTAGACACCTGAGAAACGGTACTCACTTGTGATTTTTCTGTCCCTACGGTAAAAGGTTTTGTTGATCAGCACATTCTGTCTTCAGGTGTTAGAATTAAATATTGCTATACAAGAAGCGCAACTCATCACAATGGATGTCAAACTCATGAAGCCTGGAATTTGGCTTAGTGTGTGCTGCTATTTAATAGTTGCTGTATACATACTGTATTTTGGGCTCAGTCAGAATTACAGGTAACATGCCGTTATTAATGAACAGACTGAAATTCTGTAAGTGATTATCTGTATCTAATTATTCTCACTTGAGCCCCAGAGATCCAGTGAACACAGAAAGTTGCCAAGCACATTCAAAGCAAAATCATCACCTTGGTATGGTTCACTAACATTTGAACCAGAATCTATCATGCTATCACAATGAGCTCCTGAAGAACTGTTTTTTTTATCGCACATTTAAATTGCTTTCCATCGCACATGCTTTACGCTCCCATATTCAGCTTGCTGTGTCACCGGAAATGCTGTGTGAATACCTGCCTTTCATTACCAGCCGCCAATCACTGGCTGAATAGATGTGGGTGGCTCGTGAGGGATGACTTTCTATTTTAGAGTTAAAAGTTTACAAGGATTAAAGACAAACGGCAAGAATATTTATTCAAAAACAAAAACTAAAAATATCTTTAGTAAATTAATATTTTATTTCAGTTATTCCAGCTACTTTAATAGTTTTGTTTAGTTTTATCCATCCATCCATCCATCCATCCTCTTCCGCTTATCCGAGATCAGGTTGCGGGGGTAGCAGCTTGAGCAGAGATGCCCAGACTTCCCTCTCCCCAGCCACTTCTTCTAGCTCTTCCGGGAGAATCCCGAGGCATTACCAGGCCAGCCGGGAGACAGTCCCTCCCGGTTAGACGTGCCTGGAACACCTCACCAGGGAGGTGTCCAGGAGGCATCCTGGTCAGATGCCCGAACCACCTCATCTGACTCCTCTCGATGCGGAGGAGCAGCGGCTCTACTCTGAGCCCCTCCCAGATGACAAGCTTCTCACCCTATCTTTAAGGGAAAGCCCAGACACCCTGCGGAGGAAACTCATTTCAGCTGCTTGTATTCGTGATCTCGTTCTTTCGGTCACTACCCATAACTCATGACCATAGGTGAGGGTAGGAGCATAGATCGACTGGTAAATTTAGAGCTTTGCCTTACGGCTCAGCTCCTTTTTCACCACGACAGACCGATGCAGAGCCCTCATCACTGCAGACGCTGCACCGATCTGCCTGTCGATCTCACACTCCATTCTTCCCTCACTCATGAACAAGACCCCGAGATACTTGAACTCATCCACTTGGGGCAGGACCTCGCTCCTAACCCTGAGAGGGCACTCCACCCGTTTCCGGCTGAGGACCATGGTCTCGGATTTGGAGGTGCTGATTCCCATCCCAGCTGCTTCACTCTCAGCTGCGAACCGATCCAGAGAGAGCTGAAGATCATGGCCTGATGAAGCAAACAGGACAACATCATCTGCAAAAAGCAGTGACCCAATCCTGAGCCCACCAAACCGGACCCCCTCAATGCCCTGGCTGCACCTAGAAATTCTATCCATAAAAGTTATGAACAGAATCGGTGACAAAGGGCAGCCTTGGCGGAGTCCAACTCTCACTGGAAACGGGTTTGACTTACTGCCGGCAATGCGGATCAAGCTCTGACACCCGTTGTACAGGGGCTGAACAGCTCTTATCAGGGGGTCCGGTACCCCATACTCTCGGAGTACCCCCCACAGGATTCCACCAGGGACACGGTCGAATGCCTTTTCCAAGTCCACAAAACACATGTAGACTGGTTGGGCAAACTCCCATACACCCTCCAGGACCCTGCTAAGGGTGTAGAGGTGGTCCACTGTTCCACGACCAGGACGAAAACTACACTGTTCCTCCTAAATCCGAGGTTCGACTATCTGACGGACCCTCCTCTCTAGGACCCCAAATAGACTTTTCCATGGAGACTGAGGAGTGTGATCCCTCTATAGTTATAGTTGGGGAGGCCATGGAGAACGACTTTCGGACGGCTTCAAGGAGATTCTGGTCTACCATCCAGTGTCACAGGAGGGGGAAGCAGTGCAGTGTCAACACTGTATATGTGTTTAGTTTTAGTTTTTTATTTTGGTTTTGTTAATTACTGTATTTTGGTTTACGAAAATTTTTTTTTATTAATAGTCAGTTTCCCTTTTAGTTTTCATTAATTATAATGACGTTGGGTGGGTCTGACACTAGTATTTCACAAATGAGTCCCATTTCACATCATGTGTTTCGTTCATTTCTCTCTCTGTTTCTGCCCTGCTCTCCATTTTCATCCTGCTAGAGGATTGATTACCCCAAGTGGATGACCTACTTCATAGTTCACAAGTCCTTTGATGCAGCTTTATATGCCATCCTGGTCAGGAGCAGCCCTACTTTTGTAGCAGTAATACTAGACTAGAGCAGCACAGTGGCACGGTAGTAGTACTGCTGCCTTGCAGTTAGAGGACCAGGGTAAGATCCTGGATCCTCCTGAAATGGAGTTTGCATGTTTTCCCTGTGTCGGTGTGAGATTCCTCCAGGTGTTCTGGTTTCCTACCACTGTCCAAAGACCTGCTGATTTGGTGTGTTTGTGTGTATGTGCGTGTTCGCCCTTTGATGGACTGGCATCCTGTTCAGTTCTTGTTCTGCCTTGTGACCTATGCTATCTAGGATTGGCTCCAACAATCCCTAGTAACCCTGGTCTGGATTAAAATGTTTAGGAAATTATATAATACTAGACTAGAATTCCCTCTTGTAGCCTTGAGCCTTTGCTTGCCCTTAAACAAATTAGGTCTCCAAAGCAGCTAATTTGATCTCCATCTTACCAGAGGTAGCATTGCCAGCACTACCATTTCCTGCCCCAAGTGTCCTAGGGTACGTCTGCCCAAATAGCATATCTCTCTCTTTCTCCTCTACCTGGCTTTCCAAAGACCTTAACACATCTTCAAGGAATGGCGTTCACTGAGGGTACCTTTTTCTAGCTTAGCAGAACAATACTAGAAATCCCTGCCTTCTGATTTACCATACCTGCCCACATATAAATCCACTACTAACCATCCCATCCAACTCATTGATGAAAGTCATACATTGTTAATGTCTTAAGTCAAAGCAGTTAATAGATTAATGGCACGATTTAAATGTAATAAAATGTGCTTTATGTGTTCCTTCATTGATGTTAGAGGTTAAAATGAGTTTCAGAACAGGTCTGGATGTGATATCTGAAATAAGGGTCTAACATTATCCATCTAGAAGGAGTCATTCCAGTGGCTACAGATAGGCTCTTTAAGTACAGCAAATTAGTTATTTAGAATTCATAGAAGAATTGGCTTGCTCTTCTTGGTTTAAGTATGAAAATTGCATTTCCTTTTTACAATTAATTTTTAAAAGGATTTAGCTGGTGGTTATGCATCAAGTGAAAGCTACAGGAATTCTCACCAAACATAAGTCTACTGTAGAATAGAGAGCCTTTAACTATAGGGACCCCAAGCTTTTAAATGATTTACCTGTCAGTATAAAAATATAAGACCATCAGTATAATCATGTAAATGAAGACTGAAAACCCATTTATTTTAAAACAGCATACATTTGCAACAGCTGATGATATGGCTGGATAAATAATCCCTAGTTATTTGAATATATTATTTTATGATGACTGGCTATTACTTAACCACTTTTCATTTTGTCTTTTTCCCCTCAGTATCCTTCTGTGGTGATTGATACTGTTGCTGCCATGAGTAAACTTATTCCTTTTAGACATCATAGGAGATGACATATAATAGTATCGGAAGCATCTCTATGTATTACTTTTTTGATCTTTTGAGCCTTGTAATAGAAGGGTATATTCTGAAAAGAGGCACGTATTGCTCTATGAGGGAATACAATGACAGAAGTTGACTTCACACTTTGGCTTTAACCTTACCTGGAAGCCAATGCCCTAATCTAAGAAATAGTCTCATATAGTTGAACTTTCTAGTTCTAGTTATAATCCTTTCCAGAGTATTTTAAATTAACATTAGTGTTGAAATTTAACAAGGTGAACTTACTGAGAGTAAATAATGGCATTAATAATAATTCTATTTAGATTTATAAATTTTGAAAATAAGCAGTGAGCCCTGCAAAGTATAATCTGTAATGCTTACTTCTACCAGTCTATGCCATCTATGGACTGGTTTGCAGCATATTAACATAAAATATTGGTGGAATTACTGAACTTTATTCAATATGTATTATGAGTAATGATGCCTGTTTTAAAAGAAGAAGTATCATCAGTTTTAGATAGTTTTTTGCTGATATTTTTGTGTTCATCAACATTGCTTTCACAGTTTGAGGTAATCTTCTTATATAATACACTACCATGACTGTCCATTTGTCTGTCCAGGATTTCAAATCACCTGTAGCTCGTAAACCATTTGAACTATTGACCTGAAATTTGGTACACATATACTATGTGACATCTATTATCTGCTTTTGGGGTGATGATTGACATCCAAGGTTATTCCTCTTTTTATTTTTATTTTATTTTATTGTACAATCAACTCTCGGTAGCACGCAGATTGGTGGCCATGTGGCGCATGTGTACGGGCGCCGTTCTCATCCCTACCACCTTCACCATTACTTCCCCTACCTCTTCATATCTTAAATCATTCTTGAGGCAGATTGAAGACTTAAGTGCCAGCTTAAGTGAAAAATATAGAAAAATGTACTAAGTAATTTCAACACAAACACTGACTTAATCAGTTTTAACACAAAAAGATGCCAGCCAAAGAAGAGAAGAAGCGGGCCGCTAGGGTGGAGAAAAGAAGAGCTGCTCAAGAAGCAGCCAGCACATCAACCTCTGAGCAAACAAATGCTAAATGTACAGAGAAAGAGTAAGAAAACTAGGAATGCTCAAGTCATGTTTATTCACTGCATGTTATTGTGCAGTGTGCTGTTACTGGTACTAAATAAGCTAATTTATTTAATTGAATAATTTAAAGATCTGCTACATTGTCAAAATATATGCATTAATAGATAGCAGAAAACCAATTTAAAACACTGGAATTACAGTAATATTCTGAAATATACATTTTATACTAGGTTTAACTAGCATCTGTGCAATTTCTTTCTGAAGAAGAGTAAGTGGATAAAGGAAACATTCACTAAGAGGGTCTGAATTAATATATGTGTGTACTGAAATCGTTTAATAAAATATTAATGTGATAAATAGCTAAATCTGAAGTAAACTAAAACTAAAGAATGTGATTATGGAAGTCATTAAATAAATTGTATTATTTTAACGTAATGAATAGTTAATTGTGAAACAGACTGAAAGTTAAGAATATGGCCTTGGCAGTCACAAGATGAATTATATAATTGGGGACTGTAACTGTAGCTGTGATGAAAGTGGGCAGTGCCAAGCCTGTGCACTGTATGTAACAGAGACTTTGTGTAACTGTGTTGCTTTGTGATTCTGAATTATAATCATACTTTGAATTTACAACCAATAACTATTACAGCCACAACATTGAAATAGATAGAATGTGAATGGAATATATAAGCAAGTCTATCAGCAATAAATTCAATGATTTATTTGAGATTTTATACTTTCTGGGATGAGCTGTTAAGACATTTGATGAAGTTCTTAGATGCAGCCTATGACTGTCAAGCTGGCCTTCAGTTATGATACTGGAGGATCACTTTGTAGCTCCCACAAAGTGCATAAAGCAAATCTGGTGATAAAGAACATCCTTAATGAGCGGGTTTAAGTCATATAATCAGTAGTAGTGAAGCAAGCCATCACAGAAACAGGGATCATGAGCTAGCAAAAATAAACACTATACATTAAGACACCGAATTTGGTTTATATATTAGCTAAATAAACCTTCTTAGGTTTTTTGTACATGAATTTATCCTTGGGTATCTTCCTGTCATTTTGTGTTTATAACCAACTGATGTATTTGTTTGTAAAACTGTAATATACAAAAGTCCAAAAGATAGGTAACAATTCAAATTGTTAAAAAAGATTTGAGAAATCATTTTCTTATACTGCAGTGGCCTGGCGCCCTGCCCGGGATTTGTTCCTGCCTTGTGCCCTGTGCTGGCTGGGATTGGCTCCAGCAGACCCTCGTGACCCTGTGTTTGTATATAGCGGGTTGGAAAATGACTGACTGGCTGACTTTCTTATGCAGTAGGCAAGGAGTGCAAAGCTACAGAATGCAGCAAGGAGCATGCTTTCTTTTATCTTCCTCACCAACTGATGCCATGTTATTGGTATTGCCTTATGATAAAATAAGATGAGCCCAGCGCATGGGCAGTAGCTTCATGCACCACCTGCACAGAAGCACACTTGTCAGCAAGCTACAAGCTTTTCTATTTTTTAATTAAATGTTATTAACTGTTTGAGCTGTGTAGGCAGTTAGCTGCAGGACAGAGACATTTGCATAATGAGGAAATTAGTATGTCATAATATTACAATATATTGAGTATTCTCTTATATTAGCCAAGTTAAGTAAGATTAAATCATTTTCAGGAGTTCAGTATATTAATATTTCCTCAATTTTTGGTGGAAACAAAGATTTTACCTTTTGTTAATAAGGTAATCTTGATAAAATGTTGCTCTTCTTAAAAGATAATTAATGATTTCAGTTGTTGATAGTATTAAGAACGTCCACAGTGCAAAGAGTGGAGAAAGTGTTTTTCAGTTGAGAATAATTAATGAAAAAGCCCACAAGGCAAAGTAAAGCTGACAGGGTTTTTTTTTAGATGTACATAGCCATTATAAAGGAGATCTAGCCATTGGATGATTATCAAATTGAAGCTCTAATTATGCCATAATTCTTCCCATTAAATTTACATTACACATGTGTATGGCGTATAATACAATGTAAAACAGGCCACCTTCTTTCATATTTGTACTCCACTTGTCACATTTCAATAAAATTTAAACAAAAAATTCTTTACTTTAAAAAATATTATTTTTAAACTTTTGGCAGCTTAGGTCAAATAGATAGATAGATAGATAGATAGATAGATAGATAGATAGATAGATAGATAGATAGATAGATAGATAGATAGATACTTTATTAATCCCAAGGGGAAATTCACAATAACATATTTCATGGAATCTCTTAAAAAGGGAAATACAACATATGCATGAAACTAACTTGACATATATTTGCACACTTAAAATGCACAATTACTATTTGCTGAACCATACAGAATAAAACATAAAGCGTGCGGCATGTTCAAAGGTGTAGGCACTATATCAGTCAGCACTGATTAACACCTCTTGTGGCAGAAGTACAGTTGCTGTGAAATTGACTACAGCATGTGTTTATTGTACATTTTCCAAAATTACTATCTGAGAGTTGGCCAGAAATTTTTCCATAAATTTTTGACAAAACATTTTTTTTTATTCCAAGTAATTTAGGATAGAAATCTCTGAGTGTACTCACAAGATAACAAAATGTACCTGTGCACTATACTTCACATTTTTCCTTAAATAAGTGAGCAGCAAGAGTATGCACTTCTCGTACCAGTCTGCATTCATAGCTATTTCCTCACTTCAATAACCTCATCATCACTCCCAAACCCGTTTCCACTGAAGGTAGGCTTAAAGGCTCCAAAAAAGTTCAAAATACATTTTTTTCTCCCATATAATTTTTTTGTTCCTGATTATTTCTATGCCACAAAAAATTCAGTGTCATCCCATTGCTTAAAATATGTCACTACACAATAAAATTTTGAGGTACATCTCTGCATACAGTAGTAAATGGACTGTTTCATGGTGCTAGAATAATTAACAATAAGCTGCACACATTTCCTGTTAATTTTTACAAAATTTTAGAAATTGTTGCAAAATGTATTAAGTATGCATCATTCTCACAATAAGCCATTTCGATAACAATCATTGACCATTATTTAAAGTAAGTATTTTTGTTAAACAAAACTTTTTTTTTCATTATTTATTGATTACTGTAATTTTTTCTATTTTCATTAATCAATAAAATGATTTCAACATTTGAATAACTTGAGCTTTACATTTTTAAATTCAGTACCTGCCTCAGAATAGGACATAAGATGTACTTATGAAACATCTTACACTTACTCCCAGCTAGAAGTGGAGGTTCAAGTCTTTATATATAATACGCTACCATGGCTGTTTGTTTGTCTGTCCAGGATTTTAAATCACCTGTAGCTTGCAAACTGTTTGACCTATTGACCTGAAATTTGGAATGCATATACTAAGTGAAGTCAACTATCCACTTTTGGGTTGATGATTGACCTCCAAGGTTATTCCTATTTTTATTTTTATTTTGTTTTATTGTAGAATCAACTCTCGGCAGCAGCCAGCAGGGTGGCTGTGCGGTGCATGCGTATGGTCACCATTCTCATTCCCTACTACCTTCGCCTTCACTTTCCCTACCTCTTAATATCTTAAATCATTCTTGGGGCAGATTGAAGACTTAAGTGCCAGCTTAAGTGAAAAATTAAGGAAAACTTACTAAGTAATTGCAGCACAAACACTGACTTAATCAGTTTTAACACAAAAAGATGCCGAAGAAAGAAGAGAAGAAGTGGGCTGCTAGGATGGAGAAAAGAAGAGCTACTCAGGAATCAGCAAGCGCATTAACCTCTGAGCAAACGAATGCTAAACGTACAGAGAAAGAGTATGAAAACTATGAATGCTCAAGTCCAGTATATTCACTGCACTCTATCGTGCAGTGCGCCGTTACTGGTTTTAGAATAAAAACATACATTTGATTTGAGTCTGTAACAGCCAGTGTAAATTTGTTACTGGTTTGAGAATAAATGACGTCATGATTTTATAGCATCTCAATCTGCAAAGTGGTGCTCCTTATGACATTTTGTAGTTTCCTTGGATATAATGATGATGCTTTGTAGTTTTCAGATTGTAATGCTAAGGCTTCACCACAAAGACAGTAATAATAACAATAACCAAAGAAACAGAAGAAAGAAAATATAATATAGGAGGATAATGTGCCTAGGTGCACATAATCATTGCCACTTCGCAACAACATCAGGAATAATGCTGTAATGAGCACCAAAAGGGAAAGGTCAAGGCACACATTCTGAATGAAATTTAAGCCCGATAATGGAAATATTTATTTAACAATAAATGATAGCTGTACTTCAGAAGAATCATCTATGTGCTGTTATGGCCACGAGAAAGGCCTCACTCACGGCACAGTTTCTGAAGTTGCATTCACGCTTCCAGCATTTCCAATTGTCTTCCACTGTGTCATGATGTGCCTCTCTCCAATCCAATGCTCTAGGAGTCTCTGCCTGCCTTCTTGAACCTTCCCGTCCTTGCAAAGTGTTACACGAATGTTCCAGGGGTCCATGGTGTGCAGAGCTCAGCATACTTGTGTGACGTTTTGCTGCCAATCACCCATCCTGCCCTACCAATCTTCATGGAAATTTGCTGGCTACTACAGTACAGTTTGCATCCATGACCAACTGTGTGTTGACACGGTGATATTGCTTGCAATTTATACATGCATGCTCCTTCAGAGTTGGGGCAATGATCTTTATGTGCCTGCCAATTTGCATGAATGAAGCTTCCTTTAACATTACCTCATGTGGAGTGGAGGTGAAACGTATGAATCTGCATATTAATTCATGCATTGTAAGGGCGTACAAAGTTTGCTGCAAAATTCAAGAAATGGTTATTTGTGACATACCACTTCATTGCTATTGCAAAGCAGCATTTTACATGTAATGTTACTGTTTTGTCTTGGTAGAGTAATATATTATTGATAACATTCATAAATAATAACAATATTCCAAGTATATTTGAATATTGGCAACCATACAACCTGATAAATGGTGATGTGTAGTTTCCATCAGCACATAGACTTGTTAGTTACTTAAAATGTCTCTAGTTAAGGCATCTATATAAATGTAATGAATTATTATTATTAGTTTTATTATTATTATCATTTGTGGTCAGCTTTCTTCAAAACAGGCCGCATGCCTGTCTCAATATGGCTGCCAAGCTGTGCTCTTCATTGTGTTGTCCTTTTCAGTTCATGGTGTGAGATGCTCCTTCATCATTTGGTAAGAGACAGAGGGAGGTATAAAGCAAGGAAATTTATAGGTTTTCTGTCCAACCCCTACAGCCAATAGGGCTTAATGGTACTTAAAGGCTTTTGATACAAGCCAAATCCAAACAGCCATACTTCAGACTAATGGGGGGACAGAAAACCTTCACACCTGCCCTCCAAACCATATGTTAAGGTAAAGCTTGGCAGGTCGGTAGATTGGCTTTCCTGTGGGGGTTGACTGAAAAACAGCAGAGAAACATTTACCAAACTTGTTTGAGGCACTTCCCCCAACCCTGTCATAAAATTACAAAGAGACTCATTCCTAAAACGGGGGAAGGGGTTCTTAAACCATCAAACCATTGCTGTTATTATCTACAATGTAACACTAAAATTACATCGCTTTGTCTAAGTTACAAATAAAGACATACAAAATATTTATCAACTTGTATGCAAAATTCCACATCACAACAGTTACCAATGCTTTAATTTCGATAAACCGCGCATGACTTCCCCAAGTAGATGGAGCAATCATGTAAAATACAAGATTTGTTACAAATATTATTCCATCTTTTCACACGTTCATTATTGGCCAATGTTTCCAAAACATTACGCCTTTCATGGGATGTGCATGCTGAGTGCTGCCTGAATGCCATCTTCTGGCAGCTCCTAGTGAGTTAGGACAGCTCACGAGCTCTCCTAAATCCAGGGGAAGTTTGGAGTAGTTACCTAAATTAAGCCAAGCAAAATGACACCTTTTGTTGGCTAACTAAAAAAATTACAATATGCAAGCTTTCGAGGCAACTCAGGCCCCTTCTTCAGGCAAGATGTAATACAGAAACTGGAGTTCCCTGTGTTTATATACACACTCTAGGACAAGAAACAACATTGGTAAATCTTTAAATCTTGTCAAGATTTCATCAGACAAGGTTACACCCCAAAAACAACAGACACTCAAATAAGAAGATCTACTGCCATACCCAGAAACAACCTTCTGGAATATAAAAACAAAGACAACAAGAACCGCATCCCCCCTGTTGTCACCTACAACCCACATCTTGAAACACTTCGAAAAATTATAAAAGAACTTCAGCCAATACTAAACAATGACCAAACACTGAAAAATGTATTTCCTGAACCTCCCCTCCTGGCATACAGACAACCACCAAACCTTCAGCAACTAATTGTCTGAAGCTCCCTAAGTGAACCAACATAAAATGGCACATCTCCATGCCTACAGAAAAGATGCAAAACATGTGCCCACATTTATGATACAGACCGTATAGTTATACCACACTGCCGACTTGAACATCACATAAAGGGATAATTTTCCTGCAGATCATCTAATGTAGTCTACCTAATTTTCTGCATGAAATGTCCTGACACTGCACTCTATGTGGGAGAAACTGGACAAACACTCTGCCAGAGAATGAATTTACACAGGTGCCACATTAACCATGGCAACACAGATGTTCCCGTAGCGGCCCACTTCAACAGCCATGGACACTGTGAAAGGGACTTTAAAGTCACAGTGCTTATGGGCAACTTCAAAACACAGCAAGAGAGAAAAGAATGGGAAGTTAAACTCATGCTAAAATAATACATTACAGTATGGCTTGAATGAAGACAAGAGTTTTATGGCCAGATATGAGGATTGTTTACATCTCTCAGAATGACAGACAAACTGTCTACAGATCCACATTGTTTTCAAAAACTCATTACAAACTTCAAAAGACTTTGTTGGACAGTTATCTTATCCAAAGATCTTGACCATACATTGTTCTTCTCTCTCTTGTTAAATTAACCCTAGCCTGAATGAATCTATTATTTTTTTACATTTAAAACTTCTCATTTAAAGATTTACCAATTTTGATTCTTGTCCTAGAGTGTGTATATAAACACAGGGAACTTCAGTCTCTGTATTACATCTTGCCTGAAGAAGGGGCCTGAGTTGCCTCGAAAGCTTGCATATTGTAATCTTTTTAGTTAGCCAATAAAAGGTGTCATTTTGCTTGGCTTTTCTCTACATTCATAATGGCTAACACGGTACAACACCTTAGTACTACTTTCCCTGTTTACCAAATAAAAGAATGCTTTATGAATGCAAATCTGTGCATGTAATGTAAAACGATTACAGTAGGGCATTGCGCATTTCATTCATTTTAAATCAGATTAGTGGAGTCTTTCAGATGTTCCTGCAGGCTATTCAATTGAAGATTATAGTATTTAGGTTGAAATCATTAAGACTGAAGTGGTGGCCAAGGTCAAGCAAAAGAGTGGCCATTACATGAATGTGAGATTCTTCCCTTTGTTAGAAATGCATGTTGAGTCAGGTGTTACATGTGTCTTAGGGGAGAAATAACTGCTTGAAGGACATGTAGTTGAAGACACTCACTCTGTGTAAGAGCCATTGATTTAACCACTCTACACTTTACTGTATTAATGAAACACACTTTGCAATAATTATGCAGAAATGGTTGCTTCTTCTTTTTTAATGACATTTATTTCGATAGTCATCATGATTAGAATAAATGACTGTCATTCAAAGAGGGAGGTTTATGTTCTGCAGCAAACATTTTTGATACTGTATGCTTACACAGATGTTACATTAATTTTTATCCATCTTGTTTAGATATCCGGAAATAATCTCATTAATCTCCTTAAAGACTTGCTTATTTAACATGATGACCAAATATTTTCTTTTTTGCAATACCAAAGCTAGCTGGCTTTTTAGTGTGACAGAAGAAAGTATCTTCTCAGGCTTTCTCTCTGAAATCTCAGTGGGTAGAAATGGAAAAACAAAACAGAGATTGAAATAATATGCCAGTCTAGTATGTTGGAAATACACTGCTAAGAATCAAAAGTTCCTTTTGTTTTATATATAAAAAATATTTTGCCTTTTTTGCTTGAGTTTCCTATAATAAAAATTCTAAGAAAAAAATTAGTTTCTTTGAGTCTTGGCATACTGAAATGTCTTTGTTCTTAAAACTGTCTATTATTACAGGTAAGCATGACACTCCTACAACACTCTAAGCCTAAGACCACAAGATAAAAGGTCATTCTTCCAAATGGAAAAGAGGTAAAGCTGTGTGCCTTGGGATTATGACATCACTGCACCTCTGTTTGTACAGATTTTCACCTTAACTGTGTCAAATTATGCTTCAGTCCAAGCCCTTTTCAATGAGGTATGTAAAACTGGCAGTGGTCAGCTCTGGATGATGTCTTTCTCTGATTAAATGATACCCTGTGACTTGTGCTATATTCCGTGGCTCATGCTAGTCCAGTTCACAAAGCTGAACTTGATCAACTAGAGCTAAATGATGTATAACCCTGTGTGACACAGCAGTTGGTGGAGAGGCAAGAAAGTTTAAAGCCACATTCAGTGTTGGCATAGGCACCAATCCCAAACAGCCATACTTCAGACTAACTGGTGCACACATTACCTTTTCACAACTGCCCTGAAACTGAACCATTGTATTAAAAAAGGGTGACTGGCCAGATCTAATCAACTATAGGCCAGTAAGCTTAATGTGCATCACAGGCAAATTAATGGAAGGAATTATTAAGGATAAGATTACGCAACACATGGCAAAGCAGGAGTTTTACTGAACAGTCACCAGGCTGTGTTTTACCAACATGCTGGAATTCAATAAGGAAAAAATAAAAGAATATAATCAAAGTGCAGAATATGATATTATTTATCTGGACCTTCAGTAAGGATTTGATAAGTTGCTACAACAGAGGTAGGGCATTGAACTAAAAGATGTGGGAGTTTAGGTAGTTGTTTGGAAATGGGTGCAGAATTGGCTACGACACAGGAAACAGAGAGATATGGTGTGAAGAACCTCTTCAGAATTGGCTGACGTTAAGAGTGGTGTTCCACAAGGGTCAGTGCTAGTGCTGCTGCTATTTTTAATATATATAAATGATTGGGATAGGAATATAAGTAACAATCTGGTTAAGTTTGCAGGTGATACCAAGATAGATGGATTGGTAGATAATTTGAAATCTGTTAAATCATTACAGAAGGACTTGGACAGCATACAGGCTTGGGCAGATTTGTGGCAGATGAAATTTAATGTCAGTAAATGTAAAGTATTACACATAGGAAGTACAAATGTTACCTCTGAATACACAATGGGAGGTTTGAAAATTGAGAAGGATTTAGGAGTCGTAGTGGGCTCTATGCTATCAACTTCCCAACAGTGTTCAGAAGCCATTAAGAAGGCAAAGAGAATGTTAGGTAATATAGCATAGTGTGTGGAGTACAAGTCCAAGGAGGTTATGCTCAAGTTTTATAGTGCACTGGTGAGGCCTCATCTGGAGTACTGTGTGCAGTTTTGGTCTCCAGGCTGCATAAAAGGACATAGCAGCGCTAGAAAAGGTCCAGAGAAGAGCGACTAGGCTCATTCCAGGGCTACAAGGGATGAATTGTGAAGAAAGATTAAAGGAGCTGAGCCTTTTCAGTTTAAATTAGAAGATTAAGAGGAGAAGTAAGTATTTAAAGTATTTAAAATTATGAAGGGAATTAGTAAAGTGGATTGAGCCTGTTATTTTAAAATTAGTTCATCAAGAACACGGGAACACTATTAAGGGTAAATTTCACACAAACATTGGGAACAGAACCATAGACACATGGAATAAGCTACCAAGTAGCTTATTTAGGGACTTTCAAAACTAGACATGATGTTATTTTAGAAGAATTAAGTGGATAGGAAGAGTGAGCTTTGTTGAGCTAAATGGCCTGTTGTCATCTAGATTGTTCTAATGATGTTCTAATTTTATGATCCGGGATTTTTTTAGATTTTGTTGGAATTTTGAAGTCCTTTTTTAATTTAATGTGTCCATTTTCTTTTATTTTTATGCCCAAGGAATTTCTTTTTACTATTATTTTATTCTCAGAAGGTGCATGGAAAAGTTATCATTTTTTACCATTAAATTAAGCACCATATTGTTCTGCACTATAGCATCATGGTTTCAATGAGAATATTTCCCAGAAGGTACCAGGATTGCACTGGATGTGATATCACTGGAGCAACTATATCAAGGTCGCTGTGTTTATCCAAGATTTGGAGAATACCGTGAAGTTTTGTGATTCTTTAGATATTATGGTTTAGAGGTAACATTTCTGACTTGATGACTCTGATTCTTGATTAGTGTTTTGACTGAGACAAAAGGTACACATACAAAGTGTGACGGATGGCCGAGGCCCATGCCTGGCCGGGACGCCCCTGCAACATATGTACCAGGGGGACAAGGATGGGAAACCCAGTATCTCCCCCTGGACGCTAGATGGCAGACTCCCTGGATTGCAGTGGTGCCTCGGACTCCCCCAGGGCTTCATGGGGGTTGGAGTTCTGTGCAGCCCTGTTGGGGTCCGCAGGTGCCGCCAGGGGGTGCTGCAGCAGGAGCTGCTGGCCCCTTTTGGGCACTGGTTTTTCCACACCCGAAAGTGCAGCCGTATGTTGGCAATCAAGCACCTGGACACTTCCAGGTACCCAATAAAAAGAGCCAGCGACCACTACTCAGTGGCCAGAGTTGGGTGGTGGAGGACAAGGTTGCCTAGGAGGAGTGGTGGTTGAAGAAAGAGAGGAGTGTGGTGTTTGGGTGTTACACTTGGGACTGTGCTGTGTCTGGGGGACACAGGGAAGACGTGCCCTCCAGCTGAAGAAAATAAAAGTTTATTTATTTTATACGTGTGCCTCCGTGTCCAATCTGTGCTGGGTCGGGCGCTTAATATAGCACCTTCTTACAACAGATACATTTGACTTCCAGATAAAAGAAATCCGCTTGACTTTTGATGGTCTGCTGTCATTAAAAATATGTTTCTTTCATGACTGAATGACTGAGAACATTGACACAGTTTTCATTTTGGTGATGCCACTGCATTGCCATTTTGTGTTTGGGTGGTCCCATATTGTTGTTAGTGATAGCACCCTATCATGTGATAGCCAGGTGAGAGACTTGTGCTAGTCCTGGTGTCTGTGTAGTGAATAAAAATTTTTAGTGTCTGATTAGAAGGGGGTAAAAGATTACCAGGTGGCTAGATTATTTGCATGTGGCTTGACTTTGATTTGTTTTCATTTTGGGCCTTGATATTTATGTTTTTGTTTTCCCAGTTTTGACATCCACTTGTCTCCTCCACTGTTTAACCTTGGCAAAACACTGTGCAGCTCCAGGTGTAAAAATGTTCTTTTAGTTTACCAGTGTTTGTCAAGTTAAGTTGGATTTTACAGTATATGTATGTAAATTAGGTAAAGGAACATTCAGAGGTTTAAGGCCTTTACACACATATGCATTAAAGGCCTAGCTGAAGGAGAAATGCTGGTCTTGCTGTTTTTAACAGTTACAGTAAGGCACTTATTGTGGGTAATTAGAAGGTAGGCCCTGAACATTGCTTGAATATTGTTTTGGTTTTCTTTTCCTTTGCACTTTAAATGTGTACATAGAGTGCATTTTTTACATGTTCTTGAAAGATTTGTCATTGCTACCCCTTTCATTCTGTAAGATTACCTGACTTGTACATTCTTCTATTAAACAGTGTTTTTGAATAGTATCAGTCTTACCTTTTATGTTCAGCTAACAAAAGTCTTTAGTTGTTAATTTTTATATTATTTTTAAATAAAGAATTACAAAATTCTGTCTGATGACTGTTTATTCTTGAAATATATTCTGTGACATTGCTATAGGGCAGAAAAGGAAATTCTTAAAATCGATGGGCTGAAGACAAAAAAATCCTGCATTTAACTTTTGTTAGTATGAATGTGAATGCTTTAGGCTATTTTACTTTTTCCAAATCTCAGATTTCTGTGTAGATGTTGAATGCCGATATCCCTTTAGAATGTCTTAGGAACAACTGGAGCATCATTAAATGTTAAACAAGGCCAAGAGCAGCACCCTGCATTACTTCATACTATCTTCCATATACCACACTCAAAACAAAAGGAGCAATTAATTCAAAACTAATAAAAAATCAATCTTATTATGCAATTGTTTTACGAAAGAAACCATTAATGTATTTTCTGCTTTGACTAAAAGTAAACAACTTTGTGAATTATTTAACCAAACAAAATTTTAAATCCATAGATAGATAGATAGATAGATAGATAGATAGATAGATAGATAGATAGATAGATAGATAGATAGATAGATAGATAGATAGATAGATAGATTACTATGTGAGTAGGAAAAAGCACATTTCAGATGTTTCCTTTTCCAGAAAATTAATGTTACACTTAATGACTTTTAGGTGTATAGCCCAGTGCATGATTTAACAAAGATAAAAAGCAGGTGGTCCTGATCAGTGACATAAAGAGTTTATTGATCCAAACTAATTCGCTAAAACAGAAACATGTGGAAAAAAACAAAAAAAAAACCTGAGGAAAGACAACCAAACTAAAAGGCGAGGGTGTGGCAAAGGTGAGAGTTTAAACTTCTTATCATCAATTCTTACACCATGGAAACAGCATATTAATAAGACACAAAGGTGGTCTTCTTGCATCAGAAAAAATATTGTGGTAGGCAAGAGTTTCATGAAGTACTGTCCAAGCTCTTCTCAAGGAGCACAAGCAAACTGGCAAGGTTGAAGGCCACATTTTCAGTAATTGGCCACAGAAACTGACTGCAACAGATGAGAGATATATCAAACTCATGCCCTGTTGAATGTAGAATTAAATCAGCATTGCCATTTGCTGTGGACTCACAGTAGTCACTGGAATCCATGTATACCCAGCCAGCCAGAGTAGTCTTGTCATAAGCAGTCTTTTTGGAGGTGTTACAGCCAAAACGTAATTGTTCATAAGTGGAAACAAAGCCAAGAAACTGACCTGTGCACAAAAACACAAGAACTGAGATGAACAGGACAGGAAACGGTTTTGTCTTAGAAGAGTGGGAGAGCACTACATGGATGAGAACCTGCAGCAAAAAGTAAAAGGTGAAGGTTCACTTCAGGTTTAGAGCTATATTTTTGCAAGCTGGTGATCTGCTCAGAATTAATGAAACCCCCAATGACGAGAAATACTAGCAGATTCTCATCCATCATGCTGTGTTATCAGGTAAGAGTCTGATCAGCCCCAGTTTCGTTCTTCAACAAGACAGAGACCTCAAATACATAAACCAAGGTCATAAAGAACTATTTTCAGCAAACAAAAAAGAGAAAATAAAGTTCTGCAACAAATTGTATAACTTCAACAGAGCCCTGATCTCAACATCACCAAGACTGCCAGGGAATATTTAAACAGTTAAGACTGAAACAGCTAAAGTCTGCAAAATATGTGTGGGACGTTTTTCAAGATGCTTGGAACAAACAATTTCTTGGTTTTCTTAAAAAATTGCACAGTGTACCTAAGACAATTAATCACCACATATTGATTATTTTTTTTACTGTTTACTGCTCTTTATATTAACTATTTTTATAGTTAATACATTTTTATTTCATTCGTTTTAAAATCATCTTAACTTTACATACACTTAAATACTTTTATCCTGAAAATGCTGTTGTGACCTAAAACCTAAGCTACCTCTTAATCTTCCACACTATATAAAGCAGTCCAGAGCATTTTCAGATATCATGTTCATTTCAAAAGTTGCAAGACAATAGGGAAGGCATGATAGCCTTCTGTGTTCTCAAGCACTCCCCATGTTTGCACCAAAAATGTCTTTTTCCCTTTCCATTATCCCCTTCCTAGTGAAAGTACCCATCAGGCATATGGAAAAAAATCCATTCTTCATCTTAACATGCTATATCAATGTATGGAGTCATGGGATTCTGGAGTCTGTCCTGACAGCATTGGTTACAAACACTAGGGTAGCTGAACACTTCATCATAATTCATTCTCATTTGTTCACACACAATATGTTTAGTTAATAATTAACTAAACATGCTTGTTTTTGGGATGTAGAAGAAAAATTGCAGTATCCAGAAAATAAAACCCTTAGTTTCAAGAGGAATTTACAGACTCTACACAGACAGTATTTTTTTCTGCTTTCTGTTCTGAATTGCTACTCCAAATGCTTTATTTGACCCTGTCTACATGCTTCCTACTGTCTGGTCTCATGTAAAGATCTTCTAAAACCTCTGCTGCTACTGCTTTCATATTTCATTGCTATAATACATCATCTCTGCTTAAGAATGGCTTTGCTCTTAAAATGGGGTTAACAATAGGTGGTGTCAACCATAAAAGTGAAGATTGGCTTAGATGATACAATTGGTACTCTGCAGTAATTTGTATACATAAGTTTTACTAAGCTCCATTTTCAGCGTAGTTGACAGTGTGAACAGAGAAGTGGCACAGTTCGCATTACTTCCCATCCATCCATGTCTTGCTTTTGATGCAATGCTTTCTAGCTCCAGCTTCAAATTGAGCAATATAAATTCAGCTAAAGTGAAATAATTGTCAGTATTGAGTATTTTCTCTCTTTTAAGGGTAAGAGGAGTAAAGACTAGCAGAGGGTGATATATCTCCAAAACTACAACCTCAGAGACACAGCCACCTTTTCTACTTTGTTTCTATGTTCTCTTTAAGATTCAGGGAATGATATCATTTGAACATAATGCTAACAGTGCATTTTAGTTTACTTCCAACTAAATAGATTTTTTTTTCTTTTGCTTTCAATTATTACCTGTAAATGCTGCATTAGATGTCTGTTTTAATGGGAGATGTAAATTAGTACATTTCATGCATTCTGTGCTTCATAGCATCTCAGGGAACAGTGATTCTGGAGTGTCTGAATTTCTTAAAGCACAGTATTACAGGAATTCTTTTTCTGTTTATGATGTATTCCAGACTTTCCAGAAGTAACTATTAATAATATTTTAGCAACAAATGCATGTGTTTTGCACATTGTAAGCATACATCTGGATAACAGCATGTGGATTATGCAACAGTATTAAGGTGATTGTAGCCGCCGAAGTATAAGCATGTTGAAAGAAATCTCTCAGTCCAAAAGTTGGTTTTAAAAATATTTAGTGAAAATTAAAGGCAAATAATCCACACAAGATTAAAAAAAAAAGTTGTTACACACATAGAATAAAAAACAAAAAAAGGGAAAAATGTATCTTTTCTAAACTTAGCTTTTCTTGAGAAACTTTGCTTATTTCTGTACTTAAAAGTTCTTTACTTCTTCTTCTATACTTAAAGATTCTTAACTTCTTTTTCTGCACGCTTTAAACGTACGCCGCAGCACTTACAATTAAGCGCTTTGTCTTACATGTTACTTGATACATAAAACATGCACACAAGGTACGCAATTCTTAAAAGACATGAAAGGCACAAGAGGCACGGTTTAAAATCATGTGCCCTCTACACCTTACACATGGCACTAACTGAGAATAATGTTTAGTCAGAACTGTTAGAAATGGCTAGAATATACCAATTCAATTCTACTTATGGGGGTTATAGGAACCGCCCATAGATTATGCATTGTCATTTAGTAAAATATTTATGAATCTTGTGTAACTAGGAAATGGCTCTTACAGTGATTCTTTTTTTTCCTCCATGGACATTTCTCACATTGTTCGCTGTTGTATAGAACTGGTAACCATTGGGTTTTAATACAGCATACAGTACACATTTTTCTCTTGTTCTGCATGAAAACATGAGATTTATTTTTTTCTTGGACATCACTGCAAACTACATGTGGTAAGTCCATCCATCCATTGTCTCCCGCTTATCCGAGGTCGGGTTGCGGGGGCAGCAGCTTGAGCAGAGATGCCCAGACTTCCCTCTCCCCGGCCACTTCTTCTAGCTCTTCTGGGAGAATCCCAAGGCGTTCCCAGGCCAGTCGAGAGACATAGTCCCTCCAGCGTGTCCTGGGTCTTCCCCGGGGCCTCCTCCCGGTTAGACGTGCCCGGAACACCTCACCAGGGAGGCGTCCAGGAGGCATCCTGATCAGATGCCCGAGCCACCTCATCTGACTCCTCTCGATGCGGAGGAGCAGCGGCTCTACTCTGAGCCCCTCCCGGATGACTGAGCTTTTCACCCTATCTTTAAGGGAAAGCCCAGACACCCTGCGGAGGAAACTCATTTCAGCCGCTTGTATTCGCGATCTCGTTCTTTCGGTCACTACCCATAGCTCATGACCATAGGTGAGGGTAGGAACATAGATCGACTGGTAAATTGAGAGCTTCGCCTTGCGGCTCAGCTCCTTTTTCACCACGACAGACCGATGCAGCGCCCGCATTACTGCGGATGCCGCACCGATCCGCCTGTCGATCTCACGCTCCATTCTTCCCTCACTCGTGAACAAGACCCCGAGATACTTGAACTCCTCCACTTGGGGCAGGATCTCGCTACCAACCCTGAGAGGGCACTCCACCCTTTTCCGGCTGAGGATGTGGTAAGTAACACATAAAAATATATATCTTTATATATAACTAGACATTAAGCCCGTTACAGTAACAGGCGCTAGAACAGTAGTGCATAAACATTAGTAGGAACAGCCTATATTAAATGGCAAGGGACCTTGACCTCATTCTGTTTTTTGTCTTAATTTTTTTCAAAAATATTTTAGCAAGAAGCCTAAAGTAAAATAATAATAAAAATAAAGTAGAAACGTATATGACAATACAGTAAGTACAATTAATATTACATTTATCCTCTCCTCTGTGGCTATTGATTGATGTGTTGTGTCTGTTTGAAGATCTCTTATCCTGCCTCTCTTTATTTTAGCTTGTTGCTGACGCAGTGATTTTCGTTCATCTGCAGTAAGACTTGCTCTCTTAGCTCTGTGTGTTTTGGCATTTTTCTGACGCTCATTTTCCTCTTCTTCAATAGATCTGTTTCCTCGTCTTTGTCTTTCTCTTTGAGAATTTTTTTTACGCTCATTTTCCTGTTCTTCTATAGATCTATTTGCTCTTCTGAGTCTTTCTCTTTTATCGTTTTTCTAACACTCATTTTCTTTTTCTTCAATTGATCTGTTTCTTATTATTTATGCTCGTGTTTTTCTTTGTCTTTCAGCCTTTCTTCTGTTGATGTTTACTTGCGAAGCTGACCGTTCTTCCAGGAGATGTTGCTTATATAGGATTTGATTGTCTGTGTCTTTTGTCCTACTTGACGTGTCCTTGTTTTGGGTGGCATGTTGTTAGTAGATAGTCACAGTAATATAGGCTTGTACATCCGTAATATTTTCTCTTACAGTAATACTGGCTTGTATGTGGCTGTAATATGCGTCACTGTATTGTGTGCCTTTAATTTTCTCTAGCAGTAATACTGGTTTGTATTTCCATAAAATGCCTGTAATTTTCTCTGACAGTAATACTGGCCTTGATGTCCGTAATATGCGTTTAATTTTCTGTCACAACAGTGGGCAATCAGCAGAGTCTCCCCAGCAAGTGATGTAATGTGTGGCGTGCAGCTGATAATCGTGCCTGTGGTGTCTCTCCAGCAAGTACTGTGCAGTTCCCCAGCAAGTATTTTAATCTGTGCTGGCGTGCAGCTGATTATTGTATGTGTGGCGTATCCCCAGCAAAGGATTTTATTTGCGCAGCCGTGACTACCCAATCAGCACTCTCCCCAGCAATGATGTCCTTTATTTGCTTATCATGCATGGCCGTGGCTAGGCCATTCACTGTGTGCCCAGCTTCCAGCGTGTTTGGGGCACATGTGCGGGGCACGGTGCGATGCGAAGTGCGGCCCTGCGCACGCGCAGTTCACCAGAAGACACACACACACGGACACCGCTGACCTCTGGACGCACACAGGGGTTTTATTAAAGAGGATACGCTACTGTGGCTGTTTGCTTGTCTGTCCAGGATTTTAAATCACCTGTAGCTTGCAAACCATTTGACCTACGTGACATCTACTATTCAGTTTTGGCGTGATGATTGACTTCCAAGGTTATTCCTCTTTTTATTTTTATTTTATTTTATATTGTAGAATCAACTCTCAGCAATGGCCAGCAGGGTGGCCATGTGGCGCATGTATATGGGCGCCATTCTCATCCCTACCACCTTCACCGTCACTTCCCCTACCTCTTCATATCTTAAATCATTCTTGAGGCATGTTGAAGACTTAAGTGCCAGCTTAAGTGAAAAATTAAAGAAAACGTACTGAGTAATTGCAACACAAACACTGACTTAATCAGTTTTAACATGAAAAGATGCCGATGAAAGAAGAGAAGAAGCGGGCCACTAGGGTGGAGAAAAGAAGAGCTGCTCAGGAAGCAGCAAGCGCATCAACCTCTGAGCAAACGAATGCTAAATGTACAGAGAAAGAGTATGAAAACTATGAAATAGTCTGCTCATAAAATAGAAAGATGGGTAGTTAATATGAATTGTGTCAGTTCTCTGTTTACACTGTAACTACACTGAAATTGAGCTTAGTAAAACCCATGTCTACAAATTAATGCAGTGCACCAGGTGAGTGATTTGAGCAATTTAATGGAAAATATTTCAAATAAAACTAATTTCACTGGAATGTAATTTATTTTGTAAGCATATTTTATAACTAGAATGACCATAATAATGGAATTACAAGGTACAGAAAACACAACAATGGATGGATGGAAAATTTATAATTGGTTTTAGGCAATTAGAACTGGGATATTTTTTAGCATGTATAAAACGACTAATTCCTTATTGTACTAAGTATCATAATAAATGTTTAAAGCTGTGAATTAGACCTAGTTATCTCAATAAATGTCTTACTGGTAAAGTTAATGTTGCAGTTAATTTCAACCTATTTTCAGTAGACAAGTGCTTTATTATCACATATTTCACATCCTTGTTGGTAATATTGATCCAGCCATCAACAAAAAAGCCTCCATGCATTGCAGTTTCTTAGCCCTCTCTTCTTTCTTCTGTAGGGTGCTTAATGATAAAGAGAAATACAAATGAGCTCATCTCTGCTGTGAACAGTCAGGACAGTTGCTGTTAATTCCAAATGTAACCACCTCTTTAAAGGCTGCTATCAATTATTTTGAATTATCTTGTGTCTACTTAAATAATTGGCAAAGGGCAATGTGCATAACTAAGCAATTCAGAAATGATAATAGAGATGCAGCTTGTGCAGTAGAGCAGGTAAGTTGTGTCTGTGTTCCGTTTATTTGGTGTGAGTGTAAAAACAAAGACAAAAAAATTAGTTAATAAACATCATAAATATTAAGGCTTAATCAACAAGAGAAAGTCAATTCATAAACTTGATATATAAACATTCACAATCCTTATTTTAAATAATGGATTTTATGAAAGGCACCAGCCTACTTTACCTAAACATGTACTGGTCCATAAGATACAGTGCTCTCTACTTAACTCTCTCCTGTTAAACACACTCCTTTTGTTACAAACTCAACTCTCTTCCCTTCACTAGTCAAGCTCTTGCCTCTGATTCTGCTCTCTACTACAACAGGGCTTGACATATACCATCAGTCTGAGATCACTTCCAGGGTTATGTATCCTGTGCAGAAACTTACTCAGGCTCTGTGCCTAGAGGTCTCACTGACAGGCGGTTGTACTCCTGAACTCCAGATAACATTCAAAGGCATCACTTAGGTAGTCTGTACTTCCCTATATCTATCAAGGGACCAAAACCATTGTAACGGTCGACCGGAATATGTGTTATGTACCTGTAAGTTTGTACCTTTTCCCATACCTGTTTTAGTGGTACGCCTTTATGTGCAAGGCCAGCCCTTGATACAGAGGGAGGGGAGCTCCTGGCTTGGAGGGCCAACAGACTGTATGGGGAGGAGCTATCCGTTTGTAAATAGGTGGCGGGAAAAAAGAAGAGGGCAAGGAGAGAGGAGGAGGAAGCCATAACAGGAAAAGGCACAAGGGAAAGGATTAACACTCTTGGATATCGTCAGGTGAACCCGGGTTCATTGAAAGCCAAATAATTTTTTCTTTCGAGAGGAAGGCATACGGGAGAGGACTTGACGGACCAGCACTAGGAACTGTTAATCAAATACATTTCCCGGAATATGATATATGGTCGGCGCCTCATTTCCCCACGCTAGACGGAGCTCAACGCTACGGTTCAGATAAGACTTTAAAAAACTATAAATTCATTGTTCTTTTTTTTTGTGTTTTCCATCTGCTAAAGTCCTTATTAGTAATGTATGTTTTCTAGGGTTTGTGTTGTGATTTTGTGCGGGGAGGGGGAGCGCTGCAGCGCGATATTATACATATAAGGTTTTCTGTTGTTGTTGTTGTCCCGGTGATAATGTGTATTGTCTATCAATAATCATTTCAACTTTATCCTGCTCTTGCTGGTGTGTCTCTATAATTTGAAGTGGTGTAGTAGAAAGTAGTGTTGGTCACTCGCGCCCCGGATTATTTAATTATTATAATCGTGCCGGAGCTGAGAGCGGTACAGATTATTGGTGGCCCGTACGGGGAGCTGGTTGACTAAATATTATCCACCGTATTTCTTTTTTGCCACACACAAGCCGTCAGGATGTCGACTGAGAGCACTGAGCAGCAGTTTGCCGACTCTTGTGCAACGCCGGAGCGAGGTGAATTGCTAGGTCGCCACGTTATGGTCAGAGCACAAGAAGAGGCGGATGAGGCAGCGAGCCTGCTAGACACTTTATATATTTCAACTCTGAAGAGCCAGGGTCAGGAATTTATGGATGCCTCACTGAACTTGCAGCCCCCATGGGCAGAGGTGCAGGTGCAGCTGGACGAGCTTCAAGTCCGGATAGATGAAATGAGTGAAGGGGCGGTAGCTCGGAAAGAAGCTCTGCATGGATACGTGGATTCGGCGGGGGCCGAGTTGCGGGAGTGGGTTCATGTACATCTAAGAAGTCTGGAACAAAAGCTGGTAGACTGCTTACTGCGGCGCGATCAGCAATGGGAGGTAGAAATACAGGACGCGATGAGGAGGAGTATTACTACGTACTTTCAAACTCCGCGCCGATCGACGCTATTGGTGGAAGCGCGGCCGTCCTACTCCTCTACTGCTGCAGCTGCTGTACGGCTGGAGTTTCCAAAACTGGAAACCTCCTGTAAATCGGCAGAGGTGCTTCAATTCATTGAACAAGCAGACGCGTTTTTAGAACTGCACCCATTAACGCTAGCTGAACTGATGGGCTTCTTGAGTACGTCTCTACAGGGACCAGCGCCCCACTGGTGGCAGGCGGAAAAGAATAATATTAAGGACTGGGCATCTTTCCGTACGGCTTTTTTGGAGGCCTTCTTACCTGCTGACTACCAAACTGAAGTCGAAGAACAGCTCCTGGCCACTCGGCAGGGTAAATCTCAACCCATCAGAGACTTTGTTTACGAATACCGTGCGCTCTGTCTAAAATGGAACCCCAATATGTCAGAAGAACACATGGTTAGACGCATTCTGGGTGCTTGTAACCCGCGGCTTGCGGTAGCACTTAGGGGCACGGTGAGTTCTGTACAGTCCATGGTAAAAATCGGATCCTTGATCGAGAAGGATTGGGCTGCTATGAGGGGTAAAAAAGATCCTCCCAGAGACACTTCTAGCAGGGATGCACCCAAGGTCAATTATCCGAAGAACAAGGACCGGTCAGTGGGGGCTGAGCTCACCATGTTAAGCGCACAGTTGCCCTTACTAGTGGTACCGGTGAGTGTGCGGGACATCATCGGGGATGCGGTCATTGATACAGGGAGCACGTTTACCTTAATTAATCGCAGCTTGTGGGAAAAAATAAAGTTGCCCGGCGAGCTACTGAAGGGAGGTGGCACAGTAAAGTTCTTCTTGGCAGACGGGCGAGCATATGGAGATAGTGGCAAGGTTCGAATGCAGTTTAAATTGCAAAATATATCTTGGGAAGTCGAGGTGTATGTCTTGGAGGATGCATTCCTGTCTATGCCACTGCTCTTAGGGCTGGATTCCATCGTGGCAGCCGACATCATTTTACACCCAAGGACTCATGAATACGTAATGCCTGGAGGGGGGGGTGTTCAGTTTTGAGGTAAGAGGGCGTGATGAATTACACTGGCCAAAAGTAAATTACTATTTTGCAGTACCAGTTAAAGATATCAGCCCTGTGGAGGAAAGCATTTGTTCTCAGCCCTGCGAGGTGCAACCTATTCTGGGAAGATGGCCCATGGTATGGACGGACAAACTTGGGCGTACGGAGGTTATTCACCATCATATATACACAGTTGATGAAGTCCCTGTCCGTCAAAGAGCTTACAGGGTCTCTCCTATGAAGAGAAAGGTTATCAAAGAGTGGGTTGATCGTATGCTGCTGGAAGGTATTCTTGAAACCTCTACCTCGGCCTGGGCATCCCCGGTGGTTTTGGTGCGTAAGACCAATGGAACCTTTCGTTTTTGTGTGGATTACCATGGACTGAATGCCAAAACTACCAGTGATGCATATCCTATGCCCCTGGTGCATGAAATTTTAGAATCCTTACACAGCGCAGTGGTTTTTAGCACTTTGGATTTACAATCGGGATATTGGCAGGTATGCATGGGAGAAGACAGTGTGGCCAAGACTGCTGTGATCACTCCTGATGGCTTATTCCAATTCCGAGTAATGCCTTTCGGCCTGAAGAATGCAGGGGCTTCTTTTCAACGCTTAATGGAACAAGTGCTGCGGGGGCTGATTGGGAAGAACTGTTTTGTCTATATTGATGATATCATTGTCTTCTCTTCGTCAATAGAGCAACACCTCCGGGACCTAAATGAGATCTTCTATCGGCTTCAGCAGGCTCAACTGACCCTAAACATCAGTAAGTGTCACCTCGGACAATCTCAACTTACCTTCCTCGGTCATGTGGTATCTGCAAAAGGTATTGGGGTGGATCCAGAGAAAATCATGGCCCTTGTGGACTACCCACCACCTTCGGACATTAAATCCCTTCAGCGTTTCTTGGGAATGGTGGGTTGGTTCCACAAGTTCATACCCAGATTAGCAGACACTGCAGACCCATTACATCGCCTGCTGAAGAAGGGAACCTCATGGCAATGGACTCCAGGGTGCCAAAAGGCATTTGAGCATCTGAAGAAACATCTGATGGAACCTCCAGTTTTGGCACAACCTATTTCACTGCTCACCTTCCAAGTCCAGACCGACGCTAGTAATGTGGGGCTTGGGGCTGTATTAACGCAGTTCAAAGAGGGAGAAGAACAAGTAATTGCCTATGCATCAAGGTCTCTCCGTGGCCCCGAACTAAATTATTCAGCATCCGAGAAGGAGTGTCTCGCAGTCGTGTGGGCAGTGGAAAAGTGGCGTCATTATCTTGAGGGATCATTATTCGAGGTGTATACTGACCACCGTGCTCTGGCTTGGGCATTTAACTGCTCAAAGATGTCCTCACGACTCACCAGATGGGTTCTTCGTCTCCAGCAGTTCACCTTTAAGGTTTTTTATCGAAGGGGTTGTGGAAATGTGGTTCCAGATGCGCTGTCCTGGGTTCCAGAGCCTAGGGAAGTTTCGTCAATTGCCCTGATTTCGACTCGCCGTTGGGACCTTCCACTTGACGTATCAGATATAGCCCGAGCCCAGGATAACAGTCTGGTTTGTCGGGAGGTAAGGGAGAACTCTGGGTCGCGGACGGGACGCATTAATTTCCAAGAACTCCAAGGGATATTGTATCGCTGTGTGCCATCGAAACTCGGGGGTGAGAAATACCAACTAGTCGTCCCCGAGGCTCTTCTTCCAGAGTTCTTGGCTTATTTTCATGACAGCCCTTTCGGCGGTCACCTTGGCAGATTGAAGACTCTAAAAAAGATATTAGAGGTAGCCTGGTGGCCCACCGTGAGGAAGGACGTGTGGAAACATGTGAGAACCTGTACCATATGCCAGCAGTACAAAAACCCACCTGGGCTTCCGGCAGGACAACTGCAATCAACAAATATCACTGAACCAGGAGAGATCTGGGGAATTGACATTATGGGTCCATTACCACCAAGTAAGAACAAGAGGACCGTCCTGGTAGTGGTGGTAGATTATTACTCTAAATGGGTGGAGCTTTTTCCTTTGCCAAATTCAACAACTGAACGGCTGTGCTCCATCCTAAGGAATGAGATGTTTACCCGCTGGGGGGTTCCAAAGGTCATCGTTTCCGATAGAGGTCCACAATTTACCAGCTCTGAGATGGAAAGTTTCATGAAGGAATGGGGGGGTAACCCATAAGAAAACCACAGCCTACCATCCACAATCCAACCTCACGGAGCGAGTGAATCGTACCCTGAAAACTATGATAGCCTCCTATGTCGGTACCCGCCACCAGGATTGGGATCAGAGGCTTCCAAAGTTAAGAATGGCCCTCAATTCCGCGTGGCATGAGAGTACTGGTGAATCGCCTGCTTGTTTGGCTCTCGGAAGACAGATATTGGGTCCCCTTGAGTGGCTTGTCACTCCCCCAACTCCTGATTCATTCCAATATTGCAAAGTTTTGCAGTTAGAAAATTTAAAAGATATGGTTAAAGAGAGATTGGTGCATTCCAAGGCTAAACAAGCCCGGTTTTACAATAAGCGCCGAAAGAAGGTTACATATTCTGAAGGGGACCGGGTTTGGCTGAGGACACACTACATCTCAAAAGCATCATCCAGATTTACATCTAAGCTAGCGCCAAAATGGTTTGGTCCAGCCACAATATTAAAACAATTAGGGCCCGTTAATTACCAAGTCCAATGGCAAACTGACAGTAACATGAAAACAGATACATTCCATGTGACCAAAATGAAACCCTACTATGCCCCCATGGAGGGTTTGGGGAGGGGAACTCTGTAACGGTCGACCGGAATATGTGTTATGTACCTGTAAGTTTGTACCTTTTCCCATACCTGTTTTAGTGGTACGCCTTTATGTGCAAGGCCAGCCCTTGATACAGAGGGAGGGGAGCTCCTGGCTTGGAGGGCCAACAGACTGTATGGGGAGGAGCTATCCGTTTGTAAATAGGTGGCAGGAAAAAAGAAGAGGGCAAGGAGAGAGGAGGAGGAAGCCATAACAGGAAAAGGCACAAGGGAAAGGATTAACACTCTTGGATATCGTCAGGTGAACCCGGGTTCATTGAAAGCCAAATAATTTTTTCTTTCGAGAGGAAGGCATACGGGAGAGGACTTGACGGACCAGCACTAGGAACTGTTAATCAAATACATTTCCCGGAATATGATATATGGTCGGCGCCTCATTTCCCCACACTAGACGGAGCTCAACGCTACGGTTCAGATAAGACTTTAAAAAACTATAAATTCATTGTTCTTTTTTTTTGTGTTTTCCATCTGCTAAAGTCCTTATTAGTAATGTATGTTTTCTAGGGTTTGTGTTGTGATTTTGTGCGGGGAGGGGGAGCGCTGCAGCGCGATATTATACATATAAGGTTTTCTGTTGTTGTTGTTGTCCCGGTGATAATGTGTATTGTCTATCAATAATCATTTCAACTTTATCCTGCTCTTGCTGGTGTGTCTCTATAATTTGAAGTGGTGTAGTAGAAAGTAGTGTTGGTCAGTCGCGCCCCGGATTATTTAATTATTATAATCGTGCCGGAGCTGAGAGCGGTACACCATTATGAAGGAACCCATTATTGTCCACTAGTTGATTGGGGAACTCCTGTGCAACATGACAATATTCCCCAATGTGCTTACTTTCCTGGGATAATAAGTTCCAGAGTCACACACAATATTAGTGTGTCATGTAACCCCTGTGTTTATGACAGCAAAATATAATTCTGATTGGGCTTTGTTCTCAGGACCTTGTAGGGTTCTGTGAGTGTTCCATAGATAAGCTAGGAGTATTGGAGAGAAAAATCTGGTGTTAGATTCCTTTTCCTCTGCAAAGCATCGTGATCATAATTTATTATTTGTTAGCTATTTTAAATTGGATACATCAGTTTTTTCCAGCAAACCTTACTTAATGCCACATACTTCATTTGCCACATATTTGTTTTTTTGTATACTGAAAATGTAACATTTTATTTAGTAATCTTAGACCTTAAAGGCTATTTAAAATATACTTGTTTATCCTGGTATCACAGAATGGCAACATGTTGCATATTGGTTAGACTTGCAAATAAGTGTTTCCCTGTACTTTGTACGTGTGACAACCTACTACTACTACTACCACTGCTAATATTATACAGTATAATTTATGTCAAATTTACAGAGAAATGCCTGTAAATTTAAAAAAAACACTCACACTAAAAACATTAAAATGCAAGCTTGAAGTTGCTATCCCTGCACTGATTTCTAATATAAGATGTATAGAAATGACAGAAGTCCAGTCTATGCATCTGAATTATTTGTTTAGCTAGAATCTACTTTGTCTCAAAATCTTTCAGATATTTTTTAAGAGTATCTGTCCAACAATTTTCTCACTCAGTTATCTTGTTTGAAGTCTTGGGGATCTGATGCCTATTCCAATAGAACTGGGCACACCATGGAAAGAACTATGTGCCAGTCTCAAGACCTTATCATGCGCCAATCAAATCTAGACAAGTTTAGAAATAAAATGGAGGACTTATAGAAAGTCACAGGCAGACATGAGGAGGGCAAGCACACTCTACACAAGTAGACGCTATTCCATTATTCAAGGCCCAGTAAAGGCTATGAGCCATCACTGTTAACCACTGTGCTAGCATGTTTGATTATTATAATCATGTTTATTAGGATAAAGAAATATTATTAGGATAATAATATTATTATATATATATAGAACAAATCACAGCACAGAAACTGCACTCTTGAAGAATGAAGTAAGAATAGAAAATATATTTGGAAAAGGACAGCAAAGTGAAAAAATTAAATTATTTAATTTAACATAATTAAATTTGACAAATGTTTTAGAATTTTTAAGTAGTTTTATTAGGGTAAAGTGTTTTAGATAAGATAGTTTTAATGTAAAAAATCACAAAGGATGAAAATAAATTTAACACAAAAAAAGATTTTAAGTAGGTATATGCACAGGAACTCCTAAATAAAATTATTATTTGAATAAATTAATGTTTGAACTGACTGAGTCTTCAACAACTTGTATGACTTTTCAATTTATGTTTAATTACATAAAAAACTATGAAGTCTACTGCATAACTTATACTAAATCTTAACAAGGATAACTTTATATGTGTAGTACATACATGGAGGGTATACAAATGTGCACAAAAAGACTGATAGGTTATGCTAATTTGTTGCATATACTCTGTTTTGTTTTTCATAAATATATCTGCGTTTAGTGGTAACTATGGAAACTGGAGAAAGGCAACAATTGATTCAAGCAGGAACTAGGTAGTACTGCCATGTCCTCATTATTTGTTTTTATGAAGGTTTAGCAATTACTATACTTTGCCAGGAAGACATAAAGCATAATTGGTGTTAAAATTCATAAAGTGAATAAATAAAATGCTTATAAACTGCAGACAGCCATGCTGTTCATGCTGAGATTGCAAGCTGTTGAAAGCCCATCAGTGCAGAAGACTTCACAGACATCTGATCACCCAGATTTCAGTTTGAAACAGAAGCAACTTGAATGGTGGGACCAGCCTACCAGCAAAACGGAACTAGCAAAATCTACTTCTCATTGGAGACTTTTATTAAATCACTGAATGTGTTCTTCCCACTATACCTGTAAAAGGCTTGGCATTACACGTCATCCATTTGTTTCTAGAGTAGTAAATAAGACTTCTAAACTAAACACAGTATCATCTGAAAACAATAATAAAAACAATATGGCTGTCAGAGTTTAAAAACTTGTCAAAATGTGCATTCAATTTATTCTTTTATCCTGGTTTATTTTAAACAGACTTGAGTATACACTGCAACTGGAGAAAATCCTGACAGTATGGAGAATATGTAAATGCCATGTAAACAATTATCAGGTTAGTAAACCCTGATTCTTTGCGCTGTTGGACAGCAACACTAAAATGCCAAATAAATACTCAACACAACTGAGCTTCCTGACTCTACTGCAATACCTTACTTGTTTTACCTTTGATTTTAAATTTAAAGGGTATTTAAGACACTTAGATATGTGTGAAATGCTGGAAGATTTTTAATCAATAAGTTGTAATAAAAGTTATTTGAATTTACAGAATGTATTTAATCTACTTGTTATTATTCCTAAGTGTGATTCAGGCTCGCAATTCTGTTCAAATTCAGTTGAGTTGGAGTCACACTTGGGGTGACATGTAATGATCAGCATTACAGTGTTAACACTGAGTGCCTCTTGAGATAGTATTCTGCTGCCATCTAGTGGATGAAATAACATTCATTCTGCAAAAAAAGAAAACTGATATTTCAATGTGTTCTTCCACTTTATAAAAACTCTGCAGTAACTCATAAATATTTATTAATGGAGCAAAGACTTCATACAAAACCACAACGGCAAAGGAAAATCCGTAAAGCCAGTTATACAGTTGTGGCCAAAAAGTTTGAGAATTTCACAAAAACTGAACCAGTGCTTGAATTAAGAACAGTGATGATGATGTGAATTGGCCATCAGTGAAACTGCCCCCTGTTTGGATTATGACCTACAAAGTTTCAGTGATGTTGGTGTCAGCTTCATTCTACTTCTGCTTGTTTTCCATTTACGGGTAACCTTGGTCTAAAGATTATCTGGACTATTTATGATTTGTTGATGATAGTGTGGTGGAGAAAGTAGTTGTTGAAATGAACCACTATTTTGGGCAGTGTCGGAAAAGTCACAGCAAATCTCAACTGCAGACGACATGTGGGTGTTTTTCAGTCTCCTGATACTGCAGGCGATACTGGATAAACCAGTCCAGAGATAGATTGTTCTAGACACTTATTTTCTGAGAAATTATGAGTATAATTTTTCACTCATTATGAAATCCCCACATTCCACTAATAATAATGACTATGATGAAGCCAGTCACCAAGCACTGAAACTGTTCAAACTGTGGGATGTGTATCAGGTGTTCATCAAAAATTTGAAGAAGGTGTATGTTCCCTATCATGACATAAGTATTGCCAAATGTCTCATGGATTACAAGGAAAGGCTATCAAGGATATAGTAAACTGCATTCAAATGGGCATGATTTGGCATCAAGTTGTACGTGCTGTGCAAAGCAAACTCTGGGTATGTCTGGAACTCAATAGTTATCACTGGTAGAAGGACCAAGTCGCAAGTGCAGTCAATTCCTTGTTGCTACATCATCTGTGATGTTACTGGTGGACCCTTTGCTTGTCCAAGGTTACTGTATAATGATGTACAGTTTTTATGCCTCATCTGATCTGCATAAGACTTTACCTCAAAAGAATATGGCACTGTAGGACCAAATTGCTGTGATATGCAGGTGACTCCAGTCACATGAATATGTCAAGCTGCACTATGGTGCACTACCTATACAGCAAAAAGATAAAATGATTGCGAACAATCTGAAGAGCAAGAAACACGTCTGCCTCCTTACACTGTTCACAATGCAGCAACTGTCAACATTCAGGCCATTAGAAATATAAAAGTCACCAAAAGTCACATCTTGCACTGTAGTAGGCTACAATAACACAAGGAGCATGTCGGTTGTGTGGGTCAGGGAGTGACATTATGCCCTGTCATGCACAAGAAACAGAAAAAATATAAGAAAAGTGCGCAAACAAGCACACGTTTTTCTAATGTCCTGGTTGTTACATTGGACTGTGTGTTGGTGACTGTTTCAAAACATAATCACATGAATAAAGTGTACTAAATCTGCATCAGTACAGCAATGGGCATTGGACATACATTTCCTACCGTATTTATGTTGATGTTTCAATATTCACTTGTTTCTGCTACACATAACAACAGTTTTTGCTGTTAAAAAATTCAACAATTTTGGCTCATTTTTCTGATGATAAACATAATGCTAGGAAGGTTAATAAATAACCAATAACTCAATTGGTAACTGTGCTTATAATCAATGTAACTTATTTGAAATACATTAAATACAATATATGTAGATGAGTTGATTAGAAACCCGTAAAGGATAACAGCATGTAATTAAATTAATTAAACTTACATTAAATTAATGTAAGTTAAATTAAATTAACTGTAAACAAACAGGTGTTTAATAAGTTAAAACAAGAAAGCTCATTTTGCACCAGACAACTTTATTTTCTTGATTGCACCTCACAGATGCTGGGACTATAGTCACTTGAACATTGATGTAAAAAGCATGTGACTCCATAAAATCCCAAGTGTCTGATACCACTTCCACAAATTATTAGTTTAGCTGTAAGCCATAATAAATTATATCCAGCCTTTAATTAACCCTTGCATTCAAACTTTCAATGGAAAGTGACCTTACTTTATCAGAAATCTACACAAAAATCTAATTGAATGAAGGTCATGCCCGGAGTATAAAAATTTGAGATTGTCACAGTATGATTCCCTGCAGGTATGTCTTTAAAATATAGACTAAATCAAATCTAGTCTAGTTCCACCAATGCTTATGTAGCATATCAGGCAACAAGTTGTTTCCAGTGAATATAATAGGCCGCAATTTCATCCACCTTAGCCCATGATATATTGAGTCGTTTCAGATCATCAATGAATGTTCCTCGCCAGGTTATTTGTGGTTGTCCACGATTTAGATCTTTTGAGACAATTGAATAGGAATAATCTTTATATAGTTAAATATTAGAGTGATAGCATATGTATTTAAATAAAGGTGATTATTTGTTAAATACATTTCATTTGTTTGCAACTTTTCAAAAGACCGTCAGTTCTTTAACCCATCAGGAGTGCCTAAAGTCAATATGTAACACTGAAATAATGTAGTACTAGGGTGTTGCACCGTGTTAGCCATTATGAATGTAGTGAAAAGTCAAATAAATTGACACTTTTTATTGGCTAACTAAAAAAAATTGTAATCTTTTTTAGTTAGCCAATAAAAAGTGTCATTTTACTTGACTTTTCACTACTGGAATAACGGCAAAATTTCACCATCCTGGAAATTTTCATTTCAACCACAGACAGAATGGCCAGAGACATTACATGCAGTTAAATTGCCTACAAAACTGGATCAACAATATGAAGTAATTCAGGTCAGCACATTGATTTATGTTTTGGGGAGTAAGGTTAAAAGCAAGGCGTCAAATTTTTGTAAGGGGGATTTTGAAAGTAAGTTTGATATTAGGAAAATTTGAGAAATATTATTTCCCAAATGGAACATGGTGGACTGTGAGAAATTGTGCTTATCAGAACGCTATATAAACATTAAAAACATTTTGAGGTCATCATGTGCAGAGATGAACATATCCAAGATCATATAAATGTTGGCCTGGTGGATGAATAACTTTCATGTTCTGTAAGTCACAGTGACTGTTAGACCTGGTATTAAGGATAACTATACAGGTAATAAACAGTAAATGGAGGTTTAGAACAAAAATGTGCATGGAATATGGCATACAAATTGTGGAAGATGTGGCATAATACAATACAAAAAAACTGACAAAAAATGTACACTAAGAAAACCTGTCTATATATTGTGAGAGGCAGCCGGCAGTTTATCCCGACCAACACATGATGGTCGCTAGATGGAGTCCTCCCTGCAGCATGGAAGTGCCCCGGATTCCCGCAGGGTATCATTGAAGATGGAGTTCGGCTTCACAGCCCTGCTGGGTGCCATGGGTGCCGCCGTGTGATGCTGCAGGGAGACAAGGGGATTGTTGTTTCCCGTATAGCTCATAAGTACTCCCAAGTCACAGAGACGAAAGAACAGAAGTACTTCCGGGCTGAAGAAAAATATAAGTCTTCATCTGACCCGGAAATGCTATGGAATCACATGGACAGAAGGACAGAAACACTTCCAGGTTGAGGACTATTTAAAGGACTATGGGAAACCCAGCAAGCTGAGCTGGAGTTGGGAGGTAGAGTGATGGAGCTGCTGGGAGGAGAGGAGGATTTATTGTATTTGATTATTGATTTATTGTTTATGGTGGTGTTAGTGGTGTCTACTGTGGCATAATATCAGAAAGAAGAAATTAAAATTATTTCTGGTGCTTTTACCTGGTGTCTGGACGTTTTGTCTGTGGGTTTGGAGGAGCGACAGCGCCCTCTAGTGTCACAATATACTTCTTTACACACGTGATCCCAAAACTTTGGGTGCATGAATTTTTAAAAGATGATGAGTATTTTTATAACAATGTAGCTGTGCAGCCCTATACTCAATCAATTTACTAATCTATTTTTAGATTCTGTAGCATATCTAACAGCAAGTTTTATGGACCAAGCAAGATTATGATATAGTATGAAATATGTAAGGTGTTACAATATAAACAATATGGCTTCTTATTCTTTTCTTATTTCTATGTTGGGTTCATGCGGTTGATCAACCTTCTTCAAACAGCTTGGACCGACACTTCACCAGTCAAGCCCTTTTCTATCAGATGTTCTTTTACTTTATCCATCCACTTCTGCTTCGGCCTCCATCACTTTCTCTTCTCCGGCACTTACATTCCCATCACTGTTTTGCCCACGTATTCATTGTCTCTCCTTATCACATGTCCTTACCACTTCAACCTGCTTTCCTGCAATATCTTAGAAATCTCTTCCACTTTTGTTGTACCTGTAATTGTCTCTTTTCTTATTCTGTCCTTTCTTGTATCTTTAAACATTTAACTAATGTCTACCACATCTAACTTCTTCTCCTGCACTCTCTTTACTGGTTTACTGACCCATTGCTGGCCTTACACTGTCGTAAAAAATCTTACCTTTTATTTTTGCTTTAATTCTTCAACCACACAATATGCCTTATACCTTCTTCCAATTGTTCCATCCACACTGCACTCTATGGGTTATCTCTGTATCTAATTCTCTATCTTGGGCCACCACGGATCCTAGATATTTAAATCTATCCACTTTTTTTAACATAACCTAATACACTCAAACCTGCTTGATCTAGTTCTGGGACTTAGAGGGTCAGTGCCTAATGTGGTAGCACTGGGCACATGGCAGTAACCAGCCTGGATGGGGCACCATTCCACTGCATGTAAATAATGATGTAGAAATTAATTATTTAATTATGAAAATAGTGATCTTTCTGCTTTGTATCTGGATAGGCGTGTGTCTTTTTTACTGGAAGTATTGAGTTTGGGAACAAATGTCTCAAATGAATTATAATTTTAAGACCTAGCAGCAAAGTTTTTTTTTTGAGGCAGCTGAGAAACAAAGAGAGCAGTGGGTGAGTGGTGAATGACTGAACTGTGTGATTTGTATTTACAGTAGGTGTAATATGTCACTTACATTCCTGCCAAAAACTTGTATGCACCTTTATTTAGCTACAGTGTCATGTAGAACATGTTGGGTAAATATGAAAATAGTTTTTAAACTCTTTGCTAGAAAGCACCCACAACAGCACAAAGCACTGCTAAAAACATTACCAGAATACAGCATCTTACACATTTCAACATAAATTATGCTGATTCTTTACAGCATGGTAGATTAATATTGCAGGTTACTCACATATTATTAGTTCACGGACCATGAAAAAAAAAAATCAGTCCTAAATAAGCATTCTCACTATCAAAGAAATTGAATGCAAATAATTTATACCATTCCATACCATTTCATAAGCCTGCTTAATCCTGAGCAGGGTCACTGGGGCATGGAGCCTATCCCAACAAGCATAGCATGAATGACAGGAACATCAGTCCATCACAGAGTAGACACACATACATATTAGCATCGCTGATCCACCTAACCTTCATGTCTTTGGACTGTGGGAGGAAACTGGAGCACCCAGAGTATACCCACACAGACATGCGGAGAACATGCAAAGTCCACACTGGGAGGACCCAGGATGCAAGCCCTGGTCTCTTTATTATGAGTCAGCAGCACTCCAATAACTTATCTTAATTATAAAAATTGCTTTCATAGATTTAAATTTCAAAGTGTTTGGGATTCAAGAGGCTGTTATGTAACATCACATACTACACCTTGATCTTTGCCAAAAACATGTTTGTAGGTCACCTGGGTCCTCATTTATAAACGGTGCGTACGCACAAAAATGTTGCATACGCCCGTTTATACACTCACATCGTGATGTATAAAACCTAAACTTGGCATAAAATCATGCACATTTTCACGGTAGCTAAATGCTTGGCAAACGCAAATTCTCCGCTCGGTTTTGCAAACTGCCGGCACCCAGCGTCGAAGCAGTGCTTTTGTTCCAGTGTGGTTTCCCTTTCTTTTTTAGATCCACATTCCTGACGCGGCTTTATCATATACACTGACATTAACCACATATTGTTTATTAGTTTAAGGCATCTGATTGTAATTAACCTGTAACAATATAATGGTTCACGGAATGGCCAAACTATTCCAAATACCATAGCTGCTTTAGTGTTGTTACTCTCACTGTACCTTCTTCTTCTTCTTTCAGCTGCTCCCATTAGGGGTTGGCACAGCAGATCATCTTTTCCCATATTACTCTCACTGCACCACTCGAAATATTTATATCACTGTATCTGAGTGTGGAATCACAGCTCTGCAGTAGCTGAGCAGAGAGAGAATTATCAATATACAGCATCTAGCACACGCTGCCTCAGCCATGTTCCCTATTTGAACTGCTCTCATATGACAAAGGCTTCAGAGCATTTCCTGTACTGACCTTATGGTTCAGAAACAGTTTCATCCCAAGAACTATAACCGCACTCAATCAGTTCATCAAGTGCTCCTTGTAGAACTGTTTGTACTTAGTACAATTACCTCACTGTAAACTTGCAATAGTTATAATATTGCACAACCTGAGCAACTTAAAAAAGCGCATATTTACATATGATGACAATATCATCAAGATGAAATGCAGCAAAATATGTTTTTTATATTATACAGATAAAATTTCAACTTCATTTAGATAATCTATATTGTTAATAATTAAACATGTGAGGACATGGTGTCTCAGCGCTAGCGAGGAGCTGGCGCCCCGTTCATGGATTATTCCTGCCTCGCGCTGTATTCTTGCTGGGGCTGGCACGACACTGGAAAGATAGATGGATAGAATAATTAAACATGTACTATACGAAGATATTTCAATGCTCCTTAAAAGTTTTGAAGAATCTGCGTTCTCAGCTTACAGATGGCTTAACATCTATTACAGAGCTGATTTTGTGGCGATTGGATATTTGGAGAAAGAAAAGGAAGGACAGGAATTGGGGGTTAGTACGTTTGAAAGAGACAGTACTGCTGCAATAAATTATTTCATCGAAGGTCACACACAGCGCAGCAAGCATCTTGTGGGAGGGCAGGAACAATCTCTGGACAGGGTGCCGGCTCGTCACTATCACTACACCACCGTGTTCCCATGTTTAATACTGTACATGCTTTAATTCCTATCATCATGAAAATGATATCAAGTATACATCTCAGTATTTTAATTATTCAGAGAGCTGTAATATCATGAATGTAATGGATTCTGTGTCCAGTCAGAGGAAGAGAAAGCCTGTTTAAGAAGCATGTAGTGATTCACACACATAGAGCACATAGAAGAACACATACAAAACAAAGCATTTAACGTGTTACTTTAGTTACGATGGGATTTGAGAAACTAGTAAATTAAACAATTTTAAGATGAACCTTAAGATGTTCTACTTTAATCACGTAGTTTGTTTTCTCATTAAAGTGGAAATTTCGAGATTAAAGTTGACATTTCAAGCTTTTTCCCCACTGTGTCCAAATTTTTTTTTCTTTTCTCTGTACACTAATAAGCTTTCATATGACACTCAGATGGTGGGCTACGACTCACCTTTTCACGGCGACTTTGATATGTGATTTCTTTTTTATTTCGGGCACTGTGTGACTTTGTGAACTTGAGCTTTCGAGTTTCTCCGACACTCTACGTTACTCGTTCAACTTCCTTTTGTTGTTTATACCACTCTTTATACCAAAAAATAGTAGGTTTTTCCTTGCCTCCACATTGTATTCACTGAAATTCTTCTATTTTCCCCCGTGCTTTTACCATTGCCTTTTCACAGAACGCAAAGATTAAGGGCTATTTATATTAATTTGCATATTCAAAGAGGTGTAATTCTGGGAGGAGTTTGGGTGGGCCAGGAGGCGTGTGCACATGCGTTACTTTTCACGCTGACCGGGATTTATGGAGCGGAAGAACATGGAAGTTGGCGAACTCAGTGATTTATGCATCTGGATTTTTTTGTGCATACGCACATTTCCGCTTTTGTCCTTACGACATGTTTTAGTGTGAATTCTACGGATGGCGTTATGCATGAAGCCCCTGGTGATTGATGCTGTCTTCTATGGAACAGAGTAACTTATCCATTACTGTATTGGATGTTTGATGCTGAAAAATGTCAAATACCGGCAGTTTATCTTTATTCCGTTTTCTACTTAGACCAACTTAATCCAGTGTCAAATCCACCTATCAAAGCCACAGCTATTTCACAATTATCCTGCAAGACTATTATCACCAATTGAAACCATTACCAAGTTATTTTGTGTTCCTACAAAATAAGTGTAAAATCAATAAATATGTCCTACAAAGAAAAAAAAAAAGAAAGAAGAGCCGACACTACACTGACAAAGTTACAGTTAGGTCCATAAATATTTGGACAGAGACAACTTTTTTCTAATTTTGGTTCTGTACATTACCACAATGAATTTTAAATGAAACAACTCAGATGCAGTTGAAGTGCAGACTTTCAGCTTTAATTCAGTGGGGTGAACAAAACGATTGCATAAAAATGTGAGGCAACTAAAGCATTTTTTTAACACAATCCCTTCATTTCAGGGGCTCAAAAGTAATTGGACAAATTAAATAACTGGAAATAAAATGTACATTTCTAATACTTGGTTGAAAACCCTTTGCTGGCAATGACAGCCTGAAGTCTTGAACTCATGGACATCACCAGATGCTGGGTTTCTTCCTTTTTAATGCTCTGCCAGGCCTTTACTGCAGCGGCTTTCAGTTGCTGTTTTGTTTATGGGCCTTTCTGTCCGAAGTTTAGTCTTCAACAAGTGAAATGCATGCTCAATTGGGTTAAGATCAGGTGACTGACTTGGCCATTCAAGAATTTTCCACTTCTTTGCTTTATAAACTCCTGGGTTGCTTTGGCTGTATGTTTTGGGTCATTGTCCATCTGGGCGGCGTTTCATGATACAATCAATTTGACTGCATTTAGATAGTATGTCTCTGAACACCTCAGAATTCATTCGGCTGCTTCTGTCCTGTGTCACATCATCAATAAACACTAGTGTCCCAGTGCCACTGGCAGCCATGCACGCCCAAGCCATCACACTGCCTCCACCGTGTTTTACAGATGATGTGGTATCTGGATAATGAGCTGTTCCATGCCTTCTCCATACTTTTTTCTTGCCATCATTCTGGTAGAGGTTGATCTTGGTTTCATCTGTCCAAAGAATGTTTTTCCAGAACTGTGCTGGTTTTTTTAGATGTTCTTTAGCAAAGTCCAATCTAGCCTTTCTATTCTTGAGGCTTATGAGTGGCTTGCACCTTGCAGTGCACCCTCTGTATTTACTTTCATGCAGTCTTCTCTTTATGGTACACTTGGATATCGATATGCCTACCCCCTGGAGAGTGTTGTTCACTTGGTTGGCTGTTATGAAGGGGTTTCTCTTCACCATGGAAATGATTCTGTGATCATCCACCACTGTTGTCTTCCGTGGACGTCCAGGTCTTTTTGCATTGCTCAGTTCACCAGTGCTTGCTTTCTTTCTCAGGATGTACCAAACTGTAGATTTTGCCACTCGTAATATTGTAGCAATTCCTCGGATGGGTTTTTTCTGTTTTCGCAGCTTAAGGATGGCTTCTTTCACCTGCATAGAGAGCTCCTTTGACCACATATTGTCTGTTCACAGCAAAATCTTCCACATGCAAGCACCACACCTCAAATCAACTCCAGGCCTTTTATCTGCTTAATTGATAATGACATAACGACGGACTTGCCCATACCTGCCCATGAAATAGCCTTTGAGTCAATTGTGCAATTACTTTTGAGCCCCTGAAATGAAGGGATTGTGTTAAAAAAATGCTTTAGTTGCCTCACATTTTTATGCAATCATTTTGTTCACCCCACTAAATTAAAGCTGAAAGTCTGCACTTCAACTGCATCTGAGTTGTTTCATTTAAAATTCATTGTGGTAATGTACAGAGCCAAAATTAGAAAAAAGTTGTCTCTGTCCAAATATTTATGGACCTAACTGTATACTGATGCATTTATTTTTTTAAATGTGATGTATGAAGAATAATGTTTCCATTGCAACTGTAGAAGACGGACTCACACAACAAGAGATAGAGTTCAAGTGTTTAATAAAGTAAGCAATCATTTATGAGGGTTATTAGACTATATATATATTTTTTGACAAAATTAATTTAATAGTAAGGATTTTCACCTTAAAATGATGGTGATATGAAACTTATTTAAATAAACATTTGGTTGGCAGGGAATGTGAACATGCTTTTTTTTATAAAATAGATATTGTTTTACAGCATTTTTTTAATTTTAAAGAAAACATCTCATATTCATAAAAAAAAGCACCCAACTGCATATAGTTCTGTAGACAGAGAGCAGAATATTACACCTGGTTTCCGTTTGAACACTGACAGCTTTGAAGCAAGCAGGCTTCAGAGAATATAGAGATTCATCAATCTTGTAACGCCTTGTATAAAATGGTGCTCATCCTGTTCAGCTGTTTATTGCAGCAAATTCTTTTGCACCTTCTCCTTTTTATTAGTCTGTAAGGAACTTCAGTAGCCATAGCAACAGGTATTTCACATTTCTTTTAATGTTTGCAGCAGAGTCTCCAAGGATTGCAGTGTCTAATATGGATTTGTGGTTTATACAAGCAATACGTTCACATCAGATGGAGGTTTCCAATGTCTTTATTCAGACCTCAAAACGCTAAAAAAAAAGGCTAGTAATAGAACAATGCTAATTGCTAGAATTCTTTGCATTTCCTTTATTTATTATTTTTATTTTGTCTCTATCTACGTATTTTAATGTTTTACTGCAGACACACAGAACCACACCATATTGAGATTTTTTCCCAGATTTGGCAACAACTCACACATAATAACAGAATTCTGTTAAACAGGATATAAATGTTTTCATTTTTAGATATAAAGCTGAAAAAATACTAAAAAATGTGTATTTACCAGTCTGTAAGAATATATGCAGGTGGATGAGCATATGTTGTCCTGGATAATAAAATATCTGCAGATGGTAGTCTGTGAGACTCAAGGACTGTTTCTCTAAAATGGATGTGAGCAATGCTGTGAGCACCACAAGAAACAGTCCTGTCTCCTTTTCTCTGTATATCTCTATTGACTACAAATGTAACACCAGGTCATGTCACTTGCAGAAATTCTCAGATGATTCTGTGTTTTCTGGTGTATTGATAAGGGGGATGCGACAGCGTATAAGAGTCATGCAGAGTATTTTGTTTCTTGGTGCAAAGACAATTGTCTGCAACTTAACATTAGCAAAACCAAGGAACTGGTTATTGACTTTCACCACACCAAAGAGCCTCTACTCCCAGTCTCAATTCTTGTAGCGAATGTAGAGGTGGTGCACTGCTGCAGATATTTGGGAGTCCACATTAATGACAGGTTTGACTGGTCTCAAAACACCGAGAAACTACATAAGAAAGGGCAGCACTGGCTTCTTTTTCTTTAGAGATTGTGTTCTTTTAATGTGCATTGTGACATCCTTCACATATTCTACAAGTCTATGATAGCCAATGCAATTTTCTACACTGTGTTGTGGTGGACTGATAACTTCACTTCAGTAGAGGCACACTGAATCAACAAACTAATTAAAAGGTCAGGCTCAGTAATGAGGTCCGGACTCCCTGGAGGTCATAGAGAAGGAGAGAACTAAACAAAATTGGGTGCCATTATGAACAATGCTGCACATCCTCTCTCTGATACACTAACACCGAGTACTTTCAGTCAACAAATGATTAAGCAGAATTGTGTCAAGAACGCTACTGGGGCTCCTTTATACCAATGGCAATACACCCGCGTCATACCTCACTGTGACTATGACTGCTAAGACAGAACTTTTTCTGTCGTTTTTAGTCACTCTGGCCTGTGCTTGTGACCATAGTGTGTGTGTGTATGTCTAAATTTTGTCACGGGAGACACTTTACCGGCTTGGGTGATGGTAATTCTCCGCCAATCCAGGTAGTTGATGCTGTGTGATAACGGTCTCTCTTTTCCTCCTTCTGCAGAAAGAAAGATTGATGGCTCTCCACCTTCGATGTCACTTCTGGGGTCTACCCACCTAGACTCAAATCTTACTGTCAGAACAACTCATAACTGGAAGAGCCACCATCTTGGGCTTGCTTACTGAGAAGACGCAAGTCTGAGGAAGATTCAATTGCACATAGAACACATTATTTTTTGCCTTTTCTTTTTAAATTCCAATTATACAGGGTTTGCCTCAAGGTGCTCCCTCACACTGACGTCTTGTCTTGTGTTACACTATCTATCTATCTATCTATCTATCTATCTATCTATCTATCTATCTATCTATCTATCTATCTATCTATCTATCTATCTAGGACCCTGAATACTTAAGCTTTATTTATTTATTTTACTATTGTATTGTCTGCTTTTCTCACTGCCTGTATGTTCTTTGTACATTTAGAAATGGCAGAAGCTACTATAAAATCTCTGACGAACAACAAGCAGTCTACGTAGGCCTTTTTTTTGAAGCAGAAATCTTGCCAAAAATAACACAGCATAAAATTCCCAAAAGCACTTAATCGATTGCAGGCTCAGAGAGAATGACTGGGGCCTGATGTAGCAGCATCAGGCACACATCAGGATTGACACAAAAGCTGAAAGCAGTGCCAGTGTTGTAGAAATATTATTATTGAAAGCATAGGTAAAAGTCTAAAGTATGTATGATGTAATATTTTACAGAATCTAAATACTATTTAAAAAGTATAGTTACCAGATAAAAAAAATCATTCATGTTTTCTGAAATTAGAAATAGCTGGCATGTTTAAAACAGAAGTGGCAAAACACACTTCATTTTTTCAAAAATAAACTAAATTATTTGTGCATTCAGAGGCAGAGCGAGGTAACAGAAATATTAAAATAAATGTATAGAAGTATAAAAAAAACATTGTGAGGTCATATCAATACAATAAAAAAGTCTTTTAAAAAAAGTCTCATCCATATAAATTCAAAATCTGGTTCATTAAAAGTGAGTCAGAGGTGATCCAGTAACTGATCCAGAGAGAGCTACATTTTTGTGCAATCAAGAATATGTAAATCTTGAGTGAAATGTTTTTCCAATGTGCTTTAAACACTTTCTTTTCCAAAATACATTATTAACAGACATGAAACTTCATGATTGCTGTAGCAGAGCTGAGTGTCAGTACTGCAGGTGACCAGAAGAAACAATTCAAATACTGTACACCCTCAAGGCATAATTTACAAAATTAACAAAAGAAGGAGAGGGAAGAGGACACACCTAAAAAGAACCTCTTGCTTTCAACTTTCCAAGATCAGATCAAGGATTGGACTCCTTAGTCACCTAAGGTCACACAAATAATCTTGATCAGTGTTATTTCCGATGACCATCAATGAAAGCTTTTATATGTATTTTTGTGAGTAAAACTCATTGTTACAGGGCAAACCCAAAGCCGGGGAAATGAAAAGTACATAGAGGGGTGAATGTGAGAGTATTTAAAGAACAGACCAAGGTCAGAACCAAGGAGACAGAAGCACTGCGACAAAATCCCCATAAGTAAAAGTCCTGACTATCTAAATAACTTCCTGCATCTATGAAGTCACCTGTGTTATTGAAAGTATGCTTTAACGTTGGGTAAAGAATGATCACCACTGGAGTTGCTAAATATGACATCATATCTCATCGTGCACAGTGAGCATGTGACAGCAACAATGCACCAATGCCATAACAGAAGATGCCACAGCTTTTATTTGAAATGGAAATGAAAATGGCAACATGATGTCATAATAAAGAAAACAGAGAATAATTTTCACAATATAAGAATCAAATTATTTTAAAAAAATGTGTGCAAATGTCAAACATGATAAAATCATGACTTGTATAACATATACTGTATATGCTGTTGTGATTCAGCAAATTTCAGAAAATTAATATTTTTCTTGGACCTTCTGAAAATTTAGAACAACTAGGGGGCTTTGCCCCCTGCTCACTTCACTCACCAACCCCCCTGTCTGCGCTACGCACCAGCAACTTTGCATCTCTGCCGCTCACGTATGTGGATTTCACTTTCAACCAACAACAAAACTTTTAATTCTCACAGATAGGTCTCTTCATTTGGAAGAAACACTACTTTTCCCTGATGGCAACATGACTTAAAGTTTAAATCTGAACAATATATTCTATCTCTTTTCGCTGTTCCGTTATTTCACAGAGTAATAATTTCCGTTTGTTTGCGCTAATGCGATCTTTACTATCATTTTTTTAAGACTTTTGAATTTTCGTACTTCCATTTTCTCTAACCTGCTCTGCATGTGTATCGTGCCAACGTTTTTGAATTCTTTATGGCATACTACTTTCTCATCTACTCTTTGTCTTTTATTTCTGGCCCCGGGCGTGGTTAAATCTCTTGGCACAAAGTATCATCTCGTGGGACGTGAAAGTGTCTCTCTGAAAAAGTCACGTCTTGTCTCTCTTCCCAAGAATTTTTTTTATTATAATAGACAGACATTAACAGACTTGGTATAAGACTCATATTATGCCTAAAAAAGATTGTCTATAAAAATAATTTTTTAAAGATGTAGACCAGGGGTGGGCAATGTCAGTCCTGGAGGGCCGCAGTGGCTGCAAGTTTTTGTTCTAACCCAGTTGCTTAATTAGAAAACAGTCCTTGCCAATAATGTAATTTCATGGCTTGTTAGTTGCTTTAACTCTGCCATGTCAGGTCATTCTCATATCCTAGATTTTGTTTTCCTTTATAAGGATATCATAAAAATGATTTGAAGTCTAAAAGGGATGAGTAATTCTCAGTCCTTCACTTTTTTCCCTTTACTTTCCTTTCAAGTATTTAATTAAGCCAAATAGTGCACACCGGTGTCAATGGAAACACACTAAATGGAAAAATGCTGTTTTCTGTTGTCATTTGCATCTTATCGCTATTAAGGAGAAATTAAAAACCGAGAATACAGCTGTTTAAGACTAAATTAACCAATAAGGGTTCAAAATCCTAATGAGCGAGACAACTAAAATGAAGCAGAAGTGTTACTTGAGCAATAGGTGCTTCTTATTAGGCAAAAACCTGCAGACACTACAGCCCTCCAGGAACGACTTTGCCCACCATTGATCTAGACCTCCTAAAAATTTCTTACTATTTCATGTTCCTCATGAATGGTGCCTTTTCCACAGTTTTGCTTCTCCTAGCTTTTTTTTTTTTTTTTGCTTAAGAACTGTCATTTTTCCAAGGACTCCAAGGTTGATGTTATTATGGGGTGTCATCACATGGTATGATTAACTTGAACAAGTGGTTAGTGTAGGAGTTCAGAGGGATGTGGTCATGTGGTATTTGTAAAGTATGTTAAGTTATCTGGATGCATGTTTTGACTGCCAGTGTCATAAATCATATAAGTCATATATTCTGTACATTTCTTTTCATTTTGATCATGAGTATCATTATTTTCCTTACATTTTTGGGGTGCCAATTTGTGTCTTTTTTTTACTGTGATTTCTGCTATCACATGTGTGGCTAAAGTGGTGGTGCAGGATTGCATCATACCGATTATATTTAAGATAATGTTGTGATGCTGAAGCTTTGGATTTGTGATGAAAAAAAATGCTTGTGTGTAGCTTGAAATAAAATAACTTTACAGAGTTGTTATTTAGATCTTGATTTTCGGCTTTCTTAACTGTGGTACTTTTTTTTTAACATAGACAATTCTACTTCTCCTGAGGACTCATTTATAAATAGTGCGTACACACAAAAATGTTGCATACATCCATTTCCATTCTCACTTTGAGATGTATAAAAACTAAACTTGCTGTAAAGCCATGCATGTTTTCACAGCAGCCTCATAACATGCATACATAAGTTTCTGCTCGGTTTTACAAACAGGCAGCACCCAACATCAAAGCAGTGCTACTGTAGTGCCCCTTTCTTTTTTTAGATTTGCATCACTGATGTTGAATTTATCAAATACAAATTAATCGCGTATCGTTTAATTCACTTCTTTGTAATCATACTGTAACAATATAATGGTGCATGGAATGGCCAAACTATTCCAGCTACCATAGTTGCTTTAACGTTGTTAGAAGACATTGCAAAGAATTGGAAGAATTAGAAGAGAGTGTGTATTTATAGATGATGATGACTAGGTTCTAAGTCAATTTTGATTTAGATGGATAGATACTTTATTAATCCCCATGGGGAAATTCACATACTCCAGCAGCAGCATACTGATAAAAAAACAATATTAAAGAGTGATAAAAATGCAGGTATAACAGACAGTAACTTTGTATAATGTTAACGTTTACCCCACTGGGTGGAATTGAAGAGTCGGATAGTGTGGGGGAGGAACGATCTCCTCAGTCTGTCAGTGGAGCAGGACAGTGACAGCAATCTATTGCTGAAGCTGCTCCTCTGTCTGGAGAAGATACTGTTCAGTGGATGCAATGGATTCTGCATGATTGACAGGAACCTGCTCAGCACCCAACACTCTTTTCCAAGAGCTATCCTCTTGGAGCTGTGTGCTGAACTGGTACTGGAGTCGCATCCTCCACACAGGGGGTCAGCTTTTGTAATATTGTATGAAACAGAATAAGCAGACAGTGGGCTGCAAGTCGCCTTTTCACTTTGTGACTTTAATATTAGACCACTTTTTTATTTCAAGCACTGTATGACTTTCTGAGCTTGAACTTTCGAGTGTCTCCGCCACGCTGTATCACTCCATTAATTTCCTTTTGCTGCTTATACCACTGCTTAAGCCAACAAATAGTATGTTTTTCCTTGCCTCCACTTTGCATTCACTGAAATTCTTCTTTTTCTCATGTGCTTTTGCATTGTCTTTTAAAAAAAATAAAAGGAAGGGGCTATTTATATTGATTTGCATATTCAAATATGCAAAATTCTGGGAGGAGTCATATGCGTGCATTTTATAAAATTTAACGTTTATCAGGATTTATAAAGGGGAAGTGCGTGGAACTTGGTGTATGCACATGTTTATGCATCTGGATTTTTTGTGCATACGCACAAGTCCAGTTTTGACCATACACTATGTTTTAGTGTGAATTCTACACATGGCATGAGGAACCTGGTCCTATTTTAAACATTCACCCTTGTGAGCTTCCATTTCCACCTCAGACAGTATATTCTACTTTTCTGGGCTTTTGTTTTTTGTTTTTTTTTGGATGAACTGTATTCATTCGTACTGTATTATTTCTAATCATTTTTTGCATCTGTTCCTGTGTTTCAACACTTTATTTATATTTTTGAAGCTTTTTGCTGTTTAGCCCTCTTGTTTTTTTAAAAGTTTGTCTAAGCTCATCATTTTTTTCAGTTTTTCTCAGCCTCTTTGATGTCTTAATGTGCAGTTAGAAGCTGCTTAGGTAGACACGTATTCATGCTGACTGCATTAGAGTGAGGATGTAATGCAAGATCAGTGCAGTTCTGCCTGAAGCTTCATATTTTTTGGCTATTGTTAATGTTTGTTAGCGTTTTGTACAACATGCCGTTCCTCCATATTTTTTGTCTCCTTGCTGCTGAGTAAAACCAGGCAACTCTGGCACATTTATTAACATTTTTTTTATTTTATTAAACATCTCCACTCAAGGACCTAGGAAATTTAAACTCTGTTATGCAAGGAGGAAGCCATACATCAGCTCTGTACAGAAACGCAGCCCAAGTTCTATGGGCTTGAGGTCATCTCAGATGAACCAAAAGACAGAGGGAATTTGTGCTGTGGTTAGATGAGTCCAAATTTCAGCTTGTTTTCAGGAAAAATGGAGGTCGAGTTCACCATGCCAAAGACTACTATCAGCGAAAGGTGCAAATGTGAGCATCTGTGATGGTAAGGGGGTGCATCAGTGCCCATGGCATGTGAGGCATGCATATATGTGAAGGTACCACTGATGCAGAGGTGTATACTGGAATTTTAGAGAGACATATGCTGGAATCAAGGCAATGTCTTTTCTAGGGAAGTCCGTGGTTATTTCAGCAAGACGATGTCAGGCCATATTCCAAATGTGTGTCAATATTTTTGCTTCATAGCCATTGAGTGTGTGTGCTTGTCTGGTCTTCCATCAGTCCGGATATGTCTCTTATTGAAAAGCTGTTGAACAGATTATATTGAGCAATAATGGGTAAATATTTTTACTTGCAAAACTACAGCAATTAGTACCCTTAGTGCCCAAATGATAGAACAGTGATGTAATGCAGAGGTGGACATGCCTCCGTCCCAACGTTTCTTGAGTGTATTGTAGGCATCAAATTATAGATTTGTTTATATTTAGAAAATACCATTTAGTTGGTCAGTGAAAACATTGAAAATCTTTTATTTGTACTTTTGTCAGTTAAATAAAGGTTTGAGAGAACTAACAAATCACAGATTTTTGGTTTTATTGCATTTTAGAAAAAAAATCCTAACTTTTCTGAAAATGGGGTTAGTAAATAATTCAGGCAGAATCGTACATAATAGGAACATAAAACAATGCCTGCTTGTGATAGTTATACGCTGACTATACAAACAAATCAAATGTTAGTCTGATTCCCCACTTCCATAAATCACATGTTTTTTTCAGTTGGCCACATCTGTTTATTAGACTAAAGATTTTCCCTGTACAGAAAATAAACTGACATCATTTACTCTTTTTAACATTGCTGCAACTAGGACAACACATCTAACTATAATAAAGACACTGGTAACTTAATAAAGTAAAGTTATTTTCTTACATTGTTTTCTTTGCTCTTATAGAGTATAAGAGGAAAACCCAGATTTGACGACTTGACTGTCATTTTTGCCACCCTAGTTTAAACCTGTTGGAATAAATGTATTATTATTTATCACATATGAGGTGTTTAATTGTTTTCACATAGCTAAGAGACTGAGACTTAGATAGTGTGAAATGTTTTTACATCAGTCAGACGTGGAAATAAATATAGCAGTGTAGTGTACCTGTCCCATAGGAAATGGGAGATCCTATTAAATGTGAATTAACTTTTGTATGATTCCAACTTTCTTCATTAAATACATTCTGTAACCCAAAGTAGGTTGGAAGATTTTTAAGTTATTACAAGGCACATATGCAAATTAAACTGGTCTTCAGTATCATGTTGGCAAAACCTCCATTTCGGTACAATACTTGATTTTGTGAAAAAGTTACTAAGTGTGTTTCTTGACTGTATGAAAGGCATGAAGAGGTTAGCACTGCTGTCTCACATCACCACAGTCCTGGGTTTGCATCCTGGCAAACCAACTCTTAAATTGCATCTCTAGATTAGGCCTGATTATGTGAATTTGTTCTGCAATTGACTGGCTCCCATCCTAGCATGGATTCTTGTCTTCTGTCAGATCCTGCTTGGAGAGGCCCTGACCCTAGCAACTCTTAAATGCATTGTTTGGTTTTGATAAAGGATAGATGAAAAATGCATGGTATACCTTACCCTAATAAGGTAATCGGTCATTGACATCCCATCTTGGGTTGGTTCCAGCTTTTTTCCACATGTGCACTGAATGAAATAAATGGATAATTGGAAAATAAGAAGCACTTTGCCTCCACAATATGTGAAGTTTGAAGTTTGTGTTTTACAATGTCAGTTACTTGGCATAAAGTTCTTTATAAAGCTCATCAATAATAATGCTATTAAATGTAGTAAAAACCAAAACTGAAATGAAAGTTCTATCTCGACCTACATCAGTTTATGACAGAATGTCAGGAAAATACATTAATTAGTAAGATAAAAGTTTTTTTATGTTGCTATTTAGGATTAAGTCTTGCAAAATCATGGAAACTATATACTTTTGCAAAGAGCAGCTCTATTAAATACTACATTTAGACCTTGTCATCTACTGTATATTTTACCAGGTGCTCCTTTTTGAATGCAAGAAGATTTTAAAAGGAGTGGCTTACTAACAAAGAAAAGCTCTGATCATGTCATGATCCACGTTAGAGAATTTTCCCTGATATGGATTGACCAAGGCTATATAACATGATGAGGGAGCTAGACTATTCTAAATTTAATATGGTTAGAAGCAGAAAGTCTTGATTTGTAATATTAAGTCTATATTGCATGTTTTGATGCAGAAATTAATGTGCAAATGAAATAGGCATTTATCAGAAATTAATAGAACCTGAATGTGAAATATCACTTAATTTAATTACAAATATTCCTCTCTGGACATTTTATGTTAGAATTCATCTATTGTTATGGTTTGCCAGAGAATTCCACTGCCGTTTGCTAGGGGCAGCAGTAGAAAACTACTGTATTCCAGCTTATAGAGGGCATGGTGGTTGATGGCTATAGAACAGACAAATCCAACATAGTTAACTGATTCCACATTCTCAGTTTCTTTTAAATTTATTTTAACATTCATCTCAGCCCTGTTATTAGCACAGTCCTCACTCAAATCAGCACAAATGCTGAGGAATAGTTTCAATTCAGTCAGTCAGTCAGTCAGTCAGTCATTGTCCAACCCGCTATATCCTAACACAGGGTCACAGGGGTCTGCTGGAGCCAATCCCAGCCAGCACAGGGCACAAGGCAGGAACAAATCCCGGGCAGGGCGCCAGCCCACTGCAGATTTTCAATTCAATTATTGTTAATTTTACAATGTACTTCATTTTTTTTATCCTACTCATTGTAACATTTTCTTCTATTTAAACTCAGCTTGTTACTGCTACATCTTGTAGGACACACAGAGGGGAAAGGACATGATGAAAAAAAATCCAGCTTTTCATTGAATGGTGAATCATTATGTGATCATTGGCTATAATAAAAGGTGCTTCTCATATAATGCATTTTATTTAGATTCAGGTTTTACTTTAAATCAATATCAAGTTATATTTCATAGTTAAATTAAATCTGTTTTGAAAGCATTATTATTTTGTTTTAAACAAATGGGATTCATCTTAACCTTGCCGGAACACAACTGCTCACAGCCAGCATATTCTAATGTGTTTTTCACTCATTTCCGCCGTTAGCTGAAAGTAGTAAACCACATTTTGTAGACTCCTTTGTTACTGACCTGAAAGAGGAGACAGGGGAATGGGTTGTCACTGGAGTGCTGGACATGTCATTCCTTCTTTGGACAGCTCCAGTAGACAGGACCAAAATTGAGGACTCAGTGCTGCCATAATGCTCATACTGTTCTTGTTCTAGCCGTCACAGAAAAAGTGCTCTAAGTAAAATGGGCAAAATGTATTCATAATTTAAAATGTATATTTGAGTCAATTTATTCTTTAACTCTTAAATGTGCAATACAGAATATACACTATCTAGTAAATAAATCCTCCATGATTTGCTTAATTAAAACAGACTTCATTTTTTATATTTGACTGAAACTTGGGCGGCCAGCAATGGTGATGTAGTACAACGATCTCTCTTAATAATAACTTTCTGCAGTGTTCCCAAACTAAATAAGAAGGGCGGTAATGGTCCCTGCCAGTCCCAAAGATCTTTTCCTTTCAAACAAATCTCTTGTCAGTGAACTCTCCAAATTTTTGTATATCTTCTTTGAACCTAAAGTGTCACATCACAAATTTGTGATAATATTAATTTTTGTAATCACCGTCAAGACTCTGACTAGTTTTATTAACAAGCTGGACGATTTGCTCTCAAAGACTTTAAATAATTGTGATAGTATTTTAATAATGTTCATTTGAATGTGCCAACTGACCCCCTAACATCAGACGCTTCTATATTAATAAACTCTTCTAATCTTAAACAATGTGGGTTTTCTGTGTATTCAAACATGGCCATATCCTCAAATAATTTATTGCATTTGGACTAGATATTATGGCAATACAAATAATAGATGTGGCCATCTTTTATTATTACTATGTCAATTTTGAGATTGTGGTATGTACCAAAAAAGTCTGGTAAAAGAACAGTAGCTATCTTACTGCACAATCTAATAATAATAATAATCTAATAATAATCTTCTTATATAATACGCTACCGTGGCTGTTCGTTTGTCTGTCCAGGATTTGAAATCACCTGTAGCTCGTAAATCGTTTGACCTGTTCACCTGAAATTTGTTATACATATACTACATGACGTCTAGTATCCGCTTTCGGGATGATGATTGACCTCCAAGGTTATTCCTGTTTTTATTTTTATTTTATTTTATTGTAGAATCAACTCCTGGCAGCGATCAGCAGGGCGGCTGTGTGGCGCATCCATACATGTATGGATAAAATGTATAATAATACATTTTATTTATACATTGTCTTTGCCATGCTCAAGGGATCTGGTATTAATTTCATCGAGCATGTATTCCTTCCCTCCCACCTTTAATTGACTCAATTTTATTTTTGTTGAGAACTTCAACACGAGGCATAAAGGTTGTATCAATGTTGTCTGCTGAAAAGAACAGGCTTAAGGGATCTTTCCAGTGATCTTAAAACATATGGGAGAATGAAGAAGGGCAGAAAGAAAGTGGAAAGTGTCCAACTAAATGCTCCTTGTGATATCTATAAAAAAATTAAATATACTTGATAGTGAAATGGAGCAATTCTTATTTCTGTAGTCTTCTTAACAGTTATAAAGATATTATTACATTTCTCTTTTCCACTGTGGACAGATTAGTTAACATTTCATTTTCTTTTGAAGTACAGTAATACCTTAGTCAACAAAGCAGATGCATTTCAGGGGCCTCATTTATAAAGCTTGTGTATGCACAAAAAGAGGTTTGAAATGTGTATACGCATCTTCATTTGAAGAGTAGGGATTTCTCTAAAAAAACTTGACCTGCGTATATTTAAGGCAACTCTGACCCATGCAACATTTTGGAGACACTGTGAAATGATGGCACCCTTGATCAAGTAGGGAAATTCAGCCAGATCAGCTAAGTGAACTTTTGCACAAACAAATAATCTATTTCATCCAGCCATTATTGTAATGTGTGTCACGTGATGTGACAAACATATCACACCTCAAAACTGATAAACCCAATGTACTGATTGCATTTTAGTTCCCTTTTAAGAGGCTCAGTGCTGCGTATTTGCACTGAAAAACTTCTTTGGTTCATTAGTTTACACCTATTTTCACTTCTCAGGGAACTGGCCAAAAAGTCAGGAATATCTCAGCCAAGCTTCACTCCATTATGCCGCTGTGCTGGAAGCCATTAACCAACCTGCAAGACACCACTTCCAGTTTTTATATGGTGTGGGTGGGCATACATAAAATATAACATGTTTTTCCTAACATAAAAAAGCAATTTGCAGCAGTGTCTAGTTCTAGTATGTAATTAGAGCAATTTACTGCATCCATATGGCAAAAAGGTACCTAGTGAGGATGTAGGTGCTTTTCTTAACCATAAGCAGTTAAATTTCAATAATGCACAAGCATTAGATGCCATGATGAGACCTGATGAGAAATATTGTGGCTCAGTGGTCTGAGTCAACTTGTGAATCATTTATTTTGAGGCAAGGCAGCTGTGACAGACATGATGGCACTGTACATGGTGGCTGGTTTATTGGTAAGGTAACAGACCAAACCCTCAGTTTTTCATATGGCCCGTACTCTTCATTGTAATCATGTCATTATGTGTGGCATTAATAGTGGCTACCCACTCAAAAGCAGGTGCCTGTCTCCATTCCCTGAATACATGTGGTGGAGTCTCAATATGTCAGGTGGAAAGCTGCTTTACCAGCCAATGAATTTTTGCAGCATCATAACTGCATATGTATAAGGCTGAGTAGCATGCTCAAAATATGGATGTTTCAGGGCAGTGTTCAAGACACATTCACATATGCACATTTACAAGGTTAGTGTGATATAAATACTAAATTGGACTTAATTTTTATTTCTAAAGTTTGAATCCACGGTAAAGTTTTTTATAGATGAGGTCCCAGGTCTTTACTTTGTTATAAGAAATGTTGTTATCAGAGGTAGATGTAACATAGAACTAATATGATCTACCGCAGTGCCTTCCATGAGGCTCCATGCAACATTATCTGCTTCATTCACTGCCTGCAAATTCAGGCTGTCACTTCCACCTCACACCTTCCTTGGAATCAATGGCAACAACATTTCCTTTTCTCTCCCTAATTCCTTGAGCCAGTCCAAACCAGGAGCCTTCATGGGACTTATTGGTGGCTATGTATGCAGATTAATGGATTTTAGCAGAGGAGATGTGTTAAAAACTTGCAGGAAGTGCTCTCTATAGATGCTCCTTCTTCATAACTCTTCACCAGATTTGGTGTCAATTCAGGAATGAACTCAGCAATTCCAATTCAAACAAGGAAAGGGAATTGGAATTAGAATTCAACCAAAATTACAAAACTACAGAAAACTGAATTGGAATGAAATGGAGTTTCAGCTCAATTCAGTGAAATTCTGCTGAATTCAGTTTATTGCTCTTTATTGTTCTTTCTGAGCATTTATTTGGGATTACATATAGGAACATATATGTGAATTTTATTTATGGTGCTTTACAAATATCAAGGAATATATGAAAACAGCTGATGAAATATAAGTAAATAACTGAGAACTATGCCGTTTAAAGTTAGATGTAGCTCAGTTGGATCTATGAACAAGTATGCCACAATGCTTAAAAACTGCTTTGTGGTTGCCTGGAGTTGAAGGAGTTGGTTCACCAAAATGATCCTTCATAAAGGCCTTTCCAGAAATTTCAGATTTCTCAGCCATTTCCAGTTTAACAGGGATTCCAAATCTATGTGTTAATATTGCATTCCAGAGTTCATACACAAATCAAATCCTCAAAACAGTACAAGATCATACACAAAAAGCAATCCAAAGTCAACCAAAGTCCTTCCAATCAAATTCCAATCTCACACCTTCAACACGAGCCCTAATTGGCTTTCATTTATACTCATAGGTCATGAACCTTCACCTTGTGTTCATTTCTGGGAAACATTGTTTTAATCCGATTTAAGAAAGTGTTGTTAGGGATATTAATGTGTAGAGTGACACATGCAAATGAGACAGTCAAATTTCATATTTTACTTTTCATAACAGTGATTTGTGAAATTAGCATGCATAATGTATAAAACATACATTACTCTTGTATTTTTTTTATATGTTTGTGATTTCTGTGATTCATAATATTTAATGTACTGTAGACTATTTAGCAAATCAAGTCAAATTATCTTAGAAAGTGGAATTGCATGGAATTTATTTGAATTCAATTCAGTTTCCTGACATTCCAATTCAATTCCAATTTCATTTTCCTTCAGTTATGTGCAATTCTAATTCCAATTCCAATTCCAGGAGGTGAGTTGGAATTTACCATAAACTCTTAATTCCATTCATGAATGGCCTGTGGTATAGCAGCTTCGTGTCTTAACGTTTTAGTAGCCTGTTTTTAAAAAATATCAATAATTAAATGGCTGGCTCAGTCTCCATGGGTGTGTGTGCTCACGCAGCTGCGGGAGGTTGGTGATGTAATTGGGGCAAGACGCACCTGCACGTGACAGTACGGTCGGTCTCAATTCCTTTATTGGCTTTCTGTGGTGTGTGATTGAGGTACTGCGTCTACAGAGGCATATAAGGGAGAGCCAGCATGAGAAAAAGGAGGGATGGAAAGAAGAAAACAAACTGGCCAACAAGACAAAAGGGAGGAGAGATGCGAAGGAGGTTAAAGTAAGAAGAGGAGGAAAAAAAGAGGCAGAGATGGAGATAGAGAGTCCATGCTGAATTGAGTGAGACAGGTGGTCGGGTGTGAGTCTCTGGGCTGTAGGAGTCGGAGGCTGTGAAAGGGGCACTCCTACTGAGTGTTTGTCTGGGAGTAGGAGATGTCCAATGTGCGGTGTTCCAGCGGACACCAAGCAACTGGCGGTGGGAGACATATGCAGCTTAGTGTGGTGCCCCAGGATTGCCAAAAGGCTGGGCAATGGGGACCTGACCCGGGATTTGAAGGTTGACTGAGTTAAGTGGAAACATTGGGGCTCATCATTTTTTTATAAACTGTCTCTGGTTTTAACCTCTGATTTTAATGGATTCTTATTTATCTGATTGAATATAACCTACACTGAACACCTTCTTTTTATCAGATTATTTATTATTTTTTTGAGTACTTCACTATTTGAACACTATTTGCTTGGATTGTTTTAATAAAAGCACTGGAGAACTTTTGGATCAACCCCTTGCTATTTGCGATGTGTCCCCCATCTACTGGCTCATCCCTTGGGTACATTATCGGTGGTGGAAGGTTTAAGAGGCTCCTGGGAAGTAAACTGGTAGCATGGCACTGACTCGCATCATCACCTGGCCCCAACCCTTCTCTGCACTGCCTTCTTTCTTGACCGGCTGTTAACCCCAAAAATTCTGCTATGTGACATTATTTTCCTCCATCTTCTAAAGCTATTTAATTATTTTGTGACATACTAGGCAAATCATAGTTTATTACTGTATAAACATTTTAAAATAAGTACAGCAATAACTTTGTGCTCTGCAATACACACAATATCAATGACAGACAATGACTGCTCTGTGTAGAGACATTACAAAGACTATAACAGTGCTCTAGCAGATGTGTACATGAATTCATGAATGCACTACAGTGCATTTTATGCCAACTTTGTTATAAAGGAGCATTGTTTTCTGAGAATTCATTAACCAAGGTATTACTGTATTCTCAAATAACAAATGTGTTAAGTATGCTATCTTTTTCTATAACAAGATTATTGTCATTTCAGATTTGTTTTCCTCATCCGACTTGTTATAACTATATGGGGTTCCTGTGGAGTGTGTATTATGTTTCTATGTTATCACACACATGCGCATGAGGAACAGCTGAAGGGCCTAATCACTTGTAGTTAAGTATCTATCTATCTATCTATCTAGTTCTACACCAGGCCAGGGGGCGGCGGAGTGTACTGACTATCTCTCTCAGTCCCTTGCAGACCTTTCCCAGGAAATCCCGGCCCCAAGGATGACGTCACTTTCGACCACAAGGACGCCACTCCCAGTTCCTGCTACGCTGACGTCATCTCCTTTTCAGGCCTATAAAACTGCCATCTTGCCTCACTACAGGCAGTTCTGTTTTGGACTCTGAACGATTCACATCGTGTACTTAAAAGAGCAATTGCAACCAAGCATAATATACGGGTGGCTGCCCCAGACACATCGCTTGCACCACTGCACCACCACCATCTACTCAAAGCACCATGGTGTTCCAACAGTGATGGATGGATTAAAAGCCAGAAGTCTGTATGACCATCAGCATCAAGTGACTCCATGAGAACCCTAACTACAAAGAGGACTATTTCATTTATGTTAGGTAGAATGCCCAGAGGGGACTGAGCGGTCTCGTGGCCTGGAACCCCTACAGATTTTATTTTTTTCTCCAGCCTTCTGGAGTTTTTTTTTTGTTTTTTCTGTCCACCCTGTCCATCGGAACTTACTCCTTTCTATGTTAACTAATGTTGTCTTATTTTAATTTCTTATTTTGTCTTTTATTTTTATTTTCTTCATTATGTAAAGCACTTTGAGCTACTTTTTGTATGAAAATGTGCTATATAAATAAATGTTGTATTGTATTGTATAGATAGTATTGTTTGTTTATACCACTGTATTACAACATTTGCTTGGTGTTTCTGGTCTTATGCACAGGTGCGTAATCGGCTGTGGCCATAACTGATGCCGGGAGCTGCTTATTGTCACAGCTCCCCATTTGTTCCCCATTTTAAAGGGAGAAGCACAAGTGCAAGGGGGGAGAGAAAAAGAAAAGATTGACTGAGGTTAAAGGAAAGTGAGAACAGGCTAGAGTGAGAGAAATCAGCAGCTGGGAGAAGAGCCCCTGAGAAGGAGTGTGGGGCCAACACTCGGTGGGGGGTAGTTGGAAGCGGTCGCTTCAGCTGAACACTTTTAAGGAGCAGGAGCGACCAGGAAGATGGACGGCTTGGCGCGTAAAGCCGGGAAGGCAGTGGGGGTAGAGGAGGCTTGGGTGCCCCATCATGAACACCCTGGCCGTTGGGGACCCGAGTCTTGGTCCGGTGAGGGAGCCTGTACGTAGCCTGGGACGGAAGGGAACCAGACCTGTGGAAGGTCAGCTGCACCTGCTGATGGGGCAACTCCTCTGCTGCAAGGCCCGTGAGGAATAAACAGAGGAACTGCCAGATTAAGGGACTGGCACCGGGTTTTTAAAAGAAGGGCTGGTCCTGCTAGTTTTTTAACTTTGTTTTTAATGGAATTATTTATTGGATTTTTAACCTCCATGTTCACACATTTAAATGGATTATCTATTTGACAGTTGATGCACTACACTTTCTTTTTGGACATTGTTTAGTTTTGATTTGTTATAATAAAAGCACTTAACACTTTTCCACTAACCCGTTGTTTGCAGTGTTTTGTCCCCATCTGCCATGCTCATCCGATTACATTATCGATGGTGGTGGGTTCAAGAGGCTCCCAAATCAGAAAGAGGGGACATGGAGCAGGACTCGCACCTTGACATGCATTTCCATGCAGATGTTATCTTGAAAGTGCCACTTTTATTGCTAGAGCTGACAGTGAGAAGTTTGTTTAGGTCTTTACTGTATGTCTAGTGGGCTGGAATATTATAATGCCTTTGTACTGGCCTTCCAAAATCCACTATTACACTTTCAGAGAAAATCCAGCATGCATTAAGGAACACATTTTTCCTGTTGTTAAGTCTCTTCACTGGTTGCCTACTGTATTACTTCCAGGATTCATTTTAATTATATTTAAAATGACCTCAGAAATATGACTGTCGGGTGCATTCCCACCAGGCAGCTTAGATCATTAAATGACAACTAGTTAGTTATTAATAGAATTAAGCTAAAATGTGGGGAGTCAGCGTTTAGCTATTATGGCCCCGAGCTCCGGAACACTTTACCTGACAACCTGAGAAACACTGACGACCTCAGCGCTTCTAAAAATAACCTTAAAAAGTTCTTATTTAATGTTCCTGTTAAGTAGCTTCTCTGGACCCATTCATTTTAGTGCCATGGGTGATTCCTAATAATAAAGCTAACAAAAAAAAGAACATACAAAAAAGCATTCCTTTACTTATTGTTACTTTAAGTATAAGCTTTCCTTGTACAATACAATATTCCATGCTTAGCCTGCCACAATGCGCAACAGAAATTGGTTAGGTTGTCTCTCAATAACTAAGACTGTTTTAGTTTCATGGGTCAGGAATTATAGCATAGAAAAGAGCATTTGTTTAGCTCTCAAATGATTGCAAACTTATCAATGTAGGCAGTATTGATAGATTGATAAGATATTTTCCCTCTTAAAATGAGCAGATCTGTGTTCATTTGTTGCTATCTGAGGACGTATTTTCATATCAAAGAGTCGTGCATGTTATTATCCAGTCAGATTTCTGAAATACCCAGTCCATCACTTTCCAAAAAGCCCTTACGTGTAATTGTAAAGTAAGCTGGACATTTTATAGATGGCAGTCTCTATTGAATGTCACTAAGAACAGCATGAGATGTGGTGGTGTGGTTGCATTTTTTCTTCTTAATAACTAATCCACCTTTTCCTTCAGCAGACAGGCTTTTACTAAGTGAAAAAGAAAGCAGGTTTGTCCATCTAATGCATGTAAGCCTTAGTGATTGTATGATAGTACACTTTCTTTGGTAACAAATGCATGTCAGCCTATTCTTGCATCACATTCAACAGCATGTTTTCATATCACATTCACTAGCATTTATTTTTTCAACAAGGGGGCTCCGCCCCCTGCTCGCTTCGCTCGCCTACCCCCGGTGTTGGGTAACCTGAAATACATTGATGAATGTATGAGATATATTGGAGAGTAAAGGTGTAGATGACGAACAAAGGACGTATATTCATTAATCCTAATGAATGTTCACTAATGGTGGACTCATTACAGAATGCGTTGTCAGCTAATTGACGGAATTGTTTAGCGGTCGTCTGTCGTTCCTTTCTTTGCCGTTTATCTATTGACTCCGCTGTTTGAGAGGCGCGTTGTATCACTGTAATGTGATTCACATATGCTGTGTAGTTTGGATGTGTGAGGATGCCGTATGTTTAATACGGAGCGTTCGTTTATTCTTATTACCCATCTGGTGTTGAGCCTGTGGTTTATGTGGTTGTACTGTTAATATTGTATCACTGTAATGTGATTCACATACGTTGTGTTGCACTTACTGTTAAAATCAGTTATTTACGTTAGTTGAGCTCTTTCGTTTCTGAGCCGTGGCTACTTCGCTTGCGGTGTATAGGTGCATGTGCCCTCCGTACTATCTCGGGTGTGACTATGCTGTGCTTTATGGACGTTTGGGGACTCCGTACTTTGTCTGGTTTGACTGTGGGGCAGGACGTCGAAGCCTCTTCTGTTTGTGGTTTCCGTGAGTACATATAGTATTATATTACTGTAATGTGATTCACATATGCTGTGGAGTCCGGATCTTTGGGGTTTCTGTACTATCTCGGGTTATTGGTCGCGGTGCTTTAGAATGCGAGTCAGGATCTGTGTGATTTCTGTACTATCTCGTGTTTATGCTTGCGGTGTGTTAGAAGCGTGTGTTCGCGGTGGAGCAATGGACGTTTAGTTCAGAAGCACGTTATAGGCGTCTGCGCCTTTCGTACTTTCCAGAGACAGTTTTGCTTCCGCGGTTTCAGACGCGCATTGTAGGCGCCTACGTCTATTGTTTTTATCCAGGCGGGCTCACTTTTGTAGCTCCGTTAGTTGAGTTGGATTGTTTTGGAGCCGTGACCGTGACTCCATTAGTTATCCGTTGTCTACCGTTAGTAATATGGATAATTGCACTTACTGTTAATACGGAGCGTTTTCTGTGGTTGTACCGTTCGTTTTGAACCCGTGCCTGCTTTGCTTCCGCAGTTTCAGATGCGCGTTGTAGGCGCCTGCGTTCATTGATCTTATCCAGGTGGGCTCGTGTTTGTATCATTGAGCTGTATTGTGTTTGAATTCGGTGTAAAGCATTCAGTGGTTTGTACAATCCCAAGCAGCACATTTTTCTTAACTTCACTCCGCAGTAGTGCCACTCACAATATGGCGGTGACGCCTGCGCCTTCACTCCGCAGTAGTGCCACTCACAATATGGCGGTGATGCCTGCGCCTTCCGTACTATGTCGGGTTTCACTATGCTGTGTAGGCGCCTTTGCCTTTCGTACTTTCCCACGCCTTCCGTACTATCTTTGTGGACCTGTGGGGCCTCCGTAGCCTCTTCCGTTTGAATCTGGGCTGCAGCGCAGAATCCTCTTTTTTGTGTGGCTGTGTCGTTAGTCGTCAGCTATGGGCGCTTCATTTCTCATTCACGTCAGTTGAGCTCTTTCGTTTTTGGGCCGTGATTCCTTCGTGTGCGGTGGATACGACTTCGCTTGCGGTTTATGAGACGTGCGCTGTACACGCCTGCGCAGTACGTCTCATGGTCCCATCGCCGTGTACCTGCGTCCATGCCATCCGGTTTACCATTCTCGGTTAGTAATATGGATCTCAGCCTACTTAGCTTTGTGAGACTGTAGCTGTTGTTAAAAGAACTCAGCAATTCTTGGTGTATGCCAATTAATTTTCACAATGGTTATACATCAATACAAAACAGAGGCACTTTAATACAGCAATAATGAAAATGAAAAACTTTTTGTACTTAAATAATTCACCAAACAAGACATTTTTTCAAAAGCTTTTCATTCTAAAAACATTTTGGTGATTACGATGGATAGATTCAAGCTAAACACAAATATCATTTCAGACTGAGTGTATTACATAGGAGCTTTGGAAAAACATGAAAATAACGTTTCTGAATTTAGCATGTTTAATTACTTAATGATGCTGACACATTACAGTAGTTCAAAAGGTTTTGCTGCTGATTTATGTTTGTTTTCAGCATCTGATGCTTCTTGCGTCAGTGTCCAACAATAGTCAGCCAGCACTGATGGACACTACTTGCTTTGATATCGCTTTTCCATTGTTGCAATGTACTGGTGAAACCTTACATGATGGTCATCACTCACTGACTGCAAGAAAATTAGCAGGAAAAAAGTGTGTATACAAAAAATGAATCATAAGAGACCTTCCACTAGCATAAAGCCAATACTGCAAAGCCTGGCATGATCTTGAATAATAGCAGGCCTATTACTTAAAGGAACTGCTTACATATAGCAGGCCATTGATGTCTAAGTAATCAAATAGCATGTGATAGCTCTAGGCTGGGGTACTGGGTTACTTTTTTCTTAGTGTACTGCCACATGGAATTGAAATGTTAAAATATTAAGTGTTGCACTCTTACTAAGCAAAACAAAAGATGATATGTTTTTAATTTCTCACCTGCTTAGTATTCTATTTGGGAATTTTAATAAGGGATTATTGATAGTTTTTTTGTGTGTATGTGTGGGTCTGAGCTTTTTAATTTTCTATGTCTATGTCAAATGCTTTTATAATATAAAGACAGCAGTGTGGTTTGATACAAAATAAAAAAAAAAACCCTTTCAGTACTTTTCATTTACAAAAAAGTTATAGCTACTTGTAGTAGTATGCTACTTGTAGCTAACAAAGTCAAGGTAAAGCCTGAGCCTGCTTCATAGCTGCCAATTTCTCTTTCTGGATTTAGCCTGTTCCTGTACTTATTTTTACTTTCTCATATACTAAGTATAGGGAAAGTATTGTAATTGTTCAAAAATTTGATGTCGAGATTTTGTTGATTTAGACCTCTCTGACTTTCTTGTATACAAAATATAGGGAAAGTATTGGAATCCTCCAAAAATTCCATTTTGAGATTTTGATGAATCTCAACATTTTAGACCTCCCTGAGTCCAAAAATACCATTTTTAGAATTATTTCTGTGTCTGTCTTTGGATGTGTGTCTGTGTCTGTGTGTGTAAACACGATAACTTGAGTGCACTTTCACTTAGGTCAACCAAATTTTGCATACAAGTATTAGGTACAAAACGTAGATTTCTATCAACTTTTGGGCTATTTCCAGTAACCGGTTCCTTATCTTTTATTCATGCAGCTGCAGAGTCCGATTTATTCAACTTTACTTTTATAACAATTGTTCAATACTATATTAATTTGATTTGTTGTTGATGGTTCTCTAATGTACATAATATAAAAATATAATCATTGTCTTGCGGTTGCTCTTATATATCCATCCCCGTATCTGAGTATATGAGAAAATCTAGGGGAGACCACTCCCAATTTTTTTAAGTCGGATAAATGTTACCAAATATTGGCGACACTGTCTGAAACAAAGGTTTTCTGCTGTTGATCCATATTACTAACACTGTAGCTGCTGAGATATAGGCGTGGTCAAACACGGGTAAAACACGTGCCGAAAGAAATCTCAAAGTCCAAAAGTTTGTTTTAAAAATATTTAGTGAAAGTTAAAAGCAAATAATCCACACAAGAATAAAAGAATAGTTACACACGTAGAATAAAAGGCAAAAAAAAAAGGGAAAAATGTATCTTCTATAAACTTAGCTTCTGCGGTGGGTTGGCACCCTGCCCAGGATTGGTTCCTGCCTTGTGCCCTGTGTTGGCTGGGATTGGCTCCAGCAGACCCCCGTGACCCTGTGTTCGGATTCAGCAGGTTGGAACATGGATGGATGGATGGATGGATAAACTTAGCTTTTCTTGAAAAACTTTAGTTACTTCTGTACTTAAAGGTTCTTTACTTCTTCTTCTGTACACTTTAAACGTACGGCACAGCACATAAATTAAGTGCTGTTTTCTTACATATTTACTTCACACACTCAAAAGGCCCATAGGTCGGTTGGCACATAGGCATATGCCCAGGCATGGTTTAAAACCTTATGCCTTCCACACCTTACTCATGGCAAGGCTGTCACTAACTAACTGAAGAATAATGTTTACTCCAAGCTGTTAGAAATGGAAAGAATATACCAATACAATTCTATTTATGGGGGTTATAGGAACTTCCCATAGATTATGCAATGTCATCTAGTAAAATATTCAGGAATCTTATAGAACTAGGAAAATGGCTCTTACAAACACTAAAATGGAATGTTAGTTATTTACATTTTATTATTCATAATTGTTAACATTTGTTTTTTTTCCTCATTCTTCTGCATTAGTCTGCCAGTTTCTAAAACTTTTCTAAAAACAATGATACAGCAAACTAGTTTACCAAAACTGAAAACATTGTAACATTGGTTCACTGGGCCTAAAATAGATAGAGGGTAAGAGACAAATGCTTTTCAGATTGCATGTGTCGGGGTGATTAAAAACAGCACCAGTATGTTATCACCCACTCTTTTGCAAAAGTCTGTTGGTCTTGGCACATAGTTGCATGTTACATAGGTGATCTCGATCCTGGCATGGATTGGCTCAAATAGGTGGAAAGTGATAGTGGAAGCCCCACAAGCATGAAATGTCACAGGTTGTGGACATGGAATAGGAGAACAAGGTTTGATGAACAAGACAGTAGTGGAAAGTCACTGCAAGGACACTGAGCGATTAAGTGGTGGAACTGAAATGCAGCCTAAGCCTAGTGCGTACTCTTGAATAATTAACGGTTCTTTTAAAGACCCTCCCCTCCTCGATCTACCTTTTTTGTGTTTACTCACATATCACCTGACCACCAAACACATGCTGCCAAAGTTAAAAACTGCATCCCTAGTCTATAACTACGCTGATATAGAACTATTTTCTCGCAAGAATTGCAGAACATTTTCAGGTATGTTTATTTTTAAAGACAATCTTTCTTTTTTATTTATTTTAGAACACCAACCTTGCCAGGAGTGCTGTGACCCCCCAATAGCAGCTTGGGAGACCTCCAGGGGGCTGTAGCCCCAGTTTAAAAGCTAACGTTGTAACAAATTGTACTCTAGAGAATAACTGCTATGCCTGCAGAACACGTGCATCTGCATACATACAACCTGATACAAACGTAATTCAAAGCATCTGTGCTTGTGAGCTGCTTTAATGGCCTTGTCCTGCCAGCATCCATCCTGACTAAGCCTGCCCATGAGTGTCTAAGCCTTAGCATATCCATTGCATGTTGTGCAGTCTGCACTGAGTGAATGCACAGGCCTGCCTTGACTGAAAAAAACAGCTTACTTTCTTTTCATTGTGGGCAGAATATTAGAAGACAAAATCTTAAAGAAAATCACAAAAAGGTGATTACAATTAAAAGCTATAGAAAATTTAAAAGTGTTTTTTTTTTGTGATCAGCAGGTTAAAATCCATAAGATACATCAACAAGTGTTCAGGAAGCAAATTCTTTTTTGTCTACATTTTTACAAGTATGCCTTGTATGTGACCACCTGCTTCTACACTCTGGTATGTAATCCCGTTAGAAGATCAATCTGGTTGTATGACTCATCTGCCTACACATTTTGAGGTCACTCAAGCTCAGATAAGCACACCATTGCAAAACAAATTCAAAGTTTTTTTTTAAGTGAAGAAACATTGTAAATAATCCTGTTGATCAAAAGTATTTCATACTTTCACAGAAATGCTTTGACATACCCATCAGTAAGTTATTTCTTGAAATCTGATCATTTTTCTACCGTCTAATTCTTATTAGGTCAAGCGTCCATACCTGAATTAGAACTGTATCATTGAGCGTTTACCCTTCGAATGCTATCGAACACCTCCCATTAATCTAGCATCCTGGTTGCCTATTGAATTCAACATGGTCTCTCCTGAATGCCTTCCTTTATTCAATAAAACTAAAGTCATGTCCCTCTATTAATACTCTATTAGTCTTATGCTCTCCAAATCTGGTGAAAAGATGTGAAACATTTCATCTTGACTTTTTTCCAGTTTAGTACAAACCCTCATCTTCCATAATGTTGTTAGTGTCCATATGCACTCTACACTTGCTTCTCACACTTTTATAAATGTCGCTTGTATGCTATTTCCAAGACCAGTGGCATTTTTATTTGCAGTTTTATTTAAGGTATTCTCTTGACTCCTCTTTTATTTTCAGTCTCTTTGAACTCTATCCTGAATAACATCTCTGTATGCTCTAAAAAACAAAATTATCAGAATGTTTAGTTTGATTTTGTCATAGCTTATACCTGCCACTCACAAACGTTATACTATGAATTTGGGCACTGAACCCATTTGGCACTTCTGTTCCTTAAATGTCCCTGGCACATTTCTTCGTGTGTTTTCAGATAGTCCTCTAGTTTCTGATTTTTGGTTTGCCATATCTGTCTACCTGTGTTCCATTATTTCTGTTAAAAAAATTAATTTTTTTATCATGTGCTGTGCATGTGATTGGGAACTAATTGGCCTATGGTTGGTGTCACATTCCTAGTCTTAATTTCTTATTTGTCAGTTTTGCTGTATCTTTTCTCTGCTTTCAGACGTGCAATGTCAGTTTTGGCTCTCTTCCTGGTCAATTGGCCAGCAATTACTTTTGATCCTGTAGGGCTCAATGGGTTGTTTAAGTCTTTTCAGCACTTATTTTGATTGTTAATTTTCATCTATGTTAATTTTTACTGCTGTTGTTTTCTTGTGTAGTTACAATAAAAAAGCCAAGACTTTTCTAGACAATTAGTTCTTCAGCAAAATAAAATTTTCGATTAGGTCATGTCTATCTTTGTATTTAAGACTGAGTTTTGGGTTTTCTTGTGCACTTTGGTTATCAGTCTCTGTTAAGAGTGTACCAAACTCTGCTACATCTGACAATCCCCTAAAAAACAATAAAGGTCTCATCGATCAAGACACAACCCAACCAGTGCCACAGACAGTTACAGTATGTCTGAATCAGGAACAAATCCACAGACGTATTGGTCAAAAATTCTATAAGGCTTGCCTACCTTCATCAAGAAAATTGATGGGTTCATTGGTTTAAATAACAAAAAAAAAGAATAATTACTTCAGATTCTTCATTCATTTATTGAGATACAGCTTCAGCTTTGACATTCGTTTAATCAAGATGATGTGAGATAATGCAATTAAATCTATTGAAGAACAATGTCTTCTAGCCTGCTAAGAAATCCATTGTATTTTCCTTAATTAAAATGAAAAAAGACATTAATAAACATAGCACTGCCTGTTTGAGCATATCTATTTAAATTGGGTGAAGGTATATAAAGAACACGCATAAATCACGACAAACTTTACCGGGAAGTTTTATACTTTCAGAATGTTAAGATATCTCTCATATCCTCAGTGTACAGAACTCAGAATATATCGTTTTTTATTTCCATAAAAACCTTAAAAAAAGGAATGAGCAGTATTACAAAAAACATTTATGGCCTAATTAAGCCAACTACTCAGAATATTATCATGATTTAAATGACAGGAAACATTTCTTTGGCAGTGAAAACAAAAGAGAGAAAGAAACAGTGAGAGATAAAAAATACTGAGTAATGAAGACACATAAATAATGAACAATCACATAAGTAAATAAATAAACCATACCTTACACTTGTTGTCCCTTTTATCAAGGTAAGGGAAGGTCTTGGTTTTTATGCCAAAATAATAGAAAAGTGAGATAAAATATGTTAAAACAGTTTAATACTAGAATTACCAAAGCCTACGAAAAAACTCATAATCCCAGCCTACCTTAAATCCCTTTGCATCTCTCCGTCACCGTCTTTTGTGTTGTAAATGTGTCGATCAACACATGCAGCAAGCAGCCTGCTATCCCATCCCCCCGCCCACCGCTGTAGTTCAATTTGCAAAGAAGGTTCTCAGTGCTCAGAGTTTATCTTGGAGTGAAGTGCTGGAGTTGTGGAGGGTAAATAATATATCGTCATTTGGAATACATACATTTCATGTGTGTTCCGTGTCTACAACAATCTATGTAAACACATCGTTAAAACAGAAACATTTTTCATGTTTTAGTAATAATTGACAAAATGTAGCCATGAAGTGTATAATGTGTGAAGCCTGAAGTCCAAATATCAAATAAACACTTTCACAAAAGGTACAAGTATAACAAAACAAGTGCGCTTTTATTCAAGGATATAACTGCAGAAAAAGAACTCATGTTAGGGTGCAACATTGACACACACTTAATACAACTGCTTTGGTGACACAGCAGTAAGAACTGCTGAATCGTAATCAAGACGTTTGCGGTTTGATTCTAGATGCCTCCATTTTGAGTAGTGAGCTGCTCTTATTCTTACTATTATAGAATAAAGACATACATTTGATTCGAGTCTGTAACAGCCTGTGTAAATTTATGGTACAGTGGACCCATGACTTACAAACTCAATTCGTTCATGAGAGCTGGTTGTAACTCAAGTTGGTTGTAAGTCAAGACTATTTTTCCCATAAGAAATAATGGAAATACCCATAATGCGTTCTGAACCTCCCACAGCAACACTTACTTAACCTTTTCATAATAAAAAAGGGTTGTATAATGTGCATAATTTACCAAAAACACCAATAATTTTTCTAATGTACTAACCAAAAAGTTATAAAAAGTGCCTAGCCTACCAGAAACAACAATTTTATACTGTACTTACCATTTAAGTTGACATCTTTGGCTTGCAGGAAGGAAGGAGGAGGAGAATGAAATGGAAGGTGGTTATTGTTTGGAAGGAGAGCCCCCTTCCATAAGAACATCAGGACTCTGGCTCTCTGGTGTCCTTTCTCTCCTTGGGAGAGGCTGTAGCCCACTAAGACCTGCTTCTGGCTCACTAGGTCTCGACCTTTTCGGAAATAAAAACTGGTCTAAAGTTGTCCTTTTCTGTCTTTTCTTCAACACAGTTCTGTAGTATGACATGACATTGTCATTAAGCAAGTTCATGCAATGATTAGCTTTTTCTCTGTCTGGGTGGTTCTTCTCTACAAATGTTTGTAGCTCTGTCCATTTTTTCAGGATGTCCTTTATTTCAGAAGAGGAAATTTGCTGCACTGATTGTTGATCCTCCCCCTCTTCAGAAAGCTCCTCAGCTGCCATCCTCTGTTGCTCAGCCAGAAGTTGCTGAAGTTCCTCTGTAGACAATTCCTCTGAGTGTTCCTCCACCAGTTCCTCAACATCACCACTGTCTACCTGCAAGCCTATGGACTTGGATATAGTGACAATGTCATCAACCACAGGGTCAGTTGCAGGCTCGGCTCTTCTACAAAGCCTTCAAAGTCTCTCTCCTCTATAATGTTAGGCCACACTTTCTTCCAGGCAGATCTTAGTGTCCTTAGAGAGACATTGGCCAAGTATTTCTCTATTAACCCCACACAGGAAAGGATGTTGTAATGTTTCTTCCAGAACTCTGTAAGAGTTAAATCTGTATCTGAGACCATCTGGAAGCACTTCTGGAACAGTTCCTTGGTGTATAGCTTCTTAAAGTTAGCTATAACCTGCTCGTCCATAGGCTGCAGTAGAGGAGTTGTATTAGATGGGAGGAAATCTACTGTAAGCCATGGGAATTCTTCAGCCAACTCTTCTTCCAAGTCTCTTGGGTGAGCAGGAGCATTGTCCATGATGAGGAGAGCCTTGAGTGGTAAGCCTTTGTCCTCTAGATATTTCTTAACAGTAGGATAGAAAACCTCCCTGATCCACTCAAGAAAAGTACTCTTGTTACCCAGGCTTTTGCATTAGATCTCCACATGACCCCTAGCCTATTCTTCATAACTGTATGCTTTCTGAACACTCTAGGGGTCTCAGAGTGATAAACCAAGAGAGGCTTTACCTTGAGGTCACCACTCGCATTGGCACAGAACAATAAGATTAGCCTATCCTTCATAGGCTTGTGTCCTGGCATTTTCTTCTCTTCCTGAGTAATGTATATTCTCCTGGGCATTTTCTTCCGGAAAAGCCCAGTTTCATAACAATTGAAAACTTGATGACAGCAAAAGCCATTTCTCTGTGTTATCATTTCAAAGTGGTGTATGTAATTTTCGGTAGCCCTTTTATCAGCACTAGCTGCTTCACCATGCCTAACTACGCTATGAATCCCAGTTCTTGCTTTAAAATTGTGAAACCACCCCTTACTGGCACGAAATGTTTCACCACTATCACTTGTTGATGGCTTATCCTTTAACAGATCTGCATTTATAGCCCTAGCTTTTCACAAATTATAGACTCAGATAGGCTATCACCTGCCATCTGCCTTTCGTTTATCCACACTAATAATAGCTTTTCTACCTCGTCTAACACTGTTGATTGTGACTTACTAATCTGAGTAACACCTTTAGCAACACTTGCTTCCTTATATAAATCTTTTCTCTGTAAAATTGTCGAGATGGTGGATTTCGACAAGCTGTGCATATTTGCGAGATCGGTCACACGAACGCCACTCTCATATTTCCGCACAATTTCCTTCTTTGTTTCGATTGTAATCGCTTTCTTTACCTTCGTTGCCATCTCTTCCTTCCTTAGCTTCTTTTCTAGCTTTTTGGGGCCATTTTGATAGCAATTATCAAAATATGTAAATTATATCCATAAACACACGTATCTGGGCTCCGACTGCCGCTTGTGAACGCTCTTGGCTGTTTGTTTACAATCGCGCAAGCGGATACACTTGACTGCATTCAGGTCGTAACGTAAGATGTTGGTCGTAAATCAAAACAAAAATTTTGGTCGTAAATCAAGTTGTTCGCATGTTAGGCCGGTCGTATATCAAGGGTCGACTGTACTTGTAAAAGTTGTTTTTTTTTTTTTAATCAGTTTTATTCTCTCAGTCGCGTTCACGCTCACCACGATCTGACATTGCTGTTTTCAAATAAAGACTTATGGCAGAGGTGAACTCAGATGAGGATGAGGGTTCTACATCGGAGAAAGAGAACAGAATGTCCTACCCGCAAGAAACGTCCAGTCACACATAAGAACAACGCAGCTGCACCAGGCATAAAGGTGAAAGATGGAACCATTTGGATGCAGCAACAGGTTGGGCGTCATCCTGCCAGTCAGTCTGCCCCACATGTGTCCTTCATGTCTACATTTTGTCAATTATTACTAGAACATGAAAAACATTTCTGTTTTAACAATGTGTTTACACAGATCGTTGTAGACACAAAACACACATGAAATGTATGTATTCCAAATGACGATATATTATTTACCTTCTACAATTCTAGGCACTTCACTCCAAGATAAACACTGAGCACTGAGAACCTTCTTTGCGAATTGAACCGTGGTGGTGGGCAGGGGGATGGGATAGCAGGCTGCTTGCTGCTTGTGATGATCGACACATTTACTACACAAAAGACACTGACGGAGAAGTGCGAAGGGATTTAAGGTGGGCTGGGATTACAAGTTTTTTCGTAGGCTTTGGTAATTCTGGTGTTAAGCAGCTAGAACCAACTTCAGGAAGTGGACAAATAATTGTTAAAAAAAGAATGGTGATCAGTGAGCATAAATTTAAGAGGAAAAAGGTTGTCTGTATAAGTACAGTTCTTATTATCATTGCAAGATCTTTTTACAGTGGCCCTGGAGGGCAAAGCATGAAAACAAAAACACAAAATAAACATTAACAAAAAACACATACAACAAATTAATAAAAAAACACAATAGAAGAAAATTTTGGATGTGTTTTTTATAAATAAGTAAGTAACAATTCCATATTTTTCTTACTCCTCTGGAAGATGATGTTCAATTTACTGTATATTTATTGACAACATCTGCCAGTTCCCCAGGGACTTGCACAAAAGACACCTCTGCTACAAGCTGGTTATCAGTCAGGACCAGTGTCAGCATTGCCTTGCCTGTTTTACCATGGTGTAGCGGGCTAAGATATTACTGTAAAATGTGTAATTAAGCCCCACCTCTTCATACAGTGTGTAGTCTTCTTTGTTTAAATTTCACGTTCAAGTTTTTATATCTGTTTATTCAATAAATTATCCTTTAATCTTCTCTAATTGTTTTTGTGGTTAAAGGTACATTTTCTCGGCTTGCTCTATAATTGATTTGCAATTAGTCCTGTGAGCAGTGGAATTGCAATACCAAGTAATTGACCAATGAAACCACTAAGCTGGTTTATAATTTGTTTCTTTCTTTTAAAATGAACTCTTCTGATGCTATGTTTTTTTTAATATATAGATATAATAACAGATTCCTTTTTTAGAATGTCCAGTCTGTCTGGGGTGTAAATACTGGTTACCTTTAATCACTTCGGGCACTGCTTAAATATGGCCAAGATCAAGCTTTCAGAAATTACACACGTAATGGCCCATCTCTGTTGCAGTCTTTGTTTTATAACGAAATACAGTCTCAAATTTCATTTAGTCCTGGCAGATATGGAAACAATGTGACATCTGCTAAAAAAATTAAATAACCCAATTAAATTCCAGTGTTTTCCTGTTTGACTTTTTAAAGACATATGCAACATGTTACTGTAACAGGAAGGATAAACCTTAATGTAACTTTTCTGACAGATTTGGTATTAAATCTGCAGGTAAAAAAAACAAACTAAAACTTGGTCATGTCCATTAATGCCTCAAGAGATTATTACCTTCACCGTTGGTACTTCTGAATGGGCTGTATTGATATTAGTTGTTTATCTTGTAGGTTTGTAAATAAAACAATGTATTTTGCATTTAATGCTTTAATTTTCCTTGTCACAACAACATTCTGAATAATATATATGATACTCACATTTGTGATTTGTACATAATTTATGAATGCCATTTTAATCTTGAAAAATCTGTCTTTTTACTTTCTAATTTTTTGCAATCAAATTTGTATCGTTTGACCAGTGAAACAAAACATCCAAAATGTTTCTAATAATAATAGAAATATAATAATGATGAAATTCCAGTCCTTCCACTAACTATATAAGCTGTAACTACACCATCCACCACCAACACCAGATCCAAACTGCAAAACAATAACATCTTCTTCTTCTTTCGGCTGCTCCCGTTAGGGGTTGCCACAGCAGATTGATCTTTTCCATGGGGGTATTTTTCATACGTGGATTAGTCGTTTAGCCGGATGTAATTGTTGACGATTTGGCATGATCCTGGATCTGTCAGTTTTTCGAAACTCTTGCTGGAAGTGTTGTCATAGCAACACATCCTAATCCTCGTTCTATGTAAACAAGGATTAGCTCACACACGTAATCAGTGTCCGTGCGTGGAATTCATTCAGTCATCGCTTCGCCATTCATGAATGAGCGACCAATTGATATTGGTGCGCAAATTATAAGACAAGAATTTCATATAGAGAGGGGTTTGCGCGATCGGCAAGATCCTTTATTGCTCCTGGTTGAAATTCTTTTCGAAAGATACCGCTTTAGCCGAGGGGGAATATTGTACCTCAAAGATTTATTAGCATCTTATAATCGAAGTCAAACTAGGCGAAGTCGGGCTCTCACAACCACACAGACAGTATGCATTGCTTTGAGGTTTTTGACAAGCAGCACTTTTTTATATACTGTAGGCGATGCGGAAAATCTAACTAAAAGTGCAGTTTGCCAGGCAATTCGTAAAGTCTGTTTGGCTCTGAAATATTTCCTTCAGGTTTTCATAGTGTTTCCTGGACACCTGTGTGTGCAGACAATAAAAGAGGCGTTTCATGCCATTGCAGGTAGGTAATACACAGGCTAAAACACCCACAGTTCCATGAAGAATCTCAATCAGCCTAACATTCTCATTACCAGGATTTCCAAATGTGATTGGGGCACATAGGACTGATCAGAGTGGAGTTTGATCAAACATTATTTGGAAAATGTACCTCTCCTCCTGATGAATAATCAGACACAGTGTTTTCATCAAATATTTGACCTTCGTCAATATCTCGTTGGTCAGACACAGGTTCAAGGGATATGACATTCCCTGCAACTGACCCAACAAAAAAGAGGGCTATATGGAACCTACCTATGGCACACATGAAGGACAAATATATGCAATGACCATCCTTTACCTGAAATGAAGTGACCACTGCATCCTGCCACTGGTTCTGAGAAGGAGCTTCCCCCTGGAATGCCCTCAGAAATAGGGCGATGGGCATTTTGCTGGAGAGCCAACTCTTCTGCAGGGGTTAGGTCTGGACCGCGTGGACCTCCACCTGTTTTTTGCTTGTCTGCCTTCTTATTAGCTTTAAAATTAATGTTCTTTACATTATATATAATTCTTTATGTCAACAATTCTTTAAATAGTTTTATACCAATATTTACCAGTTTGAAGTATATTCTTGTACTTCACTTTAACCTGTTCCCATGTTCTCCTTATGCTCACGTTTGATCTGGAATTATGACATATTAAATAATAATTAATCTGACACATAGGAAATGAAATGCTGCTTTCAGTAAGTACAATGCACACGCGTTTAATTTATCGCCCACTTTTTGCCAGCCGTCTTTTCTGGTTTGGGCTGCTTTTGCAGTGTTACCCCTTGTGCATATTAAATCTTGAAATTCTTCATGTCCTTTGAATAAAAGGTCTTGCTCCGCTTGTGTAAAAAAAAAATGCGCCCGTTCTTTCGTCATTTTGTTACAGCCTATCAAAGACTTGCTGATCAATTTTTCTAGACTCAATATATATGGGCTTTTCACTCAGCGGGGGCGCGCGCATTCGTCTCGGATGATTAGATCCAGCTAGACTAATCTACTACACGGCTGCGTTTGAAAAACCGACTTATCCTGGATGAGTTTCACTGGCATTAACTCATCCAAGATGAGGCATCTGATCTCGGATGATTTAAGCGATGTACGGAAAATACCCCCCAGGCCTAAAAGACATAAGCTATAACAGGATCAAGATAATAATAATAATACATTTTATTTATTCATAGGCGCCTTTCTAAACACTCAAGGACACCAAACAATAGATAAAACACACATTATAAACAAAACTAAAATACAAAAATTTAAATCAGACAGAGCAATTGTAATTAAAGAGAAAAAGCAGTCTTAAACAAATGAGTTATAAGTTTAGATTTGAAAAGTGAAAATTATTCAATATTTCTAAGCTCAGATGGTAGTGAGTTCCAGAGCTGGGGAGCAGAGCAACTGAATGCTCTGCTTCCCATAGTGGTAAGACAGACGAAGGGGACAGTCAAGTGGATGGAGGAAGAGGATTTAAGGGTACGTGAGGGAATGGTAACATGGAGGAAGTCAGACAGAAATGGAGGGGCAAGGTTGTGGATAGCCTTAAAAGTTAACAGAAGAATTTTGAGTTGAATGAGGATCTTAACTGGAAGTCAGTAAAGCTGCTGCAAAACGGGAGTGATGTGGTGAATAGAGGGGGTTCTAGTAATGATGCAGGGAGCTGAATTCTGGACCAGTTGAAGCTTATAAAGAGATTTGCGAGAAAGACCAAAGAAAAGTGAATTGCAGTATTCGAGATGACAAGTGACAAGGCTAGTTAACATTTACCCAAGCTAAAATGGGACATTGAAGCTAACAAAATGATGGTAGTCTAAGTCGGCTAAAAAGAAGTCAGTGGCATCTTTAGCAGGAGTCGGTGTTGTATACTTTAACTGTGGGTTCTTACTATTCTAAGTGAGTTTAGAAAGCAGACTTTTGACAATATGAAAATAATATGGGTGGTTTGATGGAGTGGAATTATAGAACTGACAAAATGTAGACAGGTTATAATATTCATTTTCACTGCAGCATTTCAAACCAGAAGGGATAGCAGAATTGAGGACCAGGAGAACAGAGAATGTTTGACTTTCAGGAAAATATGAATGGTAGTGAAAAACCACCATTATTCAGAGATAAATAGATATCTATCCCCAAATATCTAAACTGAATTGATAAGAGAATGCTGGTCAGAGGGCGGCACGGTGGCGCAGTGGGTAGCGCTGCTGCCTCGCAGTTGGGAGATCTGGGGACCTGAGTTCGATTCCCGGGTCCTCCCTGCGTGGAGTTTGCATGTTCTCCCCGTGTCTGCGTGGGTTTCCTCCCACAGTCCAAAGACATGCAGGTTAGGTGGATTGGCGATTCTAAATTGGCCCTAGTGTGTGCTTGGTGTGTGGGTGTGTTTGTGTGTGTCCTGCGGTGGGTTGGCACCCTGCCCAGGATTGTTTCCTGCCTTGTGCCCTGTGTTGGCTGGGATTGGCTCCAGCAGACCCCCGTGACCCTGTGTTCGGATTCAGCGGGTTGGAAAATGGATGGATGGATGGATGCTGGTCAGAATATAATTGGTGTGGTGCATGTATAATTAAATGGAAAAAGAACTGATTAATTCTGTTTAATCTTAAATCCAACCATTTTTTCAAAGTTGTTGAAACAATTTAGGGCATGAAGAATGTCATCTGGATCCCAATTTAAGAATATCATCTGCAAATAAAGAAATAGCATATGAAAAGTCACTGAAACAAAAGGGAGAAATCTCATTGCTGCTTCATACAGTTATAGTCAAAGGCACAAGAAATAGTGGAAACTGGAGTGGAGAAAGAGGACAACCCTAACAAGATCCTCTTTTGATATAGAAAGGATAAGGCATAAGTGAATTAGTGTTGCTGCTGTGGAAGAGGAGTGAATTGTATCAGTAAATCAGCCTTCAAAACCTTTGTGATGCAGACTTGACCATAAATAGCCCCAGTTTAAACAGTCAGTTATCATCTCAGCACCTAAAGGCAAAAAGTGCAGCAGGAGATTTTAAATTAGGTACAGATTCAGTCATGTGGTGCAATCTGTGTAATTATCTGAGAACATGCAAGATTTAATTAAACTAATTTGATCTAGATGGACTAAATTATGAATAACCTCTCAAACAGCTAAATCTGTTGCCAATAATGTAACACCTGTATTGATGAGGGAGAGGGGTATATGATCCCGACACAATTTAGGGACTTTCTTGTGTTTAGACTCTAATGCAGTTTCTCTCTTGATCAAGCTAGGATAGAAAGGTGACTGAAACATCCAAACTAAAGTTTCATATAACTGTTCTCAAAATGCTAGCATAACTACCAGTGGGATGTGGGAGATTTCGCCTTTATTCATGGCTAACTGTGCTAAAGAGGTCTCTTGTCAAGGTTAAATAAAAAAAATAATTGATGAAGAACATACTTTGAGTTGGTAGTAGCAATGAATTTGAAAGTTTATTTCTTAACAACTCCATGAACTATTCCCTTTAGGTTTTTTAATGTAAGAAATTCTGACAAATGATTCCGACCAGGTCATACAGGACATGCAGTTGCAGAATCATTTTTTTCTCTCTCTGCAATTGAAATTCAGCATGTTGCTTAAATAAAACGTTTATTTCAGTTTTAGCTGCTGTGAATTGTAATTTACATTTTGGGTCATGCACTAGAGGGCATGATTGTTCCAAAGCTGCCAGTTTACTTGCGAGTGCATAAATATTCTTAATTTGGTTTGATTATCATGAGAGGCAAAAAAAATTGAAATGCATTTATTTCTGTTTAATCTCTTGATTTCTTCCTATACAACAGAGAGAACTGAAACAAAATTTCTGTTTCTTGATAACAGTTCTTCCATTTTCTTTTAAACAGAGTAAAACTGGTAATTTTTCAATATTGCTGTGTTGAATCTTTTCTAAGCGGCATGTAGGGGAATCTGGGAAAGTTTGAAATAAATTGTATGATCTGACAGTGGCTCTGAAACTATTTCAGAGTTACAGATGACAGAAAAAGGGAATGAGAAATACAAAGTTAGCTTATTCTAAATTGTCACTAATGTTACTATGAGAAACATTAAGTATTCTTTCATGGAGGAATTAATGGTATAATAACAGTCACAAACTACCTAAAGACTTTAGTGAATGAAAGAATACATTTTTATGTGGGGGTTAAACAATTATTAGTCAGGTTTGCTGCATAACAGCATTAGCATCCATGCCCAAGCAGATCATATTATTGGAGAATTGCAAAAATCTCTCAGTAACCTTTTGAGAAGATGTTGTCAAATGTGATGGGCACATAATGAAATGCAAACTCAATGGGAATATCTATTTAATCAGATTAACTTGGCCTTACATCATCTCCATTGCTCATCCAGCAAAATGCCACCTTTTTCATATTTCTCTTGATGTCTAAAAGAATAGGTCGGCATGAATATGGTCAAATGTGCCATGTTATCAGGGCTCTTTCTGAATTCCTGATTTAGCCCATCAAGAGTGGTAACTTTATGATGACCTGGTGTATCTTTATTAAAAAAATTGTGTTTGGGACTCATTCCTATAATTTAACCTAACTTTAATGAATGTGTAAAAATGATTGCTCTGACTGATTATTCTCTTTCCCATTGTACAGTCCACTAGACTGAACAGAAAATCAATAGTGTAATTTATGAGACTTGCCCAAACAGCAAAGTCTGCACCATAATTTTTAAATATTCTACTGCTCAAGTACCAAGAAGTATTGCTAAGATTCAAGTAAATCTCCACTGTTTTCAACAATAAAAAAATTCAAGAGGCATTATTTGAGAAGGCTGTGGGGGGTAGCAAGTGTCGCAGATGGCCAGGGTTATTACCCGGCTGGGATGCCTAAAAGGACCGGAAGGTGGCGGGAATAGCTTCCCGGCCATGAGGGCACAACCGTCTTGGAGCAGGAAAGGTCCATGGGAAAAGAGAGCAAAGATTCAAACTCATTGGGACCCGTGGCCACCGCCAGAGAGTGCATTAAACCTTGTGGGACCCGGATATTGTTACTTCCGCCACACTCGGCAAGATGGCGGAGGAACCTTCCAGGGAGTGCTTCCGGGGCAAGGGCAGCACTTCCACCACACCAGGAAGTGCTGCCGGATGGACGTCATCAATCACCTGGAGCACATCCGGGCAGGAATAAAAGGGGGCGCCTTCTTACAATGCCTGAGCCTGAGCCTGAGCCTGAGCCGGGTTGCAGATTTGTTGTGAGTGTTTTGGGACTGTGTTGAGCCTGTGGGACATGGGGAAGATGTGCCTCACGGCTGAACAAAAATAAAAGTCCACTGATCTATTACGTGCCTCTGTGTTCTTCTGTGCCGGGTCAGGCGCTTATATAGTGCCTTTGTTACACAAGTCAACATAAAAACCATTTTCAATACTGATTTGTGTGTGCAAGCTGAAATATGTCATGAATCTGGAATTGCAGTTTCTTTACAATTTTTTTCTCAATTAATACATTTTTCAATTTGATGGATTTGTGTTTTATGTCATTTTGTCTTATGGACTTTATTTTACTTTTGTTTTGCTAACTCTTTATTATAATGTATGTAATCGTTGTCATTCAATTGCAAAGAAATCTTTGTTTTGAAATGCAGGCTTCGATTTTGAATTTTAGTCATCAGGATGCGACGATGGACTACATATAGGAAGTCGCTTCAGTATCTAAACTTACTTGTCAGCATAGTTGATTGGGAAAAGAGCTAGTAACGGAACTGTGTGTTACTGAATTAGAGACGAAGAAATTTACGCGATGTTTCATTACGATTGTTTGGGTTACGTTTTGGTTCGGTGCTCTTATCTTTTGAGCTCTTGACAACTGCCTGTCTTCTGACAATGTTTCTATTTTGTTTCCATTTCCTACTTTTACACTACTTCTTGACATTGTCCTTAGCAGTCAGTACAAAATATATCCAGCTCAGATTTTATACTTTCACCTGATCCTCAATGCACAAAAGCCATATTTAAAATATACCACCCAAAGCTCACTTGGCTGGGGCCCTTCTATTTGTTGACAGTCTTTCTTCTGTCCACTCCTTACTCTCTTGCTATTCAATTGTGCAGGACATGGTAAAGATAATAGTTGAGATATATGGTATATATTTATGATTTAAATTAATAGTCTGATCAGTCTTGGTGTACAGTTACAACTTTACTCATTACAGTTCTTATTAAGTGATCCCAAGTATTATTTGCAATGTTTTTTGCTGTTAAATTTGATATAACAATTTATAGACTTCATTTTAGCAGATCTACAGCTTTGCTGAAGAGAGCTTTAAAAAAAAAAACTAACAATTGGTCCATCTTATTGAACAGGTTCAGTACATCACTAGCCTGTGTCTTGTAATAACTCACAAGATCTTTATATGCACAGTACATTTATTTCTCGTTGTAGTTGTATCTGTATTTAAAAACTGGTAGACTTCAATAGACAAAAATGAACCTGATTATCATTTACCCGTACTTGAATGGACCTGGTGTATTTTGCTCTATCTTTATTTTGATTGTTACAGTATTAAAGCTTTGAACAGCATGAGGCCTTTAATAAAAATATTGTGGCATATGAACTGTCCTAACCTTTTACACTCATACATCTTAGCAACAGCATCTATAGCAAGTTGAAATTTAATTATATAAATGCTGTAAAGATAAACATGGTGCCGAATCCACTTGTGATGTCTTTTTTGTGAGCTAACATTTTAGATGGTTTGTCCAGATAAAAAAAAAGGTCTAAATGTAAGCTAATTCTCCTAATCCCTTCTATTCTTAAAACAGCCTTGGCTTAGTTTGAATGTCCAATCTGTACATTTTTTTCCTGATTAATTAGCAAACAATGCTTCCTGTCCTTGGGTAAGTCAGTTCCACTAGTGTCATTTTCCAATCTCTGGACAATTCTATTGTTTTGGTCCATGAATATTGAATTGTTATAAAAAAAAATGCCTCTCGCTTCTGGAGTCTTTACTGGATTATTATATTTTTTGTCCTAACCAAGCTGTTTTCCCAGTAACTGTTCCTACCATGCTCATTAAAGGCTATACTATTTTGTATACATAACACTTTCTTAGTATCAGGCCTTACGTTTTTCAACTTCTTAGCATTAAATGTCCTTCTGACTTCATCTTCTATGTAATATTGCAAGCCTGTGTTATGGAAAGCAATCAGCAGTAATAAATATTTCATCCACGAATGACTGCTCATAACCTTTCACAAATACATCTTTTCATTTTCAAACTCTAACGTGGTATTTGTTTTTTTAAAGCGTATGACGCAGGTTTTATTTGTTCATTTGTACCATATTTTGGACTACAGAGTCCAATTGAATCGTCTGAGTGTACTTGCTTTTGTTTTACTTTCAGTGACAAAACTGATATATTTTGTTTGGAATAACTTATACTTCTTTCACATTATTTCCATAATGCCTTTTTGTTTTCTTGCTGCAGTCATTTTGAGATCCTTTTGTGTATTGTTGCTATTGACAGAGAGAACTTTATTTGTCTCCAGGGGGAAATTTGAGTTTTTACAGAAGCTCTTCAGATAAATATGTACACAGTATACACGCACTTACATACATCTACAGTCTGAACACACATCAGAAAGGCTAAAAAGAAAGAAAAATGCCTGACTTGGCTGTCACAGTGAGGCCTTATGCAGACATATTGCTATTGTTATAAAGGAGTCCCAGTAGCATTTCTAGACACACTTCTGTTGAATAATTCATTGGCTGAAATTTCTCAGTGTTAGCGTGTCAGAGTGAGGATGTGCAGCGTTGTTCATAATGGCACTCAGGTTTGTTTTAACTCTCTCCTCCGCTACAACCTCCAGGGGTTCAAGAGTGTGCCCCATAACTGACTCTGCCCTTTTAATTCAGGGTGCCTCTCTTGATGTTACCACAGCATAGATAAATCATACATTCCATCACAGAGCTATAGGTGTAAAAGATGTCATTTCTCACATTAAAGAGGCACAGTCTTCAAAGAAAGATAGCTAAAAACAGAAAAAAAGAAAATGGAAGTGAGCAATACAAGATTTTATTCACTGTTATAAAATTTGGCATTGTGTATTTTCAGGTTGTCCAAGATTGTACAGGAACTAACAACTCAATATGTGTGCTTTTTAGGTTTTATTCTCTGGTTCTTCTAGTTTTTTTTTTTTGCAACTTAATTTTGACAAAAATTGTTTTGTGTTCCCGTTTTGGTGCCTGGTGTTTTTAATCTCCCATTAAAATATTCTTGCTTTTTTTTGACAAACATTTAGTCTCCTAGTCCCTGCACTCATTGCCCATGTAGCCTGCATTATTTTATCCCTTATCTGGCCATTACACACTGTTGATGTTTTTATAGCCTACTAACCATCAGTTAAAACATTTAAGTTAAATATCCACCACTTAGTGTTGCTTTTTAGAACTGTCCCAACACAAAAGTAAAAAACACTTTACCATGAGTGTCTTTGTCTTCTTATGAAAAATCAGATTTCTGTTTCCACAGTGCAGTAGTCTCTGTTCTTAATAGCATGTCCTTTATATGCACATAGTGTCTGAATGTAATGTAAACTTATTTGCTGTGTAAAGTATATGGTGACTGACAATTTGTAACAAAATGATTGCATATAAGGACAATACTCTTCTACCAGTTATATATCTGTTTTATAAGATTGTATAGATTTATTTGTTTTTTCTCTGTTATTTATTAATATTCTTGCTTATTCTTATTTGTTTTTCTTTTCTTGTGACTTTCTCTTTGACATCTTCTAAAGCACTTTGAGCTATATTGTTTGTTTGAAAATGTGCTATATAATGAAATGTTGTTGCTGTTGTATATTAATAGTGAGATGTAAGAAGTGCTGTTGATTCTTTTTGTTCTGGCTTACAGGACGGTATAGTGACACAGAACAATGTCTCCAGCCTAACCAGACTGCATCATATTAGCAATGCAGCAGCGTTAGCCAATATATCTGAGTGATCTTTGCAGTGTTTATTTAGCATATGTTGATTAACATTAATCATGTGAACTTCATTAGTTGTTTGATTATTGTTTTCTAACAACATTAAGGCATGAAATAGGATGTTCAGTTTCAGTTTCTTGAGTCTTTTTTGGATTTGAGGAGTGTGCTGATGCTGCTTGTTTGCCCAGGGGCAGAGTGAACAGAATTTTCATGGCTGTCGGAGTAGAAGATGCACCAGAGGTTCTCACCTGGAAAGAAGGCTCTAGGAGTCGAAGGATAGGCAAACAGAGTAATCAGCTTTATTGCAATAAAACAATAACGCAGACTCAACCCAATTAAGCCAAACCGAGTTGAGCCCCGAACAGGCCAAAAATCACAGTTTATATAATCATTTCTTATAGTATCATCCTGAGCTCACTCAGGACAGCTCATTCGCTGCTTGTTCTGATCCCCTTCTGCAGTTGGCCTCTCAAGTTTTCATGGAAACCACCAATATTCCTTGCATTTTATTATTTGCCTTCACCTTTTGCTTCGCTTATTTTTAGTTGGCCTCCAACTTGCAGGTGTTCCCCCTTCTCTGTTCCTCAAGTTGATAAGATATTGGTGGTTTCAGCTAAGCTTTAATTACAAAAGAAATATGGCTTGCTTGGTATACCTGACTTGTATTAATACTTACACTAAGGTTAATGCTTATAAGTTTTCATATCTATTTATACTAATATGTGAATATAATAACTTCTTATTTTCCATATGGCCAAGCAAATAAAACAGCATTTCTTGGCTAACTTTTAGAATTAAATCCATTGCTATAATCTAACTGTTACCCAAAACTATTCATTTTGCTTTGTTCTACACTATAAAACTGTTTCTTAGATTTTCCAAACCTGCTAATTTTCAAAAGATGAAATTAAGCTAAAATTAAATAATTTAATATGACATACTTGTTGAATGTAGTTCAAATAAGTATGAAAATGCAAAACCGGTTGTATTTTTATTAATTCAGTGCCCACTACTATGGATGGATGCAGTCTTTTCTTTTGGATGACCACTAATCCTTCTGCATCTTACCTTTCCTTTTTGTTGCATACCAACACTTGTCTACAGTTAGCTTTAATTACAATGACATGTTTACATTGTAAGACATATAACTATAAATCATAAAATAATACAAAGATTTTTCTGAGATTATACAGTATAAGGAGGAATGCATGAAGTACTGGGGTGGAACTGAAATGATGGCAGGGTTAGACAGAAAGTCTTCCTGCCGACTAATTAAATTCTGGAGAGAGGGAAAGCTGAGTCATAAACATTATTAAATGACTTTGTTGTTTCTGCACCAAAAAAACAACAGAATAGCACACAAATCATAGCAAACCCTAAAAATATTGCTAAAATGATTCAATCTCCTAAACACATTAGAGCCAATACAATTAATTAAGCAGAAAACCCTTGTTTCCTGTGAAGCATTGTTTCATTAATATTAGATTTGTGTCATGGCAGTTCTGTTTCAAATGACACATTTATGTATGCACCCAATTTACAATCTTGTATGAGATCCAGGATGCTCCTAATTTAATTTTGTAACAGCGGTTCACTCTTTCCATTTTTCAGCCTCTTTTCACTTAGAAGAATTCAGTAGACAATGGGAGATTTTTTATTTATTTATTTATTTTTCAAATATAACATGTTGCTTTTTATCACTTTTTTCTGTCAAACTGAATTAGAAAACATCGTCTATTTTTGTATTCCTTCAGACATTACAGTGAGACTGGCAAAGAGGTTGTCAACTATGTCTGAAACCCATTATCTAGGAGGAAATTAAAAAATATGGGTTTGGTTATACTGTATTCATAAACACTTTCTGCCTTCATTGAAAGTAAAAGAGCAAAGTAAATTGTTACAATTTTATGGCCAAAAAAAAACAAAACTTAAAGTCTTTTTTATAAAATGAATTTTCTGAAACTTGGGTAAATAATTGTTTCTCTAATGCTTATTGTAAGTTGTTAACTGTCAATATGCCAAATATTTCTGCACCCACTAAAATAGGAGAAATGTATAAATTCTTACAACTTGAGATGTTCTGTGTAAAGCCTCCTTACAGTGACATAATTAGTATAGGCAATGTCATATTTGTTAACAAACAGCATTTATTTTTTTTATCATTTCTCTGCAGTGGGCAGCATAATGATGGCACAGTGGCTGCCACAGCTGCCACACTGCTCTATAGGCCTGGTTCAGATCCTGGCAATGTGGGGTTTGTACAGTCCCCTTGTGTCAGTGTAAATTTTAGCCCACATAATAAAGACATGAAGTACAGGGTAATTGTAAATTATATTGGTGGAAATTTGTATGCATAAGTGTACTTTGCAATGGACTGGTACCTTCTATAGTTTCTCTGTCCATTTCTTCTTCCTCTTCATCTTTTCCCATGTCTGTGTGGGGTCAATGTGCTTGATCAACCTTCTCCAAACAGCTCGGTCCTGCACCTCCTCGCCAGTCAAGCCCTTTTCCATCAGATCTTCTTCTACTTTATCCATCCACATCCACTTTGGGCTCCCTTGCTTTCTCTTCTCATGTGCTTCCATTCCCATTACTCTTTTGCAAAGAAATTCATTGTCTCTCCCCATACCACTTCAACCTACTTTCCTGTAGTAGCTTTGACATCGCTCCCCCTTTTGCTGTACCTCTGATTGTCTCATTTCTTATTCTCCATTTCAACCTTGTCATTTCTGCCACATTTAACCTCTCTTACTGCCCGTGCCCCTGCTCCATTAATCATTGCTGGTCTTACAACTAACTTAAAAATCTTACGTTTAACCTTTGCCTTAATTCTTCGATCACACAATGCTCCTGATACCTTCTTTCAATTATTCCAATCACACTATAATTATGAGCCATCTCTGCATCTAGTTTTCCACCTTGGGATAACACTGATCCTAGATATGACCACTAAATTGTAATAATCAACACAACCCCAACTTCCTTTACAAACACTGTTATACACATTACAACTGTGTATATTCATTAGCACAATCTGGGAACAAACAGGTTAAGTTGTATACAGAGTCATTTTGTCTTTAAATGTCCAATGTCTTAGCCACAAGGTCATACTGTCCATGTTATTAAAGAGGTGGTTGGTGAGAATGAGTGTTTTATGTGATATGGATATATCTTACCAGAAATTTTGTGTTCTTATACAGAATATACAGACTATTGTAAACATATTCTTGAAATTTATTTTTATACTGTACCTCTTCTCTAATCAGTAAATCATTAATTGGGAGATTAAAATAGCCATAATTATAAATAAGCAGTAAACTAGCACAGAAATCTATAAACCTGTCGATATAGTTTAATCTGCTAGCAGGCCTGGGAATGGCCTCTAAAAGAATATTACGAAGAGAATAACCAAACTGACATGCAGTGCTGAGAATATATAAAAAGTCAAAGCAGGTAGCCATTTGCAACCAAAGAGTAGTAGCTGTATAATGCAATACATACCTGGAGACAAAGAAGTGGATTTACTGGAAATAAGTAGCCTAAAGGTATCTGATAATTGGCATTAAATTACTTTGTTACGTAATCTAACACAAATAGAAGGGTTTTGCTGGTCTTCCACAATTGAATAGGATGTAGTGGTGACTTCATTAATTAAAGGGGTTTATTATTAAGGGATGCAGTACAAGGTGAAGTTAACAGGTGTCACACACGTGTGAGCAGGAGGATGTTGTATGGACCAAGCGAAGGTAATTCCACACCTGGCCAGGGTCTGCACTAAACCTTCTCCTGTTATCTCTACAGACCAGCCATGGGAAAACCTGTCTGACTCATCGCTGAAGACGTTGCTTCCTGTTCCAGCACTTAGGTTGATGTCAGAAGTAGGTCACTTCCGGTCTTGTCACCTAAAACCACCATCTTCTACAACTTCAAACAGTTCATGTCTGGACTCCATCAGAGACACTTCTTTCTACAAAAAACAAACCCATTGCAGCCGGGGATAATATATGGGTGGCTGCCCCAAACCTTTTTAAGTGTTTCAAGTCTGATCCTTTCACATAGGATATAGCATCTAATGGTGTTAAAACATTTCATTTTAACTGTAGGTGTGACGTCTCGAATGTTCAGCAATAATATTGTCTATACATCACTTAATCATTAATTCCGTTAGAATTTTGAATTAAACATATGGCTATTTCTCTGCATGGTTATGTAATGTTCGTATGTGTTTGTGGAATAGCTAGGATCGGAAGGTGGGTTTAAGTACTTGAAATATCACTTCTACTAAAAATGGTGGAATGACTGTGAACATTTTGTAGTTGTGCAATTTTTTCCACCTATTATAAAACAAATTAAAATGTACTTTAAACCAAGCAGCACAGTGATATGGTGGTTTGCACCTTTTCTCAATATCTGTGATGCGTACCCAGTTTTCTTTTCCCACATTGCAAACCTATGTGTTAGGTCAGTTAATGAATATAAATTGAACCTGAGTGTGTATGTATGTATGTATGAGTATGCCCCACACTGGACTGCTGCTACATTCAAATTGGGTTCCCACTTTGTGCTCAGTAATGGGAAAAGTAACAGCGACCTATGTTGTTAAATGGATGGAGGAAGGCTGGATGGATGCATTTTTATTGAACACTGGTAAATATCTTCGTTTAGTGATATAAAATCATACTTAACCCCTATAAAACAGTGTTTTCAGAAGTGAGCCTTTGATTGTGTAAAAATGACTTAGATGGCTACATCAGAGTGTAGTGGATTCAGCGTAGGAACTGACCTTAAATCGATCACCGGTCTTTTGCTGGAACTTCTATCACACTCATTTACACAATGGGACAATTTACAGTTACAAAATATTCTAAGCCTTTGGAACACAGGAGGAAGCTGGAGCAACTAAAGTAAACTCTTGCGAATGAGTGCAGAACATATATACTCAGCACAGGCGATATCCTAGCTCGGAATCATATCCTTGCCCTCTGGAGCTAAGAGATGCTGTAAAAGTCCTAATCATCACACCACATCAGTGTCTAGTAGGACAGAGAAAACGAAGTCCAAAATGTATAACGGTGACCAATGTTACATTAACATGCAGTTTAGTAGCAGGTCATGTGCAGAGATGTTAAACTAGTTATATATTCTTTACCTGAGAAGTTAAATTATTCTCAGTAAATATTCAATCTACTTCAAGCTATTAGAAAAGTGCATTTATTAGACTCATTACTTCACAAATGCATCATTCTGGACACAAATCACATGCTCAGTTGATGTCTGTGTAGAGTTTGCATGTTTTGCCCATGTCTGTGATGGCTTTGCTGTGATCCTGTGCCTTTCTTCCCATATTCCCAAAGACACATAGTTTAGGTAAATGGGCAATTCTAAGTTGAGCCTATATGAGTATGGGTATGGGCACGTGTGAACTTTGCAATGGACTGCCAGTTCATCCAGGGTAAGGTGATAATCTACTTCACATTAGCATTTTATGCCTTCCAGTATCGTCAAAAAAAAACTAGATGAATTCTAATCTGATTTTTTTTCCATATTCTTGTTTGGTCTTTAATCTGCAGTTAATCTGGGGGTATTCTCTAAAAAACAACTTTCAGCTATTTGCTTTTGTCTCTGTGGGCAAAAAGTTACAAACCATAAGGCAAAAACAAACTAATTTTTACAACTTCTGTACTCCTTATAATACACAATCTAAATTATGTGGTGCTAACAGTACATGACACATTAGGCAATCATCTTAAATGGGTATTCATATGGAGTGAAACAGAGCAGTGAGCTATGACAAGAGAATCATTTTAGCCAGCAACATATTCTTGCAATTAATTTTTCAATATTTTCTTGTTTTTATTTAATTTTTAATGAGGGATACGTGCCAAGTATTTTAATAAAACTAAAAAAAAACTATTTTGTATGCTTATTTTTAAAACTGAGACTTAAATGAAGACATTATTAAAAAACAATGTTTATTATTTTATTTCTTACAGTAAAGAAAACAACAAAAATTCACAGAAGCACAAATTAAGACAATGATGGAATATGATGGGGATAACTGTAGATAAAGTGAAGCAGACACCTCATAGATGCCAGGATTTTAAATATTAATATTTATAATATTTAAATATTATATGTAAATTATTGATATAATTTATTATAATAAATTATAATATATTATAATATTATTAATGAGGAGTCAGCCACATTACATTTTCCTTGAATTCCTTTCTTTTGAATGTTTCACTCTTTCTGCATCCTGTTTCGTGTCTCTGGTGTCTAATCATCTCCTCCTTCTCACAGGTACAAGCTCAGCTACAGTAGTAGCCATTTTAAAACTTACCTAGTATGACGATGCTGGTCCCCTACAGACTCCCTCTTCCCACATGGGAGTCTGCTGAACTAACACCATCGATAGTTATGACTGAGATGAGCTGACAAATGAAGACAATTCTCTGATGAAGCCAGAGGATGGTGGAAAAAGTGCCAAAGTGCTTTTATTAAAAAAGAGTCAACACAAAAGTAAAACCAACAAGTGTCAATTGTGCAGTGTTCTAAAAAAAGTACATAAATAAATCCATAAAAATCATTGTGAAAAGTGGGGATAAAAATAATCAATAAATAAATCTGTTAAAAATCCGAGGTTAAAATGCAGACTAACTCCTCCTAATCTCATTCCACCTGCTTCTCATTCTCCCCGGCTCACCCATTACTCGCGTAGCCGGCAGAGATGCAGCAGCCACAAGCTCCTTTCTTCCAGCCCCCATTTTGGCTGCCTCTAGACATGACGGCCAGATCGTCCGAGGTTGGCTCTCCTCCCTTCTTCCTTCACGCTCATGTGGTCGCACCTCAGAAGCCTAGGGAGGGCACCTGCCTTGCTCGCCACACTCCACCCGAATGTTCAGTGGGGCGAACTAGCCCCTAGAGCACCACAGTCAACACACCTTCACGGGGCCCCAGCTCTTACTGCTTCCTCCTTCCAGGTAGCCAGATCATCCTTCTAAGACTGCTTTTCACATCTTTTAACCTCTCTTTCCTTCTTTTCTCCTTTTCTTTGATTCCTCCTCTTTTGTGCTGGCCAGTATATATACACATACTTGTCTCCATTGGCGCAACACCTTAATCACATGCTACAAGAAGCCAATGAGGCAACTGAGAATGATTGTGCAGGTGCGACTCTCCCCAACTACCTCATTAACTCCCTGCGGTCGTCCAATAGAGTCCATGGAGAGTAACGCGGCTTTATGGATTTAAAACACAGCCCTGTTTTTTTTTTTGAAGCCGCGGACCCACCATACCACACCTAGTGTTTAGTGTTCTCCCCAGAATGATTTAGGGGGTTTCAGAAGGCCTTTCAGAATTACAGTGTGAGCGAGCCTGGCAAGTACAGAGTACCACTGGCTCCTTCCTATAATTCCATGCTGTGAATAAACTGAAATGGAAATTTAGGTTAATGACCCCATATTCTTGTATGGAGTCTTGTCAGACCAGTTACTAGGAATCTAAGAATGTGTCCTTTTGAGGCATTCTGTTGTACAGTAATCCCTCCTCAATCGCGGGGGGTTCTGGAACGTGAAAATCCGCGAAGTAGAAACCATATGTTTATATGGTTATTTTTATATTGTCATGCTTGGGTCACAGATTTGCACAGAAACACAGGAGGTTGTAGAGAGACAGGAACTGTATTCAAATACTGCAAACAAACATTTGTCCATTTTTCAAAAGTTTAAACTGTGCTTCATGACAAGACAGAGATGACAGTTCCGTCTCAGAATTAAAAGAATGCAAACATGTCTTCCTCTTCAAAGGAGTGTGTGTCAGGAGCAGAGAATGTCAGAGAGAGAGAGAGAAAAAAGCAAACGAAAATCAATAGGGCTGCTTGGCTTTTAAGTATGTGAAGCACCGCCGGACAAAGCAGGTGCAAGGATGTACAATGTAAAGGTAGTCTTTCAGCATTTTTTAGAGGAGAGTCCGTATCCTCCAGGCCAGTGTGCGAACAGCCCCTCTGCTCACACCCCCTCCGTCAGGAGCAGAGAATGTCACAGAGAGAGAGAGACAGAGAAAAACAAACAATCAAAAATCAATATGTGCCCTTCGAGCTTTTAAGTATGCGAACAGGCCCGGCCTTAGGCATAGACGAAGTAGGCGACTGCCTAGGGCACCGGCGTCTAGGGGGCCCCGGATCGACTCCTTGGTCTAATTTTCACGCATTTCGCAGAGCTTCCAGGGGGGCTCCGCCCCCTCAGGGGGCCCCTGGACCCCCCTTTCGCCTAGGACCCCATAATACCTAAGACCGGGCCTGATGCGAAGCACCGTGCGGGAAGCATGTCGCTTGACAAAGCAGCTGCACAGAAGGGAGCAACGTGAAGGTAATCTTTCAGCATTTTTAGACGAGTGTCCGTATCGTCTAGGGGTGCAAACAGCCCCCCTGCTCACACCCCCTCCGTCAGGAGCAGAGAATGTCAGAGCAAGAGAGACAGAGAGAGAGAAAAGCAAACAATCAAAAATCAATACGTGCTGTTTGATCTTTTAAGTATGCGAAGCACAGTGCGGGAAGCATATCGCTTGACAAAGCAGCCATATGTAAGCCCAGCAAGAAAGAGAGCAATGTGAAGGTAATCTTTCAGCGTTTTTTGAGGAGCGGCCATATCCTCTAGGGGTGCGAACAGCCCCCATGCTCACAATATAGTTGAGGAGTTTTATTTAATACGTAATACGCGCTCTGGTTGGGTAGCTTCTCAGCCATCTGCCAATAGTGTCCCTTGTATGAAATCAACTGGGCAAACCAACTGAGGAAGCATGTACCAGAAGTTAAAAGACCCACTGTCCACAGAAATCCGCAAACCAGCAAAAAATCCACGATATATATTTAAATATGCTTACATATAAAATCCGCGATAGAGTGAAGCCGCGAAAGTCGAAGCACGATATAGCGAGGGATTACTGTATATTCTTTTGGACTGGAAGTTTACCTCTTGGGTTTTAGTTGAACTTCTTTTGCATGTCCTAATAATACTGAAATACAAATGTAAAAACAAACTGGCAAATAATATTCATATAAGCTAATACCACCGGTTGTGACAGTTGTCTTTTAAAGTTTAAGACTTAAATGACAGCAATGTAGATTGGATTATAAAATACAGTAAATTACTTTTTATTGTGCTATTTAGAGCCTTCAGAGGCAGTCTTTAGCATGTAATAGTAGCTGGAGCTTCCCAAATAAGTTCCCAAATTACAGGTCAGACAATTTTTTTTTGTTTCTTTTGTACTTGGCTCAAAAACCATGCTTTAAGCTCTGCTAAACATATTTATGTCACTTGGTTTCCTTAATAGTCATCATACTCTTGCAGTGGAGCAGAGCTTGAGAAGGGTTACTTCAGGGAGGAAGCCTTTGTAGGCAAGATCAAATTTTACTTCAGCTGTACTTGTGGAGTTCTGGAGTTTCACCACAGCTAGACTCTGTCACTCACTTCCTGTTTCCTCGTGACACTGTTTGACATTGCTGAACACACTGATCAGACTGAGGACTGACTTTTCGCTCATCTTTCAATGTGTTTCATAAATTCCTTGAGATTTTATCCTATGAACACCTGCACAACATATTCTTTATTTTATTATTCTAGTCTGATGCATCTTTGAATTTTGCACTCACAAATTTATATATCCAACAATTCTTATTTACGAATGTGACGTTCATCTCTTCAAACTTTTTATGCAAAACTTTTCCAGGTTAAAAAAGAACAGATGGCAGCTAGAGACACCCTGTCTATCCATTATTCAATGTCACCTGAGGGGCACTATTTATAAAAGTTAAGGGGCACACATTATGGACACATTATGTAACTGAAGTGATGCGTGGTCTGGACCCTCGGCATCCATCCCCTGATTCAGAGGTGGCCTTAGGGATGTGTGGAGCTTAGGGCTGACCAACCCCACACAGGGCTGGTTATGTCAAGTGCTGTTACAGATTTTTGTGCACTGTATAAACATGCATGAATTTAATAAAAATAATGTTAACATACACCAGATTTTCTCATTACAGTATTCAGCTAAATTTAGATAACATGTGGACTTTATCAAAATATAACTGAAGAATATAATGACAAATCGACTCGAACGGGACAGGTGAACCTCAAAAGCAGTGCCCTCTTAGGTCCTGGGGCGGTCACCCCACTTGCCACCCCCAAATGCCGCTATTGCCCTGATTATACCCCGCAGCCTCAAAGTTTAATAATACTGACTGTGCACTTTGGACGCCAAGAAACAATTTACTTTACAGAAAAAGTTGGAAGTTCTTGCTGACGTTGATGCTAGCAAGAAGAAAACAAATGTTGCCTTAAAGTCAGGCATTTAGCAGTTAGCGCCGTCAACTGTATGTGCCAAAATCCCCGTTATAATGATGTATATTACAGTCCTGAGCACTTCGTTCTAAAGGAATTTGACCTGTAATTACAAAAGCAGATTGGAATGAGCCAAAAATAGCTGCTGTTTATTAAGTCAACAATGTTTACTTGTGGTCATTTTTAATTGAATCAAAAAGTTTACACAAGATAGATGAAGACAAACCAATTAAGAAAGAACAGTGCAATCCACCTAGCACCCATCTCACCCATCCCACCCAATCCAATGAACATACTGATGCAAGGATAAAAGGAAAGAAGACAGCAGAACAATAAGAAAATAACCTAACCATCTGTGCCTTCTAAAAGAATGACAAGGGCAGAGCCAGTGGGGCCCAGACAGCTTGGTTATAACTGATTGACCTGCACCCCACCAATACTGGATTTTATTGGAACATTCTGGAAAAGAAGAAGAAGAAGGTTGTTATTAAACACAAACATTATACATTAAATAAACGGGTTTTCTCCTCTTTTGAAAAAAAAAAGGTCAACACATTTTTATACACTGAGATGATAAATTCATATATTAATGAATACAATAGACTCACCGGGCTAAAATACCTATGTGAAGTAAAGTTTTTAGAGTCCTTGAAACTCTTTCAAGTCGATCATAAGCTGAACTTGGAACTTTTGAACCTTGATTTTTTTGAATGCATTAAAAAATGTTTCTTTAATGCATATAATTTATGTTTAATAATCTGCTCCTTATTCTTTTTAAAATGTTTTTTGGCAGGTTATATATTGTATTAATGGGTGGTTAGGCTTAATTGAAGCCTAATTGGTTCAGGATGAGGGTAGTTTAAACTGAAAAATGAAGAGTGTCAGTTGTTAAAAGTGACAAGCTCTGGGGTTTACATCAAGTGGCATGGAGTGATCTGGCTGGTAAAGTACCAAAACAAAACTATTCATGCTGGTGAGTAGTGAGGGAGAGAGAGTGTACAGTGGTCCAACAAAACAGGGGTCTGGGGCACCAGGCTAATAAGCAAAGAAAGAAATGAAGAAATAAAGTCAAAAAGCAGCAGGCAATGCCACAACATGTATAAAAAAGTACCAGGTGAACACAGGTGACAAAATGGGTGAGAAGAGGAAGCCATTTGAAAGCATCTTTAAAGGAAGGAGTTAAGTATTTTAAGTTGTGGGCTCTCATAGTTGGGAATGCTTTAGCATCCTGTAACATTCCTGAATATATTTTTCCAGGAGGGGGTAAGCCAGTGGAGAGAGATCATTTGACCAGTGTGAAATTAGAGATAGATATCAGTAAGACGCTATGCAGAGTACAGAGTAAGGAGTGGAGATAGGCTTTTTATCATGTTAAAAGGAATGAAATAGCAAGTATAGAGGGCGAGAAGGAAGAGGGTCAGATAGGGAAATGCCACCTGTCCTGAACACTGATCTCAGTTGCTAGTTAAAAAAGAATGATGAAATTAGGAAGAATAAAGTGAACCTGTAAAGACTAGAATGTCATGAGGCCTGAGCTATCAAACAAGTTGCTGTCAAACTGCTGTCAGCTATACAACAAATGTTCTGCCACAAAAGAGGAGGCAGAAAATATTTAAAATGAGCATGGAGCAGGAGATGAAAGAGACAGAAATCATGGTTTAAATAACAGAAAGTCAACTTAATTTTAAATGTTAATCCAAAGCCAGAAATCATAAAATTAACGAGATAGAAGTCATTGCCCATGATACTTAAATTTAACAATCAAACTCTCAGCAAAACTATGAATATCCACAAATGTGGGCAACGAAGAGGTGCATCACGCTGCCCATCATACTGCAGTAATAATGACATCACATACTTCCCATTGTCACATGATAGCAACTAAGGTAGGAACTATAATCAAAAGTTCATAAAATGGCAGTACCCATATAAAGACAAAACAGCATACTGTAAAAAACTAAGCATAATGATGATACATGTATATTAAATCAACTAAAATTCAAAACTACAAAATAATAGAAATGAATTCTATACATTCACACCCCTACACCACAAAAATAAAAACCAAGAACTGTCAAAAATAATAAAAATACTGCATTCATAGCATCAAATCTTACTCATTCAAAAAACAGGCAAAAAGTCATAAAAAAACTGAGTATAAAAAGGCACAAGAAAGAATATGTAATAAAAAGCAAAACAAAATATTCAAAGGTACTAAAACAAAAAAAACCCACAACACTGCAAGAGCATGAATTGAGATGTTGCTCCCTGCTCAGCTACTTGGTGAATACTGTATGACAGAAACAGACAGAAGGGGCCGGGGCAAGTCACAGGCAAAAGAGGCTAGTAACATTTAAATTGTGCAATCATGTGCTTGTTTTTTATTTTACTTTTTAATTAGCAAGCATATAATAACCAAAAAGAAATGACATAAAGCAAAAACCGAGTGCATTTTATGTCATATATTCCAGTTAAACCAACTTCACCCACTCAGTGCTTCAGCTACTAAATTCTTTAAAGATAATTGAAGGAAGGGCAAGTGAAATGTTTATTATAGAAATTGTACTTCATTAACTTTAAGTGCCTGCTCGACCAAATGGTAGACCATTAAATGACGACCCCCTTTTAAATGCGCTGCGTGTTGCGTTACAATACTGGGCGGGGCATTCAGTTCCGTGCTTGGAGAGCATGCAGTACTCAGAAAATACACCAGATGGTGCTGTTTTGCGAAAACAGAGGCACCACTTCAGCGAGCTCAATCGTAGACGAAGAATTTTGAAGACTCCCTCCAAGTTGTCGCATACACCGTAAGCGGCTTCGAAAGTAAGCAGATATTTTCGATAAAATATAAATTCAGAGTGGTTATTTAAGCGAATAGTTGACAATAAACCCCCCCTTACAAAAAATTCATGATGCAGAAATTTTTTTAAAAACGCTGTGCCAAATGGTAAAGATGCCCGTTTATGGATAATTATTGTACTACAAATGCTACCAAAAATATCTACGGAAAGCAGTGTTTTCTGTTCATTCTGTTCATTTACATGTAGTGCTATTTCATTACATTTCCTCTAATTTTACAATGTAATTACTGAATTCATTATAATGCAATATAATAATTATTGCAATATTTTAGATAGATATTTCATGAAAAGCATCTCAGTGTGTGTTGTTTATATATTATGTAGATGGACACCAGGACATTCTATGGCAAAAGGCCATGCCCTAAACTGGCACTAGTACCTGAAAACCTTGCTCTGTCTAATGCTGAAGGGTGCAGTGATAGTGACGATGACAGAATAGCAGACCCAGATTTCAATCCCACACGGGCACATCACTCTGATGCTGATGATTTTACGTCCTTGGATGAGGATGAAGACCAAGATGTTGAACCACCACCACCACCAAAAAAAAAAAAAGAAAATAGCTAACAAAGGTAAAAACTGTCTAAAAACAGTCAGTATGACAGAGCCAGAAGAGGAATGCAAGTTAGATCTTAGAAGGCCACAATGGAAAAAGCAGGACATTGAGTCAATACCTGTGCCAGATTCCACATTTGATTCCCCAGATGAAATTGAAACACCACTGCAGTACTTCAAGAAGATGTTCACTAACGAGATGGTTCAACATATTTCTAACCACACTAATTTGTACTCTGCCCAGAAGTTTGGAGATCACATACAAACCACCTCTCATGAAATTGAATCTTTCCTGGCCATTCTGTTGTACATGGGAGTTTTCGAATGTCCATCCATAGACGATTACTGGCACCATCTGTCACAATACAACCTTGTAGCTGATATTATGCGGCATTGTTTTTATTGTAGCCGAGGATCGGACCGCCAAGGTCCCCGCCTTCGGCCACCACCCAACTCACACTGCACCCAACCTCCTTGGCCCCTCCCATAGGTGGTGAGCCCATGGGAAGGGGGACCCACGTTGCCTCTTCGGGCTGTGCCCGGCCGAGCCCCATGGGTGCAAGCCCGGCCACCAGGCACTCGCCATCGAGCCCCACCTCCACGCCTGGCTCCAGAGGGGGGCCCCGGTGACCCACATCTGGGCAAGGGAAAACGTTGTCCAAAGTTTTTATTCATCATAGGAGGTTGTTTTGAACTGCACTTTGTCTCATCCCTCACCTAGGACCAGTTTGCCTTGGGTGGCCCTACCAGGGGCATAAAGCCCCGGACAACAGAGCTCCTAGGATCATTGAGACACGCAAAACCCCTCCACCACGATAAGATGGCGGTTCGAGGAGGGGACAGAAGCTGGCTCTTGGGACGTGGAATGTCACCTCTCTGAAGGGGAAGGAGCCTGAGCGTGTGCGCGAGGTTGAGAGGTTCCGGCTAGATATAGTCGGGCTCACCTCGATGCACAGCTTGGACTCTGGAACCAATCTCCTTGAGAGGGGCTGGACTCTCTACCACTCTGGAGTTGCCCCCGGTGAGAGGCGCCGAGCGGGTGTGGGCATACTTATTGCCCCCCTGACTTGGAGCCTGAACATTGGGGTTTACCCCGGTGGACGAGAGGGTAGCCTCCCTCCGCCTTCGGGTGGGGGGACGGGTCCTAACTGTTGTTTGTGCGTATGCACCAAACAGCAGTTCGGAGTATCCACTCTTTTTGGAGTCCCTAGAGGGGGTGCTAGAGGGCATACCTTCTGGGGACTCCCTCGTACTGCTGGGAGACTTCAATGCTCACGTGGGCAATGACAGTGAAACCTGGAAGGGCGTGATTGGGATGAATGGCCCCCCTGATCTGAACCCGAGTGGTGTTTTGTTATTGGACTTCTGTGCTTGTCACGGATTATCCATAACAAACACCATGTTCAAGCATAGGGGTGTTCATATGTGCACTTGGCACCAGGACACCCTAGGTCTCAGTTCGATGATCGACTTTGTGGTCGTCTCGTCGGACTTGCAGCCACATGTCTTGGACACTCGGGTGAAGAGAGGGGCAGAGCTGTCAACTGATCACCACCTGGTGGTGAATTGGCTTCGATGGTGGAGGAGGATGCCGGTCAGGCCTGGTAGGCCCAAACGTGTTGTGAGGGTCTGCTGGGAACGTCTGGCAGAGCCCCCTGTCAGAAGTAGCTTCAACTCCCACCTCCGGCAGAACTTCGACCATGTCCCGAGGGAGGAGGGGGACATTGAGTCCGAATGGGCCATGTTCCGTGCCTCTATTGTTGAGGCGGCTGACCGGAGCTGTTGCCGTAAGGTGGTCGGTGCCTGTCGTGGCGGCAATCCCCGAACCCGTTGGTGGACACCGGCGGTGAGGGATGCTGTCAAGCTGAAGAAGGAGTCCTACAGGACCCTTTTGTTCTGTGGGACTCTGGAGGCAGCTAATAGGTACCGGCAGGCCAAGAGGAATGCGGCTTCGGTGGTTGCTGAGGCAAAAACTCGGGCATGGGAGGAGTTTGGGGAGGCCATGGAGAACGACTTTCGGACGGCTTCGAGGAGATTCTGGTCCACCATCCGGCATCTCAGGAGGGGGAAGCAGTGCAGTGTCAACACTGTATATGGTGGGGATGGTGCGCTGCTGACCTCGACTCGGGACGTTGTGGGTCGGTGGGGGGAGTACTTCGAAGACCTCTTCAATCCCACTAACATGCCTTCCAATAAGGAAGCAGAGCCTGGGGACTCGGAGGTGGGCTCCCCCATCTCTGGGACTGAGGTCACCGAGGTGGTCAAAAAACTCCTTGGTGGCAGGGCCCCGGGGGTGGATGAGATACGCCCGGAGTTCCTCAAGGCTCTGGATGTTGTAGGGCTGTCTTGGTTGACATGTCTCTGCAACATCGCATGGACATCAGGGACAGTGCCTCTGGATTGGCAGACCGGGGTGGTGGTCCCCCACTTTAAGAAAGGGGACCGGAGGGTGTGTTCCAACTACAGAGGGATCACACTCCTCAGCCTCCCTGGAAAAGTCTATTCGGGGGTTCTGGAGAGGAGGGTTCGTCGGATAGTTGAACCTCGTATTCAGGAGGAACAGTGTGGTTTTTGTCCTAGTCGCGTAACAGTGGACCAGCTCTACACCCTTAGCAGAATCCTGGAGGGTGCATGGGAGTTCGCCCAACCAGTCTACATGTGTTTTGTGGACTTGGAAAAGGCGTTCGACCGTGTCCCTCGGGGAATCCTGTGGGGGGTACCAGACCCCCTGATAAGGGCTGTTCGGTCCCTGTACAACCGGTGTCAGAGCTTGGTCTGCATTGCCGGCAGTAAGTCGAACCCATTTCCAGTGAGAGTTGGACTCCGCCAGGGCTGCCCTTTGTCACTGATTCTGTTCATAACTTTTATGGACAGAATTTCTAGGCGCATCTGCTTTTTGCAGATGATGTTGTCCTGTTTGTCCAACTAAGAAATTCTTAGAGCAACCCACATATTGGGATAGATTTTTGTTAGTTGTTTTGTGCAAAAAGTTCAAAAGTTCATATTTGTTATGTTTTTGATGACAAATTTGGAAAGTTCCCTGCCATCAATATCTGGCTGCTTGTCATGGATTAGAGCAGTGCTCAGGATTTGACAGTGCTTTAGCAACTCTTCTTTTGAAATGCTGGGGAAGTTGAGGAGCACTCCAAATGTGTCCTTCTCTTCACCCAGATTTTGAAATCTCTCTTGAAGTGAAGACAGTACTGTATCTTCAACCACATTAAAAAATGTGGTTTTCATTTTATTAAGTGCATTACAAATAGGATCGTCTCTCTCATCAGTGAGAGAGAGAGAGAGAGAGAGATGTATGCATATAGTACAATAAAAATAAGAAAAAAAACTTTCCTAATAAGCAAGTTTAGGTAGGTCATTCATGAGATAGGCCTACCATTACAAATTTAGCATCATCTCACAAATGTGCCATCTAAACTGCATTAGGAAAGGTTTTTGTTTTTTAAATTCTACTATATACCATCTTTCTCTCTCTCTCTCTCTTATGCAGTATAATGTTGGCACAACACGCAGCTTGGGCAATACAAAATTGTGTCACATGTGATTGAAAGAAAACATTTGACAAGGTTTAAAAAAATATCTTCTTCTTTCCTAGCGTTTGTCCTTGGCTTTTGATGCCTTCCTCCACTGTTTTCGATGCCTTCCTCTACTTCTTCCGATCTAGGATGTCTTCCAGGTTGACATTAATCTGTCATATGTCCTCCATGATTCTGTCAAGCCATTGCTTTTTGGGTGTTCCATGTGGTTGCTTGCTGTCTGGGCTGAGTCGAAGGGCAATCTTGGCCACTGTCTCGTCTTCACTACGCAGGACATGTCAATTCCACCTTAATCGAGCCTCTCGCATCTTCTCGGTGATCAGCGCCCTCCCATTCTTCTCCCAATATCCACATGCATGGTGTGATCCTACCTCATGAGTCCAAGAGCATTTTCATCTCCATCGTATGGAGTGCCTGTTCTTGTTGTGTGGTGGCCGGCCAACATTCAACGCTGTAGAGGGCCACTGGTCAAACAATGGTCTTGTACACTTTTGCCTTGATGAAATTTGAAATCTGTTGATCGCACAGAATGCCACTTGAGCCACACAGTGGCAACGTGTGCATGGGCGTCAGGGAGGGTGAAATCTTCAGCCCCTACACAGGAGCCCAGGTATTTGAACTCAGTGACCTTGCTCAGGTCGTGGCTCTGTTCCCTCTGTCTGCAGGCCGCATCCAAGGTATTCAGTCTTCTTGAGGTTTAGTCAAAGGCTGTTTTTGTCTAGCCGATCTTTCCACCTCTGCGTCTGCTGCCCTTGTTTCCTCCGTGATCATGACATTGTCTGTGTACAGCAATATCTATGGTACCAGTGTCTGGACATCCGCCGTAACTGTGTAAAGGTTTTAAAAAATATAATGCAGTATATTTTTACATGATATAATAATCAACTTATAAATTACTCCTTTTACGTAAGGGGAATGGCAAAACAAAATAAAGTGAAATGTCTTACGACTTTTATTAAGTTATGGAAATGGGAAAATATATTTTAATGTAGTAAAATGATAACGTTGGATGATCAAATTAATGTCAATAAAACTGAATGCATTTTTCTTGAAGCATATTATGTATGCTTTTTTGCAGGTCACTTAAAAGAAATAGGCCTACCTGTATTTTTGAAAATTTCATTGTAAGCACTAGTATGTTATTTTCTCCTAAACAGCCAAATAATTTTTCTAACTTTCCTAACAAATTTAAGTACCGGTAAGTGTGACTAGCATTGTTGTTTTATAAAATAACTAACTGTGTAAACCTGTGCTGTAAAAAGCCCAGGCTCCTAGAATCTATTGAAATCGTCAGAAAAAAAAACTGAAATGCCGAGTCAGCGGTTTCGTTTTGCGGACATGCTCGCCCCCCCTTGTCTATCAGCGGGTAAGTGAGTTTGCCTCTGACTTGTTAACTTGAGCTTCATTGCTGTAGCCTTGCATTTCTGGGCCGGACAGACAGACAGACAGACACACTTCCACGCGTAGATGTTTTTTATATAAGATATGGTTGTCCAAAGCAAGCTAGTACTGTGTTTAAAGGGTTAGACACTTTCAAATAAATAAACTGTACATTTACCTTTTCCTATTTCTCTTCCTGTGCTTTTCTTCTTTTTTTCTTCCCTGTGCACCAGAGGGTTTTTGCCTTTTCTCTTATGTTATGTTTCTCTGATGATATGCTTTTATGTTATTCAGTTTATTTTAAAAATTATGCTAATCATTTACCATCAAGAAAATCCATATTTATATCATATTTGAACAAATTAATTTAATTTACTTTCAATTAACATTATATTGTCTCAGAATATAATATTGTCGCAATACTACAAGTAAAAAAATATGGTAAAAATACATTTTTCCCTCTTTTTCGTCACATGGAAACGACGCCCCTAGCGGTTTATGTGACAAGCTGGCTCTGATAGCCAGCTTAACAAGACAGAAACAGCATTGCTGTCACTCATCAGAGATGGCTAGTCAGACAGGAACAAACAAAAACATAGTATTTATTTTAAAGGTACCAAAACACAGCAGGGTATTGACACCTATTACTTTTATTGCATTTTTCCCCTTGCTTTCTAAATGCTGAATATGAATTGTGTTTTCTTGACACATATTGTTTTTGCTATTTTATCGCTTGTTATTCTTTTTTTTTTAAGGTGAGTTTTCATGAAAATTCCTGCAATTTGTGAACACACATGTAATTATACAGTTTTTCTAGACCACTTAAGCTAATAATCTGAACTGTTATTCTTGTGGCTGAACATAATAGATCATATAATCAATGAAACATGTGGACATCGTGACATCAACAGTAATAACCAGTAAATAAACATTCATTGTACACAAAAAAATGAGCTACCACTTAGAGTTCTCTGAAAGCAGAAATTGACAAAATTAAATATATTGGTTTTTGAAAGGAAAAAAAAATTACTCATTAAGATTTGCAAGTGATTTCCATCTTGTCAGGATCTGATTGTATTTGTTTTCAGCAAAAAACATTCTCATCTTGTAAATCTTTTGGAGTTAGAATAGTGAGAGTTTATCGCTTCAGTTAAAATCTTTGCTTTTTACATGACATAGTCTGAAAGAGAACATCTGGCTGAACAAAATTCTACGTTGAAAAATGGCAGATGAAGGCATCAGTTAGAGATCTCATGTGAAAGTGATTAAAACGGGCAAGGGAGCCAACTGTGTTAAGGCTGACTGAAGCTGCTGGTAGAAAAACAGAATAACTTTATTATAAATGCACTAAAATGCAAAGAATCCAAGATGAAACAAAATGGAAAGGAAATATGAATACATTTAGTAGCATAAGTAATGATGGGAATATATATATAATCAAGCATAGGCATCTTTAAAATTTTAAAAATGTTTCTTTCTTTCCTTCACACCAATTGGTCCTGTCATGGTAGGTCTAGTATTACTGGTGTAAATCATTCATCATAATTCCCCCATTCTAAATGTCCCCCATCCAGTCGTTTATGCCTCTTAACAAACATTTTTCTTTAAAAAAAGAGGCATCCTTAAACATTAGATGGTGCCTGTTTATTACAGATATGTGTTTCTCATACATTTTCACATTAATTGTAGAATACAGGGGGTTTGCTTTATTATTCAAGGCAAATATTTTTAAAGTCAAAACAGACTGTTGGATTTTGTCCACTCTGCCAGAAAGATGCATTTCAATAAGCATAATAACAGGGCAAGGAAAACTGGCATCTAATTAACTGCTTCAGTGCTGTGAGATTGTTATATAAACTCAGCTATAAAAAGTCAAAGAAAATGCACAAACCCCTAAACCCCAACACAGACAGGCACAGAGACACACAAGTGCAAAAGCAGCATACAGATTATTTCCCCGTGGGGCAGCTCTATTTCCCACGCCCCACTTCAGAGCACAGTACGCAACAAACAATCAACAATACTGCTCAGTCCCTTCTCTTTCTTCTTCTTTCTTTCCCTCTCTTTTTCTCATCTTCCGGCACCTGAAAGTGCTGCATACCAGGGCTCCGGAACTGTCCAAACCCCCTTTGGTGTTGGCCATGGGCCCCAGCAGGGTTGAGCTTCCAAGCTCCATGTCCATGATGCCGATGCAATCCAGGGCAGTTGACCTCTTGTGTTCCGAGGGAGGTATTGCCATGAACCTGTCCTCCCCCCCAATCCTTTCATCACAGGGGCATCCCGGCTGGGCAAGGGCCTAAGCCATCCACCATACCCTATAGTGTAAAATATGTAAAGTGTATAAAACCTTTGACAAGCTGCTCATGGATTATATCAGCCCTCTTGTGAAAGATCACCTGACCCCACTGTGAATATATGGCAGTATAGCGTTCTTTGATATTTTCCAATGCCTCCAACACCATCCAGTTATTTTAAGTTGTAAACTCTTTGATATGCAGGAGGGTGAGTCAATGGTGTCATGGATAAAGGACTATCTGTCCAGCAGACCGCAGTTTATGTAGCTCAAGAACTGTGTCTCTGATGTGGATTGAGTAACACCGGTCCATCACAAGGAACAGTCCTGACTCCTTTTCTCTGCACTCTGTACATGTTGGATGTGTTGTCAAGTAGAATAAAACAGACTATAGTAGTCAGGTGGAAAACTTTGTTTCTTGAAAGAATTGTCTGCAACTTAACAACCGCAAAACAAAGGAATTGGAGATCGACTTTCGTTACACCAAACAGCCTATACACTTGGGATTCCACATTAATGACAAGCTGGACTGGTCTAATAAAATGAGAATCTATATAAGAGAAGGCTCTATATCTGAGACTGTACTCATTTAATGTGGGTCGTGACATTTTTAAATATTCTACAATGCTGTGATGGCCAGTGTGGTTTTCTACTTTGTGGTGTGCTGGGCCAGTAACATCAGTTCAGCAGGGGCCCAACAAATCAACAAGTTAATTAAAATACAGGCTCATTTTTGAAAGCACCATTGACCCACTGGAGGCAGTAGGAAAAGAGAGAATGAAAACAATATTTATGGCCAGTATTTCCAGGTTTGTGGTTTTCCTGCCTAATTGGTATTTTTTTTTTATCAATGTCCACGGGAAAAAAGGGTTTTTGTCTGTTGGGGCTACTTTTCTAAATTCAATATTTCATTTTAGGCTATTTTTCACACCCCTCCTCTGCATTATTATAATGTTTTTCATCTATCCGCCATCCCTTTCCCTAATATTCCCACTTGTATATGTACTTTATCCTTGTAAGCCCCCAGTTGTGTGATGGCATATACCTATTCTATTACTCACAAATATAAACCTCTACCTCCCTGGATTTCGATGGCATCTACCTAATCCTTCACTATCAGTGCCACCACCATCTGCGTTCCCAGATAGCACTTTGAGTGTGTTATTTATTGGGCTATTTTTTGCACAAATATGCCGTTTTTAAGCCCTTGGGCTATAAACTTTTCAAAGTAATAGCAACTCTGCTGATGGCCATTATGAACAATGCTGTCCATCCCCTCTCTGACATACTAACACTGAGTACTTTCAGACAACACATTTTTTAGAAAAAGTTTTGTCAAAAACACTGTTATGGCTCCTTTATTTCGGCAGCAGTGCACCTTTATAATGCCTCACTGTGACTGTGACTGCTTTTTTGATCATTAACCCATTCTTAATTTTTCAATTCTTTTTAGTTTTCTTTCCTTTTCATTATTCTGGTGTATATTTGAGGTGGGTTGGGAATTGTTGATTGTTATAATATAAACAATATTTATTTATACAGATATTGAGCTCCCGTAAAAAGCCAAATTTCCCTCTGACGAGGAGATTAAGTAGATTTAATAAAGAAATGTCAGAAATAGCATCTTGAATTTGACTAAATGTTATTAAATTCTAGGAATTTATAAAACTCTGCTACAGCAGAAATAACTGTTTGCATATATTATTTTTGTAGTTTTGAATGAACAGTTAATGTGTAGGTTTCCCGTTCTCCTAGACACTCTTAAAGAAAAAAAAAAGTTTTGTCAGTTAACTACACTTTCAAAATTTGGTTTTGCAACCGTAAAGCATAAAATATTTACAGTCAGTGCCATTTTTGCCTACTTTTCTATAGCAATTAAAATATGCTTGGAGCTAGCATTTCTACAATATTTTCTAATTTTATGGTCTTGACAAATGAAACCATGCAAGTGGGGTTCAGCAATATGTAAACATAAAAAGCTAGGTTTCCCATCAGTGACAAAATAATTTCATTGTGACCCAGAAAGCCAATTTATCAGTCAGGGTAAACAAATAGAATCCAATTACTACTTCATATCAGCCAGAATATATATAACCAGAATATGAAATAAATGGTTGTTGATTGACTTATGATTTTTTTATGATGGTATCCTCTTGGGGTAGGACTGAATGCAGTCTTCGATATAGACACTCAGTTTTGTTAGAGAAAAAACTATATGAAGAGAGACAGAGAGAGAATGGTCATTATTTTTTCCCTGCACTGCATTTTATAGTTTATTGTATGCATTGTGAAAGAGGTGTGGAGACTGGCCCGGACACAGACAGGAAGACATCATTAAAAGCACCACACACTTTTATTTACACAATATTATTTACAGTGAAACACAGCACACAACCCACTTTCACCCCCAAAGTCCCGGCCTCTCACAATGCCTTTTCTCTCTAGGTCAGCCTTCACTCCTCTCCCCCCGAGCTCTTGCCTTCTTCCTCCCGACTCCAGCCATCAAATGGAGGGAGGCGGCCCCTTTTAAACCCACCCAGATGTGCTCCAGGTGCCTCCCAATGAGCGCCTGCCGGCACTCGCTGGTGTGGCAGAAGTGCCAGCTGTGCACCCGGAAGCACTCCGGGTGTCCCTGGTCTTCTTCCCCCCAGCACTTCTGGGTGTGGCGGAAGTGCTGAGGGCCAGGGCTTTTCAGGAATCGGGGCGCCCACTGGTGGTGACCACGGGCCCCTATAGGGTTGAGCTTCCAAGCTCCTTTCCCGTGGTCCCCAAAGCCACCAGGGTGGTCGCCCACTCGTGGTCTGGAAGAGGCGTAATCCCTCCTCCATTCCTTTCGGGCGTCCCGGCTGGGTACCACCCCCAGCCACTCGCCACAGAGGTTACCTATGTGTGCACCACTCATACCTGGAATAAAACAATTCCAGAACATCAGAAGTTGAACAGCATAAGTGGAATTTTTAAACTAAAGGAGTATTGTAAACAAAAACAAAAAACAAAAGAAATATCTTTTTGCACTTCTTACACCTACCTAATAAACAACAGGAATCTTAGATTTAGTTTGGAGACATATCATTTTGCCCATCCCCAAATAACATAATTCCCTCCTCATCTCTGTCCTTACAGAAAGATTCTTGTGCATTTAGCATATCAGGAGTGACCACATTGGACTTGGTTAACACAAACCTCTGTAAAGCATACAACGCTGCACTCCAAAACCAACTTGTCAAGATCTGTTGCTTAAATATTTTTTCATGCTTTATTTTCACTTTTTTTGATAATTCTTTTATCTGTTAAGGGTTTCATATCTACTGAGTTCATTTCTGCTTTTATTTAGAATTATGTTACTTTAAAGGTCCTAAAAATATTCTGTCGCTTTCTGCAATGCCATTTGTTTTCTCATGGATACCACCATTTTGTTGCTATAGTGTTGCTATGGATGACATCTGAGGTCACCCTGCACGTGTCATGAACGGTCAAGGATATAAAGATCCACTCCATACATCCATACACTTCTTGGTATCCAAGACTGGATAACAAATCTTTCCTTGTTGGTCCCTGTATAGGCAATAACACGGTTATTTAAATCATAATCCCCTTATTTTAATCCCCCTCATAAAACCCCTGTATATTGATGGCTACTTGATTGTGTCAAACCGGTGCCGAAACAGATCACAATGTGGCCAGAAGAAGCTACCTCAGCATCACAGGACTGTTTTGATCAAACTGTTAAATGTTTAAGGAGGGTGCTGCCCGTGGCCATTTTACCATCTTGGTAAAGTATACACAGTTAATGAATGGATATATCAGGAAGTGCACAGAATACGTCACATGCTACCAGGCAGTTACTACAATAGAAAACCAGAAGTCATAGATAACTACAAAGGTCCATACACTGCTGAAAACCTGTGATGCTGTCTTCAGAGTGGGTAACAAGATAGCACTCAAGCATGCTTTAAAGTAATAAACTATGTGCCTGTGATGAACACCACCTTCCAAGATCAGGTATTCTGTTTGTCCACAAGTGACGTCAGAAGAATTTCATCCAGAGTCAATCCATGCAGGGTTTATAGACAATATATCTGATTTTGTGCCCATTATGCACACTTTAGATGGCAGATAATTTTACAGACATCTTCAAAACCTCTGTGTAGAAATTGGCCATCCTCAAGAGCACTACCATACAAGTGTGAAGAAGTCGACCATGTCCTGCCCTAATGGCACTTATGCCAGTCATCAAGAACTGCTTTAAGAGGATAGTCATGGGTCATATTAAAACTGGAATCCCTACTTCAGTTGATTCCATTTAAGTTTGTATATTGCTATACCCTATCCTGTGTGTTTGCCTTTCCCTCCATCCTTCATCAGCCCCTTTCCCATTGTCATTAAAAGGATGAATTTATGAATAATGTTCATTGACTTTGGCTCAGTATTTAACACTATCACCCCCAGAAGTTGTTAGAGAAGTTGGGCCTGTTGCGCTGTAATACAGTACCTTCCTCTTAAAACAAATCCCATGCATCCCTGCTTTTCTAATGTTCCTGACAGATAGAGAGCTTAAACAGTTTAGATTTGGAACAAGATTTCCAGGACACCACTCTTCTGAGCACTGTTGCCCCTGAGAGTTGTCTGCTCACACCACTGCTGTTCACATTGTTGACTCGTAACTATAATAAAAAGTACAGCTTAAATGACATTAGCGAAATAAATCACATGGTGAAATTAAATTGGCTAATGACACAATAGTGAAAGGCCTTTTCAGCAACACTGACTACTCAGCATACAGAGTGGAGTTACAGCTGCTAGTCGATAGGTGCACAAACAACAATCTGTCTTGTTATGTTGATAAAATAAAAGCGATGATTGTTGACTTAAGAAAGGCCTATTTGGATCACGCCTCACTTCACATGAATAGCTTTACCATGAAGAAAGTCAGGAACAGCCGACTATTTCACTTGATTCCTCAATACCACCTCCCTAGCCAAAACAGCACAATAATGCTTCCATCTCTCACACTTGCCATGCTACTATAGGGAGGGTTCTGATCAGCTGTTTAACAGTTTGTCATAACTGCATTAGCTCAGACCACAAGAACTTGCAGTGAATACTAAAAATGGCTCAGAACATCTTCAGGGTCATTCTCTTTTCCTACTATTCAGAACATTTACCTCAAACACTGCATCCACAGGGCCTCCAGCATAACAGATGACCCTTCCCATCATTCCCATGGACTCTTTGGTCTCCTGTCATCTCTCTAAAGGTATAGTAAAACCCAGTTCAGTTTTACTAGACTTTGTAATGGCTCCTTCCTTTCCAATCTGTCAGGCTCCTCAAGACTTGTTTCCCAATTCTGTTGTGGCTTTGGGTCTGTCAGAAATGTTCCTGTCAGAGTTTTCAAGTTCCTTTTGATGGTATAAAAACTGTACTCATTGACACCCTCATTTTCTTTGCAATTTCTATAAACGAAAGACCTACACTTTTAAGGATTATAATGGTCTGTTTTGCTAATTGCCTTTATCTTGCCAAATTTATACCAACATACAATGCAATATTGTCCAAATAAAGCTTCAGAGGGTATAGCAACACAGTCTGTAATCAACATTGCTTTTATACAGACAGAGGGTGTGTAAGTAATCAACAAATGTTGGGACCTGAGTAGGCATTGTTTGCATCAACTTTCAAGGCTTAGTTAATTTTCATTGCTGCAGAAAAGCTGTAAGCTGGTAACCCATTGTTCTCTGATGTAATATTTTAGTTTTTGGTAACTTAAACTTTTTATTTTACCATGCTACAATTTACTGCCTACCTTTGTACCATTTCAGGTATTCATTGGACTTGAACTGCTTGAAGTTCAATAAAAATGGGTATGTTCTAAAACCTTTGACGGGTAATACAGCATAGATAACCAGAACACTACACATGAATGCATTTTATATCCCCTTCTAAATTCTATAAATTATATTACAGTTACATAAAAGTGAACCTTACTCCTAACTATTATTTGATGTTTTCAAATTTTCATTGTTTATTTGCATGCTAGCACAGACTTTTATGACACACTGACTACACCTTGTAGATACTGGTCACTGATTACTGTTGTTTCATCTTAACCATGGGGGCGCTGTGTGTGTGGGGGGGAGTTTGTGACTTTAAATTTGCAGATGGGTCAGAGCTCAGCTGCAGTGTGTTGGCCCATCATGTTTTATAATTATAAAACGTAGATTTTTTTCCTAGCATCTACTGGTGAATAAAATTAATCAAAGAAATCAATTCACTTAAACTGGTAGTTGAAAAGAATCAAATCAGTGAAGTGAATCCTAATATCCATCACTAATTTCCTGGGACTGAACTGGGTAGTTGCAACAGCTCCTTTTCAATGAAAATATCATCATCCCCTATAAATATTGATATTAAATACTGTTAAGTTAGACCAAAGAATCAGTTATATTCTTATGTGTATTTTATTTTGACATATTGTTCTCTTCTTGTTTAATTCTGTTTCTTTGCATTATTTATTTGTTTAGTAAATTCACTTTATGTATACTTTTATCTTCACTGGCACATTACTGAGTTTGGAGACAGCTCAAGACCAACCTACACAGGCTGCAACATATTAATAAAGAGTGATATAAAGACTGCTTCTGGAATACTATGTGCAGCTCCAGTCAACATACTACATAAAAGACATGACAATACTACAGAATGTGCAACCAACTAAATCCTTGGTCAAAAGGCACATCCTGCTCAGGGAATTAAACCTCGTTAGTCATGAGCAGAGAAGCCTGCATGTGGACCTAATCCAGATCTTCAAATTTCTCAAAGATCAGTAAAGTTGATCCTGTAGATGTACTTTCATTAAATAAGAGAATCACAAACTAGAGGAAACTAGTAGAAATTAAAGGGAAATACTTTTCATGCAAAAACGTTGTAGGAATGTTGAACAAATTACTGAGCCATGTAGAAACATTGACAGCTTTTAAAGAACATCTTGAATAAATATTCTGGACAATTTAGTTATTAGCTAAGCAAAAAAAATCATCATAGACCAAATGGTCTCCTAAACTACTTATGGGTTTACTGTATACTCTACTAACTGTCCCCCACGGATCCTTCCTTGCAGTAGTGAAACAGGACAAACTTTAAAAATCAATAAAAAAAAATAAAAAATTTGTATTGAAAATAATTTATATTGATAGCTTTCATATCAGAGGGCCTCTTGATATACTATATTTTTGGTACTGCTATCAGGGGTGGGAATGTAGCTGTGATCTCTTTACCAAAAATGTAATAAGTTGGCAAGGTATCTCTGGCCATGCGGAAGGTAGGTACACTCCAATGTGAAACGTTGCCACTGTATCTGATTGTGTTCAGCTCTGACAGCAGAGTGTCCCCCGGGTGGGGAGAAGAGCACGTGGCTGTGATATCTCTGCCAATGAGCAGGTACCCTCTAAAACACACACAGATGTGATCTCTCTCTCAAAAACGTCAAACATTACTCTTTAACAATCTCTAGATGATAATGTCTGATGAACAAACTGGTATCGCTAGCTTAGCGGAGGCAAGGTACGATCCAACGCGTGACAAGAGGTACAGCGACTCGAATGGAGGTTGGCCCGTGAGTGAGGATGGCCTCGCCCAGGGCTCCCTACTCATGATGGCCCACCTCCCCCTCCCCTCGGCCCGCAGCTTGTCTCTCGGAATCGCACGAATAAACCAACCAAACCAAACTATGATTTGGTAAAAATCAAAAATGAAAAATTCACAAAATCAACCAGAATGTTCAAGCAAATAATACAAAAAAACCCAATCTAAATCCGTTAAGTAGTTCTCTCATGAAAAATGGACAGACAAACAAACAGACAGACGTTGGATTTTATATATATTATCACACACATGCGAATAGGAGGAAGGTGAGTGGACTGAAACAAGGTAATTCCACGCCAGGCCAGGGGGTAGTGGGGTGCGCTAAACCTTCCTCTGTTTTCTCTGTAGATCAAATACGGGAAAACCTGTCTGATTTTTGTTGAAAGACGTCACTTCTGGTTCTGGCGCCCCGAAAGACGTCACTTCCGGTTCCGGCGCCATCTTGAAACATCACTTCCATTCCGGCATCCAAGATGACATCACTTCCGGGATCTGGTCTATAAAGATGGTATTTTGTCTGTAGAAATCAATTCATACTGTGCACATCAGTGCGACTACCAGAAAACCTTTTGCAACCAGGTATAATATATGGCTGGCTGACCCAAACCTTTTTGTGTGTTCAAGGCTGATTTTATTCATAATATATAGAGAAGATCATTTTAGACAACATGACTGAAATAATTTGCTAAAAATGTAAGCATAGTACTCCTAAAGCTTGTTATGTGATCTAGAGTGACTATGGGGTTAAAAAAGTGACTTCTAAATAAAAGATGAATCTAACTGAACTATCCAACCAGAAATTGTATCTTGGAAAGGCTAGGAAAGGGTGATTCAGCATATGTTGCCTGCAGTTTGGGTGCTGGGTGAGGTGAAAGACCTGTTATGTGTAGCTTCAGCCCATGGAAGCAGGCACAATGATGACAACTGAAAAAGAATGAGTTGTCAAGTCTATATAAACTCTGGCTCTTTATAATTGCAGATAAATATTTTCAAACATACAGGGCTATTTCACTAGCACACTGAGTTCTAGTGGATCCCTGTATGTTGTATTTTTAGTGCTGCATATCACAGAGAAAGTCAAGACAGGCACCATATGGTTTTTGTGGCCTACTACCCCAAGTCCCAACAGGTGTCCCATTATTTATTATTAGTCAGAATACAGAGACAGAATGTGACATGTTTTCAGGTAAAACATGTCAAAATATCTAGACAAATTATTAAATATTTCAGAAAGCAAAGCATTAATGCTTATTTCGTAGATCATTTATAATATCTCTACTGTATAAAAAGCAGTTGTAAGCCAATAATGGAAACAAGCACACATCACTGTACACATCTCTCCAGCAGCATCTCGAATTACAGTACATCACTTAATCTAAACACTGATTCATCTGTGCCACTGCAAACATTTTTCTTATATCTAATGTTTTTGGTAGAAATTCATTTTCTACTGCCAAAATTTCTGTAACCTAATTTAAGTACATATCACTTGATTTGTCTTGATTAGCACTTCTTTTGTTATTTGGGAATATTTTTAATTAGATTTAAGTGGCATGTTCATAAACGATGCACCTGAGCTAATCTTTATTTCAAACATTTTTACTTCAAGACAAAAACATCTGTTCTCAAGATTTAGTCTTGTGGTTAACATGAATTTATTTTGCACTGAAAGACAGCAAACATAACACAGTGAAACTTCAAATGGCTTACATGACATTTATTAATCATACATTTTGTAAATCACACAATAAACCGAACACAGTTTCAGTCGCAATCTATGCATTTGATAAGACATGTTGTTAATGAAATACTGATGTTTAATTTTTGTGTGCCATCATTTTGAATTTTTGTGAATAAATTTTGCTATATCATTGTAGTTACTGTTTGGAGAAAGATATACAGTATAATCTAATATTAAAAGTTGGTGTTTGTTTTGGTTTTTGCACAATTTTTAAAGCAAAAAAGGTTACAAAGATTAGTGGCAGTGTGGAAGGGACACAGGAAACAATAATTTGCTAGTTATATTCTTGCAGCATTAGGCAACTGTTAGGCTGTTTTTGTTAATGTTAACATTTTGGATTAGTTTTTAGTAACCTTAACCATTGTGTACTCCCCAGATTGTTTTGTCCTGGAAAAATGGAGAGCTTAGACAATTATGGCAATTTTAGAAGGCTGGCAAATCAAATTAATACCTTTTTAATATTACAGGTAATTCATCATTATGAGCTCCTTATAAATTAAATTTTGGTTAAAATGTTCTTTACCAATGGCACTATTTTAATAGAATTTGCAGTTCAATGTAGTTTTACATATTTTAGAAACATGCTTAGGGTAAATACATTTCTCCCTCACATTATCCATCCATCTAACCATTTTCCAATCCGCTATATCCTAACACAGGGTCATGGGGGTTTGCTGGAGCCAATCCCAGCCAGCACAGGGCGCAAGGCAGGAACCAATCCCGGGCAGGGCACCAACCCACCACAGAACACACACACACACACACCAAGCACACACTAGGGACAATTTACAATCGCCAATGCACCTAACCTGCATGTCTTTGGACTGTGGAAGGAAACCGGAGCACCCGGAGGAAACCCACGCAGACACGGGGAGAACATGCAAACTCCACGCAGGGTGGACCTGGGAAGCGGTCTCCGTACTACGAGGCAGAAGCGCTACCACTGCACCACCGTGCCGCCCCCCTCGCATTATAGCTGCCAATATTGCTGATGAGCTGGTATTACAGTGCTTAATGCGTGAAGATTTGCAGGGCCTTCTCCCAGGGACAGAGAACTTTCTGAAACAAAAGGCCATTTGGGATGCAGTTCATCCAGAGGTAATTTGCTTTTGCAAATTAATTAATCAAAATTTTGGTTGGAATGGATGGTCTTAAAGTTGACGATATAATACAGTAATCCCTCGCTACTTCGCGGTTCACTTTTCGCGGATTCACAACTTCGCGGATTTTATATGTAAGCATATCTAAATATATAACGCGGATTTTTCGCTGCTTCGCGGGTTTCTGCGGACAATGGGTCTTTTTACTTCTGGTACTTGCTTCCTCAGTTGGTTTGCCCAGTTGATTTCATACAAGAGATGCTATTGGCGGATGGCTAAGAAGCTACCCAATCATAGCACGCAGTTAAGTTCCTGTGTGTTGCTGATTGGCTCAGCGACAGAGTGCTGCATTAACCAGGAAGTCTCATCTCACTCATTCAGCATTAACGTGCTACTGCTTCAGGGGCCGTGTCCAAGTGCCAACAGAACATGCAAATGATTGCAGAAAAGGTAAAAGTTTTGGATATGTTGAAGGACGGGAACAGCTACACCATTACAGCATCAATGAGTCCACGATTCTGTTTATTTAAAAAGGAGGAAAAGCATATAAGATCTACGGCCGCAGTGTCCTTTAACCAGGGTGCAAAATGAGTTGCAAGTGGATGTGATAAGGCAGTAGTCTGGATGGAATCTGCTTTAGGAATCTTTGCAACAAGGTCGACAACGTCATGACCGCCTACAAGCTGCTCTTCGACCGGAAAAAGAAGCAGCGGCAGCAACTGCCGATCACAATGTTTTTGCAGCCTCACAAAAAAGAGCCAGTTCCTACTACTACTACTACTACGGATACACCTTCGGAAACCGTGGAGGAAGTGCCCCAGGAAATGGCACCGCCGTCTGAAGAGACATAAAATACAGTCATCGGCTGCGCAATAAAAGTCATCATCACCTTCATCGTCATCATTTTTACTGCGCAGCATCACTGTAAAAAATGAATCATGAGGCTTGTAATTTTCATTAAAAAAATTGATGTAATCATTAAAAATAATGTGCATATTTAATTAAAAAAATAGGTACAATTTATTTCTTAATTTTATTAGTGAAATGTTCTCAATATATTATAAGAAAAACAGAAAACCTATTTTTTTAAGGAAATGAGTGCAATTTTTAGGCTTAATTTGAGGAACCATTTAGGCTAAAATTTTAAGGAAAAAAGGCTTCATATTTATTTTAAGAGAATTGGTCCAATTACCCGGGTTTGATTGAGTCACCTTCATTTGAATCTCAACAACGGCAGTGATCAGACGGCGTTTTGAAGGAGCAGACGAACAGTGGAAAATATTAAGAGGTAAGTTATAAGCCCCTTACTAATTTTTATATTTTATTTTGATTTCTTAAATAAGCTCCTCAGGACACCGCTTATTCACGCTAGTACAGGAATTGTTTTACACTTATTTTTGAATCTGAATGACAGTGATCATTTTGGCATGTGAAACAGTGACTATGTTGAACCAGGCGTTTTAAAATAAAGGTTTACAATAATGCGATGTTATTTGATGTGAAAATCTGAACTCGAGCTCATTAGTCATAACTCCTCACATGCACGTGCTGAGGCTAGAATGGACATGTTGGTCGCTAAAACAAAAATAATTATGGCCATGCATCGAGCTTGATAGATGGGGCAGTTTCTATGATTATACTTAAAAACTTTTAAGAGTGTTGATGTGTTTATATATTCGCTTCAAATTGTAAAGATGTATTAAATTAGCGTTTAATCATTTCACGCAATATATGCATTTTTTTCATTCATCCTCGACGTTAGAGGACGCCCTCTTAAAAAAAAAACCAGTCACAAACACCATAGAAGCAACACGATGATGTTCCAGGAATTGATATGGACATAACCATGCTTTTGACTAGTTGAAGAATACAAACATCTTTGCAATAATTAAGGCATTATCAGTCTCCACAAAGAGTAAGATATATCTATAGCAATTTACATTTTCTCTTTGATTAATCTATGTAAAATTTAACCTGAGTGAAGTTATTTGAACACATTTGAGATTTACTATAATGCAAATTTATTTAAAATTAGTCTTTAACGATATTTAAAAATGTTTAGACTTGTTTAGCAGTATTGGGTTTCTAGGCTTAAACCATTCCAATTTCATGATTTTGGTGATTAAAAATATGTAATAAAAATATTCCACAAACCTTACATTAAATGTAAACCCTTATAACTACTTTTCCTTATGAATAATAATTTTAACAGCAACTTCTGAGATGACAATGAAGCTTGTGGTGCAAGTAACTACTTAAACTAAATTATGTCATTGTCTATGCTTAAAAATTTAAAATATTATATTATACAACTGCTTTTATTTGATGCAGTTTTGTCAAGTGAATGATTTTTTACAAATCTGATTCAGTTTTTTATTATATTTTTTTTTAAAGATCATCGTGAGAGTCGTTGATGCACCATCTTTAAAAGCATTTGAGTTTTCAACGTAAGTGGTATTTTTCTACTATCTTATAGCTACATTTTCAGTTTAAGTATGCTGCATTTAAGAATGTGAAAGGATAGCTTGAGATCATGCTATGGCGGTGTAAGGTTTGCCAGTGGACATCATCTTCAAAAGCGGGTCTTTTAAGGCACTATAGACTACAGCATGGGACATTTACACACAGCCATACTATACCTTGTCCACATTACAAATGTCCATGCTCTTTCAAAACACATGGTGCCCTTCGCACACATATGAGTAGAAATCATTTAGCTGAGGAAACTCTGCAGTCAGGAACAGTGCTTTCCTTTAACTGTAAAATTTGTAATACACCACATTCTTCCGAAAAGGACTATTTTCAACATTTAGGTCAACATCTTAGGAGTTACGAAACAGTAGAATGTGTTTTTTCTGGATGTGATTTTAAGACAAATGTTTATGGGACTTTTGTGAGTCACAAAAGTAGAAAACACAATCCCCATTCTTCCAATGATCTTAAGGCAGAGGTGCTTGTGATAAGCAAGTCCACACAGCATTCATTTGCCCCTGATCCACACTGGGAGGATTCAGAAGAAGTCCAAGGAGAAACTGATGACCAGATTCAAGATGTGCCACAAACAGTTGTTAATAAACTAGCTTTGCTTCTTTTGAAGCTGGAGAGTGTTTATAATGTTTCTTCTAGGTGTATAGATGACTTGGTGGGAGAGCTCAAGGACAAGATGTGCGAAACACTGTTGAGTCAAATTTAAGGAAGAATAACTGTGTTCTCAGTGAAGACAGTATTAATGAGTTTGTCAGTGAACTTTATAAGATCAACCCCATAAAATCAGCACTTGAGGTAGGAGGTCCCCTTGGCTCTTCTTTTAAAAGAAGATTATATTTTAAAGACAATTTGAAAGTTGTTGAACCTGTGGAATATATTTTTGATGCCACTGAGCGCAGACACTATCAGTATGTACTTATTCTCCAGACATTACAGCAAGTGTTGAATAGCCAGCACATGAACTTGGAAAGGTCTCAACAGAGTTCAGAAGTCCCTTTAACATTTAAATCCTTTGTTAATGGCAGATATTTACGTGAAAATGAATTTTTTGCTGGAGATGAGATAAAAATCTCTTTGATACTATATGTTGATGACTTTGAAGTGTGCAATCCGCTTGGAACATCCAAGAAAAAGCACAAAATCACAGCGGTTTATTGGGTTTTGGCAGCCACCTGAATTACGATCTGCTCTTACATCAATACATTTAGCTGTTCTCAGTAAAGCTGATGATGTAAAAAAGTTTGGATATGAAGTCATTTTAGAACTACTTTTGAATGATCTTTCTACATTGGAGCAGGAAGGAGTTTTCATTGCTAATTATGGAAAAAACATCAAAGGGACTGTGATCATTGTGGTAGCAGATAACCTTGGTGCCCATGCAATTGGTGGTTTAGTTGAAAATTTTACTGGGGATTACATCTGTCGATTCTGTCTTGGCCGCCATGCTAAATTCCAGGAAAAGGAAGTGAGATTAGGTGCTTTTCCTCCAAGAACAAAGATGTCTTATGCAGTCCATGTTCAGACTGTGAAGGATAATCCTACACTCACCCACTCCTTTGGTGTCAAAAAGGTTTGTCCATTTACTGACAAACTAAAGCATTTTCATTTCACTACTGGCTATCCCCCGGACATAGCCCATGACTTATTTGAAGGTGTCATTCCTGTGGAGCTAGCACTGTGCCTCTCTGTCTTAGTGAAGAAGAAATATTTCACATTGAGTTCACTCAATGAGGCACTTGCACTCTTTCCCTACAAATGGACAGATAAAACGAACAGTCCTCATGTAATCCCCCAAAAATTTGCTGCACGTCAAAGTGTAGGGGGGAATATGCATGAAAACTGGGCTCTTATCAGACTTCTGCCATTTTTGATTGGATCCAAAATACCTGTAGATGAACCTGCCTGGCAAATTCTCGTGAATTTGAAAGATTTTGTTGAGTTGGTTGTGTCACCTGTCCATACTGCAGAAAGTATTGGTTTTCTTGATTCCAAGATATCAGAACATCGACATCAATTTCTTGAACTTTTCCCACACGAAAGACTTCTCCCAAAACACCATTTCCTGGAGCATTATTCTGAGTTGATTGAGTTTTTTGGTCCAGTTGTTGGACTTTGGACCATACGCTTTGAATCTAAGCATAGCTTTTTCAAGCGTGTAGTGAGACATACTACAAATTTCAAAAATGTCTTGATGTCTCTTGCTACAAGGCATCAGCTAATGATGGCTTACCACTTACATGCCACTTCTGAGAACACTTCATTGCATGTGAGTAAAGTTTCCAATATGCCATTGGAACTTCTGCATGAAGAGGTACAGCAGGCCATAAGAAACATTTCAGATCAAACAAGTGTCTCTTTGATCACTTCAGTGTCTTACCTAGGTACAACATACAGAGTGGGCATGATTCTGCCTTATGGTTGCACTGGAGGTTTACCTGACTTTGCTGAAATTATGCAGATTGTTGTTTTGGACAAAAGTCTTAGTTTCATTGTCAAGACTTTTAGCTCTTGGTACAATGAACATTTGAGATCTTACTGTCTTCAGTCAAGTGGGGATGTACAACTTGTTGAGCACAAAGCACTTGTTGATTGGTATCCTCTGGCAGCTTATTGTTTGGGTAAAAACCGCTTTGTCACCCTGAAACATCATATCTGCTGTTCTTATTAGATGATGGTAGTATGATTTGTACAAGAGGCTGTCAATCCATAAAAGCATAATTCATATGTAAAAGAGTAAGTAAAGAGTAAAAGATAAGGAATTTTCGTTTTTTGGATGAAATATCCTATCCTTAACATTCAGTTCAACATCCATAGACGCATGTTTAGAATGACAGTGTCAGTAAAATAATAATATTTAAGTTATACCTACAAGTAGTTTTAATTTTGCTATTAGTAACTTTAGGTTTATGTCAAATGTTTCATAAATGTTAATCTGAACTGTTACAGACTTGATGTTCATCAGACTTGTGCTTTGTATTATTTTTTTTTTAGGCATTCAGATGACAACATGGACCCTGCAGCATTAAGAGTACGTATTAAACAAGAAATCAGGAAGTTAATCCTTCCCTCAGGAATCCCAAAAACTTTAGATGACCTTACGTTAGCAGTTAGGGAGGCATTTGATATCCATGAGGATTTTTCTCTCCAGTATAAAGATTCTGAATTTGATGACTTTTTACCCTTGCATCCACTGACCAAATTCAGCACACGCATACTATAAAAGTTGTCTTCCCTACACCAGTTATTCTTACACTCTTTGCTGAAAATGAAGGAAACACTAGTGCCAGTACGTCAATTTCAGTAGATGAAGAATCCTCTATTTCTTGCACTACATGTCCACTTGATGATGTTGGCCAACATCTATCCACATCCACTTCCTCTGGAGATACAGGCATCCTTTCTCCCCAAAGTAGCCCTGATAGGTTGCCGTGGCCTCAGGAGTTTCCAGTTCCATCTTTTTCTCCAGGAGTAGAGATGGTTCTCAAAAAGGGCATGGAGGCTTACAAGAAAGATGGCAGCCTTCTAAATGTTCAAACTGTGAAGAGGGATGTAAATGAGCATTTAGTAAAGGCTATTCATACCTACACATCATATCCTTCTGGGATTCAGGTTGCCAGTGTTGCTGAAGCACTTATCCGAAAATATCCATGTTTGAAGGAACTAGGCAGTTTTTCTGGCTTTTATGGTTGGCAGATGAGCCTAAAGTACAAGATGGCAGATTATAGAAGACGACTCAGTAAGTTTGATTTTCCTGAGGTTGCATGTAACACACTTCAAAAGAAGAACCCTGAAGACAGGAAACCTGCAAAAAATGTCAAAAAACCTCGTAAAACAGAAGTGAATTACTTACCACCATACCCACCAGGTGAAAATCAGGACAGTTTGGATCAAGAGAGAGTTCAACTCCTGACTGAAGTGAAAAAGAGGGACAATGCAGTTGTGGTGAAAGAAAAAATGTCAAAAACCTTTGCTCTACGAAGACATGAGGTGGTTGAATTGTGCCAGACAGTTGCAGAATTTAAAGATCGCTGGCCTGCTCTGTTTGACATTGGGATTTTACATTTTGTCATTAAATACCATCACAGATAATAATGTGGTTGTCAACTGAACATAATTATAATCAGTGTTTGTGTGTTTCATTTTTTAGATTAATGAAGAGTTTAGGAGAATTACTACTCTGCACCTTGAGCCAACATTTATTAAGATGTTGGATTACTACACTCCTAAACTTTTCACAATATTTTCCTGCAAAGGAGGAGCACTCGGACAGATTTTGAAGAAGAAAATGGGTGCCATACAGCGGGTATTTTAATTGGTATTTTTTATTATTATTTGATTGATATTTGCTTCATTATTATTGGGTACTATTACTAATTTCTACACTTTTGGTGCCTTAGACCTCACATCAAAACATAGAACAGACAAGAGATGTTGTCCTCCGTTGCTTGGTCAATTACTTGGGTGAAAAGGAGGAAGACCTCATCCAGGAGTACAATGTAAGTGTCTAAAACTATTTCAGATATTTATTGTTTTCAGAAAACTGCATTTAGCATTTGTTTTCCTTTACAAAAACAGAAATACATCTTAAACATAAGTACGTTCCTCATGTAAAAAAATTCTTGCACTAGTGTCAGCAATATAAATGAAATAAATTAAACAATGTCAACATTTCTGAAAACATCCTGTCCGCCATTAGCCATAGTATACTTGAGTTTGTTGTAGTGTCAGTCTCCATAGTCCACTGAAACAAGTTTTGGGGAGTTAGTGTTTTACAATGTTACAAAGATATGAACCTAGAAATGGTTTACTGTACTTCCTTGACGTATCTGCATTTTAAGTTCTTATGAGGAAAAACTTGTTTGAACATCTTACACAAATAAACTACATAAATACCAGATCTTCAAAATAAAATATGTTATGTTTGTTTTACAGTATGAAAATGAGGATGTGCAGCAAAGTCTACTGCAGCAGGTAATGAAAATTGCTGTCTGCAAGAAGGATGACCAGGAGGACTTTAGCATTGTTTTGGAGGGTGTGCAAGTCATTACTGGCTTGGGAAATCTGACTAGAGCCTGCGCAATTCTTCTTGGATTCACATATGCACTAAACCTCACCTATCCCAAACAACTGAGGAACAGGTTTGATGCCTTTCAGAAGTTCTTCTTGGAACTGGATGTTTGCAGGTTTTCCCCCAAATTACAATCTCTCAAAAACAAACTTGTGTATTAGATTGTGAGAGACACATTCCATTGTTACCAAGTTTTGGTGAAAATGCCCAGGTTGAGGTTTGAGATTGTTCTGCAGCTTGTTCTACAACAGTTTATCTGGTTCGATGCTAAACAGTTGATTTCAATGACATAAATTGTGAGTTACAAACTGTTTTACAAATTGGTTTTGTTTTTTCTTAAAAATGCTGTAAACACTATTTTACAAAGTGTTTAATATTTTGATACCAGTGTAACATGGAATAAAAGCATGTTTAACACCAAAATGCATTATGTATTCATTTCAATATAAAATGTTTTTTATATTATTAAGTAATTTTCCTTAATACATATGAGTACATTTTGTTTTATGTGCTTAAACTAAAAACGATTATTCCACTAATAATGCTAAAATCATCATGTCTCTGGCTAAATAATTTAGGATGTTTTACATGATTTATTCAAGTAGATTATGCTAGGGAAAAAAATCAAGCCGTAAATACTACTTAAAAATAATATGCGTCTGGCTAAATAATTTAGGATTAATAGAGTAAAGGGTGGGTTGTAAACAATACAGGGAGGGTTTAAAAATGTCCAAATACACGTTAAATAATTAAATAAATATGGTGTCCCTACTTCGCGGAAACTCAGTTATCGCGGTCGGCCTTGGAACCTATCTCCCGCGATAAGTGATGGATTACTGTAATTCCATATGTAAATGTGTACTTTAATTGTGGCTTTGAAGAAATGTACAAGGACTGCCGAATATTGTAACAATTTAATCATTTCTACATTATTAGGGACATTGTGGTGATATAAATCATATTGAAGCATATATTATTCTGTGAAAAATTACATTTGAATTTGTTTGAGTCCTCTACAACATTATCTACAGTATTATGCTAAAATGAACAGTTCGAAAAACTGTACATTTTTATTAAATTATAAATTCCAAAATTAATTAATTGGTTAAAAGCTCATCTTTTCCAGAGTGTGGCATGGAAAATTATTTAATCAACATTTTTTTTTGACTGCTAAAGTCACACGTTCAAATATATATACAGTGGAACCTCGGGTCATGACCGTAATTCATTCCAAAACTCTGGTCGTAACCCAATTTGGTCGTGACCCGAAGTAATTTCCCTCATAGGATTGTATATAAATACAATTAATTGTTCCAGACCGTACGAACTGTATGTAAATATATTTTTTTAAAGATTTTTAAGCACAAATATAGTTAATTATACCATAGAATGCACAGCATAATAGTAAACTAAATGTAAAAACATTGAATAACACTGAGAAAACCTTGAACAACAGAGAAAACTAACATTGCAAGAGTTTGTGCTATAGTGCTACGAACCGCTCGCTAAAAACACTTTTTTTTAATGAGTTTTAAGCACAGGGAAAAAAATCAACATTTGAAAAAATCCGTAATTTAATAAACAACCAAGAAAAGTAACATTGCAACAATGCATGCTACGAACCGACCGCTGTAAACAGAAGTGAAGTGGAGGTTAAAATCCAATAGAAAAAAGTCTTCATTAAATACAACGAGGTTAAAACAATGCTCGAATCAGTCTCTTTAAAAACAAGCCCGGTGCATTCTTTCACTGTCTTCTCGGCCTTATGCAGCCTTCCCTCTCTCTCTCGCTCGCTTTCTCACGCTCTCTCTCTCTCGCTCACTGCACAGGGAGAGATTGAACACATGAGGAAATCATCGGCGCGCACAAACCGAAAGGGAAATTGGCTTGTTCGTATATCGAGTGTGTGGTCATGAACAGATGCAAAAGTTTGGCGAACTTTTTGGTTGTAACCCGATTTGTAGGTGTTCAGAGACATTCATGAACCGAGGTTCCACTGTATGTACAGTACTGTGCAAAAGTTTTAGGCAGGTGTGAAAAAATGCTGTAAACAAAGAATGTGAGTGAGTAACAGCCAAACTCTGCTACCAAGGTGAGGTTGTGGAAGACAGTTTCATGTCATGGCAAGATTGAGCACAGCAACAAGACACAAGGTAGTTATACTGCATCAGCAAGATCTCTCCCAGACAAAGATTTCAAAGCAGACTGGAGTTTCAAGATGTGCTGTTCAAGCTCTTTTGAAGAAGCACAAAACTACGGGCAATGTTGAGGATCATAGACGCAGTGGTCGGCCAAGGAAACTTAGTGCAGCAGATGAAACACACATCAAGCTTATTACCCTTCAAAATCGGAAGATGTCCAGCAGTGCCATCAGCTCAGAACTGGCAGAAATAAGTGGGACCCAGGTATACCCATCTACTGTCCGGAGAAGTCTGGCCAGAAGTGGTCTTCATGGAAGAGTTGTGGCCAAAAAGCCATACCTCCGACATGGAAACAAAGCCAAGCGACTCAAGTATGCACAAAAATATAGGAACTGGGGTGCAGAAAAATGGCAGCAGGTGCTCTGGACTGATGAGTCAAAATTTGAAATATTTGGCTGTAGCAGAAGGCAGTTTGTTTGTCGAAGGGCTGGAGAGCGGTACAATAATGAGTGTCTGCAGGCAACAGTGAAGCATGGTGGAGGTTCCTTGTACATTTGGGGCTGCATTTCTGCAAATGGAGTTGGAGATTTGGTCAGGATTAACACTAGAATTACCAGAGTCTACGAAAAAACTCGTAGATCCGGCCCACCTTAAAACCGTTCTCACCTCTCTTTTGTCTTCTAAATGTGCCGATTAAGAGGAGCAGCGAGCAGCCGGCTATTCCATCCCCCACCGTCGCAGAACGTTCACTAAGTTTTCCTAGCTCATGCCTTGTTTGATTACCTGGGAGTGACTGAACTGCTGGAGTTTTAGAATAGAAATAATAGATCGCTATTTGGAATACATGCATTTCATGCGTGTTCCGTTTCTACAGTAATCTGTGTAAACACATTGCTAAAACAGAAACTTTTTCATATTTTAGTAATAAATGTTACAAAATGTAGGCATAAACTATAGAATGTGTAAAGCCCGAGTTCCTAATATCAAATAAACACTTCCACAAAAACTTCACACACCATATAACAGCTTCTGTGGCGTAGCGCGCTAAGATTTGCCTCTCAGACCGAGTAGCTTTTCTCTGCCTCACAAACATGAGTTCAATTCCCCGCTGGGGATAAAGTGTTACTTCTTTTTTTTCTTTTTAACCTCAAACGGACATAAAATTTGTAAATTGGTATGCACTGTCAGTTAATGAGATCGTTATATTTTCATGTGGGATGCTCCTTTTAAAATATTTTTTTAACAATTGAGACTGCAATTAACATGAACAACTGTCCTTATAACTTATTTTTTTCAAGATCCATAACACACAGACAGACAGAGCACTGCATAATACAGAGACAGACAGGCAGAGATATACAAACAAACAGGGAAGGCACATGTAGTGAAAGAAAAAAAAATCAACATGCGCGTTGTTTCTGCAGCACTGAATAAGCTCACCCGCTCTAACATCACCCCTCCCCCGATCTGGCTCTCTAAGTAACAGCGCAAGTACAGACGCAAACCAAGTGTAATCAAGAGTCCTGGTTCGATCCCCACTCACTCCTATATTTGCCGTTTCCAGTAGTAAGCTGCTCTTTTTGTTAATATTATACAGTACACACATGCACTTGATTTGTGTCTGTACTTGCGCTGTTACTTAGAGAGTCAGATCGGGGGAGGGGTGATGTTAGAGCGGGTGAGCTTATTCAGTGCTGCAGAAACAACGCACATGTTGATTTTTTTTTTCTTTCAGTACATGTGCCTTCCCTCTTTATTTGTATATCTCTGCCTGTCTGTCTCTGTATTACGCAGTGCTCGGTCTGTCTGTGTGTTATGGATCTTGAAAAAATAAGTTATAAGGACGGTTTGCTGACTTGGAGCACCACTGCCTTACTGTGCCACAGAGACACGAGTTCGATTCCCAGCTTTGAAGAAAGTGTTTTTTTTTCCCTCAAACGGACATTGAATTTATAAATTGGTATGCACTGTAAATCGTTAACTTTAAAATGTCAATCGCAGTTATTTCTGTTGATTAATTCATGCTTTTTTACTTAGAGTCAGAACAGGAGCTTTTTCAGCTTATTCAGCTTCTGATCTGACTCAAACAGCGCCAGTATAACTTCACACCCAACCTGACGCTGTTCATTTTCAAATAATATTGCATTACTTCGACAATGTTTTCTGATTGGTACTATTCGCGTCATAAAATGATTTCTTCAAAACGTCACATATATTTGTCTCTTTCTTTTTTTAAAATGTGCGTTGTAGCACTCAGCAACTGGCCACCTGCATGTTTTTGCGCACACTAAATAAGACAGCGCTATATGCAATCATCAGATTCAAATGTTAACAGTTATATAGCACAGAATGGAAATCAGCAGTTCTTAGCATTCCACCTACTGTAACTTGCTTTCTTTTTTCTTCGGTTAGAGTCTTGAATAAAAGTGCACTTGTTTTGTTATACTTTTATATCAACATATGTTCCTGTGTTTGAGCTACATGGGCATGCTCAAAAAATACACGTATAATGCCACGAAAAGTGCATGCAGACACTTCAGTTCGCAAGCATTGGTACGACAATGCAGTTACAAGTACACTGCAGAGCTTAAGCGCGTCTTTATGTGAAAACAGCATCAGATGGGGAGTGTCTGATGATTGCATATAGCGCTGAAGTTACTGCTCTTTACTATGCTTTCCTCTGCATGTCCTGGAGTACAAAAGAAACAGCATACAGCAACACGTGGGGACTGGCAATACTGGGGGAAAAAAACACGCGGTCGTATGTATCGTGATACACTGTAGAACTATAGCGTGTCTTTATGTAAAAACAGCAGTGTCAGGTGGGGGGCGGTAGGGATGGATCCTGAACGCGACTGAGACAATGAAAAGTGAATTTTAAAAAAATAAAGCTAACCTTTACAAATATCATAAATTACACCGGCTGTTACAGACTGAAATCAAATGTATCTTTTTATTCTAAAATAGTGAAAATAAGAACACTTCTCAAATGGGAGTTGTGCAGGATCGAACTCATGACCTTCTGATTTCCAGTCAGCGACTGATACTGTTACGCCACTGAAGCAGTGATAGTTAAGTCATGTCAATGTCTCACACTAAGACGGGTTTTTTTGGCGGTGGCTTTTATTTGTACCTTTTGTGAAAGTGTTTCTTTGATATTTGGACTTCAGGCTTCATACATTATATAGTTTATGCCTACATTTTGTCATTTGCTACTAGAATATTGTAAACCGTTTCTGTTTTAACAATGTGTTTACACAGATTACTGTAGAAATGCAACACATATGAAATGCGTGTGTTCCAAATAACAATCTTATTATTTCTACTCTAAAACTCCACTTCACTCCCAGATAATCAATCAAGGCATTAGCTGGGAAAAGCTTGTTTACGTTCTAAGTCGTTGGGGGGATGGAATAGCCGGCTGCTGTCAGCTTGTCTTTATCAGTACATTTAGATGACAAAAGACGCTGGCGGAGAGGTGAGAAGGGTTTTAAGAAGCGATTTAAGGTGGGCCGGATCTACGAGTTTTTTCGTAGGCTCTGGTAATTCTAGTGTTAATGGTGTTCTCAATGCTGAGAAATACAGGCAGATACTTATCCATCATGCAATACCATCAGGGAGACATATGATTGGCCCCAAATTTATTTTGCAGCCAAAGTCATTAAAAACTATCTTCAGCGTAAAGAAGAACAAGAAGTCCTGGAAGTGATGGTATGGCCCCCACAGAGCCCTGATCTCAACATCATCGAGTGTGTCTGGGATTACATGACGAGACAGAAGGATGTGAGGAAGCCTACATCCACAGAAGACCTGTGGTTAGTTCTCCAAGATGTTTGGAACAACCTACCAGCCGAGTTCCTTCAAAAAACTGTGTGCACGTGTACCTAGAAGAATTGATGCTGTTTTGAAGGCAAAGGGTGGTCACACCAAATATTGATTTGATTTAGATTTCTCTTTTGTTCATTCACTGCATTTTGTTGATTGATGAAAATAAATGATTAACACTTCCATTTTTGAAAGCATTCTTTGTTTCCAGCATTTTTTCACACCTGCCTAAAACTTTTGCACAGTACTGAATGTATATATATATATATATATATATATATATATATATATATATATATATATATATAGTAGGTGGCTGAAAATGATATATTGTTCAGATTTTTAAACATAATTATGAAGAACTATATCTAAATTATTCTTCGAGCTGATAGTCTTGATTTTTTTTTTTAATGCAGGAGCTTCCCTCAATTTCAGAAGCTGCTGTGAAACCTGAAGAAGAAGAGATGAGCCAGTCCTGGACATCTACACCACAAAAGACTCTTGAGAAAATCTTTAAAAATAAGCAGTCCTGATTGTGTTCTTTATACTGATTCACAGCTTGAGGAAATCTGTTATTTTGACCTGTGGCATTGTGGCAGGGATAATGTGTATAGTATATCCAAAGAGGTCAGGCACCACTTCATAAGAAACACCATGATGAGCATGATTTAAATTCTTTGAGCTAATGAAATGCAAGATAGGGGAGGCACAAGGTATCCCACTTGTGAGGAGCTGGCTGCTATGGCCAAAAGTTTGATTGAATACTATCCAAAGCTGGGTATCATCCATGGGTATGTTTCAGACTTTTCATATATACAAGTAAATTGTTTGTAATAGACAATCAGATAAATTAAGTGGTTCTTTTAAAAATTATGAATATACACATCTTTGATAACTAGTATTGGATCTTTTCTACATTCTTTAAGTGTTTTCACATTGTAATCAGTCCTAATGTTCACTTTACAACACAGGAAACAACTTTCCATTAGCTCATCAAAAGAATGCAGAATGTCAAGACACCACAGAAGTGGAAGAATCCATCTGCAGAAACCATTTGTCCGAAAAGTCGAATGGTTTCTAGTTTGAAAATAGTGGCAAAAATTGTGTTAACTTGACTCATAATTGTTCATAAGATGCAAAAACATGTTTTAATCCCTAACGTCTTCCAAGCATTAAATACTGTGTAGGTTTCAGAAGGTAGAAAAAAGTGATTGTCATGTAGAGGTGCAACAGTTAAAAATGTTTCTACCTTCAAATGCCTCCAGCATTGGTTCCATATACTGAGTGATTGATGGACAACTGGATTATTGGTAAATTAATAATTTGTATTTACTGTTGGGGACAAAGCAGGGCATATAAAGAAGTACAGCGGGATTTTATTTTTATTTTTATTGCACACCAGGGTTGTGTGTATTCATCAATTTATGTCAATGTCCAAGTCTTAATAGCTGTATATTTGTATAAGTAGTGCCATGCTCCCTTCTGTTTTAGGTCTTTGTAGACCCGCCCTTTACAGAGAGGCAGGATTGGAGATAAAAACAGCAAATCTTGTGATACTTGCAAGATTTGATAGTGGGTAATAAAATATTATCAATAAAGAAATAATCAATTCTTGAGTAACTATGTTGTACTGATGAGAAGAAGGACTATGCTGTTGAGTTTGGATTTAGGCATCTCCATGAGTCTTATAAGTTATGATCCAGTACAAACTGTGTGATTGTTTTTGCGGTATTAGATGTTATTGCCACTGTAGTTGAAGACCTTTCTCCACCCATTTAAATTTATGAGTGTTCATGTTGGGAATATATGCAAATACATTTTGGATGAAATCTTCATCAACTACATTAGGTGCATAGCTCTTTATCAAAATTACTTTAGATTTAAGTAAATTACCCAGCACCATGTTTTATGTATTAAGATTCCCACCTCTCTAGATTTCTTTGTATAGCTGGAGTGCAGGACATTTTGTAATCTTAAGTAAAATAGTGTGTTGTTTCATAAAATAGATTTAACCTTGATTTCATATTATTACCAGGTAATATGGCTAAGAAGCCTATTATTACATTGACACATGCATGTGTTGCTTTTAAACCGTAAATCATTGTTGCGATTCAGTGTGACTTCTGGGGACACAGCCCTAGCAACTCCTGGTTGTGTGTTAGCCATAGTACCACAAAATGGCGACTGCCACAAAAAATAAAATGGTACCACATTAAATAATAAAAATAAAGATGGTCATTTTCTGACCCCTTAAAATTACTTTCAAAAATGAAACTATGTTAACCCACAGCTGTCAAATGCAAAAAACATAATTTGTATTGAAACTAACGCAGACAGAAATGTATTACATTGAATAAAATTAAAAGAGAACCAACTCATGACAAATAGATTGTTTTGGGGCATTATAATTCTGAAATAAACAGCCTTGTCTTTCTTGACTATTATATGAGCATGCAGACCTCTCCCCCAAGATGGCTGCCCATACAATAACCAATCCCTTAATGGTTAACAGTTGGCCAAAGACAATAGGGGTTAAATCTATCTTTTGGTTTTCCTCAAATATAAACCACCAGGATATAGGAAACACAGGGAAAGATGACTCGTCTGATCACATTACTTTTTCTATCTTTCAGGGTCCAGGTTTTGTGCTCCTTACTGTATGCATCTTAATACAAAGACATTGGATACAACCATTTTCTGAATGAATACCCTGACATAAATGACACCTTTATGATATTGACAATATAAAGATTTCAGACTGGGTTACAGAGTTGCTCATAATTACTGTGGTTATACTATGGTGGTATTTAGCAACTATCCAGTGAAATATCTGTCTGTCCATGTCTATAAGCTTTGCCTTGAAGCCAGTTTCATTTTGCCATTGCTGTTTACCCATGTTTGACTATTGCCCTAGGCATATTAAATAATTTTTACTGTTCAACTATTTTGGCCTTTTGGAATTATGTTTCTTTGAAAACTCACATATCAAAGTGATGACTGTCAGATCTCTTTTATAGTTTCACGTACTTCTAATTGGCAATCAATTCAATATAACTTATTTTTGCAGGTACATTTGAAGTTGTGTAACCCCGGTGAATTTGTGTGTTGAGTTTTCTTATTACTTTGTGGATTTAGCAACAATTGTAATATACTGTAGTTACTTCATAGTTAAACTTTATTATATAGTGTATGTCTACTCTGTATATATTTGAATGCAAAGTAATTTCAAGTTTTAATTATACATAAACATAACTGAAAAATAAAATCTAAGAAAATTTATGAGCCATTTATTATGTTTAAATAGCAAACCAAACTAATAAATATAGTTACACTACTCTTCGAACAGTAGGTCCCCTGCAATGGACTGGCGTCCCATGCAGGGGATTGTTCCTGCATTGCCTGCACCCAATGTTTGCTCAGGATTCTGCTCTGGTTTAAGTAGGTTTAGAGAATGTTATGATATGGTACTATTCTTAGGTTATGCTACACCCTTAGAATTTAATCGGGGAAGCTCTAATACATTAAACTTTTCTCAAATGAACTCCTTCAAACCATGGGATACCACATAGACAGTATCAAATCACGGTTCCAAGCACTAGGCACTTAATTTGTGCAGAGCAGTCACTTCCAGTTCCACTGATTTTGAGCCCTCTGCATTCTGGGACCTTGAAATGCAAACAGAATCTGCATAACATATTTGTTTTTCATTTTTTTATATTTACATAAAGTTTATTACACTATACCTTTAAACTATATAAAAGCAGTTAAACTTATCTGTTCTTTGATTGACTGATGTGAAAAGTACACCAAAAATACTGGGAGACACACAAATCAAAACAAATCTTCAGTTCAGTGTAGTTAAAAATGAATAAAAAAAGTTGGCTCTGACAAAAGTTGACAGCTAAAAGAAACTAAAGCATGGCAATGGAACAAAGATGGGTTTGAGGAGAGCAAAAAAACTTATATGAGTGTGCTGTACAGAGTGTGGACAGCAGACTAATTTAGATTTATAAGATATCCAAGCAAAAAAATTGACTAATGCATCCAAGTGTGCATGTAAAGAGTATTATTTTTAATGTATTTATAAGGCCAGTGATATAATTAAGCTTTAACAAAACTGTGCTTTAGTGCCCAAATTGTCATTGTTGGTACATCCCATTCTACCCTCAGGAAGTCATTATGAGGTTGGCACTTCAGCGTTTACAAATTAAGCCCTGGATGCACTGCAATGTTGGGTGGTATTGTGTCAACAGAAAAATAAAAGCTTAGTACCTATTTCTTCTGTTATATTTGTTGCATTTGACCACCAAATTATACAGGTTCTGTTTTCATACAAGTGCATACAAAGCAAATCACTGGTTACAGTAATTTGAAAGAAACCTGTATCAGACTTCTTTTCTATAATAGAATTTGCATTGCTGGGAATACTAAACCCATCATTGTAAAATTCTTCCTCAAATAATACCTCAGCACATCTCAGTGTAAGATTGCCAGAAGGTGTTGTGAATTTCAGGAGATTTCATAAAAGTATAGATGAACTCTCGTGAAATCAAGTACCAGAGATTTTCAGGAAAATTTCAGAAAGTCAGATACTGCTAAAGTTAAAATAGTTCTAGTCAATATATCATTAATCAAATTTAAAAAAAAATACAAAATTTAATGTCAGTAACAAACTAAGACACTGTAACCAAAAGAGTGCTCAAAATATTTGTAAAAATGAAAAATCGAGAATTAACTTAATGGCCAAAGTTTAGAATACAGAGGAAAACCAGAGTACCCAGAGAAATACCCAAAAAGCTATTGGGAGGATTTGTAAACTTTTTAGACGGGCTCCAGGAGGGAGCTATGGGGGTTAACAGTCCAAAATACTACACAATCCTGCCAAACTATTTTCTTTTTCATTTTAAAGTGTAATTTATGTTTTCTGTTACACTACATGTAGACTGTGGAAAAAGAGAAACACCCCAGCCTGGTCTACTTTTCATCTATTGTATTCTGCAATGTTATATTTGTACATAACCTACAGAGGTACCTACATGTACTACAAAGATATTTCAGCGTTGCTTAAAAATTTTGAAGAATCAGTGTTCTAAGCTTACAGATGGCTTGATATTTATTATAGAGCTTGTGTGGCGATTGATCACATGGAGAAAGAAAAGGAAGGACAGGAATTGGGGGTTTGGTACATTTGAAAGAGACAGTACTACTGCAATAAATTATTTCATCGAGGGTTGCACACATCCCAGCAAGCATCTTACGGGAGGCAGGAACAATTTCAGGACGGGACACCAGTTCATCGTTACCAAAGTGCCACCGTGCCCTCATGTTTAATACATGCTTTAATTCATTTCATCATGAAAATAATATAAAGTATACTGTACATCTTAGTATTTAAATTGTTCAGAGAGCTGTAATATCATGAATGTAATGTATTTTTTGTCCTTCCGGCGTAAGAGAAAGCCCGTTTAAGAAGCACGTAGTGATTCACACACATAGAGCATATAGAAGAACAAATAGAATAGAAAGCATTTAATGCACTGATTTAGTTATGATGGGATTTGAGAAACCAGTAAATTAAATGATTTTAAGATGAAGTTTATGACATTCTACTTTAATGACAAAATAATTAACATGATTAAAGTGGAAATTTCGAGATTAAAGTTTACATTTTGACATTTCTTTCTTCACTATGTCCATAGTCTTTTCTTTGTACCCTAATTCACTTCCATATGACACTCAGATGGTGGGCTATGACTCGCCTTTTAACGGTGACTTTGATATTGGACCACTTCTTTTTAATTTCGGGCACTGTGCGACATTCTGAACTTGAACTTTCGATCAACTTCTTTTTGTTGTTTATACAACTGCTTAAACCAACAAATAGTACGTTTTTCACTGCCTTCACTTGGCATTTGCTGAAATTCTTCTTTTTCCCCAAGCTTTTGCCATTGTCTTTTCACAGAATGCTGAACTTAAGGGAATATTTATATTGATTTGCATATTCAAAGAGGCGTAATTCTGAAAGGAGTCTAGGAAGGGGTGGCAAGCGCGTGCACGACCATTACATTTCATGCTGACCGAGACTTGTGTAACGGAAGTGCATGGAAGTTGGCTTACACATGGTTTTGTGCATCTGAGTTTTTTATGTTTACGCACATTTCTGTTTTTATCCGTATGCCATGTTTTAGTGTGAATTCTACGCACAGGTCTATGCATGAGGCCACAGATCTCAACTGAAAAACACAGAAGGAAGAAAAAATGCAAATTAGTGGGTATAGCTAAGCTGAGAAGAAACAGAATGAAATGCTACAAACTTTTTTTTTTTGTATTGTACACTGCATGTAGCGACAAAGAGAACATTTGAGTATGGTATGTTTGAGTGAGTCAACGTAATTAGTATTTTTAATGTTTCTTGCCAGTAGAATTGCACATGCAATTGATGAGAATCAAAAATCATCCTGAATTACTTGGAATATTCTTATGAGACAGAAAAATAAAGAGTCTGTAGGTTAATTTTAAAAACAATTTATTCAACAATTGCTTTATTTAAACAATATAAAAATATACAGAAACCCTGTGACAGGATGAAATGAACCTCTGCCCACAGGAATATCACAATTACGGTCTCTTTACATTGCAATACCAAAAATGTGTTGTATATACTTAAGATTTAATGCATGCAATAAGCCCCAAAAAACCCCACTGGTTCCTTAATTTCTATTTATTTCTTCAGCTGTATCGTCACTTTAATTATTACCTTCATCCTGAAGTTTTGCAAGCTGTATATTACAGCTTATTAATTACAAGTTACTAAGAAATGCTTTAATATTTACATTTTAAAAATGTTTAAGTTGCTTCACTGTTTATGAAAGACTTAATTCTCTTATAACAATAATTTTCCCATCTGTGGACAAATGTTACATATGATATATAGTAACAATATCTAAAACTAATAATATCCTCTGAGCTTTTTTGCGGTCCATGAGTTTACTAATATAAACATTTGAAAAATGTCAATGTTTGAAATAATACATCTCCTTAACTTTTTTTTTCTAGAAGTTATCTGATTTTGCTAAGGAAACTTTGTTTTGATGATAATGAAGAAAGACAATGTGTATGTATTACATACCTACAAAATTTTAGATTAAATGGCACTACTGCTAAAGCAATCAAGTCACTGTAGAGATTTTGACATATTCCAAAATGACCACTGCTCAGTGAAACCTACTAACAATTACTTTGAGCATGTTGATTAACAACAAAAGGATTTCAGAAATGATCAGTGAAATATATTCTTAAATATTCTAAATTATGTTATTCACTAACACTACATTCAATTAAACTATAAGGTTTAAGTACAAATAAGTCAATGATCTTAAAGTAATCTTTGTAAAATTTAGTTTTATCAAAAAAATACTATTAATTATTATTCATTCTTACCAAAAGGTCATTTATATAGGTTTAGTAAAGAATTAGACCATTCCTTTGATGATGATACTGCAGTGTTTCATAAATTATGGTCATGACCCATTTTGGCTCAGGTGATGTCTGATCTTGAGTTCCGCTGAGTGTTGTGAATCACAATAGCGCTGAATGGGAAAGGCTGAGAAACGATTTTCAGAATGCCTTGCAATAGGTTTCTGTGGGAAAGAGGATATCAATATTAGGGACGATGGTTGTTGGCAATTCTCCAAGGAAGATGTGACAATGATCATTGTCAATTCAACAAGAGGGATAGATCCCCTGGATGACGTTCGGCAGCTGTTGTAGGTCTTGATGATATAAAAAAGGCAAAATTGGGTTGTGAGAAAAAAAATTTAGAACCACAGTAGTACTGTAGCATAACTTCTTCTAATCCAAGAAGGACTAATGTGGCTTAGCTACCCTATGAATGGTGGGAGCACAGAGTGGGTTGGGTTGGGTTGGGTGAGGTGTAAACATCCAGACATCCCAAAGTGTGGGACAAACCACCAATTACCCAAAATTTGAGCGGGGTTCTCAACTATTGTGCACATCGACCTCTTCGCTACTTTGCACTCAAAGTTATTATTTGATATTGCTACAGAAAAGTTTAGGCCCATATCCATTAGCTCCATCACAAAACTGTACAACTTCAGCAGCTATGGTGGCGATCTGAGAAATACACAAGGGCTCTTTTTCAATCTATGCAGATCTTAACTGCTCTTTTTATCTGCTTTTTAGTTGTATCTAATCAATCAGATAAGACCAAAATGTTTAAAGATTTGATGTTCAAATATTTAAATTAGGCATTTCAGTTTTTTTAAATGACTTTTACAAAGTCAAAGAATGTTAGAATAAATTTAAATTAAATTAGTCTTAATGTTTTCAATTTGGCAGACTGTTAGCATTAGTCTGGTTTCTAGAGAAGGCCCTGTAGATTTCTGCTGTGCTAAGACTTTGACGTGTACTTATCGGCTGCTGCCCTGTGGACATTTCAAACTGTTTTGATTCACAGGTAATGAGAATAATGTTTTTTTTTTCCTCTATGGCATTTAGTCATTCTGTTTAACAAATTCAGAAATAATTTGATTTTTGCAAACTGGAGTGTTGTTGTATCGTATATGTTTTCATGTCCATCTGACGCTTAGCCAACATGACACTTTGTACTGCAAGTTATATAAAGGGATTAGGGTAAAGAAATAGAGAAGAAAGAAGAAGTGCTTGTAATGGGAGAGTGAAGAGCAAAAGGAGAAAATCTAAATTGAGAAAAAGATACACAAAATACATTTTTTAAACAAGAGCAAACAAATATCATTCAAAGATAGAAGGTTGGTGCTGAAGGCATACAATAAAAAACCTCCTAAATGTACTTAAATTTAATAAACTATCTGATACGTGTGTGATATGATTAATCAATACATCTCTATTGTAAATATCTGTTTGCTTTACAGAGATACTGTGTACAACAAAAAAAGTCTAATACATTTTCAGTTTGTTATTTTATAAATGTTATTTAGCATTTTTATATTTAGAGTTGAAGGTCTTTCTAATTATACGTTGTATTCTGAGACTTAAGCATGGCATTTCCTAATAGCTTTGTTGGTACTACAGTAAAACCTTTGGATTGCAAGTAACGTGGTCTGCAAGTGTTTTGCAAGATGAGGTAAAATTTGTAATAAATTTTAACTTGACAAACAAGCGAGGTCTTGCATTATGAGTAGTATGATTACGCTTTGTCTGCCGAGCGTCACGTGATCACAACTGAGCCGATGGTTCTATTCTCGCTGCAGGATTGTGGGTAATCATCTCCCATTCTCGGGCTCAGTCAGCGTGCCTCACTTGTATAGTCAACATCCGTATAAGCGTATAATGTTTACTATAGCATTGTGACCACGTGTGTGTGCTGTAACGTGTGAGTCCCTGTCTTGCACCCCAAAACGTGAGGCTGAGTCTCAATACTTTAGCAAAACCAGCTTTTATTCAGCTTGAAACAGGAACAGCACGGTTATTTATTGTAGCAGGATCTGCCGCTCTCCTATACACAGACACAGCAATCAGGCAGGGTCGAGGCCAGGTTAATGGCCAAGTAATACTGTGCCCTGCAGTTATAATAATCCTTGCATCACCCAGCAATGGCAGGCGCTTATAGCATGACCGCAATGTTTTTGGATTTGCTTTTGCGGCGAACTGCTACAGCGCTGGGAGCCTGCGGTTGCTTCAGGACGCCTTCTGTGTGTCATCCCGTTGGAGGAATCCCAAGAGTTTAGAAACCTTACAGTGTGTAAAGCTTTTTTTTAAATTTTTTGTCCAAGTGTAGTGACTCTTCGGTAAAAAGCAACTGTCATTGGTTAGGTTCCTTGTTAAAGTCGCAAAAAAAGAAAAAGATTCCAGTGAGCCAGCAGTGATTCCATTAGTTATAGTGAAGGTCGTCCTGCACAGTAACCTAAACTCCTCCTCTCCTCTCTCTCATCTCCCTCACACCAGCCACAATTCTTTTCAAAGGTAAAGTGCAGGTTAATTTGTTTTATGTATTTTTACTTTATATTTTGTATTAATCATTTTTATATGAATATTTTTGGGTTGCAGAATGAATCAACTGAGTTTCCATTATTTCTTATGGGAAATTCGCTTTGATATACTGTACAAGTGCTTTGGATTACAAGCACGTTTCTGGAACGAAATTTGTGCGCAAACCAAGGAACCACTGTATTTTTGTTAATTATGAGATAAAAACAATTTTAAATTAAATTTATTACCCTAGTGTCTTAGATTCATTGTTATCCGTTTGAAGATACAAAGAAACAAGATATTTTATACATTATTTGTCAGCATAAATACTTACTTAACCATGTACAACATTAAGCATAAAATCCTTCTCCATATTCATTAATTCTTAGTAAAATTTGATTTTTTTATGTTTAATGTATTTCAAAATGTCTTTAGGTACAGCATACACTCTGTTAGTGAAATTTGTTTAGTTTGTTGTGGTTAAAAACTACCATACTGTGAAAATAAAGTACAGTAATCCCTCGCTATATCGCGCTTCGCCTTTCGCGGTTTCACTCTATCGCGGATTTTATATGTAAGCATGTTTAAATATATATCGTGGATTTTTTGCTGGTTCGCGGATTTCTGCGGACAATGGGTCTTTTAATTTCTGGTACACGCTTCCTCAGTTGGTTTGCCCAGTTGATTTCATACAAGGGACGCTATTGGCAGATGGCTGAGAAGCTACCCAACTTACTTCTCTCTCTCTCTCTTGCGCTGACATTCTCTGATCCTGACTAGGGGGATTGAGCAGGGGGGCTGTTCGCACACCTAGACGATACGGACGCTCGTCTAAAAATTCTGAAAGATTATCTTCACGTTGCTCCCTTCTGTGCAGCTGCTTCGTGAAGCGACATGCTGCACGGTGCTTCACATACTTAAAAGCACGAAGGGCACGTATTGATTTTTGCTTGTTTGTTTTTCTCTGTTTCTGTCTCTCTCTTTGTCTGCTCCTGACGGAGGGGGTGTGAGCTGCCGCCTTCAACAGCTTTGTGCCGCAGTGCTTCGCATACTTAAAAACCAAACAGCCCTATTGATTTGTTTGCTTTCCTCTCTCTGACATTATCTGCTCCTGACGCACACTCCTTTGAAGAGGAAGATATGTTTGCATTCTTTTAATTGTTATCTCTGTCTTGTCAGGAGCACAGTTTAAACTTTTTTGTTTGCAGTGTTTGAATAAAGTTCCTGTCTCTCTACAACTTCCTGTGTTTCTGTGCAAATCTGTGACCCAATCATGACAATATAAAAATAACCATATAAACATATGGTTTCTACTTCGCGGATTTTCACCTTTCGCGGGGGGTTCTGGAACGCAACCCCTGCGATGGAGGAGGGATTACTGTAAAAGATTATTGTTTATTTCTACATGGCTGTTACTAGAATTTTTTGAACACTGCTGTAGTACAAGGACCTTTTATAGCACTTTTACTGAAAAATGGATATGTACTGTCATCACATTTGAGTGTGTGTTTGCTGTTTTCTGCACACAATACCTCTTAAATCACAGAAGCAGATTCAGTAAAGTGTTTTGCTCTGGATAAGGTGTTTACACTTTAGTTTACATTTTTTTTAAATGAAAGGTACTGCCTGCGGTGGGTTGGCACCCTGCCCGGGATTGGTTCCTGCCTTGTGCCCTGTGTTGGCTGGGATTGGCTCCAGCAGACCCCTGTGACCCTGTGTTTGGATTCAGCGGGTTGGAAAATGGATGGATGAAAGGTACTGCTAAGATTTCCATAAAATGGTGTTTAAGTTGCCTTGAAAGCTTGCATATTGTAATCTTTCCAGTTAGCCAATAAAAGGTGTCATAGTGCTTAACTTCTTACCACATCCATAATGGCTAACATGGTACAACACCCTAGTACTACAAACTTTACAGCTTCAAAGAAGTATTGTTTCCATTGGGCTATCAGCGGGCACACAATCCCTCAGACACACCTTTTTTAAGATTTCAATTCTTAGCTATACCGCAATTCATATCTGATTTGTAAAACTATACTTAATTTATAGAATAAAATACTTTGCTCCATACATGGAATTTTATAAATAAAAGCTATAGACAGCAGTATTTAGAAGGAAGAGGTTGAGGGTTGTACAGCTTGATGTTTAGCTAGTAACAGTTAATAAGGCAATGCACCCACAACATGAATGATATTGAATTTCTCCCAGAAATGCATCTATGCTGTTGTGTTCAAACTTCTGGCTTTGATAAAAAGAAAACTGAAATTAGTAGCTAGCCAACAACTTGAGAATACAGTCCCACTCGTTTAGAGAAATCAGATAATCTACAAATAAGGATATCATAATTTGAGCATTTTTGTGTTACCAATACCAGTGAAATTTCAATTATCAACACCCATTTGATACCAGAGCAAAAATAAAACATGCTGTAAAAATTTAATATGGACAAATAAAAATTCAAACAACGGCATTTACTTACTTTTATTAAAAGAAGATCTGTTATTCAAATAAAGAATATTTTGCTTTTACTCTGTATTGCATTATAAAGCACAAAAATACTAGCAGTAACTGCAGATATGCTATTCTTAAGCTGCCATTTAAATAAAGTAGTATTTGTATTAATTAATATCAAAATACAGTTAACTTTTTTATTATATAGCTTTCCATGTGGAACCCTAGAAGTACCATGAAAAAATACATTTGCTAAATATATGGATCAAATTAAGAACACCAACAATGTTAATTTCAAATCTGAAGAAATCTATGAAATAAACAGGTGTAAGTTAAATATTTTTTACAACAAAACCTAAAACAATAGCATTACCTGTACCATTTATATTTATAGTACTGCAACAACACCTTTTTAGTATGAATTTTCATGGCTTTTTCAACATTTTCTTTAATGATTTCAGCATATCAGTAGCCAGGTTTCCATCCAAGGAGTTTTTGCGAAAAAATATTTAGCGCGTCAAATTTTTTACCGATATAGCTGATGGAAATGCTAATTATCGATAAAATGTTGTACATGTCGACATAATATTTTTCCGTTTAACTTTAGCGCATAAATTCCATATCGATACTTCAGATGTCGCAAAAACTACATTGGGAACACTTTTTGTCGGAAAAAAGGGCTTTAACGCAAATAAATGTGTCACATTTTCATCACGTGCAATCAAAACGAGAATGGCGGAGCGGTTCGCATGGTCTGATGAAGAGAGTTTTTTTTTTGATTAAACGTCGTTATTTTGTATTAATTCAAATTTCAGTTTTAATTAAAAACCTTAAGGGAAGCAGGTTACAGTACTAATTCAGTTGCTATCGCACTGAAAAGGGATGTTGAAAGGTAGGCTCACCTGTACAGATCCAATGCTGCAAACACAGCTGCATCATGGGCACTTCCAGGAGTGCCAACGCAAATGTCTCGTATCATGCACCTGTCATCAACAAGGGCCTGGAGAACAATAGATGGCCACCCTTTGCGATTAATGTAATCGCGGTAGCCTTCCGTCGGGGGAAGAATAGGCACATGCGTGCCATCTAGCGCACCGTAAATCTGTGGCACAAGATGCACCAAGGAATTGCGGTATGCGATTTCATTGGCCTCCGCTACAGTCGGAAGTCTGATATAACGCCGCATTAATTTTTCTTTAATAGCGGTGCACACAGCATATACACATTGATGGACAGTAGTTTTACTAACCCCGAAAGTTTCTCCAACTACTTTATACTCGGCGCAGGTTGCCAGCTTGTAAAGGGCGATGGCAATCCGCTTTTGGGTTGGAACCGGTGGTCGGTGGCAACCTGTGATGGGCGCAACATCAGGACTGATGAATCCACACAACATCTCAAACGTCGGCCGTGTCATTCTAAAATGTTGCAGCCAGAGATTTTCTGTTAAGTGTCTCTCCACCACCTCCTCCCAGAAGGTCTTATTCCGTCGTCTCTCCCATACCCGTGGGTTTCGTCGCACTGGGATACTTTCTTCGAGCTCTAGGGCTATCAGACAAGCAACTGCTTCATTCTGCTGTCGTCTTCGGATATTATGTACAATTCCAATTATTTGTGAAACTGAAATAACAGTAAGCTGGCAAATTTCAAAAAACTGTCTGAATAATCTCTCCATTTCTTTGTTTCTTTGTTTAGTGGAGGGGGTGTAACGTGGAAAACAAAAGGTAGATAATTTGCGACATACACAAAATTATGTATGGAAACGGCTCAAGGGCAGATTTTTTTCGCGATACAACAAAAGTTATGCGACAGTTCATTTTGGGGGGGGGATGACGTCATCACGCACACCATTTTATCGATAAAAACCCAGTTTGATGGAAACAGGCTGGAGACAGCAAATTTCGCACATTTTTTTTACGTATATTCTGTTTGTCGATAACAAAACGTCGCAAAAAACTGGATGGAAACTTAGCTACTGTTTTCTTCTATCATGCCTGAATGTCTGAGACTGACAATAAAACCTGATGCACTAAACACTCAGAAGGACAGCTTGAATCCACAATTACATCCTGGCAAACTGTGATAGCTACGGAAGTGTATTTTTATTGGTTTTCCACCAGAAAAGAGGAATCTTCTCAGCTGAGAGTTCTGACATTTTGCTGTATACTAGGATCTTACCATTCAGCTCATTACTTGGAGAGATATGCTTGAGTTAATGCGGTATCATCTGTTCTACCTTTCCTTTCTCCTTGTATACTGCAAAGCAGCTGTTTCAAATCGGTCTTGGAGTTTTGATAATATATCTTGAATTGAGCTTCCTGCTTGATTTGGCCCAGGTGTAGCGAGTTCCTCTTAAGTTGGACGAGGAGCCCGGCACACACAAAAAATCTCCTACTCTTAGGAAAAATAATTCTATTAGAAACGGAACCAGACCAAACCTTAGCCCCAATTTGATGTCCTCAGCTGGAGTTGTCTTTTATGAATTTATAAAAAGGAAATAACCACCCCAACAATTATGTAAACAAACAAAAAGAATGTATATTATAAATCAAACAAACAATAAACACCCTTTAACCAATCCTTATCAAATCTATAACAGCTAAACAAACCCTAATTAATATGCCACCCCCTTAAACACTTCTATAATACATTGCCCATAAAACGGCGGAACAGAAAAGAAAGAAAGAAAGAAAGAAAGAAAGAAAGAAAGGAAAAGGAAAAATATCCTATTTATAAACAGCACAAATATATTCACAGTACATACCCCTATACTGTATACATCTATATACAAATATAAATTAGACACACACCCATTCCCCACACGTTCCCCAGTCCCTTTTCATAGTAACTTTGTTTTAAGTCTCTATTCACACGGCCTGGGAAGTCTGCAATGAATCCAGCGATCAAGTCAGATATGTTCCGCTGACTCGTATACTGTATCTATATGTAAAAGAAGCGATCTCACCGGCCTGGCGACGATTCATTTGTTGAAAGATGAAGTCCATCTCACCAGGGTGTCTCGGCATTAGCGTCCGTCCATGGCCGACGTCCGCACCATAAAAGCAAAGTAAAGCCGTGTGCTCCGAAAATCCTTCTAGGTTAGCCGGCACTCCTTTTCCGTGCATCCATCCGTCCTTATTACGGAGTCTTATTTGCTTTACCATTAGCTTCTTCTATGCATTCACCTTCCCAGCTCCTTCTTAAACAATCTTATTTTCTCCTCTTTTTTTTGAAATATGCACCTCCTTGCCTTTTAATGTCAGTTCCCCTTACGTCATACCAAAGCGCGTTTTGGGAAGGACCCACAGGCGTGATTTGGTCTCCTGCTCACCTTAAAGAGATATCCCATAGACAGTTATTCCCTTGGACTTAAACTCTAAAGGGAGCAAGTGGCAGAAACAGTTAAAAGCACACAAATAATATGTTACAACCGTTACACAGGCACATAAGTTCCACTGTGAAAAGATAGGCACATGGTCAAAAACATGCAGGCAGAAGGCAGCTGGAACAAAATCCAATATAGGGTCATACATGTGTGAGTAAGGCTGGTGTATCGATTGTAATTCCACCCCGAGTTGAGAGAGGGTGTTGTCATTTGTAGACAAGAGGCTTCAAAATCCGAAGAACTGTGATGTCACTTCTGCTTTCTCCTGGTGCAGAAACATTTTAAAGACAACAATTTCCTCATCTCCTTAGTCTGGTTAATTGACTTGCATCTGGAAAAATGGCTTATCATTCTTCTTTTATTGCAACTGTATATTCTTTTTGCAAATTATTGAGGGTTCACCAGCAGGTGCTTCAGATCTTTGTGTTTTGACATATATTTTACAACAAAAATCCAAGTGTAGACTCCAAAAGATGAGGTGATAACCATACAGGGATATTTTGGCAAATATAAGTGAAAGTATCTGTCTAGGCGCAAGGGGAAAGGGGAATCCAGACAAATAATAACATTTCAAAAATTGCTATCACACTTAAAGAGATCTTGGAAAAAGGATTTTGCACTTGCAGGGCACACACTACTCATACTAAGAGCCTTTACTATACTCGCTCTTTTGTTTATTGTGCCTCTTCTACATGACTTATCACATAGCTTCTGCCCAATATGGAACAGCAACAGACACTCAAAGGAAGGGAAAAGATGCAAGCAGACAATAAGAATTACAAGAGCACTGAAGCATATCATTTCAGCTGAGTGATTCAAAGCAAAAAGATAGAACAGATTTTGTTTTTCTGATTGTGAAGGTAAATCTTGTCAAACTAATATGGAAACCACTATGACTGGCTTCTAATTTGGTCTTCAGATGTTGTGGAAACAGTGGACCATTCCTGTTTTGCTGGTAACAGAGAGCTAAGATATCTGCAAATCTGTGAAAGGTAATACCATTTAGTAATTGTCCTGCTTTTATGAACATTATTGGGATGATTTGTTTGTATAGATAGCCATGTTGCAGAGAAACCTGTGAAATGGTATAAGTCACTCAATAGCAGTTAATTTGTCACAGTAATTGTTTTGCCAGTGTAAGATAGAAAGGGATTTGTTTGTATTTTGGGACTTCAACATTATTCAGGAAAACTTAGATGTATTTAAATGTTTTTTGTAGCAGCAATGAGTAATATAAAATTATAGCTTGCATGTTATACAGTTGTAAAATTGTAAAGTATGAAATGATATGCAATGATATTGTTTCATATACTTTCTTTATATTGTCTGCCATGGCAACTGGAGTGTTTCATCACGTATTCCAAGTTTAGACTTGAGTGCCAAAAAATGCAAATGTTACAGATTTGACTGGCAAGGGTAGTACTTGATTCTTTTGCCAACCTTTCCTGTCTGACATGTCCTGTTGTAGGGCTGGCAAATGAGAAGTCTCAAGTGGGGCAACAGCAATTATGGTTTAAGTGCATATTCCATGTTGTGACTTGGACTGGCAGGGGACGCAAAACAAGGCTATATATATACTTCCATATGAAAACTGGGAAGTGTCTTAGATAACTAGTTCAAAATGGTGTAGGCAAAGCAAAAGTGAGAAAAAAGGATTAAGAAGACAATAATCAGAAGGACAACACCAAAAAAGAATGGAATTCCCAAAAAAATAGAGTAATTATAAAAAGAGTCAGAAATCAAAGTAAAACTGAAGGTTAAAAAGGAAAATAGAACACCAGAACAATGTAGGCAAGAACATGCCATTCAGCTCAACAAAGTTTGCCAGTCCTATCCACTTAATTATTCTAAAATAACATCATGCCTAGTTTTTAAAGTCCCTGATGTCGTACTGTGCACTACACTGCTTGATAACTTATTCCATTTGTCTATGTTTGTTTGTGTAAAGAAAAACTGACCCATGTTCTTGATGAATTCATTTTAAAATAACAGTCTCGATCCACTGTACTAGTAATTGTGACCACTTCAATCATGTTCCATCTTTATCCTTTTTCCTTAAACTGACTGCATGATGGATAAAAACCTCCTTAAATTCTATAGTTAATTAAACTAAAAAAGAGATTCAGGTGATTTTAGTGTCTAGTACCGGCAGGTGGGAAGAACTGAGGTGATTACATGCTTCATGGGAGCATAACTGAGGACTCAACTAAAGGACTTTACAAGACAGATAAGGTCATATGAAAAATATCATACTGTAAGTATTTTGGCAAATATCCCTATAAATGCAGGCAACAGCAACTTATTCAAGACTACTGGTACTGTAATTCTATACATTATCTTTAGCTTCACTGCCACTATATGCAAAAAGAAAAAAATAATAGGTGTAATGTACATCCACAGAGTCTTGGTTTCTAAAGTAATTACTGGTGATTTGGATCATATTCCCAAGTTTCATCCATATGAACAAATGGCCTATGTGACATCACATGCTGGTGTATCCACATCCACATTGACCTAATAGCATCCGACTATACAAGGGAAGATAATGATCCAAAACAAACACAAATGGATGAAGTAAATGATAGAATTAATAAGAATAAAATGCTCAAATGCGATGAACTTACTGTAGAACCAGATTCCAAACTATAAACAAAACAATCAAGACCCTCAGAATGAATTTTAACCACTTCCAATATATACCTAACTCCAAGAAGATAACAAAATCTGGTGTTTAACTGCATAGCAGTAGTGCTTGAAGTGAAAAGCACAACCATCAATATCCTACCTCCTACAATGCCTATCGGTAGCACATGCAATAGCATTTACCTGAGAGGTAAATCAAGTAAAATTTTATGCCAGAGTAATATTGCTTATAGCCTGGGATTAGTTGGTGCTCCAGACATTAACTATTCCTCAGAAATAGCTGTAATCAAACTCAGATATGACCTACACTGGTGGATTACTTTGTCTGCATTATTCAGTTGACAATATTTTATTTAATATTAATGTTGTACATCCTTACTTGGATTTTTGTTTAACCACCTACAAATTCGCAATGAACTTCACATAATAAGGTTGTCGCCTGTGGAACATCTACCAGGGTATCATTTTTACTTGTGAATGTGTGTTGGTCATAAAGTAAATGTTCTTAAATATTCATAAAGAAAGGAGAGAAAAACTTCAGGAGCATTATGAGAAACATTAAAAGTAACTTTACTTGGTAATTAATACACTGACATAATCTTTCTTGTGGTAGAAGTCCAACATGAAGAAAACATCTGAATGACATTTGTCGTGAACACGAGATGTAAAAGATTACTTTAAACAGAACTTTTACACACCGTAATCCTCAACACGATGACTTTGAAACCCATAATCTAGTACAAATTCAAGTCATTTTTCCTAATGCAACCCCCACCATCAGTGTAACCCTCATCTGATTTGTAGACAAGGGGGTGAAGTTTACTTTATAATGGGAATGTCTTCTTTCCAAGACTTTTTATTATTTGAATAGCGTGCTTTGCCCTTCAATATAATATATTTATTTGAACACATCGCTCATATATGGATAGATATTCATAAAGTTACTCTTCAGCATTTTACTAAAAAAATTATGTGATGGTGGATCAGAATATTTTATACACATGAAATTACTGCCAACAAGTGCCAAAGGCAAAACTTAAAAAATGCCCATTGACCGTTTGTTTATATATAAATAACTCAGTTTTATCCTAACTACACACACATTTCCCACTAAAAGACCAGCAACAGTGGTTTCATTGACTATTTGCACGTGAGAACATGCAAGCATATTCCATATATGTTTCATAAGAGTGATACATGACTATGGAAGAGATTGTGACAGTCACCTAAACATGTTTAAAATCATGACTCTGTCCATTTGAAATATATTTGCTGACAACACCACTGAGAGTGCCCTACAACACCCTTGGAGTATTTGATGTTAAAATGAACAACCACTGGGACATAACTTACCTATACCAATAATTGTACTGATTGTATTTGTGTAATTCTATTTTTTCCAGTTTTTTAAAGTATATCCATGACACACTGTATTAGGTCCATATGAAACCTGGTCTATAGCCTGGTAGGCTATTACCATGGATATAAAAGAAGAATGCGCTTTTTTCTGATATCACACATTCTGGTTATTTATGTTTTCCTTGATTTTGAGATTATAATCGATTTTTGTTCTCAAATACCAATTACATCATTAATGTGATTATATAAATTTGAGCCATAAACACAGAGTTGTTGCTATTATTATTTTTTTTTTTTTTGCTTGTAGAAATAAGCATTAAAGAAGGAATCTTTATGTATGTTTTGTGAAGAAAAATTTTTTCCCTTATTTTGTTTTTTGAGTTAGAGACTGGAATCCTGGACAAAATAGGTATGCATCGTTTTTTGTTTTTCCTCTCTACAAATTAAATACATACTTACCATCGCAGACTTTAACTGTACTGTACACATTGTAAGAGTACCTTCATTAGCCTCTCCTTATGACAGACAGAATTTGATTTTCTGAAAAGGTTTATTTTTCCCAAATAGTTATCAATTTTGCTCCTTTTGACAGTTCTAAACAGTATAAATACATTTATACATTCAGTACAATCCAGACTGCCATAATATCCCAGCAGTAAAATGCCCTTAAGTACCTGTTACACAAAACAAAGCCAAAACTGTGACTTGTACTTCCGTTTTATAATGTAACTAGCCACGGTACCTGTTACAGTCAGGTAATGAAATAAATAAAAAATATTTTTGCCATTTCTTGTCCTCTGTGTACCTTCAGTACCTTTCTTCTGTACAGTATTTGTATGTGTGTGAATATCTCTTCACCGGCGCTCACACTCTCAAGCACATTTCTGTCATTATTTTAGAGGTTCCTCTCTCACCTCCTGTCTGCCTTTATACTTGCTGTTTTCGAAGGTGACGCTCACAGTGTGCCTACTTTGCCTAGACTCCTCCTTGTGTGTCTCACACTCACACTTCTTCTGATCGCATCACCAAAGCCAAACTGACCAATCGGTTTGCTCAGAGGGACTGTACACACCGACCTTGGTGTTTTATTATATACCAGATTTTTTCAGATATAATTTGCAGTGTAACAGGTCATTAATTCAGTCCCTTCACCCTTTGTCCGAGAAGTTGGGAATTAATAGTAATTTAATGCAGGTCATTTCATATTACTATACTGAAGTTCATGCCGGATATCTCTGTGAGTACCTTGGCTACATTGTAATTTGTTTGAAGAGAAAATGTAACCTTTAAGAAAAATAATTTTCTTTAGTTTTTCTCTATTGTGCCTCTTTCAACCAGTCTTACTGGGGAATAATTGGGATCAACATTAAAAACAAAAAAGCCAAGTGTAGACCTCCATTTTAGTTTTATAAATTTTGACACTGTTACTGCCCCCTGCTTTATGCTATAGCATACCTACATCACCATTGTGGGTCTTCCAGGGTTGTCCAGCAAGCACTATATTTGTCTGGGCCAGCTCATTTAAAAAAGGTAATCTGTTGACAGCTCAGTATCTGATTACCTTAGTGTGCCGAACATGTACCCTCAGATCACATGACTGGCTCAGGGTTGCCCGGTACACATTTCCAGAGAAACAATCTTGTGTGTGAACTAGAGTTTTCATTTTGAACAATAGACGGCTGGCAGAAAAATCCAGTATTATAAGGCTAATATTGGGCAGACTTCTTGATCAAATGTGGCCTACCTTTTACTCTGGAGGGTCCTCAAATTAGAAGCCCAAGTTTGATGTGGAGATACTCCCAAACCTCCTGCTGGGTACCATTCAGGTGTAGTTTGTAATCTTTGTAACACTGAAGTGACCTTCTTTACCACTGAAACAAAGAGGAAAATATTGACAGTGGATTGTTATATGCACCTAACAATGTTAATGATATTCTGCTTTTTAAGAGATAGTGGACTTGGTACTTAAAAGGCTACCCTAAACTGGCTATGTAGTCCTACAGGGAGAGTTTAATGCTTATGTACAGAATGATGGAGATTCCAAGTGTAGTGTGATGAAGAGTAACGGTCTGCCTAACCGGAATCCAGGTGGTTAACATTATCGTGTTTCTGTGCTACACGGCGATTATTCTTCACGAACACCATGTTTAAACCCAAAAACCACTACATTTACATTCTATATTTAGTAACTTTCTTTCCCATCCTAATGAGTTGACTGTTTGTTTCTATATTTTAGCTCATTTTTAACAGGGGACTTTAGAAATCACCTATAATATAAGGGATCATTTTCAGAAGTTAATAGTTTGATATTAAAGAATTATGATTTTATGTACTTTAAGTGTCCTGGTAATCCTATTAACAAGTCAAACTCCTGCAAAGTAAAACTGTTTCCAAAATATAATCAGTCCATCCATCCATTTAGTGAAGCAAATTAATCCAACGGCAGTGTACAAGGGAGACAGAACCTCAAAAAAATAATAAAAAATCAACTATAGAAATTTTCCCACTTAATACATATATATCTAATTTGTGAAGGAATTAACGAGTCTGGACGGCAAGGTGGCACAGTGGTAGCGCTGGTGCCTCGCAGTATGGAGACCTGGGTTCGCTTCCCGGGTCCTCCCTGCATGGAGTTTGCATGTTCTCCCAGTGTCTGCATGGGTATCCTCTAGGTGCTCCGGTTTCCTCCCACAGTCTAAAGTCATGCAGTTTAGGTGCATTGGTGATCCCAAATTTTCCCGTGTGGGTGTGCCCTGTGGTGGGCTGGCGCCCTGCCCGAGGTTTGTTTCCTGCCCTTTGTTGACTGAGATTGGATAATGGATGGATGGATGGGTTAACGAGTCTTTAAGATTTATATGTTTTGGTAATGTCAAAGGTTACAGAGATTTTGGTTCTAGTTAGTACTAACTTTTATAACTTGTAAAGCAATTCATAGGAATAATGTTAGATTTCTTTTTAGTTTAAATCTTCATTTTAGTGATTATAAGGCATTGTAATGGCATTTTCAATTTGGTTCATATGACTCAGATCTTTTCTTTACTGGTAATATTCACATTAAGTACTAACTTACAGCTTACTCTAAAAAAGAGAAAAATGACCCATCGTTTAATTTACTGGAAAAAAATGACGGTATCAAAAAATCAAATTAATATTCCAGAAAGTGTAAAGAAAGTGTCATCCACTAAAGGAGTTTATGTGGAAGGGGGTAACAAGGTGACGAATAGGCCATCTGTCAAGTTGATGTTGCCAAGATTTACAATGTCAAACTGTAAAGGTGGAGAGGGCCTCATCTGGTGACTTTTTCCTATATGGTGTGAGTGTCTTTTAAATACCATTTTAAACTATATACTGTACTGTCAACACAGAGAACAAGAGAAACAGTTGCACAGAGAAAATAAATCAAAGATGTATTCTCAAATGTTAGTGCAGGATCATATATTAATTAAATTAACTACAGTATACAGTATGTGCTTCAGTATTACCTAGGATAACAACTTCAATATTTATGTTAGCACTACCAAATATTTATCAAACATTCCTATTACTCTGTTAACTATTATTGATTTTTAAAACCCCTTTTATACTTTTTTCATTTGTCATGAATGCTTCCAAATGCCTCCTGGTGTTATTCATTGCATCATTTATTACTTTTATTGATTTTTACTGTTGTAAATGTATTGTACGAATCATATTTGATTACTGTAATATTATTTACACTGTAAAATGCCTTATTATGGTGCAATCGACTGTAAAATACATGTTGATTCATTAATTCAGTAGGTTCAAAAATTAATCTAGGTACAGTACAAGTATTAAAAACATTATTTATGTAATAATACAGGATGATATTTAAATGTGCCAGCTAAATAAGTGCAAGGAGGTGCACAGATGCTTCATTGATGTGAGTGTGCCCAGGGTTGGCTGCTGCCTTGCATTAGCTGGATGATGGTTGTTTGGATGGAGATCCAAGGATTAAATAATGTATTGGCATTAAAGTAGGTACTAAATTAAAAATCAATCAGAAACAGGATTAAAGAGATAGCAGTAAACATTTTATAGCTTTAATTTGAACAATAAATTAATATTATGGTTTTGATTTGCTTAAAAGATTTTTTTTACTTAAATATCAGCTTTTTGAGTCCCAATCATTTCAGACATATCTGACTCAAGTACATTTCCAACACAAGCAAGCAATCTTAAGTCCAGTCTGGACTGTTTATTTTATAAACACAAAAGCCATATAATATTTAATCAAACCTTTATGGTAAGGTTGGTAAAAAAAAAAAAAACATTACTTTGCTTTTTTGCTATTTGTTCTTGCTTTTGTTCTTCTTGCTACTTTCCTGGATTCTTCATTCAGATTCTACTTCATTTCTGAAGCTGCCTCATTATTTTACAAAGTAGGAACAGGGTGACTTTATTCTGCACCCAGCCTTTTCCAAATACAATGATGCATATCACTAATATATCAAAGCAATGGTTGTTCAAACCTTCTCTATCAATTGCTTAATAATCCAGGAGCAATCTCACATTCTTTTCTTCACTCTCATCTTACTTGTCATTTAATGCAGGAAATTTCATGGCATAGTAAGGCTCTGCTTTGAAATATGTGCACGAACTGCCCTATTCAGTTAATTTTTCTATAGTGCACTTCCTTGAGTGTAAGCACGGAGCCCTGTAACAAGTTTTCAGGTAAAATGCAAATAAAAACTTATGTACTGCTTACATAATGAATACATAAAGACAGTGTGACGGACGGCCACTACCTGGCCGGGACATCAGCAAGGTGGAAGGACCAGGGGAAAGGGAATTGATAAGGCAATACCTCCTCTGGGACACTAGAGGGCAGCCCTCCTGGGCATCTGTGGCACCACGGATTCCTGCAGGGCATGTCGGGAACTGGAGTTTGGTGAAGCCCTGTTGGGTTCTGTGGGGGCCGTCAGGGGAGCTGCAGCGCACCTGGGAGTGATTCCAGGTAATAGTGATGAGCCACCTGGAACACTCCCAGGACCTGAATAAGAGGAGTCGCCTCACTCCATTGGGGGCCTGAGTTAGGAGGAAGGAGACAAAGCCTGAGGAGGAGTGGAGGCAGATGGACTGGACTGGGCTGTATATTGTGGTGTTGGTAATGGGTGCATAAACTGTAAATAAACACGGGTGTTGAGTGAACCTGTGTCCTGCCTGTCTGTGTCTGGGAGTTAGGGTGGTAGTACGCCCCCCTAGTGGCTTACAACACAAATAGTTTAAAACTGATGAACATAAATGGAGCCCATCACTACCTGTCCATTAATTAATCTGTCCATTAATTAATTATCTATGGCCAGTTGATATCTAGACAAGACTCAGCTATTTCCAGGTAATCATGCTTGTCCCTGTACAATGTGTTTACAACTTGTTTAGCTACTTAGTACAATCCTGGGCAATTCTTAAAACACTTGTTTAAGAATCTTAAGGTGCTGTTATCAACCAGATGATAGTGCCGCATTGACAAACCTGTTACCGCCACATACCTGAAATAGTGAAGCCTTTAGTATCTACAACTCAGGTGAAGTGAAGTGGTCTCCGGGACACTGAACAAATCAAACTGAACATAATCTACTCTTGCATTTTCTTTGTAGCTTGTACTATTACTATTGTACTTTTGTATTGTATTTCTGAGGTGGCAATGATAGATTGGCCATCTAGCTCTGTGTTCTGTTTTGTGTACTGTATTCACTCCATTTTTTGACACCCATTGCACACTCAACCTACCTGGAAAGGGGTTTCTCTCTGAATTGCCTTTTCCAAGATTTCTTCCATTTTGTTTCCCCACGAGTATATATTTTTTGGACATTTTTTTCTTGTCTTCTTAGGGAGTCAAAACTGAGAAGCTGTCAAAAAAAAAATCCCACTGCAGCTATTATAGCCCATTGAGGCACTCCTTGTGTGATTTTGAGGTATGTTGTTGTTGTTGTTGAAGATGCCTGGGTTTGAGTTTTCACAAAACAGTTCCCATCTGCTTTCATTAGTAGGTTTGGAGATATGACTTATAAATATCTCACCTCAGCTTATTTGAGACCTTTTTTCTAACACCTAGACACTTATGAAACATTGCTAAAAACTGACACTACCTTTCTTCTGATGGCAGAAAACCTCTGTGACATCCTGTGCATTCCTCTACTAGTAATTTTAGTGGTCTTGTACCTCAAATTTGTAATACATTCCTGATTCCAGGATAAAATAGTCACACATTCCTGGCTATAGTGTGCCATCTTCCTTTGTAATAATGTTTTAAAGAATGTATTTTAATGTATAAGACTCTTATTATGGGCAGCACAGTGGCACAGTGGTAGCGCTGCTGCCTTGCAGTATGGAGACCTGGTTCACTTCCTGTGTGGAGTTTGCATGTTCTCTTCATGTCTGCGTGGGTTTCCTCCGGGTGCTCCGGTTTCCTCCCACAGTCCAAAGACATGCAAGTTAGGTGCATTAACGATCCTAAATTGTCCCTTGTGTGTGCTTGGTGTGTGGGTGTGTGTGTGTGCCCTGCTGTGGGCTGGCGCCCTGGCCGGGGTTTGTTCTTGCCTTGAGGCCTGTGCTAGCTGGGATTGGCTCCAGCAGACCCCTGTGACCCTGTTTTAGGATATAGCGGGTTGGATAATGACTGACTGACTCTTATTGTTAACATCAAACTTACACGTTACTGTTGTCACACACATGCGAGTTGGAGGCAGTCAAAGAGCCTAAAGGTGAGTGAAATATCTCGAGACAGAGGGTCATCACGTGGTGCTTACCTGAATCTCTTTTCGCCTACAGAAAACCTGATGAAAACTAAGAAGTTCCACTTCCGGTTTCAAAATGGCTGAAACGATGTCACTTCCGGTTCGGCATGATGACATCACTTCCGGTCCTACAATCCACTGCTTCCTGTCTCCAGTCATCACTTCCTGCCAACCATTTCCTGTCCCAACATTCCCTCTGCTATTTAAACACCATTTTGTTCACAGTAAAACATTCAATGTACTGAAAAGTCATCTGAATCAGTGTCGTTATTATTGTCTGGACCACAATATATGGGGATGGTCCCCAAACCTTTTTCTGTTTGTAGAAGTCTTTTTTTTGCGCAAGATAATTTATTACAATTGACGTAGTTGGCAGGATTTGGTTTTCAAAGATGTCAGAAGAACAGGACCTTAACACCGTGCTGAATACCATTATGGGTGATCTCCAGACCCTAAAGATCCAGATGGGAGAAACACGGACCCAACTGGCGGAAGCCGAGGCTCGTTCTCTCGCTGGTGTATGGACGGAGGTGGCTCGATCACAACCAATTCAGTTGACTACACTGACTGAATCAGATGATATTGAGACTTATTTTTTGATTCTTGGCCGAGGTTGGAATGGGCGGACCAACTGGCTCCCTATCTGAAGGGGATGGCACTGCGGGCCTATTACGACTTAACTGAGGAGCAGGCTGCCGATTATGATGCTCTCAAACTGGAGGTGTTTAAACGCTACGGCTTGTCACCAGAACAGCAGGCGAGAGAATGGAGGGTGTGGCAGTTTGACCCCAAAAGGCCCTAACCCTAACCCCGAACATATCGCCCAGCAAGTCCGGAAACATAATTTCAAGGACATGGACACCTTGAGCAAAATAGCGGAACGTCATTTGGCGGCCTGTAAATCGGGGCGGTCGGAACGGTTCACTTGTTGGACCCAACAGGTACGTGGGGCAGCTCCTGAGCCCACCTGACAACCTCCCGATCCTGCCGTCCATAGAAGGGACAGACCAGCCTGTCTCCCTTGCTGTTTCAAGTGTGGGGAGATCGGACATCTGTCCCCGAACTGCACTTACGAGCCTATGGATTATTCATTAGTTAAGGGAGAAAGGTATTGTGCCACAGGGATTAACCCTTTGTCTCTTCCCTATACAGGTGCAGTTATTATAAATGGCCGGAAGGTAAGAGCAATGTTTGATTCCGGGAGTAACATTTCTATTGTTGCTGCCCGTTTGTTTTACCGCAGCAGTGGACTAGAATAAAAACTAGTCTGAAATGTATTCATGGGGACATCCGGTATTATAGAACAGCCAGATGTGTGGTATCCGTGAACCAGAAACTAACTAGTATGGCTATGGCTGTGTTACCGGATCCCCCTTTTCCAGTCATATTAGGAAGAGATTGGAATAAAATTATCAGTGGTAAAACCGGGATTGTACCTAACAAGAATTTGGGCTTAGTAATGGAGAATACTGCTCCGACTGCCTCCACGCCGTGTCCCACAGTAGCACGGACCCACACGGGTACCCAATGTGAAGAAATCGATGTCCCATCATCCTCTATGGGACCTAGTAAAGTTGACGTAGAGGATGTGGTGGCAGAAGCCCCACCCATTGAGCTCGAAAGAGATCCCATTCAAGATTTAACTGCTCAATTCCTATTAACACCATCCTCCTTTAAAAGAGAGCAATGGAATGATGATTCATTGAAATTTGCTAGAATGCGGTAGTATCAACCAAGGGTTATACAACCCTAGATCCCATGCCACCGATGCCGTTCTTTGTAATTAAAAAGTTATTATATAGAATGGCAGAACACAGGGGTGAAGTGCAAACATTGTTGTTAATTCCACGTACTTTTCGGCGAAAGGTATGTGAATTAGCACATGCTCACCTTCTAGGAGCCCACTTAGGCTCCGACAAGACTTTGGAGAGAATAAAACTCTGATTTTATTGGCCGGGAGTTAATGAGGAGGTCCGGCGATTTTGCACTTCATGTCCTGAGAGTCAACTTCGCCAGATTCCAAGAAGGACTAGAGCTCCTCTCGTTCCCCTTCCCCTTATAGATATCCCTTTTGAACGGGTTGGAGTTGATCTCGTAGGACCCCTAGAACCCTCGGTAAAGGGCTTTAAATACATTTTAGTCCTAATAGATTATGCCACTCGTTTTCCTGAAGCTGTTCCTTTGCACTCAGCTAATACTAAAAATATCGCACAGGAATTGGTAGAGATATTTGCTCGTGTTGGGATCCCCAAGGAGGTTTTAACAGACTAAGGGACTCCCTTCACTTCGGAAACGTTCAGGGAAGTCGCCAAATTATTCAGGATAAAACATCTGAAAACGTTGGTCTACCACCCCCAAACTGATGGGCTGGTAGAACGTTTTAATCAAAAATTAAAACAGATGTTACGCAAGGTAGTTAACGAGGATGGAAGAAACTGGGATCAGTTACTTCCTCTCATTTTGTTTGCATATCGGGAAGTACCTCAGACCTCTACGGGGTTTTCTCCTTTTGAATTGCTATATGGAAGACAACCCGGAGGGCTTTTGGATATGCTAAAAGAAGGATGGGAAGAGGAGGTCCTCCCTACTTCAAATATTCTTGAATAAATCGCTCAGTTACGCGATAGATTAGAGAAGATTCAACCTATTCTAAAAGAGAATTCGGAAAATGCACAAGCAGCGCAGTCATGTTATTATAATAGGAACACCACCATTCGGGAATTTGTCCCGGGTGATTGTGTTATGGTATTAGTCCCAACCTCCTATTCAAAATTGGCAAGGCCCTTATGAAATTAAAGAAAGAAAGGAACTCGTTGACTATTTAGTTAAACAACCTAATCGTCGACTGAGTGAACGAGTTTATCATATTAACTTGCTGAAACCGTGGAAGGAAAGGGAACATGATCCCTCCTCCGGACAGCCTAGTTCACTTTTTATGTCCTTTGCTCATCTAAATTTTGGTCCCAATTTGACACCCGAACAAAGACAAGATCTCGAAACAGCTATCTTGTCTGTACCTAAAGTTGTGGATGAAGTACCTGGATGAACTGCCTTGATTGTGCATGATATCATTACCGACCCTGGAGTGATTGTCAGAGAGAGACCCTATAGGCTCCCAGAGGCAAAGAAAGCGGAAGTAGAGTTAGAGATCAGACGAATGCTGGAATTAGGGGTTATTGAAGAAAGCTATAGCCCTTGGTCTAGTCCAATTGTCTTGGTTTCTAAACACGATGGGTCATGGAGGTTCTATAATGACTTTCGTCGACTTAATCAGGTTTCTAAATTTGATGCGTATCCCATGCCACTAGTAGATGATTTGCTCGATCAACTGGGGAACGCTCAATTCCTGACTACTCTTGACATGACAAAAGGGTATTGGCAAATTCCCTTAACAGATTCCGCTAAAGAAAAAAATGCTTTTAGTACACCCAGTGGACATTGGCAATACAGGGTTCTTCCTTTTGGTTTGCATGGGGCGCCAGCTCATTTATTCTGGCACATGGAAGAATCATGTATGGCAGGTTCAAACAGTACTCTCCACGCTAGCGTCAGCCGGGCTTCGTATTAATCCGAGGAAATGTTTCTTTGGATTAAGAGAAGCCAAATATTTAGGTTACCTAGTGGGTGGGGGTGTTGTTAAACCACAGTGTCTTAAAATTGCTGCCATCATGAATTGGCCCCGTCCGATAAATAAGCGGCAAGTACAAGCATTTTTGGGATTGGCCGGTTACTACCACCGTTTTGTACCGCATTTCTCAGAAATCGCTACACCCTTATCCAATTTAACAAAGAAACGAGCACCTTTAAAAGTGGTATGGGATTAATCGGTCGATAGAGCATTCAGTGACTTAAAATTGGCCCTTACGTCAGCACCTGTATTGAAATCTCCTGACTTTTCTATTCCTTTTATTCTCCAGACCGATGCATCGGCCACAGGATTGGGTGCTGTGCTGAGCCAATGTGTCGATGGTGCTGAACACCCCGTCATGTATCTGAGCCGGAAACTGCTGGAGCGGGAGACTAAGTATGCTGCGGTGGAATGGGAAGCCTTGGCAATTAAGTGGGCTATCACATCATTAAGGTACTACCTATTGGGGCGTGAATTTACTCTGGTGACGTACCATGCCGCTTTGCAGTGGATGTCCCTTCATCGGGAGTCGAATCCTCGCATCACTAGGTGGTTTTTGGATCTTCAACCTTATCGTTTTAGTATTACTTATCGCAGAGGTTCCTTGCAGGCCAACGCAGATGCTCTCTCCCATGTCCATGACCTCTCGGTGCAGGACGCCCGACCGGATGGGTCTGGGATGAGGGGAGGGGGTCATGTCACACACGTGCGAGTTGGAGGCAGTCAAAGAGCCTAAAGGTGAGTGAAATATCGCGAAACAGAGGGTCATCACGTGGTGCTTACCTGAATCTCTTTTCGCCTACAGAAAACCTGATGAAAACTAAGAAGCTCCACTTCCAGGTTCAAATTGGTCGAAACGACGTCACTTCTGGTTCGTCACAACGACACCACTTCCGGTCCCACAATACACTGCTTCCTGTCTCCAATCATCACTTCCTGCCAACCATTTCCTGTCCCATCATTCCCTCTGCTATTTAAATGCCATTTTGTTCACAGTAAAACATTCAATGTACTGAAAGTCATCTGAATCAGTGTTGTTATTATTGTCTGGATGACAATATATGGGGACGGTCCCCAAACCTTTTTCTGTATGTAGAAGTCTTTTTTTTTTGTGCAAGATCATTTATTACACTGTTTATTAACTAATATCAATCTGTTAGATAAATGAGGCCTTCTCATCATTCCAAAAATGATTTTATTTATTATATTTTATTCACCCACATGTAGTTTGTAGTGATGACCGAGAAAAAAATTTAATCTTGTATTTTAATGCAGAATGGAGTGAAAAAATATTTTATGATTTAATAGAACCCAATACTGACTAATGCTGCACAATGGGAAATGACCAGAAAAATGTCCATGAAAAAAGAAAAAAAATCTCGTGGTACTTGTGTTGTATAATCTGTATGTGAGTTATCCAGTGCAAAACACATGCTTGTTTTTTGCTAAAATAATGTTAAATAGATACTTGCGAAACAGCAGGAGCACATCATCAACAGGAAAATAAAACTTCACAGGAGTCACTTTTAAATTGAAGACCCTCCTCTCCCCCTCATTTGTTGATGAAGAGCAACTATTTAACAATATTTTGTCAAAAAAAGCACACATTTTACATGTTTTCAGAATATAACTGTATAACTTACGAATGGATTATGTAACACGAGTATTCCTTCAAGTAATTCTCTGGGACTGTTCACTTAGCTTTGTGGCTCTTACAGTCTGGAACATTCACTATTGGTCTATCCTTGATGCACCATTAATAAAAAGTTTCCAAATATAATTGAAAACCAACCTTTTCTTTTGAATTTTAATATTCTGTACCTGTATGCTGTAAAGCAGGTAAACTTTATTTTTTGCAAGTTTTAAATAAACTTTTGCAACAAGAAAATTGAATGTACAATGTATGTCTTTACAGTGATTTAAACATCTTATGTATCTGATTGCTCTCCAGTACATGGATATGATGCATACTAAAGTAAAAAATAAATAAATAAATAAAAATAAAAATACACTGTTTTTTGACATGGAATTGTGGTTGTCATTTGCAAGGATTCCCCAAGGAATATGCATGTTTAGGGTATTTGAGCCTTCCAGAGATAATATTATTTAAAAATTGCAAGTGCTATTGTTATTCAGTTTGCCATTTTGTCATATTAAGTGTTTCATCTCATGGACATTTTCATCTCAAGTTAGAAATACCAATACTAATTTAATTCGGGGATAGGATTGGCTGATGTGAATATAACACATCAGCTCCAATTACAATTTTATTAACTCTTATCATAATATACGATTCAGTTTTGTAGTGACTAACATTTAAAAAGAAGTAAGAATCTCAATATATGAAATTTGGGTGACAGCATTTTCACTCTGTCCTTATATATATATATATATATATATATATCACCTAAAATATTTAAGCACTGTGATAGCTTCATGATTGATCTAAATATATTTTCATTTTAAGGTTAAGAAGCATAACAGCTAGCAGTATCATCTCTCATATTTTTTTTCACTTGCACAGCTAGCATGAATGAAACATGATTCAGTGGTGTATATATTAGCATACAAATACTTGTTTTAAAAAGTGATGCATTCTGTCACTCGTGTGCACATAGGGAGCAGCTTAAGGGGTGATCACTTTGTCCTAGTGTCTTTTCTTTTCGATCCTCTGCAGACTGGAAGATTAACAGCTATAATACTACTGATGTCACTTCTGGTGTCTGCCCACCTGGACCCACCTCTTCCTGCCAGAAGGACTTAAGACTTGAAAATCCACCATCTTGAAATCAGTTCAATGGAGAACTCGCCTCTGAAAAGAATTCTGTACAATTATTGCACATTTTTCTTTGCTGTTTAACTTCAGTTATATGGGGTCACCAGGGTAGTATCGCAGTTCTTTATTATGGTCAGTCTGATCTCTTACTGTAATCAAGCAATTCAAGTATACAGTATATATAATGAAATGTATGTAGCCTAAATCACTAGGTGTGATTACTTTTTTATTTTTTATAAGTGCATGTAAAAATTACCATATATATTAAAATAATTTATAAATATATGTAAATCTATATTATTAAGGATTATCTAAGGATAATCTTTTTTATTCATAAATATGTGTAAGTGCCTTAAGCCTATGTGCAGTAGTTATACGTATTAAAAACCTTACATTAATATTTTATGGTTTTCTTTATTTTATAAACATATCAGAAATTATGCAATGATTTTTACAAAATGCTTGTAAACACCATAATGCACTTTATAGATCAGTTTTACCATAAAAGTAGGTACAAGTTAATGTATCAGTTATCAATGGTAATAACAATAATATCTTTATGAATAAGCAAGTTCATGAATCACCCTGAAAGAAAAAAGTTACTTTGCTAATCTGTATCAGACCATCAGAATTACTGGAAAATACCATCAAAATATATAAAAATGTCTATTATATACTAGTGGAATTCAAATGCTGATTTTGGTTAGTTTTACTGTGTCTTGCAGTAATATCACACTAAAACTTTGAAAACAACTTTAAATAGATTCATTTAGCTTGATAAAATATGAATTATGTGTTATGATAAAGATTGTATAGCTGGCAAGATTACAATCTGCAGTTTTATAAGTGTCATTGCAAGTAGGTGCCTGTCATCCTTTCATGCCCTTTTTTTATGACATATTGCTCATTGGCACATTGACTTCAACTCATTCAAGTTTCTAGGACAACACTTGTGGATGATCGTTTTCTTTTTTTTTTTTCTTTTTTTATCTTTTATTGAATTCATTAAAAGCATAAATAAAATTCCAGAATAAAACTATTGAGAGTAGTAAAGAGAGAAAGGAGTATTTTCGTAATGTAAATGCTTATTCTAAAATATTATTTATTAGGTCCTGCCAGGTTTTAAAAAAGTTTTGAACAAATCCTCTAAGTGAGAATTAGATTTTTTCCAATTTCAAATAGTATATAACATCACTTACCCACTGACTTAAAAGAGGAGGGTTAGGATTCTTCCAGTTGGGCAAGATAATAAGTCTATGTGCTATTAGTGAAATAAAGGCAATTACGGTTTGTTTGTTCTCCTCCACATTAAGTCCATCTGGGAGTACACCAAACACAGCTATTAATGGATTAGGAGTGATTGTGACATCAAAGCTGTCTGATAGACATTTAAAACATTTTTTGCAGAATGATGTTAATTTGGCATATGCCCAAAACATGTGGCCTAGTGAAGCTAGAGCTCGATTGCAATGTCCACAGGTTGGATCTTGCCCTGGAAACATTTTGGACAATTTTAAGTAAGATAGATGTGCTCGATAAAAGATTTTAAGTTGAATATTTGAATACTTTGCACATATGGAGCGAGAGTGAATTCTGCGCATGGCTGCCTTCAACTCCGTTTCTAAAATGTTGAGTAAGAGATCATTTTTCCACTGTACTCTAGGATCTTTAAAAGGAAGGGACTTTTAAAATGTTTTTAAAAATAGAAATGCTGTCTGAGTCCTCTAATCCTCCTCTAAGACTAATCGATATCTTTTCTGGAATAGAAATACGAGGACAATCCCAAAAGTAAGGTCTCCAAAGCGGCGGGGACATAGAGAAACTGTTCGTACGGCTGTTGGCCACACTGTTGTGATTGGTGCTTCCTCCAATCCCAAACAAGCATGTGCGGCTTCGCTGGGATGCTCAATCTTGGCTTGGCAGCCCTTGAAAATGGAGCTCCCGTTGAACGCTACCGCCAAGTGCGAAGTTCGCGCAGGAGACCGTCAATTTCCGACAAGACAGTCGCGAAGGTTGAGGAAAACATGCGTAAAGATCGGCGGTTGGAACTTCATCACCCACCCACCCTATAGTCCGGACTTGGCACCCAGTGACTACCACTTGTTCCCTAAGTTGAAAGAACATTTGTCCAGAAGGCGATTCTGCTCCGACAAAGAGGTGAAAGATGAGGTTCCTGAAGGACATGGCGGCGAGCTGGTATGACATGGGCATTCTAAAACTACCACAGCGTCTACAAAAATGCATCGATTGAAATGGCGATTAGGTTGAAAAATAAATAAGTCTTTAACCTTTAAAATGATGTAAACATTATAGAAAATAAACGGTTGTTTTTATTTCTAAAAAAATAGGAGACCTTACTTTTGGGATTGCCCTCGTAGGTGGGAGGTGAAGAGACTGTTGGAAATTGTATTGATGGGAGCCTAAATTTGGAGTGTAATTGTTCATAGGATGTGAAGACATTATTTATATACAGATCTCTAAATGATTTAATTCCATTCGTTTTTTCCAAACATTAAAAACCGTGCAAGTTTGAGAGGCTGGAAAAAGGTGGTTATCATGTAGCGGTGCCACAGGTAAAATATTATCTAACTTGAAGTGCTTCCCATATTGGTTCTATATTCTGAGTGAACGAAGTAAAATTGGGTTGTTAGTATATTGATAATATGTTGTATTTACTGGTGCACAAAGCAAGGAATATAAAGAGGTACTGCAGGATTTCATTTCTATTGGAGACCAAGCTAGTGTATGTTCATCTATTTCTGTCCATGTCCAGGTTTTTATAGCTTGTATGTTTGCTGCCCAGTAATAAATTGAAAATTTAGGTCATTGTATGGTCACCTTTTAAAAGCGTAGGTTTTTCAAATTCCAAATAATTGAGGTTATGATTGAATTTAATTTCTTTAAAAAAGATTTGTTAATGTATAAGGGGATGTTTTGAAATACAAGTAGGAACAGAAGCTTAGGGAGGACATTCATCTTGACAATGTTAATTCTCCCTGCTAAAGTAAGATAGAGGGTAGACCATCTATGCACATAATTTTGTCCATGCTAACAGCAAAATTTTGTTGAAAAAGAGTTTATATTTACTTGTGATGTTGACCCCTAGGTATTTAAGCTGATCTGCAATGATAAAAAATAAGGTGTCCAATCGAATGTTGTTTGCTAGAGAATTCACTGGAAAAAGCATACTGTTGTTCAAATTAAGTTTGAGTCCAGATATCTTTTGCTAGTACATTTAAAGCTGTAGCACAGAATTTTGTGGGTCTGATATGTACAGTACCTTATCATCTGCATATAATGATTTTTTCTGTTCAAGTCCTTTTATGAAAATCCCCTTTATCCCTGATGAATTTCGAAAGTGAACAGCCAAAGGCTCAATGGCGATTGCAAATAGCAGTGGTAACAAGGAGCATCCTTGTTTACTACCGCATTCTAGTTTGAAGTAGTCTGAAATAGTATTGTTAATACAAACTGAAGCTTCTGGACTGATACACAGTAGTTTGATCCATACACATATGTTTGTGTCAAACCCAAGGGTGAACAGGTAATCCCATTCAACCATATCAAATGCTTTTTCTGTATCCAAAGATAATATGATCTCCAGAGTGTTAGACTTTATGGGTGAACATATTACATTAAATAGGTGTCAAAGATTGAAAACCAAATGTCTACCTTTAATATATTCTGTTTGGTCTTGTGATATTACAGAAGGGAGCACTTTCTCAATCCTTCTAGCTAGGGCTTTAGAGAGTATCTTAACATCATTATTCATAAGTGAGATTCATCTGTATGAGGCACATTGTAATAAGTCCTTGCTTTTCTTTGGAAAAATGGGAAATTAATGCTTGGTGAAAAGTTTGAGGTAGAATTTATTTGTCTCTGACTATATAAATGTTGCTAATAAGACTAACTTAACTGAAATTTTTTTTATAAAATACATCAGGGTAGCTATCAAGACCTGGTGGTTTCCCACTCTGAAGTGAGTTTATACAGTCTAGTAATTCTGATAGTGTCAGAGGTTTATCCAAATCTAGCTGTGGTATCCATAAAATATAAAAAAAAGCGTTAGATTGTGTCTTATTTTCTTTAAACTGAGGATAGAGTATACTTAAAGTAGTCTGTAAATGTGTGCATTATATTTTCATGGCCAATGATTATATTTCTGTCTGCGTTGGTGATTGCTGATATTGCATTGCAAACTTCCTGTTTATGGATTTGTTTCACTAAGATCTTGTTAGCCTTCTCTCAGTGTTTACATTAATGGCGATTTTAAAATGAGTTGTTCTGTTTCTTTTGTTGTCAAGAGGTTGAGTTCTGTTTGCAAAGCCTGTCTAAAATGTGCCTCATTTGGAGACCTGGGGCTTCATGTAGAAACGATGCGTACACACAAAAATGTTGTGTATGCCCGTTTATACACTCACATCGCGATGTATGAAAACTAAACTTAGCATAAAGCCACGCACATTTTCACGCCAGTTCAATCCCTGGCATACGCAAGTTCTCTGCTCGGTTTTGCAAACTGGCGGCACCCAGCTTCAAAGCAGTGCTTTTGTTACAGTGTGGTTTCCCATTCCTTTATAGATCCACATCCCTGACACGGCTTTATCAAATACACTGAAATTAACCGCATATCAGTTATTAGTTTAAGGCATCTGACTGTAATTAACCTGTAACAATATAATGGTCCACAGAATGGCCAAACTATTCAAAATACCATAGCTGCTTTAGCGTTGTTACTCTTAGTGCACCACTCAGAGTATTTATCCTACTGTATCTCTACAGCAGCTGATTGGGAAGAGAATTATCTGTATACGGCATCAAGCACAAGCTGCCTCAGCCATACGCACAGTCTACTGAACTGCTCTCATACTGTAAACGCTTCAGAGCCTTTCCTGTAGGGACCTTGCGTTTCAGAAACAGTCTCATCCCAAGAACTATAAACGCACTCAATCAGTCCATCAAGTACTCCTTGTAGAACTGTTTGTACTTATAAGTACAATTACCTCACTATAAACTTGCGATAGTTATAATTTTGCACAACCTGAGCCACTTTATAAAGTGCATATTTACATATGATGACAATATAATTTTTAAGGTGAAATGTAGCAAAATATGTTTATTACATTATACAGATAAAATTTTAACATCATTTAAATAATCTATATTGTTAATAATTTAACATGTGCGGACACAGTGTTGCAGCGCTAGCGATGAGCTGGCGCCCCGTTCAGGAATTGTTCCTGCCTTGTGCTATATGCTTGATGGGACTAGTGCGACACTGGATGGATAGATGGATAGAATAATTAAACATGTACTACAAAGATGTTCCTTAAAAGTTTTGAAGAATCGGCATTCTAAGCTTACAGATCATCTATTACAGAGCTGATTGGGTGGCGATTGGGTACTTGGAGAAAGAAAAGGAAGGACAGGAATTGGGTGTTAGTACGTTTGAAAGAGACAGTACTGCTGCAATAAATTATTTCATTGAAGGTTGTGCACAGCGCAGCAAGCATCTTGCGGGAGGCAATACAATCTCTGGACAGGGTGCCAGCTCGTCACTATCACTGCTCCACCATGTTCCCAAGTTTAATAACATGCTTTAATTTCTATCATCATGAAAATATCAAGTATACATCTCAGTATTTAAATTATTCAGAGAGCTGTAATATCACGAATGTAATGGATTCTGTGTCCTGTCAGAGAAAGAGAAAGCCTGTTTAAGAAGCACGTAGTGATTGATACACATAGAGCACATAGAAGAACACATACAATACAAAGCATTTAACGTGCTACTTTAGTTATGATGGGATTTGAGAAACTAGTAAATTAAACAATTTTAATGTGGAGTTTATGACATTCTACTTTAATGACAAAATAAACTATTTGATTAAAGTGGAAATTTCGAGATTAAAGTTTACATTTTGAGCTTTTTTTCCCCACCGTGCCTATTTTTTTTCTTTTCTCTGTACCCTAATAAGCTTCCATATGACACTCAGACGGTGGGCTACGACTCGCCTTTTCACAGCGACTTTGGTATTGGACAACTTCTTTTTCATTTTGGGCACTGTGCAACCTTGTGAACTTGAACTTTCGAGTTTCTCCGACACTTTGTGTCACTCGATCAACTTCCTGTTGTTGTTTAAACCAACAAATAGTATGTTTTCCTTGCCTCCACTTGGTATTCGCTGAAATTCTTCTATTTTCCCCCATGCTTTTGCATTGTTTTTTCACAGAACGCTGAACTTAAGGGCTATTTATATTGATTTGCATATTCAAAGAGGCGTAATTCTGGGAGGAGACGGGGTGGGACGGCAGCTGCGTGCACGTGCATTACTTTTTTTGCTGACTGGGATTTATGTAGCAGAAGAAGTTGGCTTGCGCACAGATTTATGCATCTGGATTTTTTTGTGCGTACGCACATTTACGCTTTTGTCCGTACACCATGTTTTAGTGTGAATTCTACGCACAGCCTTATGCATGAGGCCCCTGGCATGTTCTTGATTTATTCTGGTAGTTTCAGTGATTAACTCCAAAGTGTTCTTGGTTTCTGATTTAGTTTTGTGATAAAGATATGAGAGTGAACGATTATTTTCTAATCATGCCACGGATTCTCAATGAGGTTGAGCAATTCACCAAAATATAATTTTTTTCTGTTGAACCAATCCAGTGTTGGCTTGGCCCTATATTTGGGATCAGTGTCTTCTTGAAAAAAGAATCATCTTCTACATTTCAATTTTTTCAGCAGACCAAAACCAGCTACCTTATAATTATTTACAGCCACGTGCTTCATTAATTTTTCCTTCAGTACTCTTATGTCCCCCCTGTTTCTGTAGATGAAAATTTCTGTTCAACAGAGAAAGTTCTCTAAATCTTAGTTATCTCTGCTTACCCATTAGATTCTGTAAGGTATGCAGGAGTTAAACACACACCACAACCCATTCTTGTGCGCAAAAATCTCTAGAACTTGGAAATTAATTGTGGACCTCTGTCCAATGTGATTGATTTCAGAAAACCGTATACTACAATTTTAAAATTTCAGAAGTAAAAATGCTAGCCAGTTCACTGGCTGAAGGTTATATCTTAAGGGCAATAAAGTGTACATACTGTATTTAGAAAATCAGTCCACTACCACAAATATCATAGTACACAGACATGAGTGAGTCAGATTCATAATAAAATTCATAGACAAAATTTCCCAAGGTCTGGTTGGTGAAAGAACAAGTTGTAAGAGAAAGACAGAAAACCATGGGACAGATTTATTCCTGCAACAAGACTCGCATAAATACAGTACAAAGTAGGAGTGATTAATCCTTGTAGCACCCCCTGGTGGCAACCCTGGGACCCAAGAAAACTACCCTACAGGACTACAGTTCCCAGTGTGACTTGCAGGTGTCCGTACTGGTAGCATTGCACAAGGAGGCTGCCACCTAGCATGTCAGGGGACCATATAATCCTGGATGGACTTAATGGTCTCCTCTCATTTGTCAAATTTCTTATGTTCTTGCATGTAAAAGGTATCTAGAGACTTGGAAGTATAAAGAAAGTCGAGCAATCACCAGAAAGGCTCATAATGATACGAACGATGTACTGATTTAAATTGGGTATGTTGATGATTGGGTTTTTAAATACATAAGTAATGTTATTACAAAATCAGATCTCGGACAAGATGAGAAAACAATGAAAGATAATTGTTGGAATGATCTTTCATTAAATTGATGGGATAGGTAAGGTGTTACAGACAGCTTTGTGCAAAATGGCATATGCTGCAGAACTAGGTATCATCCTAGAGGACAAAGAGGGAAAGAATGTTAAATAAGGATCAAAAGAAACCAAAGAAGAAAAGAAAGAATATTACCCTAGGTTCTTGTCTATAAGCCGGACTCATGTATAAGCCGGAGACCAAAAATCATACGAATTTTTAAAATAAAATCGTATCATAGATAAGCCGGACTCATGGATAAGCCGAACGTACTATAACCTATAACTAATAGAAGGGAGGGAGGTCAGTGGTCTCACTCGCACCCATTTAATTTCTTTAAGGGGGGAGAGAGTGTGAGATATTGGCGTCTCTCTCACTCCCCGCATGGCACGGCCAGAGCGCGTTCTTTCTGCTCTGAGCGTCGCAGAGTCAACACGCGCGCGTAGCGGTCATTTAAATTGTGATTTTATATGTAAGCATATTTAAATATATATCGTGGATTTTTTGCTGGTTCGCGGATTTCTGCGGACAATGGGTCTTTTAATTTCTGGTAAATGCTTCCTCAGTTGGTTTGCCCAGTTGATTTCATACAAGGGAAGCTATTGGCAGATGGCTGAGAAGCTAGATTGCTTACTTTTCTCTCACTCTTGCGCTGACTATCTGTGATCCTGATGTATGGGGATTGAGCAGGGGGGCTGTTCGCACACCTAGACGATACGGACGCTCGTCTAAAAATGCTGAAAGATTATCTTCACGTTGCTATCTTTTGTAAAGCTGATTCCTGAAACGACATGCTGCACAGTGCTTCGCATACTTAAAAGCTCGAAGGGCACGTATTGATTTTTGACTGAAAAACAAACTCTGTCTCTCTCTCTCTCTCTCTCTCTCTCTCTTCCTGCTCCTGACGGAGGGGGTGTGAGCTGCCGCCTTCAACAGCTTTGTGCCGCGGTGCTTCGCATACTTAAAAGCCAAACAGACATATTGATTTGTTTGCTTCACTCCTTTGAAGAGGAAGATATGTTTGCATTCTTTTAATTGTGAGACGGAACTGTCATCTCTGTCTTGTCATGGAGCACAGTTTAAACTTTTGAAAAAGAGACAAATGTTTGTTTGCAGTGTTTGAATAACGTTCCTGTCTCTCTACAACCTCCTGTGTTTCTGCGCAAATCTGTGACCCAAGCATGACAATATAAAAAAAACCATATAAACATATGGTTTCTACTTCGCGGATTTTCTTATTTCGCGGGTGGCTCTGGAACGCAACCCCCGCGATGGAGGAGGGATTACTGTACAAGCCGGACTTATGTATAAGCCGATATTCTATTTTTTCATTTTCACAACTTTTTTCCTTAGATAAGCCGCGGCTTATAGACAAGAACTTAGGGTACCTATTCATAAAGTAGTCATCACCCACTAAAAGACTAGTGCCTGTTGAAGGCCACTGAAATGCCTGATAAAGCTGAGCAAAAGTTACATGAGACAGCAAGTAACCTTTGTATTATAATATATAAATGAAGATGTGGACAAATGGGCTTCACAACTGGATTGGTTAGTGTTATTTTTTGTGGCCAGCAGGCCGTTATAGCAGAAGGAGAGTGGGAGGGAGACTGCCTCACAGGGCCGTGTGTTCTCCAAGTACACAGTTTGGCAGCAACCCTTTAGTATGACTCCTGTTTGGACACTCACAGGGCTGCACTGGAGTTGTAGCCCTGATGGGAGGCCCTGCTGTGGTCCTTCAGTGCTGCTACAAGTAGCAGCTGGGGACAGGCTCCCCTGTCAGAGGGAATTTCCATCTGAGCCAGATGTGCTTCCTGGTTACAGTGTTGGTGAACTGGAAGTACTACTCTGTCCAAGTTAGAAGGAGCCCTTTGCCTCAACCAGCTGAGTCTGAGTTGGGAATGGAGTATGGCAAAGCTCACTTGTGAGAAATAGAGAAGGAAGAAGAGAAAGAATTATACTTGTCCTTGTGAAAATATACTGTAATGGCTAAGAAAGTATTTTGCTTAATAAAAATAGTTTATTTCAGCTGGTTCAGTTGTAGTGAATTTGTGTCTAGGGTTTGTGATTCTGAGACACCCTCTATAGGCCAAAACTATCAAAAGTTTCACTAAATGTAAGCTCATGTGTAATCTTGTAACACTATCTATTTTGTTTCTAATTAGAATAAGGCATTAAAGTTCTTTTAATGTACTCGCTCTTTTAAAAGCATATTCACATTTTAATAATTTTTAAAATTTTGTTAAAATTGAGAAATAATTTATGAAGAAGTACTAAATAGTAATTAATGTAAGAAAACGTCATTTTCATAATACGTACAACATCACAGAATGTCTTATGTTTATTCAGGAAATACTGCCAAATGAAAAAACACAATCTGAGCGCAGACCGATTTAGAACATTATAATCTCGTAATTTTATAAGTATGGGTTGCATATTTTTCTGATAGCTAGCCAATTTTCTTGCAAAGGGATCCAGCTATTAAATTAGACATCCTCCTGATACAGGTTTACCAGAGAATGTTTTAAATTAATGTATTCAACTTGACAGGAGTCTGACAGCTTATTCCTCTCAAACACTACCTGAGTCATCTTGACCTTAATCATTTCTAGTTCACCCTTTCAAATTTTAATATGACTGCTTTAAGAGTTGAATCTAATAACCGCATGTTAAGAATATTCATTTTTCTTTCTAGGTTTTATTGTTTGGCAGTTCATTGCTTATAGAGTTATTCATACTTTATTATAAATTATTGCATGTAAACAAGTATGTTTCTACTTTCACCATTAAAATGTTTTTCTAAGTTTTTACGTAAAGCATGAGTTATTTAGCCCACCTACATTTAAGAAAGCACATTGGACAATAACCTGGGAGCATTTCTATGGGTAATAAAATTTGGAAGTTTGTTGCCTTATTTCTAACAATTTATTACCCCAAGGGATGCAGCAGGAGCCTTAGACATGCAGTCAGGGGTTAGGTGCAGTGCAAACCGAGAACACCAGGGGCCTCATGTATAAATCGTGTGTATGCACAAAAATGTTGTGTAAGCCCACTTCCACGCTCACATCGTGATGTATAAAACCTAAACTTGGCGTAAAGCCACTCACATTTTCATGCCAGCTAAATGCTTGGTGTACGCAAGTTCTCCACTCTTTTTTTTTTTTTTAAACTGGCAGCACCCAGCGTCAAAGCAGTGCTTTTGTTCCAGTGTGGTTTCCCTTTCTTTTTTAGATCCACATCCCTGACACGGCTTTATCATATACACTGAAATTAACTGCATATTGTTTATTAGTTTAAGGCATCTGATTGTAATTAACCTGTAACAATATAATGGTCCACAGAATGGCCAAACTATTCCAAATACCATAACTGCTTTAGCGTTGTTACTCTCACTGCACCTTCTTCTTCTTTCAGCTGCTCCCGTTAGGGGTTGCCACAGCGGATCATCTTTCTCCATATTACTCTCACTGCACCACTCCGAGTATTTATATCACTGTATCTGAGTGTGGAATCACAGCTCTACAGCAGCTGAAAGAGAATTATCGTAATACAGCATCAAGCACATGCTGTCTCAGCCATGTGCTATTTGAACTGCTCTCATACGACAAATGCTTTACAGCCTTTCCTGTAGGAACCTCGAGGTTCAGAAACAGTTTCATCCCAAGAACTATAAATGCACTCAATCAGTCCATCAAGTGTTCCTTGTAGAACTGTTTGTCCTTATAAGTACAATTACCTCAGTGTAAACTTGTTATACAGTTATAATATTGCACAACCTGCGCCAGTTTATGAAGCGTGTATTTACATATGATGACAATATCACTTTTAAGGTGAAATGCAGCAAAATATGTTTATTACATTATACAGATAAAATGTTAACATTATTTAAATAATCTATATTGTTAATAATTAAACATGTGAGGACACGGCATCTCAGCACTAGCGATAAGCTGGTGCACATCCAGTGATTATTCCTGCCTCGCGCTGTATTCTTGCTGGGGCCGGCGCGACACTGGATGGATGGATGGATAGAATAATTAAACGTACTATGAAGATATTTCAATATTTCTAAAAAGTTTTGAAGAATCAGAGTTCTAAGCTTACAGATGGCTTAACGTCTATTATAGAGCTTATCGTCTGGCGATTGGTTACTTGGAGAAAGAAAAGGAAGGACAGGAATAGGAGGTTAGTACGTTTGAAAGAGACAGTACTGCTGCAATAAATTATTTCATCGAAGGTCGCGCACGCCACATTCAAGCATCATGCGCGAGGCAGGAACAATCTCTGGACGAGGCGCCAGCTCATCACTATCACTGTGCCACTGTGTTCCCATATTTAACAACATGCTTTAATTCCTATCATCATGAAAATGATAACAAGTATACATCTCAGTATTTAAATTTTTCAGAGAGCTCTAATATCACGAATGTAATGGATTCTGTGTCCTGTCGGAGGAAGAGAAATCCCGTTTAAGAAGCACGTAGTGATGCACACACATAGAGCACATAGAAGAACAAATAAAATACAAAGCATTTAACGTGCTACTTTAGTTACAATGGTATGTAAGAAATTAGTAAATTAAAGATTTTATCATGAAGCTTAAGATGTTCTACTTCAATGACAAAATAAACTATGTGATTAAAGTGGAAATTTCAAGATTAAAGTTCCGTGCTTTTTTTCCCACTGTGCCTATTTCTTTTTCTTTTCTCTATCCTAATAAGCTTCCATATGACACTCCGATGGTGGGCTACGACTCGTCTTTTCATGGCAACTTTGATATATGACAACTTCCTTTTTATTTCAAGCACTGTGTGACTTTGTGAACTTGAGCTTTTGAGTTTTTCCAACACTCTATGTCACTTGATCAACTTCCTTTTGTTGTTTATACCACTGTTTAAACCAACAAATAGTATGTTTTTCCTTGCCTCCACTTGGTATTCGCTGAAATTCTTCTATTTCACCTATGCTTTTGACATTTCACAGAACACTGAGCTTAAGAGCTATTTATATTGATTTGCATATTTAAACAAGCGTAATTCTGGGAGGAGTTGGGGAGTGACAGCAGGTGCGTGCACGTGCGTTACTTTTCAAGCTGACTGGGATTTATGGACCGGAAGAATGTGGAAGTTGGCGTTCGCACAAATGTATGCATTTGAAGCTTTTTGTGCTTACGAACATGTTTTAGTGTGAATTCTACACACGGCGTTATGCAAGATGCCCCAGGAGACAATACTGTATACCATTTTTTAAGGCAGTAACTCAGTCCCATAAATGTCTTTGAGTTCAGTATTTTCTACATTGTACACTAGTTTTCTAGCAGAAACAAGTGTGCTAGGAAATATGGAAATAAATGGAAAACAGAGAATATGAACCTTATCAATAAGTAGAAGACTTTAAATTCAACTGATGTTCCCAAGAGCAGTATATATTTTTAAGCAATCATGAGTAGGCAGTTTGTTCTAGAATCCCAAAGTGTTTTATAAAATGGTGGTTATTTTTTTCCATATTAAATGTATTATCCCTAATTTGTTATCTACATTTCTAAATTATGTGAAAGAAATTTCCTAGATTTATTCTGTCATTTGTTTTAGAAATTGTTTCATTCTTTAATAGCTTCTGCACATTGCCTCGATTAACAATTACATTCTTGCAAACCATAACCCCCTAAATAGATTTTTGTATCTTCCGTAGATTGTGCTTTTCTCCTTAGTTTACAATTATGTGCAAGTTTCTCATACTCACCTTCTATATTTCAAAATATATTGCTATTATAAATTAGTATGTGTAATAGACTAAAAAACAGTTCACTGGGATTGTTTAGAAATTATCATAATTCAGTCTGAACTTTTTATTTGTATTCTTTCTTTTATACTCATTAACCAGCTCAGAATTGTTATGTTACAATTACCTGGAGGTACATTCCTTGATAATTTATTATGAAGCATAATCTAGATTTTTTTACTTGCAGGCAGACTGTCCCAGGCCATATTTGGATAATTCAAAAATTAAATATAAAGAACTAAACAAAAAGTACTCAGAAGAAACAAAATAAAATTACAATTCAAAATCAATCAACATAATTTTCTTTAGATGACTTTTGCTTGTGTTTTAAAGTTCAAATCTGTTAGAATGTGATTCTCTTTTAAATTTTTTGCCTGTGTTACAACCTAGTTGGGAAATCAGATGTAGATTTTGATGGGGTTCTTCTTCAATATAATTGCTTCATTCTCGCGTTATTTTTTTTCACCTATGTGAGGATTACAATTTTAACTTGACGAGCATGGCTTTCCGGGATTAATACCTCTAGCATGTTCAGAGGCCATACTGGAGATGAAATGATTCACTTCTCACTGGTAATATCCAGAGGCATTTTCATTTGAAGCCCAAAGCAAATCAACTGACTCCTCTCAGTCCTACACCACAATAGTGTTAGCTGTACTGTAAATTCCCATCAGATTATTGTGCCTTTCTTATCTGCAGTGTTACCAGTTAGCATTCTGTTTCTTTTTTTATTATTTTATAGGTCCATTTAATGGTTATTTCATGTTCTTTGTGCCTTTTTGAGGGTTTTAGAATATGTAGAATTCATATTTAAAGTTTATTATTATATTATATTTAATGTCTTATTGGGACTAGAGTTACCAGAATTTTTGTATTCAATATCAATACCAGTGAAATTTTACAATACCTCGATACCATTGCAAAAACAAAAATCCCTTTCACCATCATTTTAGTCAAATGTAACTCGGTTATTCAAGAGGACAATACTGTGCCTTTTTCTGTAACAGAATAAAAAATATAAATACTAATAGAAACAGCAAATACCTGTCCAGCTATCATTTAAGTAAACTATTATTGGCATTTATAAATATCAAATTACAATGTAAAACTTGAATTTAATGTGTGATAGATTTAGGAATTCTCCCAATGTAACAACATGGGGGGGGGGGGGGGGGGGGGATTTGGCTTTATAAAGACTCATATCCTCATGGACATGATTTAATTTACTGTGTGCACATTGTAATTTTATTTTTATTTGTTACATGTCTTCTCACATGTAACAAAAAAAAACAATGATAAAAACAATACTAAAAATAAAAATTAAAATATTATCTTTACAGTTGAATTAATGAAATCCACAATAATAAAGGTATTTTCATTTAACACTTGAATCGATGAAGTTTACGAAAAACACTTAATCCCAGCCCACCTTAAATTCCTTCCCATCTCTCCATGAGCGTCTTTTGTGTAAACATGTTGATCAGCACAATCAGTGTAAAATGTGTGAAGATTGAAGTCCAAATATCAAATAAACACTTTCACAAAAGGTACATATATAACAAAACAAGTGTGCTTTTATTCAAGAATATAACTGTAGAAAAAGAAATCAGGTCAGGGTACATTGTCCCGTCAGTTCAGGTGGTTCAGCAGTAAGAACTGCTGACTCATAATCTAGAGGTCGCTGGCTTGATTCCAAGCACGACCGTTTTGAGTAGTGAGCTGCTCTTATTGTTACAATTATAGAATAAAAACATACATTTGATTTGAGTCTAACAACCGGTGTAAATTTATGATACTTGTAAAAGCTTTTTTTTTTTAATTCAGTTTTATTCTCTATTGTGGGATGTATATTTGCATCATTAGTTGGGTAAACTTTTACTAAAGAGAAATATTTAATGGATGAGTCAAATTGGTTCAAATTTCAAGTGTCACAAACCCCTGTTGTTTTAACTGTTCAAATCTGTCTTTTTTATGTTTGTCCCAACTTCAGGGTTTCCTTCTCAGTTTTACCTTTTTCCATAATTTAAGAAGCCTTTTAACGCAAAGTTATTCTGTTTTCAAAGCATCTTACTGTATATGAGTGATCAGACTTAGGCATTACTTAGCCTATGTACAAATCCAGAATTAGAAAATTTACTGGACAGGCAAAACTTGTACTCAATTAATTGTAACTGAGGGACTGCATTACATTCGCCAATGTACAGTTCACATATATGATATACAGTACTGCATTCATACTGTATATGCTGTATATATGATAAACTGTACTATATGTGTTTTTCACTACATTCATCATATTACAGGGTATGGGTTGTACTAATGAACATAAGTTGCCTTCAAAAACCAAACCAAATCATTTACAGAAGTTAGGATTTGTATTACCACCTTGAGGAGAACATGCCCACAGGGTTCATGAGTAAGTTTTAACTTTACACAATATTTCTGAAGTTTTTCAGTATTTCTCCTATATTACTCAGAACATCCTGGACAGTACCAGGATTTACAAGTGTTTAAACATGTTTTCAAATTCTTCATGGTAGACATTTTTTCTCCAATGTAAAATGGGATTATCAGCATTTTGATCTTCATAGAAATCCTGAAGCCATTTTTTTGCGTTATCTCCATGTTAATAGTAATGGATTATGTAATTCTGGTTCTGCATTTTCATATTCTTTCATGTACATTTCAGTACAAAATTTTAACAGTTTTTTTTTCTTTTCTCAGCAATTATGGATATCCTTGCTGCTCTATAGGTACTAGTTTGTGTAGTCAGGCACACACATCTCAGATGAACAAAACAAGTACTGATCAACTCAACTGTCAGGCCTGTACTTTTAGCTAGTTTTATTTTGTGGCAGTCCTGTGGATTGCTTGGAAATCACCCCACATGCTTTTTAATCTCCCTGTTGCTGCTATAAAGCTAGCCTCCTAATTATTTTTTGTTTGTCTTTCTGAGGAGAGAGAAAACTCTGCATAGAGGCAAGTCTAAATATATCTAGCTGGTGCTCTTTAATCTTCCATACACACAGTTTTCTGTTTACTGGTTAATTGATATTCCACATTCCAAGACCCAGTTTCCAGATTGTAATAGAGCTGTCTAAGACATGTCTGTTTTCTGACAAGCATTGCATTTGCAACTAGGCTTCATTAGTTATGCAGCCATAATACAATTGGTGAACACCAACTCTAAGCCTGGTTCCTTGGATCAGTCCCAGGTTACTGGTTTTGATTCGACTGTCCCTTTATTTAAGTGTCAAATAATTTGTATTTCTCTCCTTGATCTTTAGTAATCCTAAATGTTCTTTAAATCAGATCTCTTTTTTGCTTACTGGTGCAGTCTTCACTGTCAATATATGTGACTCTGTCAATGTCTTAACTTTCAAAATATGATTGACAATATACAAGAAGCTTTATAAAACATTAGAAAGTAAAATAAGACCAGTTGTGTTATTTTTTTACAGATGGTAAACAAGTGTTGGAGGGCTATTTTTAAAGGTGATAAACCATACTAGAAGAAGGGCAATTATATGATCAATGTATCATAAGGAAGCAAATTAATTACATACTGCTGCATAAAATATTTGCTTTCATTCAAGGACTGGGATTCTTGACATTCCCACAAAAAAGAAAACTTTGATGTGTTGCAGCTTCTTAACTTACTGTTAAGATATTTTTCAACTTTAGTCTTACATTTGACAATGACAAGTTTCCAATTGGCTTATGTTATTATTTAGCATGTGTGGGATATGGCCGGCCTTTCAGCCCAGGCAATACCCCCAGGCCGCCAGATGGAGCCCTCCCTGCAGCATGGAGGTGCCCCATAGACCAGCAGGGAATCCTGGACAATGGAGTTTTTATCCACAGCCCTGCTGGATACCATGGGGGCCGCTAGAGGACGCTGCAGGGAGGCCCAGAGACTCTTACGTACCCTATAACCCGGAAGTACGTCTTAGTCACAGTGACAGGAGGAATGACGTACTTCCGGGATGAAAACAAGACTTTTGGATCTGACCCGGAAGTGCTAAGAAGTCACATGAACTGGGGTTCAGGAGCACTTCTGGGTCACGGACTATAAAAGGACTGTGGGAGATCCCAGACATCGAGCTGAGCTGGGTGGAAGAGTGGCAACACGTCTGGGAGAGTGGAGGATTGATTGATTGATTATTGTTATTGTTTATGAGTATAGTGGAGTGGAGGGTGCTTGGTGCACGTATTTGTCCTAATAAAAATAATTATTGGACTTTTACCTGGTGTCTGGCTTTTGATCGGAGGGGTCAAGGGAGCAATAGCGCCCCCTATCTGTCACACATGACATTCTTTTAGTCTATTTTATATTCATCCTAAAAAACACTGGTGACACACAAGTCTACTTTTATCTAAGTTTTGTAGTTTTTTATATTTATCTAAATGAATAAAAGGAAATTGTTTCAAATCATTTGGTACAAGTCCTGTAGCATTAAAGATCTGTAGTAAATTCTTCAATAGAATTTCAAACTTTGGACAAAGAGCCTCATGTATAAACAGTCCATACACACAACTAAGTTGCATATGCCTATTTCCATGCACACTTCAAAATGTATAAAGACTAAACTTTGAGTAAAGCCACGCACAGTTTCATGGCAGCCTCACACCTTGAGAACACACTTTTCTGCTCGATTTTGCAAACTGGCAGCACCCAGCATCAAAGAAGTGCTACTGTTTCTGTGTCGTTTACTTTTCTCTTTCATTAGCACCTCCATGATGTAGGCATTATCATGTACACCAAAAATAATTGTATATCATTTACGAATTCAGTTCACTTGGAATGGCCAGACTATTCCAACTACCATGGCTGCTTTAGCATTGTTAGAAGACATCACAAATAGAAGAATTAGAAGAGAGTGCATATTGGTAGATGACGATGATCACTAGCTCCTAAGTGGATTTTGATTTCCAAGAGCTATCCTTTTGGAGCTGTGTGCTAAAGTGGCACCGGATTTACAAAAGCAGACTTTGAGAAATTGTGCTCTACCGGCTCCTTTGCAAGTTCTGTCCACTATTGGGTTTTTAGCCACAGGAGCTTTTCAACATGAACTTGCAGACAATCGGGTATTTCACAAACATCACTGAGTCATGCCATAGCAGCTGTATTGGATGGTATTATCCAATTGTCATCCAGATATATAAGATTTCCTTAAACTGTGGTTGAACTGGCAAACATCAAAACACAATTCGCAGCAATGTCTGGTTTTCCAAATGTAATTAGAGCAGTCAACTGCACGCACATTGCTAGTGCAACGGCGCCAGACAAGTTACATCAGCCAGGGATGAGTCACCAAAGGAATTATCTGGAATAACATAATCTATAGCGGAGGGCCTATAAAAACGGCAACTCCACATAGTTGCAGGTGCTTCCAAACTAGTGCGGCAAAAGGCAAGCAGTCCTTTTAGGGATAGTGAGTCACCTCAAAGAGCCATGTAAAGAGCAGAGAATCGATCTGTTGTGGCGCTTGGAGCTGACGGTACACTATAAAGGCACCTTCAAAGAATGAATTTGCTTATGTAAATAGAAAGCAATTCCACTCTATTAATGCAAGCATGTAGCGTGCGGCATCATGTGGCACACAATCGTGGCTTGCCCTTTTCTAAAGAAATGCGGTATGATCCTGGCACACCAAATGATCAGCCAAATCGGACAGCATTACAACTTTGGTTGAATGTAATTAGCAGAATGTAAATACAGGTAATCAGATGCAGCATTTATTTTTTAACCAATTAATTTAATTTGTGGTCAATATCACATAGTACAGACCTTACATTACCTAGTTAATTGGTTTAAGCCAACAGATAGTATGTTTTTCCTTGCCTCCACTTCACACTTAGTGAAATAACTTCATTTTTTCCAGGGTCTATTTATATTGATTTGCATATTGAAATATGCAAAATTCTGGGAGAAGTCATGGTGGGGTTGTAGGTGCGTGCACGTGTGTTAAATGTCACGTTCATTGGCATTTATAAAGAGGAAGTGCTTGGAAATTGGTATCTGGATTTTTTTGTGCATAAGCACATTTCCAGTTTTGTCTATACGCCATGTTTTAGTGTGAATTCTACGCACGGTGTTATACATGAGGCCCAAGGTCTGTAGTTGGAAACATCAAGCATTAATAAGAGTTATTAAAGTGAATTATGGCATGAGTTTATAACCTAGATGAATTTAACTGCAATAACGGTCCAACAGTATAGTACAGTTTAAGAAAAAAAAAACAGGAATAATGCAACATGACATATGAAAACATTTGGGAACCCATCTTAATTCTTTGGATTTTTGTTTATCATTGGCTGAGCTTTCAAAGTAGCAACTTCCTTTTAATATATGACATGGTTTATGGAAACAGTAGTATTTCAGCAGTGACATTAAGTTTATTGGATTAACTGAAAATATGCAATATGCATCATAACAGAATTAGACAGGTGCATAAATTTGGGCACCCCAATAAAGATATTACATCAATACTTAGTTGAGCCTCCTTTTGCAAATATAGCAGCCTCTAGATGCTTCTTATAGCCTTCGATGAGTGTCTGGATTCAGGAAGAAGGTATTTTTGACCATTCTTCCATACAAAATCTCTCCCATTCAGTTAAATTTGATGGCTGCCAAGCATGGACAGCCTGCTTCAAATCATCCCATAGATTTTCGATGATATTCAAGTCAGGGGACTGTGATGGCCAGTTCAGAACATTGTACTTCTCCCTCTGCATGAATGCCTTTGTAGACTTCAAACTGAGTTTTGGGTCATTGTCTTGTTGGAATATCCAACCCCTGTGTAACTTCAACTTTGTGACTGATGCTTGAACATTGTCCTGAAGAATTTGTTGATATTGGGTTGAATTCATCTGACCCTCGACTTTAACAAGGGCCCCAGTCCCTGAACTAGCCACACAGCCCCACAGCATGATGGAACCTCCACCAAATTTGACAGTAGATAGCAGGTGTTTTTCTTGGAATGCGGTGTTCTTCCGCCATGCAAAGTGCTTTTTGTTATGACCAAATAACTCAATTTTTGTCTCATCAGGCCAAAGCACTTTGTTCCAAAATGAATCTGGCTTGTCTAAGTGAGCATTTGCATAAAACAAACGACTCTGTTTGTGGCGTGAGTGTAGAAAGAGCTTCTTTCTCATCACCCTGCCAAAAAGATGTTCTTTGTGCAACTTGCGTTGAATTGTAGAACGATGTACAGATACACCATCTGCAGCAAGATGTTCTTACAGGTCTTTGGAGGTGATCTGTGAGTTGACTGTAATCATTCTCACAATCCTGCACATATGCTGCTCCTGTATTTTTCTTGGGCTGCCAGACCTGCATTTAACAGTAGCTGTGCCTGTGGCCTTCCATTTCCTGATTACATTCCTAACAGTTGAAACTGACAGTTTAAACCTCTTTAGCTTTTGGTAGCCTTCCCCTAAACCATGATACAGTAATCCCTCCTCCATCGCGGGGGTTGCGTTCCAGAGCCACCCGCGAAATAAGAAAATCCGCAAAGTAGAAACCATATGTTTATATGGTTTTTTTTATATTGTCATGCTTGGGTCACAGATTTGCGCAGAAACACAGGAGGTTGTAGAGAGACATGAACTTTATTCAAACACTGCAAACAAACATTTGTCTCTTTTTCAAAAGTTTAAACTGTGCTCCATGACAAGACAGAGATGACAGTTCCGTCTCACAATTAAAAGAATGCAAACATATCTTCCTCTTCAAAGGAGTGCTTGTCAGAAGCAGTGACTGTCACAGAGATAGGGAGAAAAGCAAACAGATCAATAGGGCTGTTTTTCTTTTAAGTATGTAAAGCACCGTGGCACAAAGCTGTTGAAGGCGGCAGCTCACACCTCCTCCGTCAGGAGCAGACAAAGTGAGACAGAGTTTGTTTTTCAATCAAAAATCAATATGTGCCCTTCGAGCTTTTAAGCTCCGTGCAGCATGTCGTTTCAGGAAGCAGCTGCACAGAAGGTAGCCAACGTGAAGATAATCTTTCAGCATTTTTAGACGAGCGTCCGTATCGTCTAGGTGTGCGAACAGCTCCCCTGCTCAATCCCCCTACGTCAGGATCAGAGAAAGTCAGCGCAAGAAAAAGAGAAATGTAAGCTGGGTAGCTTCTCAGCCATCTGCCAATAGCGTCCCTTGTATGAAATCAACTGGGCAAACCAACTGAGGAAGCATGTACCAGAAATTAAAAGACCCATTGTCCGCAGAAACCCGCGAAGCAGCGAAAAATCCGCGATATATATTTAAATATGCTTACATATAAAATCCGCGATGGAGTGAAGCCGCGAAAGGCAAAGCGCGATATAGCGAGGGATTACTGTACTGAACAATCTTTATTTTCAGATCTTTTAAGAGTTGCTTTGAGGATCCCATGCTGTCATTCTTCAGAGGAGAGTCAAAGGGAAGCACAACTTGCAATTGATCACCTTAAATACCTTTTCTCATGATTGGACACACCTGTCTATGAAGTTCAAGGCTTAACAAGCTAATCCAACAAATTTGGTGTTGCAAGTAATCAGTATTGAGCAGTTACATGCATTCAAATTAGAAACATTACAGGGGTACCCAAATTTTTGCACATCCAGTTTTTCACATTTGATTTAATTTCATACAACTAAATACTGTTTCACTAAAAATCTTTGTTTGGAAACCACCCCAGTACTTAGATGTTCCTAGGAAATGAAAGACATACCACTGTTATCTTTTTTTTGTAGAAATTAGAGTAAATTATTATGCAGGCTGAGAGGGTTTCCCAAACTTTTTCATTTGTAACATTGGTCCTCTTAAAAGGCTCTTAAAAGAAAAGGAAAATACAGATTGTGCATCATATTCATCATTTTTGTGGTGTAATATTTTTATCACATCAACACATATTATAATAACAGCTCAGTTATAAGTATTATTATGCATGGGAGTCATCATTTTGCTGATTTGGCTGCAATTCCCAGCTTGATCAAAGGTTTTGTCATTTCCCAGGTTCTCAAAAATGTTGCGTATGCATGGGTCAGAGTTACTGTAAATATACACATGCCCCCTTGTCAAGTTTACTTTTATTTATCCTATCATTTGAGTGGGTAGCTGCATACGCAACCTCTATGACAACCTCTTTCAGCATATGCAAAGGCCCCTGGATTTTAGAGATCATTTGCAGGTATGTAGTTGATGCTTATTTTCTATTATTTACCAGCCAGACTTTACTTTTAATATTATAATGTTTAAATATAGTATTGGAAATGTTTATGATACTATTAGTGTCATTTCTCACACAAAAAAAATGAAAAAAAAAATTCTTATCCCTTTTTTATTATTACACGAATGTCTACAGCTTTCTCCAAAACAGCCTGTCATACTTTACCTATTCAGTTTACGAGATGAATATCAAGTACTTCTCAACTTTCTCAGCTGTGTTACAGTGGTTTGTTTGATCTGTATTTGAAACATTCAGCAAAACTGGATGCATAAGATGTGCAAGACCAGTGCATATGTTTCTGACTTACGTAGCTGCTACTGAATACAATTACAGAATGCTTTCTTTTTCTCCTCTTTTTTCTCTTCTTTTTAGCTGTCTCACCTTTAATTTAAGTATTCATTTTTTCACATACTGTTGTGTAAGAATAGGAATCGTTTTCATGAGAGCAAGGAAAGCATGAAACCAGAAATAATGCAAGAGCAATGTGGCTTCAATTAAAGATATTGGAACATGAAATGCAGCCTTCATGCTTATAATGATTTGTGAGGCCTTAAAGGTCCATAGACCTTTTCTTGTGTTTCATTGATTATACTAAAGCTTTTCTAAGGTTGGAAATGAAGAATTTATAAAAATCCTTCTGTACTTGGATATTGATTGGAAAGATAGACAGACAGATAGATAGACAGATAGATAGATACTTTATTAATCCCAAGGGGAAATTCACATACTCCAGCAGCAGCATACTGATACAAAAAACAATATTAAATTAAAGAGTAATAAAGTGATATATCTGAATAAATAGAAACCTGTATTGGGAATAAAGAGCAAGAGTGAGAATGGGAAATGAGACAAGCGATTAGGTTCCAATGACGTAGAGATTTAGACAGGATTGTGTTTTGTTGCTAAACTTAATCATTCTTTATAACGAAAAGAATCTATGAGAAATTAGCAGTATCCCAGGCTTGATAAGCAGCAGATACAATTTGAATAACCTGTAATATGCAGATGAAGATTGCTGCTTATAAAGGAAGAGCTCCAAGAAATATTACATTAAATGCAAAAACTGAATGTGTTGTCACAAAGAAGAAAGAAGAAATGCAGAATTTGAATTGAAGGTTGGTAATGAAAAAATCAAACATATTGAAAAGTTCAATTAATTAGGAAGCATAACAACATCTGACGGCATAGCTAATGTTGAAATCAGGAGAAGGAGCGGGACTCCTAAATGTACATATGAATGTTTGAAGATACTAGAGAATATAGCAAAATTTCTGTAGATGTAAGCCTCAGAATTTTGTGGTTTTAACATATGAAATTGAATGCTGGACAACTTCAAAGAAAAATGAAAGAAGACTCAAAGCTGTAGAGGCCTAGTTTTTGAAGATAATAATGAAAATATTGTGGAAGGGCGGAGTAACAGATGTTGGAAAAAATCAAGAGTGAGAACAGAATTCACATCATCAATCAGGAAACGGCAATTGGAATTTTTAGGGCATGTACTGAGAAAAGAGAAACTTAAACATCTTGCAGTGACAGAAAAATGGATGAAAAGAGAAGTCATGACTGACATTGCAAATGTATTCATGAGTTACATCAAGGAAAGGACAAGCAAAAGTTTTGAGGAGCTTATTAGAACTTCTCAGAATAGAGACAAACAAGGGGGCTCTGCCCCCTGCTTGCTTCGCTCGCCTACCCCCGGTGTTGGGTAACCCGAAATACATTGATGAATGTATGAGATATATTGGAGTGTAAAGGTGTAGATGACGAACAAAGGAAGTATATTCATTAATCCTAATGAATGTTCACTAATAGTGGACTCATTACAGAATGCGTTGTCAGCTAATTGGCGGAATTGTTTAGCGGCTGTCTGTCGTTCCTTTCTTTGCCGTTTATCTATTGACTCTGCTGTTTGAGAGGCGCGTTGTAGGCGCCTACGTTCATTAATTGTATTCAGGCGGGCTCACCTCTGTATGTCCGTTAGTTGAGATGTTTCGTTTTGGAGCCGTGACTCCTTTGGTTGCGTTGTTTGAGAAGCGCGTTGTAGGCGCCTGCGTTCATTTGTTTTATCCAGGCGGGTTCGTTTTTCTAGCCCCGTTAGTCGAGCTCTTTCGTTTTGGAGCCGTGCCTGCTCTGCTTGTGGCATTTCAGACGCGCGCTGTAGGTGCCTGCGTTCATTGATTTTATCCAGGCGGGCTTGTTTTTTTATCTCCGTCAGTTGTGGTCTTTCATTTTGAACCCGTGCCTGCTTTGCTTCCGCAGTTTCTGACGCGCGTTGTAGGCATCTATGTACATTGTATTTGTCCATGCAGAGTTCTTTGGTTTTGGAGCCGAGACAGTTTTGCTTCCGCGGTTTCAGACGCGCGTTGTAGGCGCCTACGTCTATTGTTTTTATCCATGCGGGCTCGCTTTTGTAGCTCCGTTAGTTGAGCTGGATCGTTTTGGAGCCGTGACTGTGACTCCATTAGTTATCCGTTGTCTACCGTTAGTAATATGGATAATTGCACTTACTGTTAATACGGAGCGTCTTCTGTGGTTGTACCGTTAATAATGCATCACTGTAATGTGATTCACATATGCTATATGGTTTGGACGTGTGAGGATGCCGTACGTTTAATATGGAGAGTTCGTTTATTCTCATTACCCGGACCATGCTGTGTAGTGTGGACGTTTAGTTCAGAAGCACGTTGTAGGCGCCTGCGCCTTTCGTACTTTCTCGCGCCTTCCGTACTATCTTTGCGGACTCCGTAGTGTCTTACGTTTGACTCTGGGGTGCAGTGCAGAATCCTCTTTTCTGTGTGGCTGTGTTGTTAGTCGTTAGCTATGGGCGCGTTGTTGCTTCATGTCCTATTTACGTTAGTTGAGCTCTTTCGTTCGCGCTGGATCAGACTTCGCTTGCGGTTTATGAGACGCGCGCTGTAGGCGCCTGCGCAGTATGTCTCCTGGGTCTAGCGCTGTGTATCTGCGTCCGTCCATGCCTTCCGGTTTACCGAGACCTGCGTCTGTGCCTTCCGGTTTACCATTCTCGGTTAGTAATATGGATGGAAGACCATGATCACTTGTGTCATATGACAAAGCACATGATGATGACTGTAAGAATGTTCTTTAAAGCTTTGTCAGGTTATTCTGATTAACTAAATATACATATTTCATTTACAATAATTATTTTCAGTCTAGTTGGGTATATAAGCATTTAGAAAAGTACTGAACTGCACAGTGGCTGCTTAATACTGTTTTTTTGAGATCTCTGTGCTGAAGTCAGAAAAAATACAAATATATGTGTCATGGAATGTCTTAAAACAGTTTGTTCCTTTAGACAGAGGACAGAAAGATATGGAAGAAGATGGTCCGCTATGGCAACCCATAACTTCAATCTACAAAAAATAGCTTTATTTTAAGCAATGATGTGCAATTCACATTATAAACTGTAATATTGTGTATCTGTAAAGCATAACTGTTAATGTGGGAAAAAGTAAAAGAGGAGGTTTCCTTGTTACTGTAATTTGCCTTCTTTGCTTCATAATTTCCTAAAAATCTTATGACATGTCAAAAGTTATATATAATACACTAAGGTTTGCGCCATAGTCAAGTGGCACTGCTGGTGTCTAGATATTTATGAAATGATGCATAATAATCTTATTATGATTGTACTTGCCACATTTACTTGCATGCTATTCCTGAAACCCTTTTCTTCAGATTTCGGGTTAATTATGATGCATAATTATATTGATTTCCAAATCATTGTCTATTACAGCTATCAATGGAAACTTCAAAGTTTAATTTTTGCCACAGTAAATCTTTCCAGTTCTGTTATGTCACATGAAAGCTTACGAGTGATGGCTGTGCCCATATGCCACATTGCACACTAGGTGTCTATTTACAGGAAAATTTGGGTTAACATTGAACTTCTCCTTGGCTGTTGTGTCTATCAGGAAACCTTTTCGTAATCAACAAATTGTTTGCATAAAAAATGAATAAATTCTCTGCCCACTACAGCAATCAAAAATGTTGGTCAAGTGGTCAAGTGCATTATGACTTTTGCACTTGGAGCATGCCAGTCTGGAATTATGTTTCCTTAATTAAACTGATCTTTGCATTTTTCTTATGTTTTATATAGCACAATTTTCATTTCTCCTCAGACCACTGTGCACATTTCTAAATACTGTATGATATTGTTAACACAAAGGATACCGTCCAATAAAGATCATTATTTATTACGAACAAGTTGCATGGCTGACAGCCAGTGTAAAAATAAAAAAAAAACAATAAAAACATGTTCATAGTCATATAGAGGGAAACTGCATTCCAAGATCCATCCATTATCCAACCTGCTATATCCTAACTACAGGGTCACGGGGGGTCTGCTGGAGCCAATCCCAGCCAACACAGGGCTCAAGACAGGAAACAAAACCCGGGCAGGGCGCCAGCCCACCGCAGGGTGCGCACACACCCACACATCAAGCACACACTGGGGACAATTTAGGATCACCAATGCACCTAACCTGCATGTCTTTGGACTGTGGGAGGAAACCGGAGTACCCAGAGGAAACCCACGCAGACACAGGGGGAACATGCACACTCCACGCAGGGAGGACCCGGGAAGCGAACCCAGGTCTCCTTACAGCGAGGCAGCTGCACTACCACTGCGCCACCCTTTTTCTGTCATTGTTAATAAAAAAAATTGATCACAAAAAAATCCTTTATTTTATATAGTGCCATGAACAGTATGCACTGCCACAAGGTCCTTCACAGGATAAACTGCAGGAAGTAATCTGTATTTGTAATTCTAAACTAATTATTGATATCTTTTCAAGCTGCATGGCCCCTATCCAAAATTGCTTACTGTTTTTTTTAAGCATATGATAATTGAAGGCTTAAAGGTACTTATGATAATTTGTACAATGAAAATACAATTAAATTTCAATTATAAATTGCTTAAGAGTCATTCATGCTATAATACAGAAGGGATTGGGAATTCACATATTATTATGAAATCTAACAGAAAAGAGATAATCATATATGGTCCCTGGGAATATACATTATATGCATAATTTTAAATGTTTCTTTACAATTTTAAGAGACATTTTCTGTATCAGAGTGAATTATAATTTTCAAGCATATCCAGAATAAGTTTTTGACTAATGGTGTAGAGTCGCAACATCAGCACAGAACCTCAGCTAATAGACCTGCCCTTCCTTGGTCTGTATGACTCATTCTCTGCTGATCTATGTCTGACAGCTGCCATTAATAACCATTTGGGTCTTATTTGAGCTGCTCTGTCAGATATCTATATCCTTTGTGTTCCAAAAATAAGGCCTCATTTATCCAAGGGATTAATGCCCTAGACAGCTATAGTTCAAAATTCTTTTATTTTTCATCTTGACATTTGTAACACTAAATATAAATGGTCTATACTGTCAAGTTGTTGTGTTTTTTTTTTTTTGGCTAAAATTCCCCCAAAGCATGCTGAGGATATAATTAATTTGATACCACAATAAAATGCTTAATATCTTAAAGCTGGCCTTAGGAAAGCTGCAAAAGAACATAAACATCAAAATGTACTGCATGTAGAGACGTGTGCTGTAGAATATCAATCACTTAATAGAAATTCAGCCAATATCAGCTATTGTAATTCCCTCGACAAATATAAACATATTAAGGAAGCAGTGTGAAAATAATGTATCATTAATGTCAGGAAGAGGTTTATGTTGCAAGGATTTGAAAATCATTGACAACCATTTCTTTTAAATCTAGGTAATGTTTCTTTATTGTTTCATTAACATTAACAGAAAGACAACTACTTTTAAAAACATCAAATTGGTTATAGTCTATCAGACCAGAAAGAGTTTTTTTTTTTTCTGTAGCTAGATCATTTGTTAATAACTAAGTAACTGGGGTTAAGGAATTGGTACACAACCATTAAGCAATGATGTGCATATTTGTTTTTCTAAACTAAAGAATTAGAACAAAGAGGAACATTTTCAAAAATCTGGGAATACCAAGGTCTCAACCAGAATGCAAAACAAACCTTTTGTTCCTTATTTTTTGTTGCACCATTAGTTTATTCTTCTTAAATTGCTTGAACATATTTCCCTGTTCATCCTTAACTTGACCTTTTCTTTTATTTTCCCTCCTTTTATAGTAGATGTGCATTTTTAGCACCTATATGCTTCACATAATCCTATCTTGAGGTTGTTCTGTGCCTTTCAATACTTTTCCCCTTGTCTAAAGTTTGCCACAAATGGAACAGTTCTCCTTGTAAATACACAAAGGTTGAGCAACAATAGTGTGTTCTCCACATACATACATGCAAAATTGCACTTTAAAAATTATTCTCGAGGTGTGTTACTATTACACTGTTACCTTAAAAATGAACAGGTTTCAAGGCTATATGTGTCCATTTCTAATACACTTGGCTTAATGTTATTGGGTGCTAGATTAAGAAAGAACAATGTGGCTGGATTTCACTGTTTTTAAAAAACCAGTACCACTCACAAAAATATGTTGTAACGTACAGTACTGTGCAAAAGTTTTAGACAGGTGTGAAAAAATGCTGTAAACAAAGAATGCTTTCAAAAATGGAAGTGTTAATCATTTATTTTCATCAATCAACAAAATGCAGTGAATGAACAAAAGAGAAATCTAAATCAAATCAATATTTCGTGTGACCACCCTTTGCCTTTAAAACAGCATCAGTTCTTCTAGGTACACTTGCACACAGTTTTTGAAGGAACTCGGCTGGTAGGTTGTTCCAAACATCTTGGAGAACTAACCACAGATCTTCTGTGGATGTAGGCTTCCTCATTTCCTTCTGTCTCTTCATGTAATCCCAGACACACTCGATGATGTTAAGGTCAGGGCACTATGGGGGCCATACCATCACTTCCAGGACTTCTTGTTCTTTACGCTGAAGATAGTTCTTAATGACTTTGGCTGTATGTTTGGGGTCGTTGTCCTGCTGCAGAATAAATTGGGGCCAATCATACGCCTCCCTGATGGTATTGCATGATGGATAAGTATCTGCCTATATTTCTCAGCATTGAGAACACCATTAATCCTGACCAATCTCCAACTCCATTTGCAGAAATGCAGCCCCAAACGTTCAAGGAACCTCCATCATGCTTCACTGTTGCCTGCAGACACTCATTATTATATCGCCCTCCAGCCCTTCGATGAACAAACTGCCTTCTGCTACAGCCAAATATTTCAAATTTTGACTCATCAGTCCAGAGCACCTGCTGCCATTTTTCTGCACCCCAGTTCCTATGTTTTCATGCATACTTGAATTGCTTGGCCTTGTTTCCACGTCAGAGGTATGGCTTTTTGGCTGCAACTCTTCCATGAAGACCACTTCTGGACAGACTTCTCCGGACAATAGATGGGTGTACCTGGGTCCCACTGGTTTCTGCCAGTTCTGAGCTGATGGCACTGCTGGACATCTTCTGATTTCGAAGAGTAATAAACTTGATGTGTCTTTCATCTGCTGCACTAAGTTTCCTTGGCTGACCACTGCGTCTACGATCCTCAACGTTGCCCGTTTGTTTGTGCTTCTTCAAAAGAGCTTGAACAGCACATCTTGAAACCCCAGTCTGCTTTGAAATCTTTGTCAGGGAGAGACCTTGCTGATACAGTAGAACTACCTTGTGTATTGTTGCTGTGCTTAATCTTGCCATGATATGAAACTGTCTTCCACAACCTCACCTTGGTAGCAGAGTTTGGCTGTTCCTCAGAAAGTTTTAAGCCTCCTACACAGCTGTTTCTGTTTCAGTTACTGACTGTGTTTCAACCTACGTGTGACATTGATGATCATTAGCATACACCTGACTATAATCCTACAAAATCCCTGACTTTGTGCAAGTGTACTTATAAGAATTGATGCTGGTTTGAAGGCAAAAGGTAGTAACACCAAATATTGATTTGATTTAGATTTTTCTTTTGTTCGCTCACTTTGCATTTTGTAAATTGATAACAATAAACAATCATTATTTATATTTCTGAAAGCATTCTTTGTTTACAGCATTTTTTCACACCTGCCTAAAACTTTTGCACAGTACTGTATATTGCCATTACCTAATAATTTTAGATGGATATAAACTTATTTGTTACCAGAAGGAAATTAGGCTTTTTATAGAAGCTCTTTAAATAAATATAAACATATATAGATAGGTAAATAAAAAGATACACACACACACTATGGTTTGAACACATACCAAAATGACTAAAAAGAAAGAATACTTCTGACTTGGCTGTGACGGTTTCATAGATACATTATGCAGATGCTGTTGGTATAAAGGATCCCCCAGAGCTTCTTGACACACTTTTGATGAATGATTTGTTGGCGAAAGTTCTCCATGTGAGTGTGTCATGGAGAGGATGTACAGCAATGTTTATAATGGTACTCCATTTTGTTATAATGCTGTCCTTCGCTACTACCTTTGGGAGGTCCAGACTATACCCCATAACTGGGCCTGCCATTTTAATTAGCTTGTTTATTCAGTGGGCCTCTCTTGAATTGACGTTACCAGCCCAGCAAACCACAGCGTAGATAATCGCTTTGGACGTCACAGAGTTGTAGAAGATGTGAAGGATGTCACTACCCACATTAAAGGAACACAGTCTCTTAAGGAAGAAGAGCCTGCTCTGCCCTTTCTTATATAGTTCTTCTGTGTTCTGAGACCAGTCCAACCTGTCCTTCATTTGTACCCTCAAGTTCCTGTAGGTGTTCCTCCACTCCCTGAATTGCATGGACACTGATACTGATACAATGTGAATGAATTCTAAAAGTCATCAGGTCGATTTTACTCAAAATGAACATTTTCTAATGTTAACATTTTCTAATTTTTGGGAAAAGTTCTCATTACGCAGCTACTTTAAGTGTATTGAACTAAAATGAGCATGTTTGTAGGCTTTACATATCTGTTACTAATACAACTGACAGAATTTTGTTGGATGTCATAATAACATGGTTAATTGAAGTTTAAACAGAGAAAACAAATGTCATTGACATAGAAGTACTATTTACTTTGGCAAGTGGACAGGCTCCCTAAAATTAGGTGATTTCTGTCTGTTTTTTTTAACATTGTCAGTGGGGAAGAAGGGGATTGGGCAAGGTAGTATCTATAGAATATGGTCCAGAATGTTTGTGTTTCAATTATTTTTTTTTGGCAAAAATGTCTAATTAGCATAACTTTAATTATTTTGCATTAAGGGAGCACACTTTTTGACAAGAGGTTTTGGAATCTTAGGGAAAAATAAAAACCATGTATAATATTATTTCTTTGAGTGCTACAGATTTTTTTGATTATGAAAGTGGCTTTTGGATAGTTTGGCAAAGCCATTGCACATCCTACATCACCTGAGCAAGCTTTGATGATGGATGGGCTTGTTATATATTAATTACATTCTCTGCTGTAATTGGTGTATTGGTCTTATTTAGTAATGATGTGATTGGGAAGTTGGTTATCAAAGGATCACATTGTTTGACAAGTTAAATTAATGTGTATAAGTAAAGATTCTAAAATTAAATGATTCTCTTCAGGGTTTACGTAACTAATATGAAGTGACCAACAGACATCATAAAGGTTTGGAGCAGCCACCTGTGTATGCCCTGGCTGCAAAAGGTTGAAATTGAAGAGAGTTATGTACAAGACTGAGTCCAAAAAAGAACTGACTATGTGGATGTAAGATGGGCGACTTTAAAGGCCAGTGGAGGAAGTGACTTCATCGATGCCCAGAACCAGAAGTGATGTCATCACAGGCACCATAACCAGAAGAGGTGTCGTCACAGGCTCCCGAATATCCCCAAACCCCCCTTACACCAAACCCCCACACACACCCCGACCCACGGCCGAAAGTGCCATCATTACAGGCATTATAACAGGAAGTGACATCTTCAGAGGCGCTGGAACCCAGCTGGATTTCCCGAGAATGGTCTGCAAGGAACTGGTGTAGAATTACAATTGCTCAAGCCCTTTTGCTGCCTCCTACTCGCACGTGTATGACAGAAGTTTTCACAAAACATGAGAATATACAATGAACACATCCAAATTTTATTCAATTAATATTCAGTTATTGGGTTAATCAGAGGTGTTTGTTTATTTAAAGTTACTAATTAAAATAGGTTTGAGTAACTCAAGTAAATTATGCTAGCATAATTTATCCCAGTATAGTTGGAGTAATTAATTTGGCTAGTGGTGAATTAAACACAGTGATCTGAGTTTGGATTACTCCATAATTAGTCTACCTACCCTGCTCTATGGAATTTTTACACATACTTCAATTAAGTTCCTCGCAACAAATCTTTTTTTGAGTGTGCACTTTTGACAGACCTGAGAATCTCTTTGATGCAAGAGTGCAATTGATTACAAGCATCAAAAATTCAATGGTCCAAAAACAACCAAAACAATGTGCAAAGCTCAAGTGTTTCTAGGTCCCAAAAAAGCACCCTTTTAAGAAGTGGTCTCCAAAGACATCTGTCACATATAATACAGCAGGCATGTTAAAGTCCCATACATGCCTGAAGTTGAATTTCTTAGTTCACTATACTCTGATGGAAATGTAAATCAAAAGAGAATTGGTTAATCTGGAAATTAAAAATGTGGAATTTTTCCAATGCAGTGATGGGGAATGTGAAGGTATAGACAGCTATTCCTCTAAATGTAAAATAGTAGGGTTGACAAATTGTGAGTCACTAAACAGATGTTCTTCTGTAATGAGGTTTAAGAGTCTGATTTTCAGTAGAATATAAAACTTAATCAGGCCTTAATCCTTATCACCATATTCTGAGACAGTGCAGCAATTTTGAAATTTGGCTTTTTACAGAAGCTCTTTAAATAAATAAATATGCACATACACACACACAAACCAGAATGACTTTAAAAGCAAGAAAATTAAAAGAAAGAAAGCTTTTGATTTGACTGTACCTGTTACAGCATGGCATTAGGTATGAGTGTTGCTGTTGGTATATAGGAGTCCCAGTAGCATTTCTTGACACACCTCTGCTGAATGATTTGTTGGCTAAATGTCCTCAGTGTTGGTGTGTCAGAGAGAGGATGTGCAACATTGTTCATAAAGGCACTCAGTTTTGTTTTTTTAACTCTCTTCTTCACTACTACCTCCAGGGGGTACAAAGTGCCTCCTATAACTGAGCTTGCCCTTTTAATTAACCAATCCAACACACCACCACTTAGAAAATGACACTGTTCATCATAGAGTTATAGAAGATGTGAAGGATGTCACTTCCCACTTTAAAGGAACACAGTCTCCTAATGAAAAAGAGCCTGTTCTGCACTTTCTTATATAGTTCCTTTGTTTTCCCAGACCATTCCAACCTGTCATTGATGTGGACCTCCAAGTACTTGTAGGAGTGGACCACCTCTACATCCACTCCTTGAATAGTGACTGGACATAGATGCTGTTTGGTAGACCATTTCCTTGTTTTTGCTGATGTTAAGATGCAGACAATTCTCTTTGAACCAAGAAACAAAGTTCTCCACCTGACTCCTATACTCTGTCTCATCCCCCTTATCAATACACCCCATAAGTGCAGAATCATCTGATAATTCCCGCAAGTGACATGACCTGGTGTTATACTTGTAGTCGGACACGTACAGAGTAAAGAGAAAAAGGAGGACAGGACTCTTCCTTGAGATGCTTCAGTGTTACTCACATCCATATCAGAAACATAGTCCTTGAGTCTCACAAACTGTGGTCTGCCTGACTGACATTATCCAGGACACTGTAGGCTCATCCACCTGTATATCTCTGATTTTATCCCTTAACAGGGATGGCTGGATGGTACTGAAGACACTGAAGAAATCAAAAAAACATAAGCCACATAGTGCTGCCAGCTTTGTCCAGGTGAGAATAAGCCTTGTGGAGCAGACAGATAATTGCATCCTTCCTCTTCAATCCTTGTCCAATAAGCAAACTTCAGCGGGTTCACAAGATGACTCCAATAGGCCAGGACCAGGGATGACAAAATTAACACACATTAAAAATAAAGTTTAATGAGCTTCCTAGGTTGTCTCTGTTTTTAAACACAACAGTAAACAAAATTAAATCCTGGATAACCAGAGAAATCTCTTATTGTAATCCCTAAAAAGCTTGCGACTCCTGATGACCCCCACGCACAGATACAACCAACTGTTTTCAGAGTAAAGGAGAAAAGGCAGGGGGTTTGGAAGTCTGATGAGGGCAGAAGTAAATATATTTTTAGAGTGATCCAAAGTCTCCTCATCCTCTGAAGTCTAATTTGTCTTTCTGGCATATGCAATTATGGACATAAAGACATGACTAAAACTACAAATGAAGCCACAGTGGTAGATGTTAAAACCAACAAACCTCTGCACCAGCTTCACAGGTACAGACCCAAGACAACCAACTACACATTCATCTTCAGCTGTTCTTATCTCAAGTCCTTTGTTCATGATTTTTAACCTAAGAATAGCACAGGGAGGTTGTGATACTCATAACTCTCTACTTTGAACAAAACACTATCCCAGCCCACGGGTCGGCAACCTACGGAACGATTTTCAATGGCACTCTGATTGAATTAAAATATATTAATTACAGCGCATGCTTTTGTGCCGTAACCTATGTTTTGGGCACGCGACTCAAATGTAAAGGGTAACCATGTGTTCAGTGCAGGCTGTGGTATATTAAAACAAATCTCTTTAAGTTATTAAGTTATATACTGCCCTAAAATGACTCATAAAAGACAAAAACTTGGTGTTCGCTCTTTTCAAGACTCTTGGAAGAATGAATATGGATTTGGACAACAAAAGGATCGTGCTATGTGTGCGTTATGCTGTGAAAGTGTCGTGTGTCATACGTCAGGTGTACAAAGACATTATCAAACTAAACATCAGTCCACGTTTAAAAACTCTGATGAGAAAAGTGAAGCTATAAAAAGGGTTGTTTCTATCTTTAAGAAACAAACTACTTATTTTAGTCAAATAACTGGAACCAAAAATAAAGCCACCGAATGTAGTTATACAATTGCTTCACATTAATGGATTAATAGCTCTGATTAATAATAAAGAATGATTAATCATATTAGAATTCTTGATATTTTTTTCTTATTCAAACTATGTATTTTGTACTGAAAAAAATTGCAATGTATAATTTGTAATACAATTTTTAATAAATGTGTTGAAAATTAAAATTTGACAAAACATTCTTTTCACATATGATCCTATGTATTTTAAAATATTGAATGACCAATAATATAAGATCCGGTTATAATGGGCTTCAAAAGTATGCCCATTATAACCAGACCAATTTTGATACTATCTTTATATATAGTACGCTACTGTGGCTGTCAGTTTGTCTGTCCAGGATTTTAAATCACCTATAGCTTGCAAGTAATTTGAAATATTGACCTGAAATTTGGTACACATATACTACGTAACGCCTACTATCCACTTTAGGGATGATGATTGAACTCCAAGGTTATTCCTCTTTTCATTTTTATTTTATTTTATTGTATAATCAACTCTTGGCAGCGGCCAGCAGGGCGGCACATGTGTACTGTCACCGTTCTCATCCCTACAACCTTTGCCGTCACTTCCCCCACCTCTACATATCTTAAATCATTCTTGAGGTATGTTGAAGACTTAAGTGCCAGCTTAAGTGAAAAATTAAAGAAAACATACTAAGTAATTGCAACACAAACACTGACTTAATCAGTTTTAACTGCTCAGGAAGCAGCAAGAGCATCAGCCTCTGAGCAAATGGATGCTAAACGTACAGAGAAAGAGTAGGAAAACTAGGAATGTTCAAGTCAAGTGTATGTTCAAGTCAAGTGTATTTGTGCAGTGTGCCATTACTGGTATGTAACAAAATTGGTAGAATTTTATGTTGGCACGCAGAATAACATTTGTAACATAGGTTCGGCATGACGCCGTTGAAAGGTTGCCAACCCTTGCACTATCCCGTTGTAAGCCTCTCCAACATGATAGGAAATATTGGAACTTGAGGTCGAGATGAACATGAGTATGTGTTTTGTGCACATCAATGCATGAACGTTTAGAGATTTTTGAAAAATGTTATTCACAGATGAACTGATGTTAAATAACAGAGAGGACATGACTGGGAACTCATTGTGCTTGGAGTAGAGTTCACTAGCCTCAATTCATGATTTGTTAGATTGTATGTATTTGCTGTACAAGAACAGAGTTTAATGGACCTGACTTCATCTTCTGAATGAAATGTACATACCACATTAATTGTATTTGTAATTTTATACGACTTACAGCTCCTCACAGCTTTTTAATGGCCTCCAAATAGCTGTTTATAAATTAGGCTGATTTAAATTTAAATACCATTATCTTGGGCACATGAAAGCAAAACCTATTTTTTTGCCAAATATCAATTATGTTTCTATAAAACCGATGTGCTGCTAATGTTGCCACATAAATAAATCCTTTCATGACTGAGTTATATGTCTGCCTCACACTCAGTAATAAATAATTGTTAAATTTCCCTTCTGCCTTGTGTTATGTTTTGTGTTGAATGATTGCAGTTTAAAGGAGTGTCTGTTTGGCAAACAAGCTTTATTCTGTGCATGGTTCTAAGGTAATTGCACAAACATGTTGCCTACAATTAAAAATATTCGTTTATCCATTGCAAGGCATATATTGTAGTCAACCTGCTATAACCCTTTTGCCTTTACATTTGGGTACAAACGTTTTTCTGCACTGCGGTTTATGCCTTTGTCTAAATTGCTTCCCAAATAAAGGTCAGTGTCATGAAGTGACAAAAAGGTTTCAAGGATACTGCCATGATCCATCTGTCAAAAATCTACATCACAAAAGATACAATGGGATTTTGTATGACTTTATTATTCTGTGCAGATGTATGTGTAAGACACAAAGGAATTTCAACAGAAGAAAAAAAAAAGTCCAATGAAAAGTACAAAAATCAATCCGAGACTCAGACTATGTACTCAGGTGGTTGGTTACAGGTTTGGTTACTGTATGTTTCTGATATTTTAAAAAGGTTTAATAATAAACTGACCATGTTTTAAGTTTTTATTATTTTTATCAGTGTCAAATCGGTTTAAAGTGACCATATTTTTGACACAAACTATTGGCAACCACGTTAACTTTAACCTCCAAAAAAAATAAATAAATAAATGCTGACTTGTAACACTGACCTGGTCCTGTACATTCATCTAGTAATATTAGGGATTGAATACTATAAGTCATGTTTCTGACAACACTGCAATTTTCTGACAATTTGCTAAGCCAGAACATTTTCTTACAAGGCCTTGTGACTTAGGCAGCATATTTATGAATCATTCAGCCTGGACTATGACAGTTCTATCAGGAAGTCTGTCACAAGTTTGGACCAAAAGCCCCATAAAACAGGATGATTTATACCAAATATTATGTTGCATTTTTAAAGTTAACATTGGATACTATATATTTAGGGTTATAATTAACTAGTGCACAGAACTTTTTATTGCCTTGTACTGCACATATGTGGTAATGGTATAAAATAAAGAACCTAGGGTTAGAAATTGGGCTGAAAAAAAAAATACGCAGCCCAGCGTAGTGTGAGTCATCAGTTACTTTTCAGCTTGTAAGATAAAGGTGTAAAAGGAAAAAACTACTCATGAAGGCTATACATTTTTGTTTTTATTTTTTATAGTTTTTATTTGAGCAAAGGCATATAAGGCAAAGCTTTAGAGTATACCCTTTTAAGTCTAACTGTCCTGTCTTTATAAAGCTTCTGTAAGCATCCTTCACACAAACCTTGCAATTCTAAGCCAATTTTTTAAACATCCTAAACAAAATCAAAGTGATTTAGTTGTCTTACTTTTCACTTTTAGGAAATAATTTGGGTTACATCAAGATTTATTCCAATGTTCAGTGTTAATATTCTGTATTACCATCAATTACCAAGAATTCAATAGTTAGCAGGCAGGGAGAGCTATTGCAAAGAGTGGATGAGTTGAAGTGAATAGGGATCCGAGGCAGTGCAGGATTTTAGTAATAGAAACAATGTGGCTCAGACTTGGTTTGAGTAGGCACATGCCAGTGAAAAGGCGTTGCAGCCATGGAGAATCTGAAGAGGAAATGTGCTAATTGCACTTAATGTCCATGGGGACAGTTAATACAGCTGCCAATCATCAAAGCTTCATGGGTCGTTTGGCACACCTGCACTCACAAGAGGTTAAAGGATTCTAAACAAGGTTAAGAAGGGGAAGGAGAAAAGAAAGGAACGAATAAAGAGATTAAGCCAGCACTGTGGAAGGAAGGCAAGCTGATCAGGAAGAGACCCCAAGGAGAATAGCACTGTAGTGGCGGGTCACTCCTATTGAGCATCCAGGAAACAGGAGCCAGCCAAAGGGCTTCAAGGGTTGTCCTACAGATGCCTAAGAATGGTGGTGGAACGACAGGACTGGGCTTTGGGTGACTTAGTAAGATTGCCTGGACAAAAGCCTTTTTAAAGGATGATCATGCTTGCTAGTTTCTCGGCAAGGGTAAAAAGACACAACATCTGAGCAGTGGAGATGTGAGAGAATAGTATGCTCGACTAGCAAGAGAGAGAACGAAAGAGAACCCGATTTTTGACTTTATTCTTGCATTTTAAGTTCTTTGTGGAACTTATTTTTTAACCATTTTAATCTTCACTTGTGCTTGTTTTTTGTTGGATTATTAGTTATTTATTTAAAGATGAAATCCAGTGCACTTATTTATTGGACACTAGATTGAATAAAACTGCACTATTAATTGTTTGTTTCCACCAATCTTGTTGTTGTGTGCCCTCATTGCCCCAGTCATCCTGATCATGATTATCTATGTCCCAGGTTCAAGGAGACACCAATGCTATGGTTAACCCGTAAGAAATGTAAATGTCTAGGATCAGTGGTAGCCCAAGATAGATAATTAGATGCAGGAATAACCCACAGAGTTCAGTGTAGATGGATCGGTTGGAAGAAGTTATCAGGAGTATGATCAAAGAATTGGAGCAAAGGTTAAACGTTAGTTTTTTAAGACAGTGGTAAGACCATCAATGATAAATGGAGCTGAGACATGGGCAGAAAAGGGGGTCCAGTAGAAGAAGTTGGATGTGGCAGAAATGAGAATCTTAAGATGGATGTGTGGAGTTATAAAGAAGTACAAAATTAGAAATTAAACAATTGAAGGTACAACAAAAGTGGAAGAAATATCTAATGTGGTGGATGAAAGAAAGGACCGGGGGTTGAGAGCAAATTCAGGGCATTACCTCCCCCGGAATGCTAGGGGGCACCATGGCCACCGCTAAGGGGAGCCTGGAGGATTGCTGAGTCCTATGGTGCAGCACCTCCACCACATCCAGTAATGCTGCTTGAAGAAGGTCATTGAGAACATGGGGCACTTTTGGGTGCCCTATGAAAGGGGCCAGCCACCACTACTTTGGAAGCCAAAGTCAGGAGGAGGTGGACAAGGCTTGCTAGGAGTAGTGGAGGCAGAAGGAATTAAGAGAGAGAGAGAGAAAGAGAAGAGGAAGAAGAAGAGAACTGTGCTTTGGTGCTGTGTTTGTACTGTGTTGATGATGCGGAGATGAGACAAGATCATTTCCCCACATAAATAAAGTGTGTGCTCTGCTGGAACTCGTGTCTCTGCCTGTCTGAGACAGGGTTGGGGTGGCTGAAGCACCCTAGTGGTCCACACTAAGAAAGTACAGGGAAGTAGATTGAAGTGGTATTGACATGTGAAGAGGAGAGACAATTAATATGTGGGCAAATATTTGATGGGAATGGAAGTACAGGAGAAGAGAAAATGAGGGAGGCCAAAGCGGAGGTGAAAGATCTGAAGGAAAAGGCCTTGACTGAGAAGGAGGGTGTGCAGAGCCAAGCTGTATAGATAAGGTTGATAAGGCACATCATCCACACATTTAAATGAGAAAAGATAAAGAGGAAGAAGAAGAACAAGACCAACAGCTGATTCTAGAGGCCTACAATAGCCTCTTTTCATTACAAGTTTTCTAATATTCTAATGAATCAAGCACAGGACAATGGCTAGGGTGATTTTGAGGTAAAGGAGTAAAATGTTGATAATAAAATTAAATTAATATATGTATTAACTCAGTTTTTCATTACACAACTTGAAATTTGTTAAAAAATACTTTTGGAGTTTGGAGGTGTGGGATTTGTATGTCCTTAAAACATTTTTTTAGTGATAATGACTGTGGCTGAAATGTGTAGTGATTATGACCATGGTTCTGATTTTCAAAGTACAATTACAAGGTAAACTTTAGCATGAGTTTTAAAACTCTTAACGGATTTACTTAGCAGATTTACAGCAATAAGGAAACAGTATATTTTGCTTTCATTAATTGACAGGAGTTTTTTTGTTGGCCTGTGAAATGTAATAAAATGATATGTAATATTATGTAGTTGATTTTGGGTATGTTTCCTGAAATTAATTTATCTTAGGAAATAACGTGAGAGATAACGAATGAGTGAGATTTGCAAGTGTTTCCTGGAGCCATTCATTATTTAACATTTAGTGAATGAGTCTGAGGTATTTCTTTATTGGGCTTCTCCCAAGTGCACATTTAATAAAAACAGCCTGTCAATAACAGGTACATTGATCCCATGCATTTCAGTTGTCAAATCTATATTATATTGTCACAATAGACATATATAAACTTTATTTAAAAGTGATAAAAATCAATTAACATGCAAAAAATATCAAAATAAATAGGTAAAATTAATTTAAAAAAATCTACAAATTGACTTAAAACATGATGTGGTTTCCTTGCAAAAAAAAGAACAGTGGCAAGCAGCAATAAGAAAAAAGCAACTCTTCACAAAAGAGTAGTTAAAAAAGTTGTTGCAAAAAACAAAGTATTGTTTTCAAAGTCATGTGGAAGCCCTTGAGGATTCATGTAGCCATTGAGTCACATGCCCAGAGCAAATTTTGCAACAGAGCGAGCTTGAGCTTTTGTGTGTACTGAAGTTACAGTATATTCTCCTCAGCCACAGTTTGGGGATTCAACACTGGAGTTAGCAGGTATTTTTGAAAAGAACCAGAGACCAGCAAAAGCAACATCCCTTGTCATCTGACATACTCCACAGTTGGAATAGATATAAACATAATTTGTACTCCCAAGCTACTTGTTCACAAGGTATGTAAAAAGTCTCTGATGGTTGGTTGCATATCATCTGGACATTTAGCACCAACAACCATTTTTGACAGATACGGATGAGACTCGAGAGACTGGGATTGGGATTAGGGATGAGTGTTCTATCCACTGAACCAAATAATGCCACATATACCTGCTATGGCATTAAAAGCTAGTTTACTGTCATGTAAGACACTGTATTATTATTATTATTAGTAGTAGTATTATTATTATTTACTTATTCTAATTAACACCATTATCCATGGTGACTTACAAACTCCTGAGATACGATTGGTTGTGTATCTTTTGTTTTTCCAGTTGAAGCACAGGTATATGAAGTGACTTGCTCATGGTCACACAGTGTCAGTAGTGGGATTTGAAAGCACAACCTCAGGGTTTTTTGCATGCATGGAACAACAGTAATCTGGTCACTGCATACATAGATTTGGACAAAATAGCATTGCTGAGGCCACGTGCATCACCAATGGCCTACAGGAATCCAACAGAGATGTAAAAATGGAGAGCTCTCAAAAGCTTCACAGTGGGAATGAGGGCAAAATTCTAGTGTGCTCCTCTTTCCAATGCATCCTGTACTAGAACAAAAAGGCACATTATTTTACAGTACTCCTAAGCAACCTTTCTTTCCCTATCAGTTGTTGATTGCTGAGATGACCCAAGAGGTTCGTGTCTGCCTACAAAAGAGCATTTAGTACCACCAGCTTGGTTTTTTGGATGACACCATCTCAAACTATGTCTTTGGTTGAGTTGCACAATTCTCTGGATAGCTGCCATTGTCAATGCTGGTACTAAGGGGCTTTTAAAGGATGTGACTGATTACATAGTGACTTGGTTAACTGATTATGCACTCAAATTCCCTATGGGAGTTAAAGCTAAATAATTCTAAAGACATTATTAACCTACACTGCAATTTTATGTTTATATTACAAGATTATTATTATTATTATTATTATTATTATTATTATTATTATTACTAGACAAAGAGCCCGTTTCGACAACGTAAGATGAAATGGGCACGAGTTTGTGTCAGCAGTGTATGAAGAACAAATGATAAGTAACAAAGAAGTTGTTTTGTAATGATTGAAGTCCGCTTTACTCATTACTGTACAGGCTTGTACTGTTAGTTGATGAATTTTCCAGGCCTATAGTATAATATTGAATGATGAATGTTCCAGTACAATATGGAATAGTAATAAGTATAAACACCACAAACCTGATATAGGTGTATTGAATGAATGCGTAATTAAATTAGAATGCGTAATTAGGCCTCGAGCTGTAGTCGAAATCGCCTTTCAGGTCTCTAGAGCAGGGGTCTCCAATCACAGTCCTGGAAGGCCGCAGTGGCTGCAGGTTTTTGCTCCAACCCAATTGCTTAATAAGAAGCACTAATTGCTCAAGTAACACTTCTGCTTCACTTTAGTTGTCTCGCTCATTAAGATTTTGAATGCTTATTGCTTATTTTCATCTTAAACAGCTGTATTCATTCAGTTTTTAATGGATCCTAATTAGCAATAACATGCGAATAACAAAAGAGACCAGCATTTCTCCATTTGGCTTGTTACCATTTACGCCAGTGTGTATTTATCTTGCATTATTTGGTTTAATTAAATACTTGGAAGGAAAGTAAAGAGAAAAAAGTGAATGATTGAGAATTGCTCGTCCATTTTAGCCTTCAAATCATTTGGATGATATCCTTAGATAGGGGAAGAAAGTCTAGGATATGAGAATGACCTGACATAGCAGAGTTAAAGCACTAACAAGCCATGAAATTAAATTATTGGCAGAATTGCTTTCTAATTAAGCAACCGGGTTAGAACAAAAACCTGCAGCCACTGCGGCCCTTCAGGACTGTGATTGGAGACCCCTGCTCTAGAGCTTTAATCGAAGTCGCCTTTCTCTTTGAATTTTTGCGGCCGTACATCCGCCGCCTGCCGTGATGTTGGGGTTGGATGTCGGTCTCGTAAGGTTTTTCGGGCAGCTGCGCAGAAGGCGACCGCGCATTCGGCTTCGGACGGACGTGAGTGAGTGAGTGAGGAGGCAGGCGAATTATGTATTAAGATTATTATTACCATAGTTAATATGATTATTGTTGTTGTTCTTCACATATGAGTGTCAGTGTGTTTTTGGTGTTCTACTTACGGGGACCTCTGTCTCTCTATGACAGAATTGCAGGCAAAAGTCCAAATAAAGAACAATGTTAAAAATAATCAATATCCTAACAAGATTAAGTACTACTTTACTTACAAAGGGGTCTGGGAAACACTCCATAATTAACAAATGATATTAATTCTGAAATAACCAAGTACAGTGGAACCTCGGTTCACGAACGCCTCGGTACACGAACAACTCGGTTCACAACCAAAAAGTTCGCCAAACTTTTGCCTCGGTTCACGACCACACCCTCGGTATGCAAACAAGCCAGTTTCCCTTTCGGTTTGTGCGCGCTGATGATTTCCGCACGTGTTGCATTGTTCTCGGCAGACGTGAACTGCTGAACTGCTGCAATGTAAGAGAGAGAGAGAGAGAGAGAGCAGGCAGGCTCGTGTGCTGATGAGAGAGAGAGAGCAGGCAGGCTCGTGTGCTGATTAGAGAGAGAGAGAGAGAGAGCAGGCAGGCTTGTGTGCTGATGAGAGAGAGAGAGAGCAGGCAGGCTCGCGTGCTAGAGAGAGAGAGAGCGCGTGCAGCTGAGAGCGAGCCTGTACGTGCAGCTGAGCAGGGAGCCTGGGTGTTTGTCAGTGTTATTCAATGTTTTTACATTAGTTTACTATTACACTGTGCATTCTATGGTGTAATTAACTATATTTGTGCTTAAAAATATTTTAAAAAATATATTTACATACAGTTCGTACGGTCTGGAATGGATTAATTGTATTTACATACAATCCTATGGGGGAAATTGCTTCGGTTCATGACCAATTCGGTTTACGACCAGAGGTTTGGAACGAATTATGGTCGTGAACTGAGGTTCCACTGTACTTAGTGCTATGAAGTTTTTGTTAATGCATCCCTGGGGCCTCATGTATAAATAGTGCGTACGTATAAAAATATTGCGTACTCCCGTTTCCACGCTCAAATCACGATGTATAAAACCTAAACTTGCCGTAAAGCCACATACATTTTCACACCAGCTAAATGCTTGGCATACGCAAGTTCTCTGCTCGGTTTTGCAAACTGGCGGCACCCAGCGTCAAAGCAGTGCTACTGTTCCTGTGTGGTTTCCCTTAAGTTTTTAGATTCACATCCCTGACGCGGCTTTATCAATTGCACTGAAATTAACCACATATTGTTTATTATTTTAAACATCTCATTGTAATCAACTCATAACCATATAATGGTGCACCGAATGGCCAACCTATTCTAAATACCATCACTGCTTTAGTGTTGTTATTCCCAGTGCACCACTGAGTATTTAACCCACTGTATCTGAGTGTGGAATCACAGCTGTACAGCACCTGATCGGATTATCGGTATACAACATCAAGCACACGCTGCCTCAACCATGCGCGCAATCTATTTGAACTGGTCCCATATGGCAAAGGCTTCAGAGCCTTTCATGTAGGGACCTCGCAGTTCAGGAACAGTTTCATCCCAAGTGCTCTAAACGCACTTGATCACTCCATCAATTGTTCCTGGTAGAACTGTTTGTACTTATAAGTACAATCACCTCACTGTAAACTTGCACTACAGTTATAATATTGCACAACCTGAGTCACTTTATAAAGCACATATTTACAAATGATGACGACTGGCTTCTAAGTCGATTTAGATTTCCAAGCACTATCTTCTTGGAGCTCTTGATATCATTTTTAAAATGAAATGCAGTAAAGCATGTTTATTACATTATACAGATACAGTACGTTTTAAACTTCATTAAAATAATGTATATTGTTAATAATTAAACATATGAGGACACAGTGGCGCAGCGCTAGCGATGAGCTGGCACCCATTCAGGGACTGTTCCTGCCTCACGCTGTATTCTTGCTGGGACTGGCGCGACACTGGATGGATAGATGGATGGAATAATTAAACATGTACTACGAAGCTATTTCAATGTTTAATAAAAGCTTTGAAGAACTGGCGTTCTAAGCTTACAGATGGCTTGGCATCTATTACAGAGCTGATCGTGTGGCGATTGGTTACTTGGAGAAAGAAAATGAAGGACAGGAATAGGAGGTTAGTACGTTTGAGAGAGACAGTACTGGTGCAATAAATTATTGTTTGAGAGAGACAGTACTGGTGCAATAAATTATTGTTTGAGAGAGACAGTACTGGTGCAATAAATTATTTCATCAAAGGTTACGCACAGCACAGCAAGCATCTTGCGGGAAGCAGGAACAATCTCTAGACATGGCGCCAGCTCTTCGCTAGTACTGTGCCACCGTGTCCCCATGTTTAATACATGCTTTAATTCCTTTAATTTTATACCACTGTTTAAACCAACAAATAGTACGTTTTTCCTTGCCTCCACTTGGTATTCGTTGAAATTCTTCAATTTCCCCCTGTGCTTTTGCCATTACCTTTTCACAGAACACTGAGCTTAAGGGCTATTTATATTGATTTGCATATTCAAAGAGGCATAATTCTGGGAGGAGTTGGGGAGTGGCAGCAGGCACCTGCACGTGTGTTACTTTTCACGCTGACCGGGATTTATGTAGCGGAAGAACGTGCAAGTTGGAGTGTGCACAGATTTATGCATCTGGATTTTTTTGTGCTTACAAACATTTCCGCTTTTGTCCGTATGCCATGTTATAGTGTTAATTCTATGCACGATGTTATGCATGATGTCCCTGGTCTGTTAGGCTTTTGTTGGCTCTAAAAAAGCCAACAAAAACACCACCATGAGTAGCACACTGCCAATCTTGTATTGATCCACAGTCCTTTCACTAAGTCGTCAAAAATTCCTGAGATACAATACTAATATTCAAAACTACCATAGTTGGATTTATGTTTCAAAACCTAAAATTTCAGTCATTGATCCATAATAAACTGTCAGCAATAAAGATGGTTAAGACAGATAGACTAAGAAGATGAATACAGCAGAATTAAAAGTTTGTTGTTACCAGGTATTGGTGCTCTCCAAGTGAATATCAGCGTGGACTTAAAAAATTATGTGATGGAGTTTGGTTGGACAGCAGAGAGACTGCAAATGTGAACAATTTCAGAAATTTAGAGAGAGACAGTTAGAGAAAGGTTATAATCACTATAAGTAGATGTGATTGGAGTAGAAGTAAAATATGTTATCATCCTCAAGTAAGTTAAATGCAGTGCACCATGGCAGTTGTCTTTGAGACATTCAATGTGACTTTGTAAATGTCTGAAATAACATCACAAGTAACTTAGGGCCAAAAAGAATTAATTACAAATTAAAGATCGATGCTTAATCCCCTACAACCCTAAACAGGAAAAGTGGGTTTGAAATTACATAGATCAACTGAGCAGTGTCTGGTGACGGTTTGGACTAGATTTACTCCCGTTATTAATCATGCCTTGTAACTCTGGAACACAACACTTTTGGTCTTATTCTCACAACATAGTTCCATCCATTTTCCAACCCGCTGAATCCGAACACAGGGTCACGGGGATCTGCTGGAGCCAATCCCAGCCAACACAGGGCACAAGGCAGGAACCAATCTTGGGCAGGGTGCCAACCCTCTGCAGGACACACACAAACACACCCACACACCAAGCACACACTAGGGCCAATTTAGAATCGCCAATCCACCTAACCTGCATGTCTTTGGACTGTGGGAGGAAACCGGAGCACCTGGAGGAAACCCACGCAGACACAGGGAGAACATGCAAACTTCACGCAGGGAGGACCCGGGAAGCGAACCACAACATAGTTGTGGACAAAAAATGTGATGTCTGTAAACCAGAAACTAGAAAGCCAACAATTTCCTTTAATTGATATATTATTTTGGGAGAACACACGCATTCTACCCAATTTAAATACAACAATTAACTGATGATTGCCGTACCTTATCAACTGATATAATGATATAAGTACTGTAACAATCTCAAGTATATAAATATATATATTAAAATGATTTTATTATTATGTGGCACAAAAATGAATGCGATACATTTAGCAAAAGACTGTCAAATAAGTAACATCCACTTTAAAAATAATCTCCCATGTTCCTACAGCAACAAGCTTCTGCAAAATGTGTTCAGAGTGAACTTACCCCAATACAAAATATCTAATGCTATGAATATAAATGTTTACAAAATTACAGCAAGGGTATAAACAAATAGAAATATTAACCATTAAAAATCAGCTATTAACGTTATCCATCCATCCATCCATTTACCAACCCGCTGAATCCGAACATAGGGTCACGGGGGTCTGCTGGAGCCAATCCCAGCCAACACAGGGCGCAAGGCAGGAACCAATCCCGGACAGGGCGCCAACCCACCGCAGGACACACACGCACACACCCAGCACACACTAGGGCCAATTTTGGAATCGCCAATCCACCTAACTTGCATGTCTTTGGGAGGAAACCAGAGCACCCGGAGGAAACCCACGCAGACAAAGGGAGAACATGCAAACTCCACGCAGGGAGGACCCGGGATGTGAACCCGGGTCTCCTTACTGCGAGGCAGCAGCACTACCACTGCGCCACCGTGCCACCCTATTAATGTTATATAGCTATTAAATATTATCAGAATAGGAATTAAATATAGGACTCTGAAGCTATGATGCAACAACACTCTCCAGTGCACCACCTTATAACCTTAAACTTATATTTGTCATTCTTTACTTGTAATATAATGTATTTTATATTTCAGAAAATTATTAAATTATATTTGACTAAGTTTCATATTACACAAGAAACTAAATATACTTTGCTTTAACTTTTCATTGAAACCATAGACATAAACCACAACACATCGAACATTAATTTCCTTTTTTAATTTTTAATGGAAAAACCATAGAGTACTAATAATAACTCACAGTATTCTGTGTACATTCCCAGTATACTTGGAATACCCAATATGTGACGATTGTAGTTATTTCATACAGCTGCACTGCCAGTCAGTGAGACTGCGCTAATTATTAATGGATATTGAAATACTACTTTAAAATCTTAGAAGATTCCAGCCATATTAAAATCACACACTTCTGCAATGCAAAAAAATGAACTGATGGATATTTACAATATTTTTGGACAATATCTACTTAATGTTCTTTAACTCCAATGTAAATATCTGGTAAAGTATAGATATATACTGAGACTCATTTTGGTAAAAATGATTTTATTCTATAATGAGTAGGTCCCTTTAGTTCACGGTATTCCACCACTGCATAATGTAATACTAAAACCTGAGTTAAAAGATTTGCCACTGAACAATTTGTCTTGGTTTGCATTAGTCAGGACAGAGGATATTAGAGAATATATTTTTACGAGACTACGGCAACATCCTTATCCTGCCCTAATGTAGACGGCCTAAGAGGCTGCATTTGTCCAAAATGTTAGTTGGTTTTATTTATTATCATAGCAGGAAACACAAAGAGGCATTACTACAGTACATTTAGGGTGAACTCCTTAGTTCTGAACCTTCAGTTAATAAATATGCATGCATGCCATCAGACCCCATGTGAGCTGCTTTTGTGAAATGGTCAAGTCATTGTTAGAAAAATAGCAGTGTGTTGGTGCTAAAATAATCATTCATTAGGTTTTCAGGGTTAATGTTTACTTGGCGTGGATTCTGTTCCCTTAAGATCTTTACATTTTGATCCTTATATTTACTGGGAATCCTTTAAAGTGGTCTCTGCATTCTACAGGTGAAAAATACTGTAAAAAATAAATGTAAAAATTAAGTCAGAAAGTGGATGTCTGCAGTCCAACTGGATATCTAGTATTTACTCAGAATAATGAAATAATATTTAATTGTTACACATCTTGAAAGAAAATAATTTGGTATTTTAAATTAAATTGTGGACCATTAATGTTTGTGTAAGTCAGTTCTAAATAAAATACGTTTTAAAAGAAACAAAACAATTCATTCAATGTTTGAGATTTGGAGGATTTGTGTAATGACATGGTTAACATTTTTCTTCAACAATATTGCCAAGAAATGGAAACCTTTTTGGAAGTCAGTATTAGAAATCATCAACTACCATTCTAATAAAGGGAACTGGGATAGAGGATACAAATTATTTTAAATTATTGTGAAAATAACTATATATATGGAACGCCTAAATAAGTTACTGTAGCAGCTGTTGAAGGAACCAGGTAAGGTTTTCATAGATGTCAGAGCTTCTTACTTTTTTAATGTAATTAAGACCCTACCTTGGTTTCCCTCTCTTCAGCCCAATGTTAAGATCCAGGGCACATCATCAAAACAAGAAAATCACAAGCGAATATGACCTTGATCATTGCTCTAGCTAGCACTGTTTTCCTCTCCATCTCTCCTATTCTGTCCTCCTGAATCTCCCACTCACCTCAGCTACTCATGCTTCTTGTTCCCCACATTTCTCCCCCTCTGCTTAACCTCATATTTTTACTGTATAAAAATTCAGTAAGGATTTTAAATAGCCAGAATGCTAAATTAGTACATGTTACCATTTAGAATTTTATAGTATAAGTAGTATATGTTCTATATTTGTCATACCCTTTCCCTATAGCACATGGTTTATTTGTTGCAAGATTATGACCACCTCCTTAAAAAAACACACATGAAACCTATATTGCATTTATGTAACATATATAAATCTAAAAGTAAATATTAGAAAATACTCACCATATAACTAAATAATTTACTGTACTTCTTTTGAAAGATATTTATATGATTTTTAGTATGGAATTAACATGTCTCATATAAAACACCATATAAGCATTAAAGTATGTTTTAATATTATTTCTATTAAAAAAAAAACTACTATGTTGTATGGACATGATTAATACATGTCATATTGTGTATGCAAGGTGTTAAACACTCTTAAAATGGACTCCCATAAACTTGAAATCCACCATCCATTTCCAGACTAATTTTTACCCTCCCTTCAGCCAATTACAGAGTATGATTTTTCTCAATAGATACCAACAGGACTGACTCCCCAAGAATGGATGTCTGAAATCCTTTTCAAAATACAGCACAACATATCAATGAAAAAAAGAAAATTCACATATTTATTTCCCTAGTAAATATGTTAAAATGTAGCCACAACTGCCTCAAATACATATACAAGCAGAAAGAACCTGAAAGGTATTTATTGTTTAACAGGTGCATCAGACAAAAGTGAAGAACACCACTTGTAACATATAACACTATAAGTACTATTATAAAGCAACGGTGAAACTAGTCATCAAAAGCATCAGGGTGTTCTCTTCCGTGATCTTTTTTCTTCTCTGTGAGCTTTGCAAGCTTGGCATTTATTGTTGTTCCAATCATTGATGGCATAACATGAGGCCATTTTTCCTGTGATGCCTCTGCAAAAAAGTAAAAGGGTGGAATACAGGAGAATTAAGTCTAATTTAATTTGTTTTACTGTACAAGCAAAATGATAATTACATTATTAGAAATTGGCACATAAGAATAAGGGATCCGTATCCACCCACCAGAACACGTGGGGCCTCATGTATAATGGCGTGCGTAGAATTCACACTAAAACATGGCGTAAGGACAAAAGCGGAAATGTGCATACACACAAAAAAATCCAGATGCATAAATCTGTGCAAACGCCAACTTACACATTCTTCCGCTCCGTAAATCTTGGTCAGCGTGAAAAGTAACGCACGTACACGTGCCTGCTGCTCCACCCCAACTCCTCCCAGAATTACACCTCTTTGAATATGCTGAGGCAGTGTGTGCTTGATGCTGTATACTGATAATTCTCTTTCCGATCAGCTGCTGTAGAGCTGTGATTCCACACTTAGATACAGTGGGATAAATATTCTGAATGGTGCATTGATAGGAACAACACTAAAGCAGCTATGGTATTTGGAGCAGTTTGGCCATTCCGTGGACCATTATATTGTTACAGGTTAATTACAATCAGATGACTTAAACTAATAAACAATATGCGGTTAATTTCAGTGTATTTGATAAAGCCGCGTCAGGGATGTGGATCTAAAAAAGATAGGGAAACCACACTTGAACAAAAGCACTGCTTTGATGCTGGGTGCCGCCAGTTTGCAAAACCAAGTGGAAACTTGTGTACGCCAAGCATTTAGCTGGTGTGAAAATGTATGTGGCTTTACGCCAAGTTTAGTTTTTACACATCACAATGTGAGCGTGGAAACGGGAGTATTCAACATTTTTGTGCGTACACACCATTTATACATGAGGCCCCTGAACTACACCTTAAATATATAACTCCACAGTACTTTAAAAACTCATAAATTTTAATAAATAAAATATAAATCTTCATTTCATACAGTACAGTACAGATAGAGAAACATGTACAGATGAAAGTACAGATAGAGAAACAACAAATTAATCATTAATATTTCCTGACATTACAATTGATTGTTCCACCAGTTGTGACCAGGGCTGCCAGATGTCCTGATTTGAGTGGAACTGTCCCAAGTTCAACAGTCAAATCCTGAGTCCTGTATTGCCTCTGAAAATCCTGATTGAGTAAAAATTATATGCAGAAAAAAAAATCTTTATTTCATTTTTATATTGACTATCTAGTTAAAAGTCAGTCTAGTTAGACAGCCTGGCACACCACCTTTTATGAGTGTTTCAATTGTGTGTGTTCGTGTACGTTGTGTGCTCAGGTCATCCTACATTTGCAGCGAATGATCGTTCAAAGGGTACTATTCGGATTATTCTGTGACTATTTTATATATGTTCTCTTCTACATATGTACTTATTTACATATACTTGCATGTTTAGACTATACATATTTAAATATCTATAATTATGTTTTAATTAAAATGATCTATTTCTTTGCCTTCCTTATTTCCTTAACATCTTTTTTTTTGGTCGCTTGAAAGGACAGCCGTCCCAAACTGTGATTTTGGAAATCTGGCAAACCTGACTGTAACAGAGCAGGCGTATCCAAACTGTAAGATAATGTCAAACAGTGTTATCCTTGTATAATAATTACATATACACAATGCAACACTACACTGTTTAGATGAATGGTTAACATTCATTAGTACTACATTAACCAAAACACAAATTTTAATTAACCATAGGCAAACCTACCTGCTTTTTGGTGTTTTCACAAAATAAAAAGACAAAAACAAGCATAAAATGTTGGGGAATTCCCCATATAATCTCTTGGATGAAGAGTAGTTAAATGTGACTGGTCTTCTGGTCATATGTAAGATATACAGTTGACAATCTTGAACAGTTGGTAGTGTTCTTTTATATCAGGAGAGAGGAAGTTACAACAAAGTAGAGGAATAAGAAATGACATGAAAAGTGGAACAAGCAGTGTTGTCTTCAAGAGTTAATGGAGGTGACGTCATTGGATGAGGACTGAAGTGACGTCATCATTTGGAGACCGGATGTGACTTCATCGGATGAAGATGGAAGTAACTGGAGACTGGAAAGTGACGTTATTGTTCAGGACCGGAAGATATGTCATCAGATGGGTAGTGGAATTGCCTTCATCTTATTGGGATGAAAAAGAATCACTATTCTTTCATGGATCTGTTGGAAAAGAGACAAAGGTGTTAGTTCTTGTTTCCAATCCACTATCTGTTGTACTTTCAATCTCATTTGTACCTTTTGGCTGCCTCCTAAGCGCACGTGTGTGACAGTGTCTTGTTAGCAGAAAACTCTAAGCTGAAGTTTTAAACCTTCTACTTGGTGATATCCAACTTCCGTTCACCACGCACCTTCTTTTTGCAAACTGCCACACTGCCTTGAACATTGAGCACTTGCACGCCACCTCAGAATGCTTCACGATCATTAGAAAGTCAGGGCTATATTGTTTCACTAGATTTGTTAAGCAGCTACTTTCTGATACAAAAGCCAGATGGTTTAAATAAAGTAACATAAACTTCCAATGTCAGAACAAAAGATTTAATGTTTGTGCAAAGATGAAGAGTTACAGAAACAAAAAGAAATCCCAACTCTTTCATAACACGATCAAAGAAACGGTAAAGTTAGTTTGTGAACTATACCATTTTTTAGTCATTTCATATTGCATATTCATCTTATTGTGTGTGTGTGTGTGAAAACATAATAAAGGAAAATATACAAAATAACTGTCTTGTGTTAAAATGAACAGTGGTAAAATAAAACTAAATTTAGGCTGAAGATAACACCCACCGGCCATAATGAGGAGTATTCCAAAAAGCATTTTTTTTCCTGCTACGACTAATTGCTGCATTTGCAGTTACTGAATATTTACACTTCAAAGTTGTTTTCCCATAAAGAGCAAATGGTGTATCTTTTTATATACATGAAGTGTTGTATTTTTTGCCATAAACCCAGATCTAACACAGATAGAATGCAATAGGAAGAGGAATTTTATATGTCCTTCATTACAGTAATAATTCGTAGCATCTCAAACTGTTGTTTTTTCTCTTTTAAATGCACATTTATTACATGTATAAAAAGTCATATTAAAATGTTTATACACGGCAGTTGTTAAGAATAGATTTAAATGTTTACTTATTTTTAATTATTGAGAAAATTACTTGATGGTAAATTAAGCTAAATATTAAGCTTTGCCACATATATGTCCCACTTGTATTTTCCTCATATAATCCATTAATTTATATCAATATATATATCACTTGCATATTGCAATGTATGTTTAATACTACATGTATTTAGTAAGTATTGTGTATGTACATGCATAGCTATATACTGAACTTTCATGATTTATACAAAACATTAAAATTATAGCCATTTTTATAGAACTTTGTCATATGGGGTGACAGGGTGCAGTTCAGATGCTTCTTTTCCATTACTGCTGTGGGTGCACAAGATGGAGAAGCCCAGTTAGTGTTACAGTACTAACATAATCTAAGAAAGTATAAAATTTTACGAGAAAGTGCAAAATGTAAATGTGAATTGCATAGTGGTATATACAATAAGAAATTCCATAATTATAAAAACTCAAAAAAGGAAGTATACATTTCGTAAAGCTTGTCAAAGCAAAGGGTGCTAACATACTTTTCCATCAGAGTGAAATGAGCTTAGATTATACTTTATAGTAATTAAATAACTCAGCCAATTAGCCTGCACCTAAAGACAATAAAAAACGTTTGTTTAAATGCTCAGCCCATAATAGACAGGATCCAAAGGCAAGCAATATTTTTTGCCACAAGAGCAAGCAGGCAGCAGAAAGGAAAGGAAATGGGTAGCTATCACCTAGGTAGTGTTGGCCTAGAAGAGCACAGGAAAATGGGCACACGGCAGTCACTGTCTAACTGAAAGCTAGTGATGTGCACAGACAAGACAAGAACAACAATCACAGCAGTTCAGAAGGGAGACTGGATTGCTGTGCAGACTGGTCAGAACAAGGATGTCAATGAAAGTTTGATTGCACAGACAAGACAAACAGGAGAAAGCTAATGGCAGATTGTGTTCATCGTTCTCACAGTCAAAAAGACACAACAGACACGACAGCATTAGCCTCCTGTGTGAGCCGACAGCAAAATGAGGGTTCACCTGAAAGGGAAAAACATAAACTATTCCTGCCTTGCTAAATGAGTAGCCCCCATTCTCATTAAGGTCAGTTTGCAAAATGTTTATAAAGTTGTTTTATTAATCCTCAGGTACAATCAGGTATTCCCTAAATGCCATCATTATGGCTTTGAAGCATCTGTGTTCTAACCTTTCATCCTTTCATTTTTGACTTTTAGCAACACTGTCCATTTGAAAAAAAAAAAACACTTGTAAGGTAGGGTAACACAGAAATGAATATAACAAAGAAAGTTATTTATATTGACATACAGTAGTCACTTTACAGATGAGAGCCCTTTGTATACTTGCAATCTTCTAGAGAAGGCTGGGTGACATCAATGTTATTAGAACAGGTGTAGCACAGCAATTCTGCAATACTGCTTAACAGCAGAGAGCAAAGAGTAGAAAGGCTTGACAGGTTAGTAAGGGGGCATATGTTATACTACCTAACCTTTTCTGGCATGCCAGGCAAAGTAATAGCCCTTTTAGTCATATATTAATTCATTAATTAATTCAGTCTTTCATTTTTCACCGCTTGTCAGTATCAGCATTAAGGCCCATATGTCCCTTTCCTCAGCCACACTTGCCAGTTCATATTGTGGAATCACAAGGCATTCCCAGACCATCTAAGAGATATAATCCACCAAGTGAGCCATGGTTCTTCCGTAGAATTACCTTGTGCACGTAAAACCTCCACAGGGAGGCATCCGAGAGGCTTCCATATCAAATTGGTTCCTCTCGATGCGGATGTTCAGCAGCTCTAGTTCGAGCCTATCCCTAATGAGAGCCCTTCACACATTGAGCTCTATGAGAGAGCTAGGCCACCCTGCCGAGAGACCCCATTTTGGCTGCTTATACCCGCAATATCTTTCTTTCAGTCCTTACCAAAGCTCATGACCATGTGTGAGGGTAGGGACGTAGATTGACCTGTTAAATCAAGGCCTTTGTCTTCTAACTCTGCTCCTTCTCCACCACTATGGATCTGAATAGAAACACATAACTGTGCTTGCTGCCCTGATACGTCTGTGGATCTCACTATCCCCTTTCGCCTCACCTGTGAACAAGATCCCAAGGTCCTTAAACTTGTCCACTTGAGGCACTCCATCTTTTCTTACATATATTCCTCTGATGCTGACACCTGGTAGGTGTTGAAAGCTTAGGAATAAAAGACTATTTTAAGATATGTGATAAATTTTTTCTCCCTTTGTGGATTTCAAGCTTTCAATATGCAAACCATATCACAGACTTTTACTTCTATTCAATATATATTGTGGTGGACCGCAGAGGTCCTTATCCAGCCGGGATGCCTCGATAATGAGACTGGGGGACTGGGGGAGAGAGCTTATTCTGGACACTATCTCCCCCAGAATGCTACAGGGCAGCCCCCCTGGCTTGCAGCAGGGTCACAGGTTTGGAGCATAGAAGCTCAACCCTGCTGGGGTCTGTGGCCACCTCCAGGGGGTGTCTGGACATTTGCCAAGCCCTGTTTGGCAGCATTTCCACCACTCCCGGAAGTGTTACTGGAAGAAGAAGAAGAACAACAACAACTTTTATTTATATAGCACATTTTCATACAAATAATTTAGCTCAAAGTGCTTTTTGATGAAGAAAGAGAAAAAAGACAAAATAAGAATTAAAATATGAGAACACGAATTAACATAGAATAAAAGTAAGGTCTGATGGCCAGGGAGGACAGAAAAAACAAAAAAAACTCCAGACGGCTGGAGAAAAAATAAAATCTGCAGGGGTTCCAGGCCACGAGACCGCCCAGCCCCCTCTAGGCATTCTACCTAACATAAATGACCTCAATCAGTCCTCATTGTATTCAGGGTTCTCATGGAAGGACTTGACGGTCACGTGGACTTCTGGTATTTAATCCATCAATGTAAGGACATCACGTGCTTTGATTAGGTGGTGGTGGTGCAGATCGCCACCACAGAAAACTGGAAAAAGAACAGAAGAGAGAGTAGGGGTTAGTACGGATTTTGAAGCCACCATGAATAATAATGAAAATTAATTGAATATACAGAGCATCAGGATTAAACTAAAATGAAGCTAAGAGAAAGCCATTTTAAAGTAATGTGTTTTCGGCAGTGTTTTAAAGTGCTCCGCTATATTAGCCTGGCGAATTCCTATTGGCAAGCTATTCCAGATTTTAGGTGCATAACAGCAGAAGGCCGCCTCACCACTTCTTTTAAGTTTAGCTCTTGGAATTCTAAGCAGACACTCATTTGAAGATCTAAGGTTATGATTTGGAGTGTAAGGTGTCAGACATTCTGAAATATAAGATGGAGCAAGATTATTTAAGGCTTTATAAACCATAAGCAGTATTTTAAAGTCAATTTTGAATGACACAGGTAACCAATGTAGTGACATCAAAACTGGAGAAATGTGCTTGGATTTTCTTTCCCTAGTTAAGATTCTAGCAGCTGCATTCTGCACTAGTTGCTATCGATTTATGTCTTTTTTGGGTAGTCCTGAGAGGAGTGCGTTACAGTAATATTGTCAACTGAAAACAAAAGTGTGAACTAATTTCTCAGCGTCTTTCAATGATATAAGAGGTATAACTTTTGCTGTATTTCTTAAGTGAAAATGCTGAAGTGAAATGCTGTCCTAGTGATCTGATTAATATGTGATTTAAAATTCAGGTCACAGTCAACAGTTACCCCTAAATTCTTTACCTCCGTCTTGATTTTAATCCTAATGCATCAAGTTTATTTCTAATAACCTCATTATATCCATTATTGCCAATCACTAAAATTTCAGTTTTCTCTTTATTTAGTTTGAGAAAATTACTACTCATCCATTCAGAAACACACGTAAGACATTGTGTCAGTGAATCAACAGAGTCGCCTGTCATCAGCATAGCTGTGGTACAGTAGCTCATATTATGCCCTGAGATAATCTGACCTAATGGAAGGATGTAAATTGAAAAGAGCAGCAGACCCAGGATAGAGCCTTGTGGAACACCATATAGAATATCACGTGTCTTTGAAGTATAATTACCATAACTAACAAAGAATTTTCTACCTGCCAGGTAGGATTCAAACCAATTTAAGACACTGCCAGAGAGGCCCACCCACTGACTAAGGCAAATTCTAAGAATATTCTGATCAATGGCATCAAATGCGGCACTCAGATCTAAGAGGATGAGAACAGATAAACGGCCTCTGTCTGCATTTACCCACAGGTCATTTACTACTTTAACGAGTGCAGAAGCTCATTGGACATCTAAAGTGTTTCTGGTTGTCCTATAAAAGGAGCCAGCCGCCACTACTCGAGGAGCCTGAGTCAGGAGGAGGTGGACGAAGCTTGCCTGGAGAGAAGTGGAGGCACTGAAAAGAGAGAGAAAGAGAAGGGAAGAAAAGAAAAGGACTGGGCTTTGGTGCTGTTTATTTATGTTGTGCTGCTCTGGGAAGCAAGTAAAGTTCTTCCCACATGAAAAAACGTGTGTTGTGTGGCAAATCATGTCTCTGCCTATATATTGTCGCAGTTTGAGGCCCTTGCCGTCCTCTTGAACCCTCTGACTCGACTCCAGACCCCAGGTAAAAGTCCAAATATTACTTTTATTTAGACAATAATGTGCACAAAGCACCCTCCACTCCACAATATTCATAAATCAATGAACAATACACTACAATCAATCCTCCACACTCCCAGACACTTCACCACCCTTCCTCCCAGCTCAGCTCAGCGTACTGGTTTCCCAGAGTCCTTTATATAGTCCCTGACCCGGAAGTGTTTCTCCCTTCTGTCCATATGATCATGAACACTTCCGGGTCGGCTAAAAAGCTCCTTTCTTCAACCCGGAAGCACGTCGTTTCCTCTTGTCACGTGATCATGACGCACCTCCGGGTTATAGGGCAAGTAAGAGTCTGGCAGCCTCCCCACAGCGACTCCTGGTGGTCCCCATGGTATCCAGCAGGGCTGTGCATATAAACTACATAGTCCATGAGGCCCTGCTGGAATTCGGGGAACGTCCACACTGTTGGGAGAGCTCCACCTAGCGGCCTGGGGGTGAGGGCCGGAATATTTAGCCGGCCACACACTACAATATATATATATATACTAGCAAAATACCCGCGCTTCGCAGCGGAGAAGTAGTGTGTTAAAGAGGTTATGAAAAAAAAAAAAGGAAACATTTTAAAAATAACGTAACATGATTGTCAATGTAATTGTGTTGTCATTGTCATGAGTGTTGCTGTCTTTTATATATATAATACACACACACACACACACGTAAACATATATATACATATCTATATATATAAAAATGGAATGGGTGGGTCGTCGGGTGGGCCTTTTTTTCATTCCGTCGTTTTTTCGACGTTTTGAAAATGTAGAATGATTATTTGATTTTTTTGTTTTTATTTGATCGTGTCTATGTAGCCGCCGTCGTAATAAAGTATCGCTAAAATCGTCATTTATCGTAATTTATTTTTGACGTATAACGTCGCCGTCGTCGAGGTCAGTGATACCAGTGCAAAAAATCTGCTTACGGTTGAAAGACACGCCCTACTCACTGGACAGTTAAAAACACCAATCAAACTAACGATGACATCAAGTATTACCCAATCAAAAGTAGGAAAGGAGGCATCTTCATAAAATGCGTGTGGGATGATTTGCATGAGACGCTGCTTTAAAAAAAAAATGATAAAAAAAATATGGGATAAATCCCGTCCAGTATTGATTCAAAACGGGACGCGCAATTTCATTCTCAAACGCGGCACGATTCCGTATTTTAAAGGACGGGTGGCAACCCTACAGTGCCAGGTAACCACCCATACAATCACATTGTGATTCAGACTAGGAATGCAATGAATGTAATTACCCCGATCTACATACAAGGCGAAAGTCTTGCAACATTCAAAGATGATGGTTTGGGATAAGTACACCATACAACATAAAACAGCTTATGAAGCCTTGAACCGAAAAAAGCAACATCTCAGAGATCGTAAAAAAAAAAATAGGAGCTAATGTCGTTTTACTCGCTGTAGATTTTACTCAAACATTACCAGTTATTTCACGAGGGAGACCAGCACATCAACTCAACGCGTGTTTAAAATCCATGCTTCTCCCACACTCGGTTATATGTCGCGTGTTCTCGGGTAGGTACACCAAAAAATTTATACATTTAAGCATATAATGGGCAAACAAAAAATGAGGTATACCCGAAGGCACAGCAGTAGTACTTAATGTAACTTTACTTCTTAAATGTTAATGTTTTACTGTTTAATAATTTATACGCTTCTTATATGTTGTTCAAATTCTTTTATCAAAATACCACTGACAGCGCAATGCACGATAACATCGAGTGAATACACCATACGCATCCGCCCACGGCTGCCCTGCTGTGCGCAGATAGGACTTGATTGTACAATAAAATAAAATAAAGATAAAAAGACTAAAACAATCATCACCCATAAAGCGGATAGTAGACGTGACGTACTATATGTGTACCACATTTCAAGTGTATAGGTGCAACGGTTTGCGAGCTACAGGTCATTTAAAATCCTGGACAGACACACAAATTGCCACGGTAGCAAATTACAGAAGAAGATTTTACTGTTTAATAATTTATATTTATATGAAACGAGCTGTATATACCCGGCGTTGCCCGGGGCAGAAGTAACCTAATCGGTCAAACACTTACATATATACCAAAGTAAACCTAATCGGTCAAACAGTTACATATATAAAAAAACCGAACCTAATCGGACAAACAGCTTCATATATACAGAAGCGAACCTAATCGGACAAACAGCTAATCTATATACATAAGCAAACCTAATTGGTCAAACAGTTACATAAATACAAAAGCAAACCTAATCGATGAAACAGCTTCATATATACAGAAGCGAACCTAATTGGTCAAACAGTTATGCATGTGCAGAATAATTTTACAAAGATTATGCGTGTTAACAATCATTAAAAAGAAAAGATTGAGGAACTCTTCTTCTATATGTGATGAAGCTGGATGAAGCTGACTTGACGAAGACGTAGGTGGCATAGATTGGTTTTTCTAAAACAGAAGAAAAAAATGAGTATCTATTATTATTTTAAATTAGAATGAAAATGAGAACCTTGATTAGAGATAGATTATCCGTATTAAAATATGTGCATGAATAAACTTTTGCTAACTCTCTAGCAAAAGTTTATTCATACAAATTGGCATGGGATGGCTTTGTGAAAAAGTAAAAATTAGATAAAAATAAATTGAGAATGCGTACTTCGATTTGACTGAGATTATCTGTAATGATGAAAAAAAAGTTTAGTATGTTGTTTTTTCCATACGGGAAGGATGTAAAACCTTACATAGGCACCCTTCAGCCCGTACTGAAGGGTAGTGTCAGATTCTTACTGACTAAAAAACACCCTTTTTATTCCACAGCTACCCCAAAAACCACTATTAGGCATTACTTTGGGGTGGCAGTAGTTTAGTTATGAAACAGCTGGGTCCTGAAAAAAATCTGTCTTATTAGTGGCTTCATCACATATAGAAGAACAGTTCCTCAATCTTTTCTTTTTAATGATTGTTAACACGCATAATGTTTGTAAAATCATTCTGCACATGCATAACTGTTTGACCAATTAGGTTCGCTTCTGTATATATGAAGCTGTTTGATCGATTAGGTTTGCTTTTGTATTTATGTAACTGTTTGACCAATTAGGTTTGCTTATGTATATAGATTAGCTGTTTGTCCGATTAGGTTCGCTTCTGTATATATGAAGCTGTTTGTCCGATTAGGTTCGGTTTTTTTATATATGTAACTGTTTGACCGATTAGGTTTACTTTGGTATATATGTAAGTGTTTGACCGATTACGTTACTTCTGCCCCGGGCAACGCCGGGTATATACAGCTCGTATATATATATATGTAGATATGTAAATTTGTATATGTATATATATCTTTATGTGGATGTGTATATGTGTATATACGTATGTATATGTAGATATGTGTATATGTAGATATGTATATATATATATATATGTACGAGCTGTATATACCCGGCGTTGCCCGGGGCAGAAGTAACGTAATCGGTCAAACACTTACATATATACCAAAGTAAACCTAATCGGTCAAACAGTTACATATATAAAAAAACCGAACCTAATCGGACAAACAGCTTCATATATACAGAAGCGAACCTAATCGGACAAACAGCTAATCTATATACATAAGCAAACCTAATTGGTCAAACAGTTACATAAATACAAAAGCAAACCTAATCGATCAAACAGCTTCATATATACAGAAGCGAACCTAATTGGTCAAACAGTTATGCATGTGCAGAATGATTTTACAAACATTATGCGTGTTAACAATCATTAAAAAGAAAAGATTGAGGAACTGTTCTTCTATATGTGATGAAGCCACTAATAAGACAGATTTTTTTCAGGACCCAGCTGTTTCATAACTAAAGTACTGCCACCCCAAAGTAATGCCTAATAGTGGTTTTTGGGGTAGCTGTGGAATAAAAAGGGTGTTTTTTAGTCAGTAAGAATCTGACACTACCCTTCAGTACGGGCTGAAGGGTGCCTATGTAAGGTTTTACATCCTTCCCGTATGGAAAAAAAAACATACTAAACTTTTTTTTCATCATTACAGATAATCTCAGTCAAATCGAAGTACGCATTCTCAATTTATTTTTATCTAATTTTTACTTTTTCACAAAGCCATCCCATGCCAATTTGTATGAATAAACTTTTGCTAGAGAGTTAGCAAAAGTTTATTCATGCACATATTTTAATACGGATAATCTATCTCTAATCAAGGTTCTCATTTTCATTCTAATTTAAAATAATAATAGATACTCATTTTTTTCTTCTGTTTTAGAAAAACCAATCTATGCCAACTACGTCTTCGTCAAGTCAGCTTCATCCAGCTTCATCACATATAGAAGAAGAGTTCCTCAATCTTTTCTTTTTAATGATTGTTAACACGCATAATCTTTGTAAAATTATTCTGCACATGCATAACTGTTTGACCAATTAGGTTCGCTTCTGTATATATGAAGCTGTTTCATCGATTAGGTTTGCTTTTGTATTTATGTAACTGTTTGACCAATTAGGTTTGCTTATGTATATAGATTAGCTGTTTGTCCGATTAGGTTCGCTTCTGTATATATGAAGCTGTTTGTCCGATTAGGTTCGGTTTTTTTATATATGTAACTGTTTGACCGATTAGGTTTACTTTGGTATATATGTAAGTGTTTGACCGATTAGGTTACTTCTGCTCCGGGCAACGCCGGGTATATACAGCTCGTTTCATATAAATATAAATTATTAAACAGTAAAATCTTCTTCTGTAATTTGCTACCGTGGCAATTTGTGTGTCTGTCCAGGATTTTAAATGACCTGTAGCTCGCAAACCGTTGCACCTATACACTTGAAATGTGGTACACATATAGTACGTCACGTCTACTATCCGCTTTATGGGTGATGATTGTTTTAGTCTTTTTATCTTTATTTTATTTTATTGTACAATCAAGTCCTATCTGCGCACAGCAGGGCAGCCGTGGGCGGATGCGTATGGTGTATTCACTCGATGTTATCGTGCATTGCGCTGTCAGTGGTATTTTGATAAAAGAATTTGAACAACATATAAGAAGCGTATAAATTATTAAACAGTAAAACATTAACATTTAAGAAGTAAAGTTACATTAAGTACTACTGCTGTGCCTTCGGGTATACCTCATTTTTTGTTTGCCCATTATATGCTTAAATGTATAAATTTTTTGGTGTACCTACCCGAGAACACGCGACATATAACCGAGTGTGGGAGAAGCATGGATTTTAAACACGCGTTGAGTTGATGTGCTGGTCTCCCTCGTGAAATAACTGGTAATGTTTGAGTAAAATCTACAGCGAGTAAAACGACATTAGCTCCTATTTTTTTTTTTACGATCTCTGAGATGTTGCTTTTTTCGGTTCAAGGCTTCATAAGCTGTTTTATGTTGTATGGTGTACTTATCCCAAACCATCATCTTTGAATGTTGCAAGACTTTCGCCTTGTATGTAGATCGGGGTAATTACATTCATTGCATTCCTAGTCTGAATCACAATGTGATTGTATGGGTGGTTACCTGGCACTGTAGGGTTGCCACCCGTCCTTTAAAATACGGAATCGTGCCGCGTTTGAGAATGAAATTGCGCGTCCCGTTTTGAATCAATACTGGACGGGATTTATCCCATATTTTTTTTATCATTTTTTTTTTAAAGCAGCGTCTCATGCAAATCATCCCACACGCATTTTATGAAGATGCCTCCTTTCCTACTTTTGATTGGGTAATACTTGATGTCATCGTTAGTTTGATTGGTGTTTTTAACTGTCCAGTGAGTAGGGCGTGTCTTTCAACCGTAAGCAGATTTTTTGCACTGGTATCACTGACCTCGACGACGGCGACGTTATACGTCAAAAATAAATTACGATAAATGACGATTTTAGCGATACTTTATTACGACGGCGGCTACATAGACACGATCAAATAAAAACAAAAAAATCAAATAATCATTCTACATTTTCAAAACGTCGAAAAAACGACGGAATGAAAAAAAGGCCCACCCGACGACCCACCCATTCCATTTTTATATATATAGATATATAGACATACATATATACATACATACATTCACATATATATATATATATATATATATATATATATATATATATATATATATATATATATATATACTGTATATATACATATCTACTTATTGGCTCCTGTATTTAGGATATAGCAGGTTGGATAATGGACGGATGGACATCTGTATGCATAGCCCCATCTGCCCGTTTTCGTTTTTTTTCTTTCTTCAGTAATATTTCAGCAAACCCGGAGCTTGTCAGTTCAAATCGTGGTACTGACACCACTGTGTGACCCTGAGGAAGTCACTTCACCTGCCTCTGCTGCAAAAAACAAAAGTAATGTAACAAATTGTACCTCAGATGTTGTAAGTTGGTGGAATAAAGGCATAAGTAAAATAGATAAATATGTATTATACACATAGGAACTATTCATTTATTTTCAGTTAAGTCATCTGCAGCAAACTTTTATAAATGAGGGTTTCTGATTTTTAGATAGTGCAAACTGTTTCTTCTTCATTGACGTTTTCTCTTGGAGAGCTTTTTTCATTTCATTGAAAATGAAAGCAGCAGCTACCAAAATATGTAGCTTTCTTATTAATTTTTCAACATTGTGTAAAATAAATGTATAAAGTAACATAAAAGGTTTAAATACTGGTTATCTTTTACACTAAAATATTACTAAAGAGATACAAAAAAAGTAAAATGGATATGTTCTTTTTCTTTAAGGAGATTAAATATTACTGAAGAAAGAAAAAAAAAAAATTAAACAGCCAAATGGGGCTATGCATACGAACTTAAAAGGTTTAAATAAAACAGAAATATATATTTTATTTTTACTTGCTTAACTTGTGGAGGGTGTATCCTGTAGCAAAGCCCTAACTTTTTTCGTGAAAGCCTGTTTCAGTAAATAAGTGTTAAAAACAGGTGTAAAGATATTGACAATAAGCTACGCAAACCCATGAAGACATGGAATCGTTTAAATCAAGTATCATTACATCTTCCTTTCTTAAAGAGAAGTAAGGCAGTACTTATAAGCTTACATATTTATATATAGACATACATATATATATATATATATATATATATATATATATATATATATATATCTGAAGCCGTGCAAGCACACTCTTGAGAATGCAACGTATAGTTGTACAGAAGAAAAGCAATCTTGCCTCAAATGAATGGCAACCTTTTGTAGGTCTATGAAGTTAATTTAAACTTTAGGTTTACACGGTGCTTTCTTTCCGAAGTACCTGCACTCATGAATATGTCTGTATGTGTCAGTCGGTCAAATCCACGCGCTTCGCACCGGCGAAGTACCGCTTTTAAATTTTTATTAAGAAGAAAATAAAACATTTTTAAATTGAGGGAAAATATACTAATAACAGTTTGTTAAGGATCATTTTTTTTGTGAAGCTGCCTTTACTCGAGTGATCACTTCGACCTGACTTGGTGGCCAAGTATAAGCGTTACCTGGTAGCTAACCACCCATACAATCAGATTGTGAATCAGACTACGAATGCCGTGAATGTAATTACACACTCACTGCACTTGCTTACGGTAATCGAACCTCGGACGTCAGCGCTAGAGGGGCTTAGCAGCGGTGAAGTATTGCTTTTAAATTTTAATTAAGAACAAAAGAAAACCTCAGAGGTTCGATTCCCGAAAGGGAGTGAAGTGAGTGTCCGGTTACCTACCAGGTAAAGCTTATGGTTGGACAGCAAGTGACGTAACATCAGCCACGGTGCCTTCAGTTGTGAGAAGCAGATCATAGAATGATTGAAAATAGTTTTGCATTTACCTTTTTAGTAAAAGGCGAGCTTTTAAGCCTGAGAAATCACCCCGTAAATGCACACGTTTAATTGCACGTGTTAATATGTATGCTTACACAGTATTAAAAGACACTCAAAAATTAACGTCATTTACTATCAGCCACGGTGCCTTCAGTTGTGAGAAGCAGATCATAGAATGATTGAAAATAGTTTTGCATTTACCTTTTTAGTAAAAGGTGAGCTTTTAAGCCTGAGAAATCACCCCGTAAATGCACACGTTTAATTGCACATGTGTTAATATGTATGCTTACACAGTATTAAAAGACAGTCAAAAATTAACGTCATTTACCTTCGTTCCCGCGTTTGACTCATGCTGTAAATCTCTTCCTTGTTTTTAGTTCACGTGATTACGTAGGAGGCGTGATGACGTGATACGTGACTCCGCCTCCTCCATTACAGTATATGGACAAAAAATATGTTCCAGTTATGACCATTACGCGTAGAATTTCGAAATGAAACCTGCCTAACTTTTGTAAGTAAGCTGTAAGGAATGAGCCTGCCAAATTTCAGCCTTCCACCTACACGGGAAGTTCGAGAATTAGTGATGAGTGAGTCAGTCAGTCAGTCAGTGAGTCAGTGAGGGCTTTGCCTTTTATTAATATGTATATATATATATATATATATATATATATATATATATATATATATATATATATACATCGTGACCAGTGTCCCGACTGCATCAGCAGTCACTCAAAGACGGCTCTGTGGCTTCTTTGCTCTATATTCCTTCTGTGTAATGCGACCTGACTCTCCGTTAAACAGTAAACCAATGGCAATGAAACACAGCTGCCCATTGAAAACCTCCTCCTAAACAGTATTTAATTGGGAAACAAACACATTTTTAACTGGCCTTTTGTGGGATCAGCTATGTCTTTGCTCTCTTACTGTATAAGATGCTTCTCATATGTTGGTAGAATATTTAAAGAACCGAGGCCCAACCAGCCCAATTGCTCAATGTTCTGTTCTCTCTCCCAAAGATTGCGTCTGCCCAAGCTGCTACTTCCAAGCCAGTTTACCTGCTCAACAAAGAAGAATTTCTGTTCTTTTAAGCTGAATGGTGTTTTTATTCTATTATAGCAACAATAAGAGCAGCTCACTACTCAAAACGGTAAATGCAGGAAGGACCCGGAATCGAACCCAAACTGTAGTTCTTACTTCTGCAGCAGCCAAGTGGACGTGTCAGCATCATACCCTAACCCAATTTTTTTTTCTTTGGTTATATTCTTGAATAAAAGTGCGCTTGTTTTGTTATACGTGTTATCTTTTCTGAAAGTGTTTATTTGATATTTGAACTTAAGTCTTCACACATTATACACTTCATATCAACATTTTGTCATTAGTACTATAACATGAAAAAACATTCTGCTTTAGTTATGTATTCAACATTGCTTGCCTCGCATTTTATGTCTACCTACCCTCTCAGAATCATCAGAGACACCATCCAGTTCCACAAGAACCTGAAAATGGTTTGACATTTCCAGTTCTGGGGTTGATGACACCTGACAGTGTCAACCCTTTACCTTGTACCATGACCCACCTATCTCTATCTGTATGGTGTGAAATATCTTCCTGTGCCACTTTAGGGGTACACACTATCTCTCCAAAGGACACCTGGGCCAGGCCCACCAGTTCTCTACTACAGGCCAGCCAACTCTTCCTCCAGTTCAGCAACCCTGAGCTCAAGGTGCTGGATCAGCTGGCATCTTCTGCAGATGAAGACTGACTTCTGCAGATGAAGACTGACTCCTCCAAGCCATCATCCAACAGGACTTGCATTGCACTGGCCTGATTATTACAATTTAATTTAGGATTACAAAAACTGCCTTAACGTTTTCTTTTTTTTAATTTAAAATTAAATGATTTAACTTAAATTATAGAACTCCTAACTTTTCACTCATCTTATTCCTTACTTAAAAGCTTTCCACTCGCACTGTTTGTATTGCCCCATATTAATAAACTCTTACACTGTCGCCCACTTAACTACTCTACTTCTGGAATCGCTAAGAACTGTTCAATCTAATATAAATAAATAAAACAAAACTTGCTTAGTGAATATCTGCTGCTAGTTAATTTCTTACTATCTTATCTGCTCTTACAGCCCCTTGTGCCTGATCTGGTGTCTTAATGCTGGCTGCTTACCTACGCACCGCTGAGCCTTCCCCTTTGTTGCTTCAAAGTCAGCCACAGCCTTTTTTTTAACTAAGGAATCGCTGTTTCTGTTACTTATTAACTATTTATTGCTACATCCTGGTTATTTACTTACATATGACGATATTAGTTACTGCTACATTCTGCCCTGCCTCTTCAAAGGTATTTCAAATACAAATAACAAGAATAAGTACACATAACAAGTAACAAGTAACTTTTCCAAGAACACCCCCAAACACCCATCTACTTTTGCTCCTGTGCGGGCGAAAAAAAAAGCGAAAAACCCTTCTAAAGTGAAAAAACCTTTAAAAATTCCCACACAATTCCTTAGAGGCAACCAAAACACAAGTTTATAGGAACAAAATGCATTTTTTTTTAATTAACTCTAACATGACAGAAAATACAAAAACTCCCAGCAACCCCCAGCTGCCTCTGTTGTCTGCAAAGTTGACGTCAGCACGTCAGTATGTCCTCCTGAAGAGCTATGACTATACTTCCAGAAACCCTGGGTACCCCAGCCCTTCTGGTCCAGGCTCTGTATAACCAGCATGATGACCAGCTGTAGCCATGTTAGCTCACAGAAGCAAGAACCTCAGTTAAAGCCTAGGAACAAGACTGACATTCTGTTACAATTTTTTGTTTTCTTTCTTTTACTTTAATAGCACTGCTGCTAATAAATTTGCATGTTTGGGAGAACCCAACACTTTACTGTGACCAGTGCCATTGTTGCCCACAATACATATATGCATATCTATATACAGTAGCATGATTGTATATAATGTTCTGTCATGCCATTAGCATGTGAAAATGAGGAAGGTTAAAGTTGTTAACTTACAAGAATCTTGTTTTTTAATGTGGAACATTTTTGTCAGCCTGAAAGAAAGAATCTCACATGCTTTAAATTCAAAATTGAGCTCCGAGATTTATACATGGCTGTTAGTGATTATATTCTGATAATATCAATTTATTTTCACGGTACACCAATCTCAACTCTTGTTTTCATGATTAAAGTACTTTAAGTCAATTAGTGTAAAGCAAAAAAAACAGTCCCTTTCTTTCCATCACTGGCTATTAACTTTCCAGAGTACACAGCAACATTTTATAGTACATTAAGTCATACTTTGTTAAAGTAACCCTCAAAAGTGTGTATATAGGAAAAGTATTTTCAATATCCAGTTTAACTTGCGGTTTGGCTGTATATAGTGATGGCAGTATCATTGAATGATCTTGCAAATTCACATGTTTTACAGGCTTTTGTTACTGCAAGTGAAAATGTCAACTGATGCCTGGATTTAATATGCGGATAAGCTCTCAAGCAGTATGCAGCTTTTTAATTAAGTTCTTGTGAGACAAAGCATCCCTAACCCCAGAAGAGTGAGCCACAGCTGAACTGACAGTCCCTGTGAGGGAAGGCGCAGGTGAAGGAACGCACTGCAGGAAATAATATACCTTCATCACAATTTCTCCTAAATCCAAAGAAATATAATAAGCTGTTTTCCTAGATAAGTGAGGTGAGCATATAATGATGAAGATGTGAGAAGGAGCACTAGAGGCTGCTAGCATACAGCATAATTGACCACTAGCATTGTTCAGAGGTTGACACTTAATCATTGAGTCTAGCTTAATTTGATTACTATAAATTTTATTATTAGTGTATGTATATTTGGAACCTAATGGGTTGTTACATTTAAGTTTATTAACCAAGTTCCATGTTTATTTAAATATGTAATCCTGTTTTTACTATTATAAATTAAAAATGTCAATTCCATTCCTATTTTGTCAAAGAATAAGTTCCTGATCTCCAGTAACCATCTTTTCACACTGACATTAATACAACAAATGCGGAAAATTAATTAATTCATGATTGAAACTGTTAGTAATGTCCAGTTTAGGACATCTTCTACGTCCGGCCTGTTGCTCTGACATCACATGTGATGAAGACCATGGAGAGGCTGCTGCTTCACCACCTGAGGCCACAGGTTCAACACGCCCTCGACCCTCTGCAGTTTGCATATCAGGAGAAGGTGGGAGCGGAGGATGCCATCATCTATATGCTACATCGCTCCCTCTCTCACTTGGACAGAGGCAGTGATGCTGTACGAATTATGTTTCTAGACTTCTCTAGCGCCTTCAACACAATCCAACCTCTGCTCCTTACGGACAAGCTGACAGAGATGGGAGTAGATTCATACCTGGTGGCAGGGATCGTGGACTGTCTTAAAGACAGACCTCAGTATGTGCGTCTTGGGAACTGCACGTCTGACATTGTGGTCAGCAACACAGGAGCGCCACAAGGGACTGTACTTTCTCCGATCCTGTTCAGCCTATATACATCGGACTTCCAACACAACTCGGAGTCCTGCCACATGCAAAAGTTCGCTGATGACACTGCTATCGTGGGCTGCATCAGGAGTGGGCAGGAGGAAGAGTATAGGGACCTAATCAATGACTTTGTTAAATGGTGCTACACCTGAACACCAGCAAAACCAAGGAGCTGGTGGTGGATTTTAGGAGGCCCAGACCCCTCATGGACCCCGTGATCATCAGAGGTGACTGTGTGCAGATGGTGCAGACCTATAAATACCTGGGAGTGCAGCTGGATGATAAATTAGACTGGACTGCCAATACTGATGCTCTGTGTAAGAAATGACAGAGCCGGTTATATTTCCTTAGAAGGCTGGCGTCCTTCAACATCTGCAATAAGATGCTGCAGATGTTCTATCAGACGGTTGTGGCGAGCGCCCTCTTCTACGCGGTGGTGTGCTGGGGAGGCAGCATTAAGAAGAAAGACGCCTCACGCCTGGACAAACTGGTGAGGAAGGCAGGCTCTATTGTTGGCATGGAGCTAGACAGTTTGACATCTGTGGCAGAGCGACGGGCGCTCAGCAGGCTCCTATCAATTATGGAGAATCCACTGCATCCACTAAACAGTGTCATCTCTAGACAGAAGAGCAGCTTCAGCGACAGACTGCTGTCACTGTCCTGCTCCACTGACAGACTGAGAAGATCGTTGCTCCCCCAAACTATGCGACTCTTCAGTTCCACCCGAGGGGGGGGTAAACGTTAACATTATATAAAGTTATTGTCTGTTTTTACCTGCATTATTATCAATCTTTAATTTAATATTAAATTAAATATATTTAATTTAATATTGTTTTTTGTATCAGTAAGGTGCTGCTGGAGTATGTGAATTTCCCCTTGGGATTAATAAAGTATCTATCTATCTATCTATCTATCTATCTATCTATCTATCTATCTATCTATCTATCTACTTTATCAAATTTTGTGATTCTACCCCTGCAACAAAGAATTAATATTTTAGACAACTATCTAAAATTAAGGATTACATTCTATAACATTTCTTATCTGCTATTGCTGTCTTTCTAAAAGAGATTATAGAGGGGTGATTTTGGATGGTTTACAATCCATATCATCACTGAAGAATATAAGCAAAAGAATGCATTAAGAGCAGGAAAATCATATGCTAAGAATCACAAGATGCCTAACGTTTGAAGTAATTTTTTTACTCTATGTGGTGCACTTAGTGTAGGGCAAATAATTCATAATAGTACTGTATACTCGTAGCTTTCCAGAAAGATAAAGAAAGTCTGAATTTCAAGCCTTTGGTTTCAGTGCTTTTAATGGTTATGGGAAGACTGCTCCACAATTAGAGTGTAACAGATGAGAAACTGCTATAAACAGTTTTTTTACTCTTAGTAGTAGTGTTATTAGATACCCATTGTAGGCCTACCATAGCTAAAAACATGATGTCACCCAGGTCGTAAAGGTAAAAATGGGTAGAACTCCTTGATTCAAAAAGTTTATAGGATTTTAAATTCAGAGAAAGCTGGAGATTATTGACAGAAGAACAAGGTCATTTGGGAGTGTTGTAACAAGTTGCCCGCTGCATTTTGGGTAAGATAAAATGATCTGCAAGAACAACCTAGAATTTGTATTAATGGAGTCTGACGGAGAAACAACCTGTGCTTGTAGTAATATTTTCATTGTGGATGTGGACAAGTTATGTTGTGGAGGACAAACTCACTAGCATGGGAAAGTGATGTGATGTTTAAAGAAAAGATAAATAGTCCAGGGCCTCTGTGGCTCTTAAATAATCAATTAAAACAACCTAGTTTGGTAATATTTTCTCATTACTTAGACCCTTTATTAAAACACACATGTAAGTATAGACACACTTATTGTACTCTACATATCAAACAATTTTAACGATCCTTCAGAGTATAATACAATAACTGTTATTTATTACACTCACAATTTGTAATCATCTCCCACAATCCTTTAGAAAATTTTTTTTTAACCTTTTTTAATTGAGAATGGGGATTTGTTCTTCTCATGGCATGCACTCTTTCCCATTTATCAAAACCTAGGGATTCACTAATCTTGCTCATTTCATCTTCCTTTACATAACCTACAGCCACCTTATCTAATTATCCAGTTCCACACAAGAGAGCATTTAACAATCATGACAGGTGTAATCTATGCACGCATTACATTATGTAAATAATCAGAAGACCACCAGAGCAAGAAAGGATTAGAAAACAAAGTCTTAATGAAGAAAAATATATCCAAGGATCTCTCACTCTATGCATATTGAGAATAAGAAGAGACCCCACTGAAATATTCATAATTAAGAAAAGAAGAAAAGATTAAGGTAATTTTATTCGTGTGTTAAAATAAGCAGTTCAAAAACACAAGAATTATAAATATTTTAGCTTATCAGGTAGAAAAGGGGACAGCATGTAAAAAGGCCAAAGCACAACTTGAAGCCAAATTCTGCAAATGGGTTGTGCCAGGTAACATCTTGGGATAACAAGTGTCACACATGTGCGACTAGGAAGAAGTTGTATGGACCAAGCAAAGGTAATTCCACGCCAGGCCAGGGAGTGGTGGGGTGCACTAAACTTTCTCCTGTTATCTCTGCAGACCAGCCGCGGGAAAACCTGTCTGATTTAGAACAGAAGACACCACAGAAAAATATCACTTCCGGTTCCGGCGCCTAGAAGATTATCACTTCCGGCACCTACTCTGACTAATGAAGAACATCACTTCCGGTTCCCTTACATCACTTCCTGTCCTATCCCTTAGAACCGTCATCTTGACAAACCATCGACAGTTCTGTTTTGGACTCGGTATAGAGAACATTTCTGTATTTAAAAAGACTCTTTTGTATCCAGGAATAATATACGGGTGGCTGCCCCAAACCTTTTTAAGTGTGTCGAGTCTATTCATTTTACAGTGGCGTAGCCGGCAGGATGGTGATCTCCTGGAGAGAATGGAAGTCAGAACAAAACAAAGATTCGACACACAACATCCAACGCAAGAAAAGTCAGATGGGTAAGTACCGCTCCCGAATTGCTGAGTGGGGGTCGGTCGGGGCATGTCAGGGAAAACTCGAGTATGCTTCGACCCAGCATTCTGGTAAAGGTCCGGGGAAAAGCAGAAATGGGAACCACAGGATAGAGCCTGGTGCGTTTGGGAACACATCGAGGACTTATTATGGTCTCTTGAGTATGGGGACTGCCCCTAAATACCCCACAAAAGGCAAACCTTTTGATAAAGGTGGGAGAAACCCAGGCTGGCAGGTGGAAAACCTAATGGCCTGGACCTATAAACCTGCTCAAGCAGTGAAAAAGCAGGCCATGGATTTATGGGCTAAAGTGGTAAGGTGGTTACAACCACACACACAATCAAGCCATCAAATAGCAGAGCAGGTAGCCTGCGCCTTGTTGCTCCGTGCCCTAACTGGAAAAATTGCCCAGCTGGCCTGGGGCTTTACTGATATTGTCTCGGTAGCCAAGGCTATAGAACTCCTTAGGGCAGAAACCGGCTTGGGAGTATCAGAACGGGACTCGTGTGAACCCGGGCGTACTTGCATCCCTAACATAGAATCTGCGGAGCTATAATGCGAAGTGTACTCGAGTGGAACCTGGGACACGTCGGCAGGCTCTGCGAAGCAACGACAGGGTCTGCGGAGCGATATGGGGGGAGGCACGGTGTTCACTCACTAACCCTCTGGCCTTTACACATACAGGAGAAGTGTTAGTTAATGGAATTAACGCTACAACTTTATTTGATTCCGGCAGTAACATTTCTATTGTTGCTCGTCATCTGGTACTACTGCGACAATGGTTAAAGATTAAAACCCGCATTACCTGCATTCACGGGGATGTCCGGAATTATAAATATGCCAGATGTTATATATGTCAGGACGGCGTATTAAAAAAGTTGACGGTGGCGGTGAAGGATAGTCCTCCCTTCCCCGTACTATAAGGCAGAGATTGGGTAGACATTAAAAGCGGTAGCACAGACGCTTCTTCCCCAAAATCACTAGGTCTAGTCACGGACACGGGATCAGCGCCCTCAACTTCTTCCATGCTGTGTTTACAGCCGGCTGGGGAGCAGAGTTCTGGCCTCTGGTGATGACAGGGAAACACCCGGGACGTCTCAGCCACATACGTCATCATCAAGAGTGGAGTCGACTCGGGATGAAACCCCGCCCCTTGAGGTCAAATCCGATCCCCTCACATGCCTGCAGTTTCAATTTAGGCAGACCCCCAGCTTCATTTAAAAGGGAGCAGTGGAACGATGACTCCCTTACGTTTGCAAAGAAAGCAGTCGTTCTGATAGATGGCCAACGCACATTATATCCAATGCCACAAGGTCCTCACTTTGTGTTAAATAATGATCTGTTATATCGGGTAGCTGACCATGAGGGGGAAATGAGGTCACTGTTGTTAATACCACAGACTTACCGGCGACAAGTCTGTTAAGTAGCACATACCCATCTCCTGGGAGCCCATTTGGGACCCGAAAAAACACTTGAGCGGATTAAGCTCAGATTCTTTTGGCCCGGAATTAATGAGGAGGTTCGCCGCTTTTGTACATCCTGTCCAGAGTGTCAATTGAGGCAGATTCCTAGGAGGGACCGTGCTCGTCTAGTTCCATTACCCTTAATAGATGTCCCTTTTGAGCGTATTGGGGTCGATATAGTAGGACCCCTAGAACCCTCAGCCAGAGGTCATAAATATATAATGGTCCTGGCAGATTATGCTACCCGGTTTCCAGAAGCTGTTCCACTGTGCTCAGCTACTACAAAAGCTATCGTACAGGAATTAGTGGGTGTATTTGTGCGTGTTGGCATCCCTAAAGAAATCCTGTCGGATCAAGGGACGCCTTTTACCTCGCAGACGTTCGGGGAGACTGCCAAGCTACTTCAAATAAAACATTTAAAAACCTCAGTATATCATCCTCAAACCGACGGTCTTGTAGAGAGGTTCAATCAAACTCTCAAGCAAATGTTATATAAGGTAGTCAACGAGGACAGAAGGAACTGGGATCAGCTCATCCCCCTCGTCCTTTTTGCATATCTGGAAGTCCCACAAGCCTCCACAGGGTTCTCATCTTTTGAATTGCTATATGGATGACAACCCCGAGGCATATTAGACATTTTAAAAAGAAGGCTGGGAGGAAGAGGCCCTCCCGTCAATAAATGTATTGGAATATATTGCACAGTTACGCGATAGATTTGAAAAGATTAGACCAATATTGAAAACACATACAGAAAAGGCACAAGCAGCCCAGGTCTGATGCTATAACCATGGTACGTCTCTTAGGGAGTTCTGCCCGGGAGAGCGAGTCATGGTTTTAGTTCCAACCTCACATTCTAAATTACTGGCTCATTGGCAAGGCCCCTATGAAATTAATGAGAGAAAGGGATTGGCCAATTATTTGGTGAAACAACCGAATTGTCGTCCCAGCGAGCGGATTTATCATGTCAATCTGCTGAAACCGTGGAAGGACAGGGATCTTGAGCCCTCCTCCTGACAGCCCCGCTCTGTCTTTGCTCATAAATTAAACCTTAATTTCGGAGATAATCTGACTCGCCAACAATGACAGGAGCTCAAAGTAGTTATCCTGTCTGTCCCTGAGGTAGTAAGTGAAAGTCCAGGACGGACCTCCCTGATTGCGCATGACATTGTGACGAAACCTGGGGTTATAGTCCGAGAACGCCCATACAGAATTCCTGAAGCAAAAAAGGCTGAAATGGAGCTGGAGATCAGACGCATGCTGGACATTGGTGTGATTGAGGAAAGTTATAGTCCCTGGTCCAGTCCTATTGTCATGTTCAGTAAGCCTGATGGAAGTGGAGGTTCTGAAATGACTTCCGTCAGCTTAACCAAGTCTCCCAATTCGATGCCTATCCGATGCCGCGAGTGGACGACCTCCTCGAGCGGCTAGGTAACTCTAAATTCTTGACTACTTTAGATATGACTAAGAGGTACTGGCAGGTTCCCTTAACGGACTCCGCTAAGGAAAAGACAGCGTTTAGCACCCCTAGTGGGCACTGGCAGTATCGTATTCTCCCATTTGGATTACATGGGACACGTGCGACATTCCAACGTCTGGTGGACAAAGTGCTCCATCCTCATAATTCATACAATGCTGCCTACTTGGATGACGTTGTTATCTATTCCAACACATGGGAGGAACACTTAGAGCAGGTTCGAGCTGTATTGCGGTCACTAGCAAAAGCTGGTCTTCGTATTAATCCGAAGAAATGTTACTTTGCGTTGGTCGAAGCCAAATATTTAGGCTTTCTAGTGGGCCGGGGTATGGTGAGACCACAGTGTTCTAAAATAGATGCCATTTTGAATTGGCCCCATCCGATGAACAAGAGGCAGGTTCAGGCCTTTCTCAGCTTAGCGGGTTACTATCGTCGGTTTGTACCCCATTTCTCTGAGAGAGCAACGCCCTTGACAAACCTCACAAGGAAGGGGAAACCTAATCATGTGGTATGGGATGAGACATCAGGGACTGCATTCAGTGACCTGAAAATGACCCTTACGTCAGCTCCTATAATGAAAGCGCCTGTCTTTTCTATGCCTTTCATCCTCCAGACGGACACTTCGGACACATATCTTGGACCTGTGCTGAGCCAAAGTGTTGATGGAGTTGAACACCCCATTATGTACCTGAGCCAGAAACATCTGGATCGTGAAACCAGGTATGCGGCAGTGGAGCACGAAGACGTTGTATGGACCAAGCAAAGGTAATTCCACGCCAGGCCAGGGGGTGGCGGGGTGCACTAAACTTTCTCCTGTTATCTCTGCAGACCAGCCGCGGGAAAACCTGTCTGATTTAGCACAGAAGACATCACTTCCGGTTCCGGCACCCAGAAAAATATCACGTCCGGTTCCGGTGCCTAGAAGATTATCACTTCCGGCACCTACTCTGACTAATGAAGAACATCACTTCCGGTTCCCTTACATCACTTCCTGTCCTATCCCTTAAAACCGCCATCTTGACAAACCATCGACAGTTCTGTTTTGGACTCGGTATAGAGAACATCTCTGTATTTAAAAAGACTCTTTTGCAGCCAGGAATAATATATGGGTGGCTGCCCCAAACCTTTATAAGTGTGTCGAGTCTATTCATTTTACACAAACTAAAATTCCAGACTAATCGGCCATTATCAGTATGGTGTATCATAAGTTATTATTGATAATAGAATCAAGCAAAGAACAATTAAAATCAGTCTACCAAAGTTTTAAAAAACAGGAAACCTGAGACCACAATGTTTAACATTAAGCGTCTTCAATTACTTCAGTCTTCAACTAGCAAAACTGAAAACAACTCATATACACATTGAGAAGGGTATGTGCACTGGCAAGAGCAGCAGCAAGATATGTAATGTAAGATGAATAGTCATAGATTTAGTAAAGTATCAGAGTATTTTTGTAGTAGAGTACACTGTTCATAGCAGTAAAAAAGTTACATGGTGTACAGTACAATGGAAAATATTATGGCTAAAATATGACAGATACAGTCAAACTTCACCCAAAGTTAGAACTGTAACTAAAAATGAGACTTGTAACACAACATGTACTGTAATTTGTAGCCTATAATAAATGTTAAGGTCATTTCTTTTAAACTTCTGGAGATTTCACTTTTTTTCTTTAGAAATTATGCAAGTGGTGTGCATCGTTTAATCTAGATCCACAAAGGAGCAGAACTAACAACTGAATCACTGTGTTGCCCTGTACAAAATGTACTAAATAAAATATATACAGTATATCATCTCACTAAATGAAATTTTATTAACAGTGGTGCACCCCTACTAATATAAGAATGTTATCGTTAAATGAGGGAAAAACTAATCATCTGTCAAATGTGGTCATAGTATTTGAGGGCAACAGGCAAAGTGGGGAAGCATCAAAAACAAGCTGTAAGGTGTGTGGATCTACTCCTAAATATATAGGAAGCAACTTATTGACATCAGACACATAAAATAAATTTGAAATGAACAAATAAAATAGGACTGAAATTAATTCAGAAAATGGAAAAACAAAACATCTGAAAGTAAATTTGCTTATATTGGATTAATGAGTTCAACTTACAGCTGTAGAGGTGCAGCTATTTTCCAGGCTAAATCCATTGTCTCTGGAATATAATTTGCAGTTTTTTGAACAAACAGGAGAAAGCTTCAGATTTAAAATACCATATTCATAAGAGATAAAAAAAACATTTTAGTCTTTTTAGCCTACAAAAGACTAAAGTCACCTTGACTATGTAAAGATTACATCAAGTGATTTTTTTTTCTTGTAAAATCTATAACTAGATAAATAGCATACGCTCACTAATGATACTATTATTTACTTTAATTCTTAAGAATTGTAAGTTAACTATAAGGGGTGGAAAAATGAATAGAAACATACAAAGACACAAGTGGGCAAATGTAGGTTTACAGTTGTTCGTATGGAAAAAGACACACAGGTTATGATTGCTACACTCAAGTACCCTTTAACAATGATAATACGAAGAAGGCAAATAAGAAGACAAATAATACAAATAAATAATACAATAATTAATAAATAAATAAAAATACAAGAACAAACTGTTTCACATACTCACAACTGTAAACCTACTTTTACTCACCCATGTATAACAATATATCAATATTAGAGACATTTCCTTCAAAGCACTTTCAGTTCTTCTTGAAATGCAGTCATGCAGATTCTAAACAGTGTGTAGTTAAATATTATACAACTAGCTATGTTTCCAGCCTGAGATTTCTGGTTGAAATCTAAGTACCCAACCTAGACCTCAGCATTAATGTTTACAGTGTACCATGCAAAGTATCTGTCTCTGTTATGTGCCATTGGGTATGGAATTTAAGTAGTGTTAATGTTTGTGATGCAACATCTACTGAAAGGACAAATGCAATACATTTTATTACTAAAAATGATTGTGACGCACCATGTTTTGGAATGTCAGAGACTTATCAACTGGCCAGACACATAGACAGACACACAGACACGTTTCCTTTTATTATGGATTCTTCTAAAAAATAAAATCCAGCTTTATATGTAATTAAGGAATTTGAAATCTACTTTGCAGTCTGTGCTGCACTACTTCCCATATAGTCACAATGATGTCTACATCAGATGATTGGGGGGTTCATGGAAGAAGTCTGAGCTCATTCTGGTATTCATGAAACCACTCTTGAATAAACATAGCTTGTATAGGGGGCATTTAGTATCCCAGAATAGGAAAAACATCATGAAGGAACACTGCACTGTAGGCTGCATCTGGCACTATTTAATCACGATTATGCCACTATGCACAGCGATCATTAGGCCTAATGAGAGATTACTGACCATAGCACCTGTCATGTCTAAAACCTGTTGGTTGAAAGCCTTCTTGGTCTTCTTTGCCACCATGCAGGTGGTACAGTGGTAGCGCTGCTGCCTTGCATTAAGGAGATAATGGGTTTAAATACGGGCTCCTCCCTGCATGGAAGCACTTTGAGTAGGGCTATTATAAATATAAAGAATTATTATTAGTAATAGTTATAGGAAACAGGATGAATGGTGACTCGTTAAATCATATTACTATTTTTTCAGCTTCTGAAAAGCCCTGGTTTTGTGCTCCCTATACCAGTTTTTATGTCTTTGTGCTTTGGCCTTTGATTGAAGTGGTTTCTGAATGACAACCTTGTCTTCAATTCCGTGAAGCTTACGACATTCACTTTTTCATTAAGATTGAGTGACAGATCTGCTAATTCAATTCTGCAAACTTTTCAAAATGCCTTTACTTTTTGATTTACTCTTGTATCATAATTTAGCAGTGTCACTAGCATTCAATGTCTTTTGCTCGGATGTCTGCTCTGCTTGTTATTGTAGTTATTAGGTTAGGTTACACAGTTAATGGAGAAAACTACACAGAAAAAGGCAAAGTAACAGGAAAACAACAAAAGACAGTTAAGCATTTAAAGATATAGCAAAAAATGTGTTTTATAAAATTATTTCTCCTGAAATACAATGTTATTTTGCATAATGTGTTATTTTTATTGTCATTGCATTAAAAGAAAAGGGAGTTCTTGTACATTAACATTTGAGAGGCATACCTCACACAATAAATTATTAAATGAAACAGGTAATCCCTGAATGAATGCGGTGCATTCTAAGTTCTTGTATTTTAGCACAAATAAGACAGCCACATATTTGCACCTGCATGTCCCTAGAGAAACTTGTAATAAAATTTGTAATATGTCTTCTTGGAGCTTTAAATAAGTATTTCAATACGTTAACAAGTACATTTTTACATGAATCTTTTTGGACCCTCTCTCAAGATATGTTTTCTTTTTTACTTGAAGGTACAGTATAGGAAGACATTTATGTTAAACATACAGTTGTTTCTTAAACTCTGCCAATAATTGTATTCATTACCTTTTTATTTGTTTATTAATTATGCTGACATGCTTCATCCGGTCAACAGATCATGACCTTGGTATAGAGAAAGGATTTGAATGCCTCAGTGAGCCATATAGTTGCCCTTTGCAAACTGGTCTAAAAAGAGGCAACTGATGAAGAATGTTCCATGACTCTCATAAATGTTTCAGATTCAAGAGCCGAATTCTCAGTTTGTACTAATAATTTGAACTCAAAGTGACAGGAAACTCTCTGTCAATTCACTTTTTCACCTATGTTATTAGGTTTGTCTGTTAGGTTTGTGTCAAAGTGAGGAGCTTCTAGGACATTTAAACATTTAAAAGGGAAACTCAGAACAAAATATTTCTTTACATAGATAATGTACAACGAGATGCTATATACAGTATTTTAACCCTGATTATGCACTTCAGTACATGATGATACAATAGTTATGTTATTTGGTTTATTATAAAATATCATAAAAAGAACCATAATGTACATCTTTGAAAACAAAAAGGACTTTTCCACTTGATTCAATATACATTTGGTTTTGGGAGAAAATATTTACCCAAAGCTCCTTTATGTTTCCAGTGTATTCCTATCTATAGATCTAAATCCTTGATATAAGAAATTGTCTCATTTCCGAAAATCACTGCTTAAGAGATTTAAAACAGAAGGAATATTGGTGCGGCTACACTCCAGCTGTGTTACTGGATTGTGATTGCTCATGCAATTTAGTCTTTTGGCAAGAATTATGTATCTCTTGCCATGTACAATATGCATTACTATGGCAAGGGAGTTTAGCATTTGTTCCTCTCTTTATATGCTATCTCCTGTGGGCTCAGTTTTGCACAAGCTGTCATATTTAGAAGAAAAATAAATCATGTGTTTTCTCCTTTATTGAAAAAAACTGTATTTACTTTCTGACATGAGCATGGTATAAATATTTGTTATATCGCTTGAAACTGGAAAGAAATAAAATTTACTCTAAGGGGAATACAGTAGATGGATGAGAGGATGGGATCATCCCAGCTAATCTATAAAATATGGCACTCTTTCTTGGATATAGCTCTTACTTTTTCAAACGCCAGAACAATCTTTGTAGTATGCTGTTAGGTTTGTAAAGTATTACATTTTGTAGGAGATGTTGGGTTACCTTGTCACAGATGGCCTTCTGCCTGTTTGTTTATTTTTTGATTGAATAAATAATGACAAAGTAAAATCTGTTATGCATGGATGTCTGATTTATCTAAATTTAATAATCCTCTTTAATAAAATCCCTGTGTGCGTCCAGGTGTCCGTGTGTGGGTGTCTTCTGGTGAAGTGCGCATGCGCGGGGCACGGTGCGACGCGCGATATTACTGTCAGAGAAAGTTAGAGGCGTTTTACGGAAATACAAACCAGTATTACTGCGAGAGGAAATTAAAGGTACACAATACAGTGACGCATATTACAGCCACATACAAGCCAGTATTACTGTCAGAGGAGATTAAAGGCATATTACCGACGCGCACGCCTGTATTACCGGCAGAGAAAATGAAAGGTATATTACAGACGTACAAGCCAGTGGACGTACAAGACGGTATCCTTCAATAAGGGCGCGCACAAAAAGGCGAGCCTCAAGAGGGCAACCTCAATTGGGCACAGCAAATAAAGGCGCGCGTAAATAAAGATCTGCACCTTTGTTGCTCTTCACATATTCCAGAGCAATTTGAACGAAATTATCTACGAACGCCTTTATTCGCCGCGCTCAATTGAGGTCGCCCTTTTGAAGCTCACCTTTTTGTGCGCACCCTTATTAAATAGAGCTGTACAAGACAGTATTACTGTCACAGAAAATTAAAGACACATAATACATGGCGGCAGCCCACAAAGAACGGTCAGCTCAGCAAGTAAACATCAACAAAAGAAAGGCTGAAAGAAAGAAAAATATGACCAACAAAAAGAATGAGGTCAAAGTCCCTTGCGATTTAATATAGACTGTTCCTACTAATGTTTATGCACTACTGTTCTAGCGCCCGTTATTGTAACGGGCTAAATGACTAGTGATAATAATAATTATTATTAGGACTACAGTCGTAGAGTATTGTTAATTATGTTCTTATATATAAAACTATATAATTGTTTTCTACTTTCTTTTTCACATCATTGAATATATGTGTGGAACTGGCACTAAAAAAGGCAGAAAACAGTAACACATTAGGACATGGACAAGAAATGCTGTATATTTCATAGGAACAGCCTGTAGTAACGTTTGAGGGTAAAAAAGGCTACCTAACTCCTAGGAGGGTGCTCAGAGGAATCTACAGTATGGGTAGGCAGCCATTAAAGAGCTTTACTGTGACTATTCTGTGGCCACTAGTCTACCTGGACATTTTTGGGGGATAAGTAGTTGACTGGAAGATTTCCCCAAACTACTGTGGCAGTACAGTGTCCCTATATGCAAGAAGTGAAGTTCTGACACTGGCTCTGGAGCGTACATAACATTTGTGCCACAAAGTATGATTGACTCTTTAAATGGGTTTTGGGGCACAGGGATGCAGAGAGACCAGCAAAATTAGAGGAAGCTCTGGATAGAAAGCTACAGAAGTTTCCAGGAGCATCCTTAACTCCTGAACTGTGTCTAAGAAATGAGATTGAAACAGCTTCAAAATGGAGCTTAAAACTTTCACCTGACCAGATTGTCTTTGATCGTAGAGACGGGTGAAGATTTGAGTAATGGGTCAGTCTGGCCGTTTTGCCATCTTTGGATGACTAGTGGATGATCCACCAATCTACTAGATGTAAAATCCATACAGTCATGCACAATGTGTCAGTAAGGATTTCTTTCCAATTTAGTTTTTTATTTGGATTTCTATATTGATAAGTTTATCGCTCCCTCTTTTTATTTTCTTGTGAATTTTTTCTCCATTTTGATAAAGATTTTGTTGTTCCATTTATAGTTACCATAGCAGAATTTGTGACTCAAATTCTTTGAACACTTCAAGAAACTTTTATCAGTATTAAAAAGAAATATGATATCTATACTTCTTTTCATATATTTCCTCTTTTTTTCTTTTAACCAAACATTATGATATTTTGTCTTAGTTATAGATACTTTTCTGTTGAATTCTAACTGTACTATATTTGCAATTTGTGTTTATCATTTTGACCTCATATATGGAAGTGAGTAAAATAACTGAAGCAAACTAAAATTAATTATTTTGCTGAATCTTCTAGGCAAATGCAATGAATTACCATAAAGAGAAGAGAATGGCTGCAGGAATCAGAAGCAGACGAGACAGGGATTTACTCATGAAGGCAGCAACAAAGCTGTCTTTTTGATATTAAATTTACTGCTTGCTGTTGTTTCAACATTTATATACTGCTGTGAAATTACCACAATACAGCTGAAGGAAAATATGATAAAACACACTACTGTCAGAGGAAACCTTTACTTTTAAATCAAAGCAAGAAGGTAAAGATTTCCTGTGTTAGACAATGCTACAATGCTTGATTTTCACAAGGTATTTATATTATAGATCACAACTAAGAATGAACTCAATAGAAACAATAAAATATTGTGTATCAGTACTGTAAAATAAATGTATATCTGAAGTTACTACATTTCTGAGTTACAGAGTTCCAAATGCCACCGCAGGACACCAGGAAGCGAAACACAATAGAAGAGGGTTAATAATGGTTAATAATTATATTATATTTTTATACAAATACCTAACAATCAGAGATGCTATGTGCACAGCTAATCAGCAGCTCTAATAATGATATGCTAAGCTAAAGTTGTGATATAAATATAAGCAGGCAGATCATTCCACAGCTTTGCAGCCCTACAGCTAAAAGCCTCCCACTGTTACCTTGTTAATTCATGGACTCTTTAGTAGGTCTGTAGCTTAAAAAACGTATTGTGTGTCCAGTTTGTAAAGATAAATTCAAATAGATAAACAGGTTCTTGGCAATTTAAGGCTTTATATGTATGATGGAGAATTTTAAAATTAGCCATAGGCTTAACTGGATGACAATATAAAGGCATAAGAACTGCAGTTATGTGGGCATACCCTTTAGTTCTTGTAATGATTCTTGCAGTAGCATTTTGAAGTAATTGAAAGTTGCACTTAGAATGGTTTAAATAGCCACTGAATAAAGTATTATTTTATATCCTCTGCATGAAAGAATTTCTCATTATCGCTGTTAGGAGCCTTTTCCAATATTATTAAGCTTAGATAGTTCAATAATATGTGTTTTGTCACACACGCGCACATGGGAGGCAGCTAAAGGGTCTAAATATGCGTAATTCCACACCAGACCAGGGGATGGCGGAGTGTGCTGACTCTTTTTCTCACTTTCCTGCAGACCATTCACGGGAGATTCTGCCTGGCCCTGATGATGTCACTTCTGGTTTTGGACCCAATTATGTCACTTCCGATTCCGGTCTCTTGGATGACGTCACCTCTGGTATAGAACCCATGGAAGAAGAGCCTTCTGGTTCCGGCCCTTTTGATCACGTCACATCTGGGTGTGAGCCTATGAAAGAGGACCCTTCCGCTTCCGCCCTTGATGACATCATTTTCTTTTCTGGTCTTTATAGCCGCAATGTTCAACTAACCAATCAGTTTGATCTTGGACTCTAATCTCTGCACATCAGTGCTATAAATTTATCCATTTGCAGCCAGGGAATATTATATGGGTGTCTGCCCCAAACCTTTTTATGACTCTTGTCTCTGTTTTTTGTGACAGTATTTAAAATACATTATGGCCTCAAAGATGTCTACGTTGTGTATTGAATCAATAAAGCTAATGTTTAAAAAGTGACCAATTATTCTGGAAGTGTACACAATTTTTCCACTAAATAACATTTCTGTTTTTTCTTTTTTCAAAGAAATGCAGTTTTCATCCACCTACTCTTTCATTTCACTGACACAATTAATTAAAAACACTATCAGGGAAACATCATTGGGTCTAAATAAAAGATATAGTGGATTTCATCTGCATACAAGTGAAAATGAATATTATGTTTTCTTATGACAGTTCCCAATGGTAGCATTTAAAGTGAAAGTAGTAAAGGTCTGACTAATGAGCCCTTCGGGACACCATATTTACAGTATCTCCTGAATATAATGACAGATTACTGTCGTCACATTTGTATGCTACTAAAATTGATGTGATAAATGGGAACTAGACCATGAAAGAGCAGTGCCCGAGATCCCAACATAATTTTCCAGCCTGTGTAACAGAACAGAATGGTGTCAAAGAGTGTGCATAAATATAACAACTTAATTACAATGGAATATCCTTCACCAAAAGATGTTAGAATGTTATTTATAACACAACGTAGTGTCTTCTGAGTGTCTGGCCATAAACAATCTCCCAAAAATATACTGTGTTTAACAGATGAGTAAAACATTTGTTAAAAGTTCCAGTTTCCACCAGCTGTGTGGGTATATTAACATCCTCAATCAACACTATATGCTCATATTAATCATAAATCAGATAAAATGCTGCCAAATTGGTTATGAGTAAAGAATATGGCCAGGGTTGTCTGTATACTACCTCCTTGACCAGTATGTCATGATTTATTAAGAAATGAAAAACCATTTGGTGCTGCTTCAGTTAAAAGCATAGTATTAGATTTTCTAAGACAGGGGTCAGTAAGAAGACACAAATCAGATTATGTACTTAACATAATATCATTTATCAAACAGCTTTATTTCCAAGAAAGGAAATGTTTAGCAAACAGCATTTTAAACTTCAAAAATGTTTTTGAGCTGGTAGTATAGTAATTTGGATAGTACTGTAGTATATTATAGTACATAGTATAGCACATAAATTACTTGATCTTTTTTCTGGGACCTTTTAATGGCTCCTTGTCTCATTTTGCTTCATATCATCTTATTTTTGATGTTCTTGCTTTTACAGCTCTTGCAGTTCCAAAAGTACTGTAACTGCCAAGTAGTGAATTGCTTCCTGTAAAAGCCCTCTATAATAAATACACAGGCATAATGTGAATTCTCCTATCACAATTCTTGTTAAAAGGCTGATTTTTTTTACTCAGAAGCTTATTCCCACAACTCTTTTTTGTCTTGTTTTATAATTACAAATCTATTACTTCTTCTAGAGATATAGTGTGACATCTTCCAAGTTTGAATTGATTCTTGTCCTGAACCGCATTCTGAAGAGATTTATGCTTTTAATATTTCCTGGTGATATTGCAAGTACTTCTGCCTATAGAAATTTGTACAGAGAAAGGTTTAAACAGGTGTTTAACAGTAAAATGCATGTAACCCAGAGTCAGTTCCTTGGTAAAACATAAATCACATCAGAACCAAAGTGAGACAACTGTAAGTCAGGAGGTTTGCAGAATATCACTTGCACTAAATAAGTTTCTTAATATATTTGGTAGTGTTTTCTGGACAGCATGACATTCATGTAATCAAGGATGGTTTTTGAAGTTGCTGGTAAGTTAAACTATTTACCTTTTTATTTTCTTTTTATTTGTAAACAAAGTTCTTTAGGCTGCCTGAATGTCATGTGTGGAACACAATGCTCTCAGATGTGAATACTGATTCTGTTGGCGCATTAGCAGCTATCTATTTAAACTGGAAATTATTTTAAATTACAGTCATGTGTGTGCCCAATTGTATTGTGTCATCTGTCATTCTGATCCAGGGCAAACCCCACAGTGGGAATGATGCTGAAAGTTTTAGCAAAAGCTGCAGATCAATTTTTTGTTTCTAAAAGCTCAATGTATGTTTGGATATAAATGTAAATTCATTATTTTGTAGTATGCTCTTGCATTTTATTTTCACTAGCTTCTAAGAGTACTTCACATCACTCAGTTTTCTACTGAAAATATACTACTCACAAAGCTTTAAGCTTGACATTCTCAAACTAGTCAGTTTAAAATAAGGCAGTGTAATTTAAAACGTAATGCAGTCAGCAATGTAATTAAATGCATTTCCTGTGTTTTTTTTATTTTAGATTTTTACCATTCATTCAACTCCAGTATTAATACTTTATGTTAAGCTGTTGAAAAGACACCCACTACCTAGTTAGATGTTCTTCCGTTTTGCATGAAAAAAATAAAACTTAGAGAAACAGGATGGACTACAACTTGTATCCCTTTCCAAGCTATTCCATAATACACCATACGAGTGATATTTTGATAACGAAAACGAGAACTAGAACTAAAAATATTGTTTTTTGTTTTACAAGAACAAGAACTGAAATTAAGGCAAATAGAGAAACTAAAACTAAATAAAAATAAAAATTAGTGATATGTGAACGAACTAAAACGAGAAAGAAAATTGAGTAAAAACGAAAAAAAAAAAGCATAGCATTTTTGTTCAGTCCGTTTCAGTCATGCACAGGTGTTGTTTGTTCAGTTACGTTGTGCTGTTCACTATGTGGTGATCTTGTAACTTGGGCTTACAAGAGTCACGTGGCATAACTTCAGTAAAGGACCGTTGTTTGTTTGTTGAGCACATTTGGCTCGTCGGGTTGAAGCAGTAAGCACGTGTGGTTGACGATGGCGAGTTTTGCACAGATATTTGCGGGTAGAAATTGAGTAAGTAACGTGTGAAAATACTTTAATTACAGCGAAGATGATAATAAAAGCAACTATAGTGTGCAAAAAGAAGAAAAGAGTCTCGGAGTTTCAGTGCAGGATCAGCTGGATCAGTACTTAGCGGAAATCCAGCACTTCTCTGGCACCATGACTGCACATCAGGGCAACAGAGTGAAGCTGCAGTCCGCAATACCTATGACGTCAAAAAAAAAAACCCAAAAAACTAATAATGATAACATAAAATAAATGTGTCCACTGGTCTGTGCTATAAATTTGTTTTCTGTATGATTCCAATAATTTTGATAATTTGTATATTCAAAATTTCCTGTTCAAATACAGGGGAGAAACGTGAGATGTTGCACCTTTGAGCCTCACCTCAACTCGGACTACGCTCTCCCTCACACACTGGGTTGATGCATGCAATTGGCGCGTGCCTGTTGCTGTCTCTCTGTATGTCACCAATATAATGTTTGTGCAAATACGTTTATTATACACCCTGACGTTCCACAGTCTGACTAATATCTTTAATGAATGTGTGTGACATATCTAGTCTTGCATGATCGGACATAAAACTGCAGTGAAAAGGCACAAGGCAAGGCAGACGGTACAGTGCCGCTTTGTAGAGGGGCGCATGTGAGCCAAACAGGTACTTGTTTCTGCTGTTCTTCTACGCAGAGGCTCTAGGCGCCAATAAGTTAGTGATATCAGAACGTCGAGTGCACTGCAGCGGTCCATTTATTTTTATTTTTTATTCCGACTGACTGCCAAAATTAAAGATTAAGACTTTTAAAACTAAAGGAAAACAAGAAGGACTTTTATAAGAAAGTGACGGAGATTGTCATGGAAAACGGTAGGCTCATGGAATCCATTTACAAATAAAGGTAAGACCATAAACTGTTTTCAATTTTATAAAAAGTGGGATCAGACTAACAAAAAACATCCAATACTTAAAAACTAAATTTTGACTTTAAAATATTCTTTAGTTTTTCTTATTATCCTTTTATTGAACAGTCTGTGTTAAATTGATTAAAGCATCAGAATTAAAAGCTTTAAAAACAACTAAATATTAAAATGAAGGTCAAAATTGAAATCTGTGTTTTTAGTTCACCACTCTGTACTTTCATTTGTACTGAATAATTATTGCAACGGCAAATTTAGAACACATGGAGGGTGCAGAACAAATGCGCTCTCTCTGCTTCCTCTTGCTGCTATAAATGTAATGTTCTTTCTTAGCCAAGTATGTACCTTACCTATCTGTGTGTAAAGAATGCTGATGAGATATGAAACATAAACAGTGGTCAATGTGCATGCTTCCAGCTGAATAGTGAATAAGCTACACTTTTGGATTCATATATTTGTATATCTGACTGAAGGAGTCAGTACCTCACCAGCTTCAGTACTGACAGCAGAAATTGTCAACATACAGTCTGCTAGCACCAGGACCTCGTCTGTGCACATGCATTACAGGCATTAGTCGAGCGAGTATTTTCACTGTGTGACTATGTGTGCAATGGTCATCATTGCAACATTAAGAAATCTCTCTAAATGCGTGCTTGTTTAAAGCTTAACAGTAATATGCTTACACAGACTGGTTTCTTGGGTTGAAACATTTCAACTTGCTGACTGTACTCATTAGGCCACTTAATCTGTTTGCTCATTGATAGTCAAGTTGTGTTTAACGGCATTATGAACTGTGAGTGTATTTTGTTGACTGAAACATAACTTGCATTGAAATATGTGTAGGCCAGCATTTGTGGTCTTGCAACAGAAAAAAAACCCCTAAAATTATACTAATATTATGTAAAAAGACAAGAACTAAATAAAATAAAAACTAAAATTTTAAACACAGAACTAAATAAAAATAAAAAATTTTGACTCCACTGAAAACTAGAATGAAATAAAAATGAAAATTAATTTTATAAAATAAAATAAAAACTAAAACTATAATTAATATCAGAACAGAAATATCACTGCACCATACATTGTGACAATTTTTAATTATATTGTGATACACGTTTTTGGCCATGTCACCCACCCAAAATAGACTGTTACCTCAATGCACGCATAATTCTGGGTTAGTTACCTGGGTTATCCCACCTTGAATTACCAAGAAACATTTTGTGTTATGGAACCAACTGACCCTCAATTGTAAGGCCAGGCTTATTCAAGCAGTATCATCTTAACAAAGCCACAAACTTATAAGCTTGTTTCAATGGAATACTCCCTGCTCAGTACCTGAAATGGCTCAGCACCGCAGGCACTTTGTGGAGTGGCTTCAGCCATCTGATGACTATTTTATTTATTTATGTTTATCTTTTGTTGCCTCGGTTTTTTCTCTTGTGGCTTATGAAAGAGAAATTAGGATTAGAAACAAAGTTAGAATGCTAGTGAGCATAATGAGTAAAATACAAATACAGTATACATGTGGATAGACATTGCAGATTGTTCTACCTTCCATCATTTTAAAGGTTTTTAGAGTGCAGTTTTATTAAATAACACTTTTTCATTAGCACAGAAAAAGTGATCTATTCTGGGATGTTAAACACCCATTCTTCTTAAGTTTCTTAAAAAGTAAAGCTTAATGATTGCTACTGTATATCTATGTTGAAAGACTGATAAATCAATCTAATTTAACAAGGGTTAATTGATTATCTGAGTCTCTGACTCCGACTCATTGAGGTCAATACCAAATTAAATAGCATCAAAACCTGTAGCTGCAGTGGTCCCATAAGACTAGGTTTGACATAAACTAGTTTATTTAATTAAAAATTATGAAATAACATTAATAGCCAGAAATACAGAGTACAGTTATAGAAATCTGATTGTTAAGGGTGTCATGTGGACAGAGCATGTACTGTACTAAGAAAGCTCACAAAAACATCATGATTTTCTTTCATTTTCTTCTCTTGTATATTATTTTCTATTATTATAATTATTTTTACTTTCTGTCATTGATACGCCCAATAGATGAGGTAGAACAGCATGTATTCCATCATTATGGTCATAAATCTATACTCACTGACAAAGGGCCAATTTACTGTGGCTCACTAACATGACCTGCAGATCTTTATGTTGTCTAGATTTTCTTCCACTTCCCAAAAAAAAGGCTACAGAAATGTGGATAATGTGTGTCACAAGCAGCTGGGGGATAGACCCAGCCGGGATGCCTGGGAGGACCGGGAGGTGGCGTATTTGTCCTCCGGGCCACAAGGGGGCAACCGCCCTGGATCAGGAGAGGACCACGGGAGAAGAGCTAGGAGGCTCAAGCCCATGAGGGCTCGTGGCCACTGCCAGGGGGCGCCCCGAGTCTCAGAGAGCCCGGGAAACATTTACTTCTGCCACACCCGGGAACATGGAGGATGATCCTTCCAGGGACACCCGGAGTGCTTCCGGGTGCTCTCCTGACACTTCTGCCACACTAGGAAGTGTCGTCAGATGGAGCACCTGGAGCCCATCCGGATCATTAAAAGAGGGGCTGCCTCCCTACAATCAGGGAGCTACAGTCAGGAGTGGGAGCAGGACAAGGCTCCTGTGGAGAGAGGAAAGGCAGCCCACGGACAGTCAGAGAGAAACCCGGAGTAGGGGTGACTGGTGCTGTGCTGTGTTTGGACATTAGTAAACGTGTGCTTTTTTATAAAGATGTGGTCTCAGTCTGGTGGTGTTCGGGCATATCTCAAATGTGACTATGTAGGAAACTCTGGAATTCTAAGACATCAGCAGTAAATATTGTATCATGGTTGTGCCCACTTACATTTATTATCACTGTGTTAACATAAAGTGTTAAATAAAATACACTGATTAAATTTAAATACAATAGGTTAATCAAACATTATTTTCAGCTGATATCTAAAGATTCCCAGCAACTATGACTAGAACAGAGAGGGTGTGCTTAAATTAGATTCATAGCAACTATTAAAATATTTGGCAAAAAGTTTCACTCAATTGGTTATGCATCACTAAAAATAACAAACATCTCTGCATTTGACTACACATAGATGCTGCAGAATTTTCTGGCAGTTAAAGAATATATGTATATATAATAACATATTATATATAAAGTATGTGAAATTTCGTTAAATAATATATGTGTGTCAGTAGTTCCAACAAAATACTTGAGCACTTTCAAGTTCAGACTTTTCTTTCTTCACCTTTTTATTCCTCATTTCAAACAACTCATAGAACTGAAGTATAAGATAATGTAACCATTGACCTTTTTTAGTCATAGGGTCTTAGAAAGCTGCAGACATTAATTAACATAATTCTGATTGTTATTTTGTCTGTAATAGTACATGCTACCACATGACAGACACTGAAAATGCTGGTATAGTTAATGGTTCTGAACTTCTACTTGTGGTATCAGAAAAGCAGATTTCTTGATTTGAATTAGATAAAACATTTAATGCAGGGATAATGAAAAAAGTTAAAATAATGTTTGAAAAGCAAAATGTCTTTAAAATACTGTATGCTCTAAATTAAGGCAAACATACATCCATCTATCCATCCATTTTCCAACCCGCTGAATCCAAACACAGGGTCACAGGGGTCTGCTGGAGCCAATCCCAACCAACACAGGGCACAAGGCAGGAACCAATCCCGGGCAGGGTGCCAACCCACTGCAGGACACACACAAACACACCTGGGCCAATTTAGAATCACCAATCCACCTAACCTGCATGTCTTTGGACTGTGGGAGGAAAAGCCCTGCTTATTGCTGTGTTGTTATGGAAACTTTAGTGCAGGAGTCTCCAATACTCCACTACTCCAGAGCTACTGTGGCTGCTAGTTTTCATTCTAACTCTTTTCTTAATTAGTGACCAGTTTTTGCTGCTAATTAAATATTTCCTTTTATTTTAATTGACTTTTCTTGAGACTCTGACCGCTGAATTGATTCTTTTTTCCTTAAACGACACCTAAACATAAATTTGATATGAAGTGAGCCAACAGATGACCAACTAAGTTGGGGCCTCAAACTCCAACCAACTTCAGTTCATTCAGTTTCTTAATTTGTAGCCAATTCTCGTTGCTAATTAAACCTGTTTTTTAATTCCATTGTGCTCATTCTGCCATGGCAGACATTTCCAAAACTTGATTTTCTTTTTTAAGAGTGTTGTCAGAATGTTTTGTGGACCTGAGCAGATCAACATTACTGAGACCTTCACCTTTCTTTATTTTCAGTTATTGTGTGATGGACGCAGGTTGTTGTTTATATGTTGGTTCATTTTGTGTCTTAATATTGTTTGGTTGCTAATTAAAGAAAAAAGAAATAAGGGGCCTGAATCTTAAGTTGTGCATCAATTAAAATTAAGGCAAAGAGGTAATTAGCAGCAAAATCTGGTCATTAATTAAGCAAAGGGTTAGATTGAAAACCTGCAGCCACAGTAGCTTTCCAGGACTGGAGTTGGAGACCCCTGCTTTAGGAGGTTAGCAAAATGCGGCCAATGAATGTAGTGATGGAGCAGTTGAGAGTTGCTTGAAAGACAGCACTGTTGTGAGGTGGGCTTTTGCAAAAGCTTGAAAAGTAGCTGGAAATAGACTGGAGTGAAAGATCTCCTTAAAGGGTCATTAACTTCTAGACTATGCAGGAAACAGACACGTCTTGAGTCCAGTTCTAATCTCAAACCCTTCCAGTGCAGCCTCATGAGTGCAGTAGAATGGTTATATTCCTGACACATGGATATCATGGGAGTCAAAAAAGGTATTACTTTTGTACTTTTTGTAAAAGCTGCACAGACAAGAGGAGGACATAAACTATTGTGCATATTAATTAAAAAAAGGCGGGGCATGTCTATGTACCTTGTAAAACTGACACAAATCAGAAAAAAGGACAGTAAAAGCAACATATTGTGTCCAACATTTTGTTATGTGTGAGCTCAGCTGCATTCTGTCAGTCATGAGTATTGAGCTGTAGGATTCTGTATGAGGAATCCTCATGATTAACAATATCAAACTGTAATAAAGTTTATTCTGTTTGGTATTTCCTTACCTATGCTAACCACATTCTTCTGTGTAAGGCACTTCACTGCTGTTTTGATTGTACATTGGTGAATGGCTAAAGTAGCTGGTATATGTTTTGCCATAACTTCTCCATTTCTGCATTCACTCTTAAGAACTTTCGTTGCTAGAAATATGAAGTAGAAGTCTGCACGGTTTTGATTTTTCAGTCCAGCTCCTAACCTCACCATGATTTCATCTGGCTCTTGGATGGTCCCAATACAATTCCATCCTGTTTCTGCTTACTCCAGCCCACTTTCTCCCACATCCATCTAAGGTTCCATTTTGCTCCGGGCTTCATTATTTGCTTTCCCCCTTTAATACACTTAAATCTAGTTCATAGTTTAAATATGCAGTCTTAAAACAGGGGGAAAACAAGGGGGAAAAATCACATATATGCAAGTAAATCTTTTTATGACTGTTTTTTTTCTGGATATAATCAGAATTGAACTATTGATATTGTTTTAAAAAATATATAAATAGAAAATAACAGATAAAAGGTGACCAGACATCTTCTATTTCCCACGAGTGTCCTCTTTTTTAGACTTAATATTATGGGACTGGTTTTTAAATTCCCAAAAAAATGTCCAGGATTTTGTCTCGACTGTGTAAACAAACAACAAATTTTGTCTGATCCTTGTGTGACATGTACAGTGGTGTGAAAAACTATTTGCCCCCCTTCCTGATTTCTTATTCTTTTGCATGTTTGTCACACAAAATGTTTCTGATCATCAAACACATTTAACCATTAGTCAAATATAACACAAGTAAACACAAAATGCAGTTTGTAAATGGTGGTTTTTATTATTTAGGGAGAAAAAAAAATCCAAACCTACACGGCCCTGTGTGAAAAAGTAATTGCCCCCCTGAACCTAATAACTGGTTGGGCCACCCTTAGCAGCAATAACTGCAATCAAGCGTTTGCGATAACTTGCAATGAGTCTTTTACAGCGCTCTGGAGGAATTTTGGCCCACTCATCTTTGCAAAATTGTTGTAATTCAGCTTTATTTGAGGGTTTTCTAGCATGAACCGCCTTTTTAAGGTCATGCCATAGCATCTCAATTGGATTCAGGTCAGGACTTTGACTAGGCCACTCCAAAGTCTTCATTTTGTTTTTCTTCAGCCATTCAGAGGTGGATTTGCTGGTGTGTTTTGGGTCATTGTCCTGTTGCAGCACCCAAGATCGCTTCAGCTTGAGTTGACGAACAGATGGCCGGACATTCTCCTTCAGGATTTTTTGGTAGACAGTAGAATTCATGGTTCCATCTATCACAGTAAGCCTTCCAGGTCCTGAAGCAGCAAAACAACCCCAGACCATCACACTACCACCACCATATTTTACTGTTGGTATGATGTTCTTTTTCTGAAATGCTGTGTTCCTTTTATGCCAGATGTAACGGGACTTTTGCCTTCCAAAAAGTTCAACTTTTGACTCATCAGTCCACAAGGTATTTTCCCAAAAGTCTTGGCAATCATTGAGATGTTTCTTAGCAAAATTGAGACGAGCCCTAATGTTCTTTTTGCTTAACAGTGGTTTGCGTCTTGGAAATCTGCCATGCAGGCCGTTTTTGCCCAGTCTCTTTCTTATGGTGGAGTCGTGAACACTGACCTTAATTGAGGCAAGTGAGGCCTGCAGTTCTTTAGACGTTGTCCTGGGGGTCTTTAGTGACCTCTCGGATGAGTCGTCTCTGCGCTCTTGGGGTAATTTTGGTCGGCCGGCCACTCCTGGGAAGGTTCACCACTGTTCCATGTTTTTGCCATTTGTGGATAATGGCTCTCACTGTGGTTCGCTGGAGTCCCAAAGCTTTAGAAATGGCTTTATAACCTTTACCAGACTGATAGATCTCAATTACTTCTGTTCTCATTTGTTCCTGAATTTCTTTGGATCTTGGCATGATGTCTAGCTTTTGAGGTGCTTTTGGTCTACTTCTCTGTGTCAGGCAGCTCCTATTTAAGTGATTTCTTGATTGAAACAGGTGTGGCAGTCATCAGGCCTGGGGGTGGCTACGGAAATTGAACTCAGGTGTGATACACCACAGTTAGGTTATTTTTTAACAAGGGGGCAATTACTTTTTCACACAGGGCCATGTAGGTTTGGATTTTTTTTCTCCCTAAATAATGAAAACCACCATTTAAAAACTGCATTTTGTGTTTACTTGTGTTATATTTGACTAATGGTTAAATGTGTTTGATGATCAGAAACATTTTGTGTGACAAACATGCAAAAGAATAAGAAATCAGGAAGGGGGCAAATAGTTTTTCACACCACTGTATATGTTTTGCAGGCAATGTATTTTGTGTGCAGTACATGGTTTGTTTAAAGAAAACCACATAATTAAGTTTGTGGACTGCCCAGAGCCTTGCTACTATTCAACCGCTGATGCGGAACCACCTAGTATTTTTAATCTCCTTGAAGTGTAACACAATTTACCACCCTCTCTTACTAGAAAATATCTTTTTTTAGGAATTAAAGACACTGTTTATTTATGGTTTCAGTCATATCTCAGTAACAGATCCCAGTTTATTCATTTGAAAAATTATAAATCACATTCCCTACTTTTTACTCAAAACTCAACAGCAAAAAACCTGAAATTCTCCTCATGTACTCAAAATCCTCTCTATTAAAATCTGGTAGTGTTAGTATTAGTATTGGTGGTTCTTTTTTTAATTTTATTGGTGGAAAATCAAATTACATACAATGAAGTCAAAGTTATACAATTAAGAAAAGAAATCATGTCAAACTTAACAAAACAATTCAAACCCAACCTGAGACAAAGAAAGGAGAGCTAACATCATGGGCAAAAATAAAAAATAAAACAAAACACAGAGAAGGAAAGTCCTTTTCCCCAATATAAATGCTTATCCAAAATCAAAAATTGTATTTATTAGCAAGAATTTTATATTTTCCAGTTTCAAATATTATAGAACATCAGTTACCCACTGACTTATAAAAGGTGGGTTGGCAATTACAATCAAGTTGTCCTTATCCACTTTAAGCCAGTACTTGTGGTTCTCTAATACCACTTTGTACCCAGGTTAAAGGTTTAAGGGTTATCCTTGACAGTTCTCTTATGCTTTTGAATCTATTTTAATTCTGTACACAGGTTTACCTTGTTATCACCTCCATAACAAAACAGGACAAGACAATATTAGCGACAGCAACCCTCTCGTCGAGCTTGTCTGGGGACACCCCCACGCTCATGCTTGACAGCATTCATTACTTCAAGATTATTGCAATGCCCTTTTGTTTAATATAATTCTAACAAACTACTAAACAGACTTCAGTTGATTCAGAATGCAGCAACCCATTTATTTAGTTATGCTGAAATCTTTGATCGTTAATATATTAACAACCCAATTGTGCTTCATTCACTCAGAATAAGGAACCAATGTAGGAAATATTTTAAGATAAAGAAACTTTTATCTGTGGCACCTCTGCACGAGAACCACCTTTTTCCACCCTCTCAAATGTACAGTTTTTAATGTCGGGAAAACATTTGGGATTAAATCACTTAGAGATCTGTACATAGACAATGTCTTCACATCCTACGAACAATTACACTCCAAATTTAACTTTCCAGCAACACATTTCTTTCACTACCATCAAATTTTTAAACAAAACCTGCCCAATTTTCCTCACCTCCCACCTACCTCTATTCTGGAAAATATATTGATCTTTCTTGACTCAGACAGCATCTCTGTAATAAATAAAAACATTTTAAAGTCTCTCCCTTTCAAAGATCCTAGAGTACAGTGGGAAAAGGATCTCTCACTCAGCATCTCAGAAAAGGAGTGGAAGGTAGCAATGCAAAGAATTCACTCGAGCTCCATATGCACAAAGCATAGATTTATTCAACTTAAAATTATATTTCGAGCACATCTGTCTCGTTCAAAATTGTCCAAAATGTTTCCAGTGCAAGATCTAACCTGCGAACGTTGCAATCGAGCTCCAGCCTCACTGGGCCATATGTTTTGGGCCTGCACCAAATTAACATCATTTTGTACCAAAATCTTTAAATGCCTTTCATACAGCCTTGGTGTCACAATCAGCTATGTTCGGTGTACTTCCAGGTTGACTTAAAGTCAAACAAATTGTGATTGTCTTTACTTCACTATTGGCACGTTGACTTATCTTGCTCAACTGGAAGAATCCTATTCCACCTCTTTTAAGTCAGTGGGTAACTGATGTTATATATTATCTGAAATTGGAAAAAATCACATTCTCACTTAGAGGATCTGTACAAACCTTTTTCAAAACCTGGCAGGATCTAATCAATAATATTTTAGAATAAACATTTAAATTGAAGAAGCAGATTTTCTCCCTCTTTTTATTCTATTTATTTTTACTCATTTATTAATTGATCTATTTACATATTTTTACTATTATTAAAGTTTTACTCTGCTGACCTAGCTCTCTTTCTCATGGGTGGGGGTTCATTTGTTTCAAACCTAGTTTTGTTAAACTTGACTTGCTTTCATAGAATGTTATTTGATTTTAATAAAATCCATAAAATGCTAAAAAAATAAAATAAAATCTTTGATCCCATTTTTCTACAGACTTCATTGTCTGCCATTTTAACACTGGATCAATTATAAGATTTTATTACCTTCATAGAAAGCTCTCCATAACTTGTCCCTGGTCTACTTGTTGTATTTTCTTAAGGGTTATATCCCTTCTTACTTGCTCTGTTCCTGTGAAGTTGGTTTTCTCCTTGTCCCTTCATTCTGACTTTCAACAATGGGAGGACAAGCTATTAACTATGTTGAGATTTGGATCCCACTTCAATTATGGATTAGGTCTTTAGACTTAACTTTATTGTTTAAAAAAACAACTTAAAACTTACCTTTTTTAAATTTGCCTTTTCTGTGTGTTGTACTATTTTTCCTGTTATTTCTATGCAACTGCTAGGCTGTTTCATGTTATATTAAAAGTGTTTAATATTTAGTGTGTTGTTTTACGCATTGTAATGTTTTAAAAGGCACTGATAAATAAAATGTATAGTAACAACAAAAATAATTAAGTCCATTGACACTGTACATGCCCCCAAGATCTGTCTGGGATTGGCAAAGGTTGGCGTATACAGCACTCAAGCATAATTACTGTTTAAACACATCTTGACTATAGGAAGCAGAGTCATCACAAAACATACCATACCATACCATTTTTACTTGTTAAGTGCTTAATAACACAGCATTACAACTGACCGAAGCGCTGTACAGTTAAAACAAGCAAGACTAAAAGCAAAATATTAAAAACAAACATTAAGAGAGAATTAAAACAGAGACACTAAAAACAGGTCAGGGGACCCAATAAAACAGAGAAATAGCAAAAAGCAAGTGGAAATAAGACAGGTTAAGAATTAAAAGCCAATGTGAAGAAGTGCGTTTTTAGGTGTGATTTGAATATGGCGACTGAAGCGGCTTGCCTAACCATTAAAGGTAAGGAGTTCCAGAGCCTAGGTGCACAGACGGAAAAAGCCCTTTCACCACGAGCTTTAAAACGTGCCTTGGGAACGGTTAGGAGCAGCTGATCTGCGGATCTAAGAACACGAGGGGGATTGTAACGATGGAGCAAGACACTCAAGTAGGCAGGGGCTAGACCATTTAGTGCCTTATAGGTTAAGAGGAGTATCTTAAAATCAATTCTGAAGCTAACCGGCAGCCAGTGTAGGGTTTTTAAAATCGGTGTAATGTGTTGGCTTCTGCTGCTTCCAGTTAAAAGCCTTGCAGCCGCATTTTGAACCAATTGGAGTCTAGAAAGAGTGGCTTTACTAATACCATATAGGCAGGAATTAGAATAGTCGAGCCGGGACATAATGAATGCATGGATTAATGATTCCAGGAGGTGGTAAGGCAGAATTGGTTTGAGTTTGGCAATTCGCCTGAGATGGAAAAAGCAGGATTTTACTGTGCTGTTGACTTGAGCATCCATTTTCAGGACCATATCCATTTTGATTCCAAGATTGGAAGCAGAAGAAATTACTGGAATGGGAAGAAAGTCGAGGCCAAGGGGTAGGGTCTGTTTGCGGTCAGGACTAAAAACAATGACCTCGGTTTTTGAATCGTTCAGGTGAAGGAAGTTTACAGCCAGCCAGTCCTTAATGTCAGATAAGCAGTCGAGAAGAGGTTTAGTGGAGTCAGTTGACTTGAGGGAGAAATAAATTTGGCAGTCATCAGCATATAGGTGAAACGAGATTGCATGTTTTCTAAAAATTGCACCTAAAGGCAGGACGTAAATTGAAAAAAGTAGTGGCCCCAAAATGGAACCCTGGGGGACACCACATGGGAGTGGGACTGATTCAGATGAAAAATCGTCTAGCATGACTCTAAGAGTCCTGTTGCAGAAATATGACCTGAACTAGTCGAGGGCTAAGCCAGATACACCAGCCCAGGATTCGAGTCGGGAGATCATGATGTCGTGGTCGATTGTGTTGAAGGCAGCAGATAAATCGAGAAGAACCATAATCACGTAGAGTCCTGAGTCCAATGCCAAAAGGACATCATTTAGGACACGTAAATGCGCGGTTCATATGCTGTGTTGGGGCCTAAAGCCTGACTGAAAAAGGTCCATTACCTGATGGTCCTGTAGGTGATGAATTAATTGCTCATAAACTACTTTTTCGAGTAATTTTGACAGGAAAGGTAGTTTGGAAATTGGATGAAGATTGGAGAAGACGGCAGTGTCAAGATCAGGTTTTTTCACGATTGGATGTACAACTGCGTGTTTGAAAGCACGAGGAACAATAGCCGAAGATAGACTACTAGTTATGATCTTTAAGACATCATATCGAATCACAGGAAAGACATCTTTCAGCAGTCTGGACGGCACCACATTGTCCGGAGAGCCCGAAGGCTTCATTGAGGCGATGATTTTTTCCAGATGGGGGAGCGAAATGGGTTTAAAGCTGGTGAGGGAGCCGTGTACAGGAACGGCTAAATCAACAGAGTCAGAAGAAGAAATGGAGATCTGGGATCTAATGTTCGTGACCTTATCCAGAAAAAACGTAAGGATCTGATTACAAAGAGCGTTGGAGGGAGAAGAGAAAACAGTTGCAGCTGGAGAGAGGACAGCATTCAGTGTTTTGTATAAGACACATTGATTGCCAGAATTTTTTGAGATGATGTCAGTGAAAAAACGGTTCCTTGCACCTCTGACTGCTCTCTGGTATTGAGACCACATGTCTCTCATGCAGTCAAAGGTAACAGTGAGACCATCTTTCCTCCATTTACGTTCTAGCCGCCTACAGTTTTGCCTGATGGAGCGAGTTTGTTCATTTAGCCATGGGTCATGCTTGACTTTGGATTGTCTCCGTTTGAGTGGGGCTACAACATCCATCACAGAACAGCAGGAAGTATAGAAGGTTTGCAATAAAACATCAGCATCCATGGATTCACATGATGTGGAGATTGATGAAAAAGCAGCTGCAAAATCTTCAGCAGCAGAAGGGGAGATGACATGGAAGGGATGGGTAGTGGTGGATTTACCATGCTCAGCAGAGACCAAATCCAAATTAAACAGAAAAGGCAAGTGATCAGAAAAACTGGGAGGCAGAATGTCCAAGTCACTGATTCTGAGACCACGAGAAAGAACCAGGTACAGTGTGTGAGCCTGTCCATGTGTTGGTCCATTCACTAGTTGAGAAAGACCAAAGGAGTCAATAATGTCCAATAATGTCCAGGGCGGAGTGGTGGCTCTGAGGCTAAGGAGCTGCGCTGGTATCCCGAAGGTTGCCGGTTTGAATCCTGCCAAAAAGGCCACTGCTCTGCTGGGCCCTTGAGCAAGGCCCTTAACTTGTAATTGCTCCAGGGGCGCTATACAATGGCTGACCCTGCGCTCTGACCCCAAGGGGTATGCGAAAACTACCAAATTCCTAATACAAGAAATTGTATAAGGCGAAATAAAGAATAAAAAAAAAAAAAAAAAAAACATATAAAAAGAATTCAAATCTAGGAAGGAACAAAAAGATCACTATAACCAGAGGTTTACCTTAAATTCAACTCATGAATAAAGGTAGTATTCTACTGGTGCTAATTATCTTTCAGACCTATACACAGGAAACAAATATTCAAACATGTATTGAATAAGTTCTAAACACAATACTAGCCTCCAAGGGGACACTAAGCTGGTATACTGCATCACACATGGGCACTAGAGGGTCACCTTCCAGGACCACCAAAGGTATGTGGTAAAACCCTGGGGCAAGATGGGACTCTGTCGCTAACTGTCATCTATTCTTTTTCTCACATAGCCTTAAGAAACTGCCCATTGAGGGCAACAAAGCCAAGGATGCTTGTGAAAGATGGCATCTCATTTCGGACCTGATCACAATAGCTAACACTTGAGAGAGAGAGAAATTATGACCTTGAGAGAGCACTGATTCAAGGGAATTGTCCCTAGCCAAGAGCACCCATGAGCTCATATTTTTCATTCCAGTTGGCACTCGAAGCATTTAGCTGTTTCACTGTGTTATCATTCCCCCTGCTACATCTGTCAATGACAAACATGACAAAATGTAATTTGAAACTGTAGTATACTAATTATCTTATATATAAATGTTTATGTGTGAAAGTGTGTGTGTCCTTACCAATTAGCACCTTATGTATGTATTAGCTATATAATCTACCAGTAAAAATATCAGGTAAGAAATGTAATTTATTTTTGTTCTTTTTACAAGGAAATATTCAGTGCCTTCACTGGGCCTATACAGAAACTGTTTTCCAATGAAAATGCCAAGGATAATTAGAAACTACAGTCCTTAATTTATCAGATAATTTTATAATCATTTGGTATTTTAATTGCATATTGAATCTTTGAATGCCATTGAGTCTAACATAAGGCCATACGTTGCATCTTGGCCAGATAATTAGCAAAAACACAGTATTGATGGCATTAGAAAACTGTATGTGCTAGACTCCAGGACATAATCCAATTAATCTCCTGCTGTAATTGTTTATATGCTAAGGGATTTCACAGCAGATTCAAAACTTTAATAAACCCATTTGATATTGCTTACACTTGTGAGTGTGCAGCTACCATTCAGTATTATCACTAAAACAAATTTTACATAATGTGCAAACCTGATAAAATGTAAAATATCAATGATGGTACTTTAGTGGTTAGGCACTTTTTATGTAAGTCAGCTAAACATATGATATATAACCGTTGTGATGGATGGCCGGCTAAATATTCCGGCCCACACCTCCAGGCCGCCAGGTGGAGCCCTCCTAACAGCATGGAGGTTCACCGAATTCCAGCAGGGCCTTATGGACTTTGTAGTTTGTATTCACTACCCTGCTGGATACCTTGGGGACCACCGGGAGTCGCTGTAGGGAGGCTGTCGGACTCTTATGTGCCCTATAACCCGGAAGTGCATCATGATCACATGACAAGAAGAAACGACGTGCTTCCGGGTTGAAGAAACAGACTTTTACCCTGACCCGGAAGTAATGAGAACTTGTGGATTGTGGGACAGGAACACCTCCGGGTCAGGGGGTATAAAAGGACTCTGGCAAAGCCCAGAGATTGAGCTGAGCTGGGAGGAAGGGTGGCAAAGTAGATAGATAGATAGATAGATAGATAGATAGATAGATAGATAGATAGATAGATAGATAGATAGATAGATAGATAGATAGATAGATAGATACTTTATTAATCCCGATGGGAAATTCACATTCTTCAGCAGCAGCATACTGATACAATAAATAATATTAAATTAAAGAATGATAATAATACAGGTGAAAAAAACAGACAATAACTATGTATAATGTTAAATATTAACGTTTACCCCCCCTGGTGGAATTAAAGAGTCGCATAGTTTGGGGGAGGAACGATCTCCTCAATCTGTCTGTGGAGCAGGACAGTGACAGCAGTCTGTCGCTGAAGCTGCTCTTCTTTCTGGAGATGACATTATTTAGTGGATGCAGTGGATTCTCCATAATTGATAGGAGCCTGCTGAGCGCCCTTCGCTCTGCCACAGATGTTAAACTGTCCAGCTCCATGCCAACAATAGAGCCTGCCTTCCTCACCAGTTTGTCCAGGCGTGAGGCGTCTTTCCTCTTAATGCTGCCTCCCCAGCACACCACTGCGTAGAAGAGGGCGCTCGCCACAACTGTTTGATAGAACATCTGCAGCATCTTATTGCAGATGTTGAAGGATGCCAGTCTTCTAAGGAAGTATAACCGGCTTTGTCCTTTCTTGCACAGCGCTTCAGTATTGGCAGTCCAGTCTAATTTATCATCCAGCTGCACTCCCAGATATTTATAGGTCTGCACCATCTGCACACAGTCACCTTTGATGATCACTGGGTCTATGAGGGGTCTGGGCCTCCTAAAATCCACCACCAGCTCCTTGGTTTTGCTGGTGTTCAGGTGTAGGTGGTTTGAGTCGGACCATTTAACAAAGTCATTGATTAGGTCCCTATACTCCTCCTCCAGCCCATTCCTGATACAGCCTACGATAGCAGTGTCATCAGCGAACTTTTGCACATGGCAGGACTCCGAGTTGTATTGGAAGTCTGATGTATATAGGCTGAACAGGACCGGAGAAAGTACAGTCCCTTGTGGCGCTCCTGTGTTGCTGACCACAATGTCAGACGTGCAGTTCCCAAGACGCACATACTGAGGTCTGTCTTTAAGATAGTCCACGATCCATGCCACTAGGTATGAATCTAATCCCATCTCTGTCAGCTTGTCCCTAAGGAGCAGAGGTTGGATTGTGTTGAAGGCGCTAGAGAAGTCTAGAAACATAATTCTTACAGCACCACTGCCTCTGTCCAAGTGAGAGAGGGATCGGTGTAGCATATAGATGATGGCATCTTCCGCTCCCACCTTCTCCTGATATGCAAACTGCAGAGGGTCAAGGGCGTGTTGAACCTGTGGCCTAAGGTGGTGAAGCAGCAGCCTCTCCATGGTCTTCATCACATGTGATGTCAGAGCAACAGGCCGAAAGTCATTCAGCTCACTAGGACGTGATACCTTTGGGACTGGGGTGATACAAGATGTTTTCCAAAGCCTCGGGACTCTCCCCTGTTCCAGGCTCAGGTTGAAGATGCGCTGTAGAGGACCCCCCAGCTCCAATGCACAGACCTTCAGCAGTCGTGGCGATACTCCATCTGGACCCGCTGCTTTGCTGGCACGAAGTCTCCTCAGCTCTCTGCTCACTTGCGCTGTTGTTATTATGGGTGGGGATGTTTTTCCTATGCTGGTATCAGCAGAAGTATGTGTGGAGGGTGCAGTACTCCAAGGTGAGAGTGAGAGTGGGTTAGGGTGGTCAAACCTGTTAAAAAAGTTGTTCATTTGGTTTGCTCTCTTCACGTCTCTCTCAATGGTGGTACCCCGCTTCGAGCTGCAGCCAGTGATGATCTTCATCCCATCCCACACTTCCTTCATGCTGTTATTCTGCAACTTCTGCTCCAGCTTTCTCCTGTACTGCTCCTTCGCCGCCCTGAGTTGGACTCGGAGTTCCTTCTGCACGCGCTTGAGCTCATGCTGATCACCGTCTTTAAAAGCCCTTTTCTTCTGATTCAAAAGGCCCTTGATGTCACTTGTAATCCATGGCTTGTTGTTAGCATAGCAGCGTACTGTTCTTACTGGAACTACAATGTCCATACAGAAGTTGATGTAGTCAGTAGTGCAGTCAACAACTTCCTCAATGTTCTCATTATGAGATCCCTGCAGGATATCCCAGTCTGTAGTTCCAAAAAGTTCTCTCAGAGTATTCTCAGCCTCTGGGGTCCACTTCCTGAATGATCGTGTGGTTACAGGTAGGACTCTAACTTTTGGTTTATAGTGAGGCTGAAGCTGAACCAGGTTATGATCTGCTTTCCCAAGCGCAGGCAGCGGGGTGGCGCTGTATGCGTCTTTAACGTTTGCATACAGTAAATCAATAGTTTTATTTCCCCGGGTGTTACAGTCCACATACTGGGAGAATGCAGGCAATGTTTTGTCCAGCGTCACATGGTTAAAGTCTCCAGCGATTAGCACAAGCGCCTCAGGGTGCTGCGTTTGTAACTTAGCAACAGCGGAATGGATGATGTCACTCGCTGACTCCACGTCTGCCCGAGGAGGAATGTATACAATAACAACAATGACATGTCCAAACTCTCTGGGCAAATAGTAGGGACGTAAACTTACGGCCAACAGTTCGATATCCCTGCAGCAAGTGGAGATTTTGACGTTAACATGTCCAGAGTGACACCACCGTGTATTAACATAGAGAGCGAGTCCTCCTCCTTTGTGCTTACCACAGGTACTTGCATCTCTGTCCGCTCTAACTGTGCTAAACCCGGATAGCTCCACGTTGGCATCTGGGATGGTGTTATTTAGCCACGTTTCGCAGAAACACAACAAACTGCATTCTCTGTAGGTCCTTACATTTTTCACCAGCGCAGCCAGTTCGTCGATCTTATTTGAGATTGAGTTTACATTCCCCAGAATCACAGAAGGCACCGAAGGCTTGAAACGCCACTTTCTCGCAAGCCGCTTCTTTTTTAGCTTAGTGCCGGCTCTGCTGCCACGATACCGCCTTCTTACCTCGTCGGGTAAATATGGAACCACACCGATACTGGCATTTGTTCTCAGCGCCCGAAGTTGAGTACTTGAATAGGCGAGTCTCGGCGTGTTAAAATCCATGCCCACGTTGTAAAAGTAAGTGTGTCCAGGGAAGGAATCCACATAAAATAAAGTGGTAGGAGTGATCAATAAATAAAAATAGAAAAATAAAAGTAGAAAAGTACACATACATATACAGTCATACACGGAGCTGCTGAAAAGGCTGCCACTCACGGCGGCGCCGGATGCTAATGAGTATCTGGAAGAGGAGGAGTGATTATTGTATTGGATTATCGATTATTGATTGTTGTATGTGTAGTGTGGAGTGGAGGGTGCTTAATGCACAGTATTATTATAAAAATAAAAAGTCTTGGACTTTTACCTGGTGTTTGGCGTACTACCTGAGGGTTCGAGAGGTCGATAACAGCCTCAACTGTTACACCGTGTATTTAGTAATCAAAACTTATAATGGCAGAACACAAAAGTCCAAATTAAAAAGACATAAAAACAAACTCCATAGTCCATCAACGCCTCCTTTCATGGGTGCTCTTCTATTCCCTAATAGTCCAGTTCCCCAAAATTACCATCTCACTCATCTCTTTGCCCTTTTCTTTCTTCCTTCTACTGGTTGAACCCATGCTCAGAACCACCTCCTGTCTACAAACTTAATGGTGCTCTGATACAGAGTTACCTTTACAGAATATTTTGGGATTATAGCTCAGTTTATTAGATCTCAAAGTCACCAAGCCATGGTACTCTCTTTTGGGTCCTCAGTCTGTTGCACTCCTAAAAGTAGTTCTATCATAAAGAGGCCAGGACTATAAAAATAAGCTACCAAGCCCACTAACAGCCCACTCAGGGACTGTGCTTCCTCTTAGCTGCCTTTAGAAATTGCTTTGCCTTCTTCCATATCCTTTGCTGGCCTTTTAAACCTGAGTACCAGGGCACCAAATCCTCTCATTCTTTATACTGCTTTCAGTGTGAAGAGAAATTCCCTAACAAATTGTCATGACTCATGTTTTCTATTGGCATGATTGTAATTATCAAATTTTGTACATGCTCATGTTGTATTTTAGGGATAGAAACACCTGAGAGCTCAGTTTGTAAATTCAGAAATGCTACTTTCTACAATCAGATACCACAATTCTCCACCACCTCCACAATTACTGTCTGCCTCCTATTTACTACTAACAGGCTTACTTCTTGTATATTTCCATGCTGTATTCATGAATAATCCTAGGCAGAGCCATATTTGCAGTCCTGTGCTTGTACCACTTGCACAAAGAAACAGCAGTTTTCAGAGGGAAAACAAAATCAGGAGATGACACAGATCTGAATTCAAGCAAGGATCATATCCAGTGTGGCAAAAGGCGCTATATTGCGCCCGACCCGACACAGACTCACACTGAGGCACGTGTAAAAGCACAAGTATCTTTTATTTTTCTTCATCTGTGGGGCACGTCTTCCCCGTGAACCCCACAGGCAATACACAGTCCCAGGCACTTAAGCAAAACACACAATCCTCCACCTTGGCACCACCACTCCTCCCAGGCAACCTCTTCCTCCTGATTCTGGCTACTGAGTGGTGGATGCTGGCCCTTTTTATAGCCCACCCGGAAGTGCTCCAGGTGCTTGATCACCTGTTGCTAATTGCACTTCCGGGCGGGGCTGTAGAGGTGTCCACAATGGCTCTGGGATCCATGCAGCACCCCCTGGCGGCCACCCCAGATCCCCACAGGGTTGTGGAGAACTCCATCTCTAATGGAGCCCTGCGGGAAACTGAGGCACCATCATCACCCAGGGAGGCTGCCACCAAGCGTCCCGGGGGAGGTACTGAGGAGCCCATGGCTGATCCCCTGGAAAATATGCAGCAGGGCGTCCCGGCCGGGCATGGGACCCGGCTGCCCGTTACACCAGGAAGATTAATATTAATTAAACAAACATAAGGAATTCTATCTAGAATCATAGTCAAAGAACCCAGCATTAAGTCATAAAAAAGGGTACATGTAACCTGTGCCAAAAAACCTGAGATGGTATTTGCACTCAAAGGGTAGAAGAACATTGTCCCAACCAGTAACTCAAACTAACAATGAGAAAGATACTAAAGATTTTTTTACTTATGAATCCAAATCTTGGATAACCATGAACTGTAAGACAGTTGACATTTATGCCATTGTGGTACTTACATAATGCGTCACAAAGTCACAGTTGTTAAGCCTATTGAGAAAGAATAATTTGAATTAAGCCAATTGAACAAAATGTAACCCAATACAGACACTAAGCTGTAAGAGTGTATTCTTGTAAGACAAATGTACTAAACTAACTTTTAAGGTAGCTTTTGATATTGTATAATCAATTATTATGTGTGATGATCATTATGTGCAAAATGTAAGCTATAATAAGAATGTTCTGTGCATTAACCAACAGTATAACAGTAATCCTTTTATAAGCTGAGAAAAGATTCTTAAATTGTAACTGCCACATAGCCGTTGAAGTGTTGTAACCCTGATGGTGCAGAAGAATAGGGAAGTACATGTTTTGCAAAGTGCTGTCTCTGTAAAACTAGCCATAGCTGAATTGCTTAGCCTAAGTTGGATGGGGAACCTGGGATTTTGGGTAGGCTGACGGTTCCTCTTATCTAAAAGACTACTGTGTATTTCTGCACGTACTGATTTAATGTGTCATCTTAAGCTACTTGCAAACTCTGCATGACCTAAAATTGAACTGACATACTTCCTCTTTTTATTTTCGTAAATGAACTTGGGTATAAAGGAAGTCTCTCCTTCCTGCTAGCAGGCTTGCGGTCTGTAGCTAATTGAGCTGGTAGGGGCTGCAGCCTTTCTTCTCACCAAGAATAAAGAAATTGCTTTTTACTTTAAATTGGTGTTTGTCTCCTGTCGTTGTCCGGCATTCAGCGACCACACTATCAATGGCATAGTGTAAAAACATAAAATGATGTAATTGAACAAAATGTATGTGTGTACAGAAAATAGGACAAAATGATGAAACTTGTTTGTGTTTTGCGTACGTGACAAGAAGCATGTATACTTTCTGGAAGTTTTCTTTTGATGATGTGTGTGACAAGAAAATATACCTTTAGGGTAATGACTTTACAAAATTGGAAAAATACAATGAGTCAGGACGCTATTTTTATTGCTTACGTGGTCAACGATCAGGAGATTAGAAAGGTATAAAAGAACAAGGACATCTGCGCTCGAGGCAGATGAAGCGCGGTGTCCTAGGACTGTGTTTCTCTGACATTTTACCCTTGCCTGGTATGTATCAATAAAAGGTTTTGACTAATTTTAATTTTCTTCTCTGTCTTCAGTCACAAAAGTGTCCACAGTTTTTGGCGCCCGGACGTGGGGCAAGAGACGGCTGGTCGACTCCTCCAGCGAGACCATTTCAGTGATCCGTCTTACCAGCGGACTGCCGTCAACTTGAGCTCCGGCAGCAGAGCATGCAGCTCCGGCAAAAGTTAGGACTGCCCTGTCCTGAAACAGTTCTTGCGTGAGGAGCCCCTGGTCTCCTCTTTGCTACATCCACGGTGACTGAACGGATTTCCAGACAGAGCTTGCACACTTCCAGGCTGGGGTAAGCACCGGGGGATTTCCGAACATTTTTTATTTTCTAAATAACGGGAGGGCGAGTTTCCTGTTGACCGTCTAGTCATACTCATATCTCAACGGGTTGCTTAAGGTGATGGAGACTTGACCCAAGCAGTTTGACGCATACGAAAGGTCTGACGAAAGGATACTGGCCTCACCCATATCCTAGACTCGGCTGGACGTATTGATGTAGTATTCTGCTGAACCGAATCGGACACGAAGTCACCTGAGCTGGAATCCGGGGATGTGAGCGGACAGGCTAACGGGACGAGTAACGGGGTGGTATGGAAATATAAACCGAAAAGAGCACAGATTGCAGGATTGCTGTTAGGAAGGAATAAATAAATCTACATACGGAATAAGCAACAATACCGTGTTCTCCTGGGAACTGGAACAGGACCGATAGTTAGGTGTCCCCCCTTGGAACTAAGAAGGGAACAGTAAGGGAATAGTGAGTGGCACACTTAATACCTCGCTGATTCATACGTACACAAGGGATTAGGCGAATCAGTATATAGTTGGAAAATTAAATACAGAACCCGGGAGGGCAAGGGAACATAATGGGATCACTAACAGTAAGCCTGTTAATCGCCGCACAGGGGGATCAAAATCATTAATGCTGGAAGAATTATTTTCGGAGGATCAACAGACGCCCCGTAAAAATGGGTCTCCTAGAAAATTTATAGAAAAGAAGACAGGTTTAGATTTATCCTATTATTTTTTTCCCCTCCTCAGAACCAACCTCAGACACCTCTATTATCCCCTCCTCTATCCCCCATTCCGACTGCCCCCCCCTGCACTACAACTAGCAGAAGTTTCCCCTGATGATTCCCCAGGCACAGATCACTATGACCCCTCAACCCATCGTGATGACCCACCCTGTACTAGACAAACCCCCGTCTCCAAATGCACCAGAAGTCAAACCTCCACTCACAAACCAGCTCCAACTTTTTTCTCTTCTAATCCTTCACCTTCACTTACTTGCCCTTTAATAGAAGTTCCCAATCCCCATTATAACCCTGCCCATCCAGCTGGACCCCAAAATCCCACAACAGTTATGATAAATCGGAATTGGGACATCCAAGAATTAAAAGATGTCGTGAATGCACTTCCAGATCCAAAAGAAGTAGGAGGACTAAAATTTGTTGAACAACTTGATCAGTTAGATAGCATGTATAAGCCTAATGCTGCTGAATGGACCCAGGTACTTCGTCGAAAGCTTGGGACCACATGGGCCACTGTTAGCAGGGGTGTCCGCAATGACGTTCCATGGGTATGGAACCCAGCTTTAACTCGAGGACAGGGGATAGGTGGAGAAGGCGAATTTAACCCACAATGGGAGGCGTTGAGATTTCTGCTGCAAAACAAAAGAGAGACGAAACGGTTGATGAATGGGCACATAGGATTCAAGACCTTATGGCTAATCACTCGGGCTTGGGAAATGTTGATGACCGCACCCGAGCTGCAGTTCCACCTTTTGTTTCCGGTTTGCGCTTTGATATACAAAACAAGGTCCGCACTTCCTGTATTGAGTGGGAAAGTGCCACGTTTGATGAAGTCAAACGACATGCTGAACATGCCGAAAAACAAACTAAGCAGAAGGAATCGGACTCTCATGCCAAATTATTGGCAGCACAGATGAACTATTATACCAGGAATGCTCCTGACCAAGGTCGAGGATATGGCTTTAGAGGAAGGGGACGAGGACGAGGAAGAGGACGAGGTGGTTTTAGAGCTCCTCCTGTTGACCACACTAAGAATCCTTTTATTCCCTCTCCCTTTAATCCCAATGTTAATTCCTACTCTTGCTACGCTTGTGGTGAAACTGGACATTTTCGTCGGGAGTGCCCTCACAGACAGCAACAGCCCCCACCTCCCCTTATTCCACCTGTTTCTTCTGACACCCCTGACCAACAATACTGGCCATAGGAAAACGCAGGGACCTCCAGCCACTCTTTTCAACTACCTTTGCTCACCCATAATTCAGAGACTGATCCTTTACTGACATTGTTCGTTGATGGCACTGAGACTGTTTTCTTAATCGACACTGGTGCCACTCGCTCGCTGGCAAAGGTCCCTACCTCGAACGAAACTGTTACTGTGCTTACTGCTTCTGGACAACCTCACCTTCTTCAAGTGTCAAAACCTCTTCAAGTCCAGTCACGTCCTGGCGGACATACCTTGTTCAACCCCAAAGTTGTTGTGTCAAATTACCCCTTACCCCAAACCCTCTTTTGCAGCATGGACTTTAGATATTTCCCCACACACCATTCTCCTCAAAGCCCTACACTTTTTTTTCCCCTTGTCTTTTTCCCAATTTACAGGCCCATGACATTTTACACTGTACTGCCCAATACTTCCCTATAGAAGTAGACACTACCTGGCTAGAATCTTTCCTTACTTCTGGTTTTTGCCCCGAAACCCTTCACATCTACTGTGTTTTTATTTCATCCACAAAGGCAGCTGTTTCTGTTCATTTTACATGCTCACAGCACATATACACTGTTAAATGGGGGGAAATAGGACCATGGGTGGTAAGATGCCTTGAAAGAACAGACTGGTTACAAGTTACTCCAGGTATTTTTGATACTCCTGACCATTTAATAACTAAAGTAGTGTTTCAAAGGATAGCCCATTGTGAGCCCCTGGTGATCCACCCGAAATCCTCCTTCCGCCCGCACCGTGCCCAATATCCTTTGTCTCCCGAAGCAGAGGCTGGCATCTCCGCCGTACATCCCGATCTCGTCAAACGCGGTACCGCCGTTAGACATGGACCGTCATGCCTCAGGGATACAGAGAAGCCCTTTGTGTTTATGGTTAAGCTCTTGCCCAAAATTTTAGACGGCGTTTGGCCGGAAAGAGGTATGTAGATGGAAATGATATGTAGCGCTACGGAAGAAGATTGTACAATAGATACCCAGAAATTGTTGCTGTTTCTGTGGGAAAATGGCCATAAAGTTTCTAAAGTTAAGCTGCAGCTAATCAAAACAACTGTAAAATATCTAGGTCATGACATTACGTATGGAACAAGAGCTCTCTCTAGCGATCGCATTACAGCCACTACAGACAGTGGGTTCTAAATTTTACTGAAAGAGCACAGCCGTTGCAACAACTGGCTGAGAAGGCTCTCTGTAACCTCAAAACTACTCTTTTATCTGCGCCCGCGCTAGGTTTGCCTGATCATTCTCGTCCATTCACTTTGTTCGTGGACGAAAAGCAGGGATTTATGAATGCAGTACTGACGCAACAACATGGAGATAAACAAAGACCGGTGGCTTATTTTTCTAAAAAAAAACTGGATCCAGTGGCCGCAGCACTTCCTCCGTGTCTTCGTGCTGTGGCTGTAACAACAGAAGCTGTATTAGCAAGCACGGATGTAGTTCTCATGAGCCCACTAACAGTTAAAGTGCCTTACGCTGTACATTCTATCCTAGTACAAGCCAAAACTTCACATCTCAACTAGTTACGCAGTGGTCCAAGGGGACCGCCTGCTGGAAGCAAATCGAATTTCATCAAGCTTAAGTGCACAAACAGCTGAACTCGTAGCACTCACTCGAGCATGTCAGCTGTCCGAAGGGAAGATCGTAACAATTTATACAGATTCCAGGTATGCTTTTGGAGTCTGCCATGATCATGGAGCACTATGGAAACTAAGGGGATTTAAGACCAGTACTGGCAAACCCATCCAACATCAGAAATTGATCGAATCCCTTTTAGAAGCCATAACCAAACCATCGAAGCTAGCGATTGTTAAATGATAGCTCACACAGGATCCTGTTAGCAAAGGAAATGAATTAGCTGACCACTTTGCTAAAGAGGCTGCATATAATAACACACCAATTTCTTTATTCCAACAGAGAAATGACCAGGACCCTGATAATCAAATTATTTCTTTACAGAGTGCAGCCACGGATATCGAAAGGAGAAAATGGTCCAAAGAAGGGTCCCTCTCTGATGGAGTCTGGACTCATAAACACACTAACAAACCTTTTCTCCCAAAAGCCTCTTTCCCAGGAATGGCAAAAATCGCCCATGGCCTCGATCACGCAGGAAGAGATGCCATGGTTCGAGATGTTGAAAAACATTGGAAGCTGTAGGTTTCTCTACATATGCAGAGCAATTTTGCAGATGCTGTGCAATATGTCAAAAGTTTAATGTGGGAAAAGGTACCCAGGTAAGTCCCGCCGTTACCCCTAATCCAATGGGTCCGTTTGAACACCTCCAAATGGATTTCATTGAACTAACCCCGTCTAAAGGGTACCGATATTGTCTTGTGATTGTCGATGTGTTCTCCCGATGAATAGAGGCTTTCCCTTCAAAACACAGCGATGCCAAAACAGTAGCTAAAGCACTAATTAAAGAGATTATTCCAAGATGGGGTATCCCTCAAAAGTTACAAACAGATAATGGCACTCATTTTGTGAACTCCATTATAAATGAATTAACCACCTGGCTATTGTAAATACCATCCCCAAAGCGGAGGCATCGTAGAACGATGCAATGGCACTTTAAAAGCTAAACTCGCAAAAATTTTGTGAACAAACTAATTTATCATGGCCGGATGCACTACCCTTAGCTTTAATGGGACTAAGGGGACGGACACACCGACAACTGGGACTATCGCCGTTTGAGATTCTGACCGGACGTCCCATGCCCATTGGCATGGTTGTAATGTGAATTTGCATACTGTGGACAATGATCTTCTCTCTAGTCTTACAGGTTTGCGAACCTCGTTGAAGGAAATCCACCAGCAGGTTAATCAAGCCTGGAGGACCAGTCCCCTTTCCAAGGATTTACCAATTCCTTTGGGCACCTGGATCCTGGTTCGAGATACTCGAAGGACACACTGGCATCAGCCTAGGTGGAGAGGATCATTCCAAATTTTTCTATCCACATCACACGCCGTGAAAGTTGAAGGACTGCCTGCCTGGATTCACGCCTCACATTGCAAGAGATGGCACCCTTGATTGCTGTGCTACTATGTTTTTCTTTTCCCTTGTCTACTGCCCTGGTCACCTTGACTTTCCCGTTAGGAATTACCACATCAGTGCAGTTTGATTTCTGCTCTATTATCAACTGTGGGACTGGTCGACAAGCCCAATGACTTGGCAAAATCGTCTAGCCCTGGACATGTTACTTGCGGAAAAGGGAGGTGTCTGTGCTATGTTTGGTGATGCTTGTTGTACATATATTCCAAATAATACCGCGCCAGATGGATCAATAACTCGTGCATTGGCAGGCCTCACTGCTCTCTCTAAAGAACTTTCCACTAATTCTGGCATTACAAATCCCTGGGATCAGTGGTTTGCATCCTCCTTCGGATCTTGGGGACAATGGATAAGATCTGTTTTCATTTCTTTGGTTGTGGCATTTTGCCTCCTCCTCCTGGTTGGTTGTTGTATTATCCCTTTGTTTCGCTATATAATATCTAAGTACTTTACCGCCTCTTTGGAAAGGGCATATATGCTACATGAGGAGCGCATGTCTCGTATAGCTTCTTCCATTTTCTCTCCCCCTTCCCCTTCATCAACCATTTCAAGATAGAATTATATTGCCCACATCATTTTGTTCAAAAAGGGAGGAGTGTAAAAACATAAAATGATGTAATTGAACAAAATGTATGTGTGTACAGAAAATAGGACAAAATGATGAAACTTGTTTGTGTTTTGCGTACGTGACAAGAAGCATGTATACTTTCTGGAAGTTTTCTTTTGATGATGTGTGTGACAAGAAAATATACCTTTAGGGTAATGACTTTACAAAATTGGAAAAATACAATGAGTCAGGACGCTATTTTTATTGCTTACGTGGTCAACGATCAGGAGATTAGAAAGGTATAAAAGAACAAGGACATCTGCGCTCGAGGCAGATGAAGCGCGGTGTCCTAGGACTGTGTTTCTCTGACATTTTACCCTTGCCTGGTATGTATCAATAAAAGGTTTTGACTAATTTTAATTTTCTTCTCTGTCTTCAGTCACAAAAGTGTCCACAATAGCAACCATCAACAAAACTATCCCAGAATGGTGGTGCCTAAAAGGAGACTGACATAGCACTGTAAGAGAATGGGAACCATATTCAACCCTGGTAAAAGCACATGAGAATAAAAATGAAGACTGTTCAGTGAGGAGTTTTACGCACTCTTTGTACTGAATTGTGTGTCATTGTCTGAGATGGCGAATGAGATTTGAATGAATGTTAGCTTTGGTAGTGATCATTTTTATGCATAGCCTGTATATGACCATTGTTCCTCATCTGACCTTGCTGTAGAAGAAAACTTTGCTCTATTTTCAAAGAAGTCATTCACGGAGACCAGATGAAAATGCAGAACAGAAATATGCATAAATGTCTTTGTCTATAGAGTGAGCAATTAATCATACAATTCTTTTATGCTTTTCTGCTACCATTACTAAAACATCATATCATCTGAATCTTAACATGCATAGCTTTATTATTTCATCCAATCATCTTGTGCCATCAGTATTTTCAAACTCTTTTCAACTCCCCCATTTACCTGAATGCTGCCTCGTAAATAGGGGGATCTGTGGATTCTTCAATTAATCTTGGTACAACTTCAAAGGAGGAGAGTTTGGGCCTTCCCACTAGTTTATCCTCGCTTTCTAGAGGGGTGTTTGTTACTCATTTTCCTCATTCTAAACTTGGAAAATCAAGCTTTAAGCCATGTTTAGTTAACCCTTTAGTTACAGTCAGTTCTTTTCCTTATGTTTTAATAATTCATTGTTACAACTTTATTTAGGTATTGTGAAAGGCACTATATAGGCACCCGACCCGACACAGATTGGACATGGAGGCACACATAAAATAAAACAACTATTTATTTTTCTTCACCTGTGGACGCACATCTTCCCTGTGTCCCACAGGCAGTACACAGTCCCAAGCACAGCACACACCAAAACACCAATAAACTAAAGTGTTATCCTCCACTTCTCCTAGGTAGCTTCATCCTGCTCCTCCCAACTCTGGCTCCTGAGTGGTGGTCGCTGGCTCCTTTTATTAGGCACCCGGAAGTACTCCAGATGCTTGATTGCCGACACCCAGCACCACTTCCGAGTGTGGCGAAACTACAGCCCAGATGGGCCCAGCAGCTCCCACTGAAGCACCCCCTGGCGGCACCTGTGGAACTCAACAGGGCTACACCAAACTCCAACTCCCATGAAGCCCTGCAGGAGTCCGAGGCACCACTGCAACCCAGGGAGGCTGCCATCTAGCGTCCAGGGGGAGGTATTGGGTCTCCCATGCTTGCTCCCCCAGAACATATGCTATAGGGGTGTCCCGGCCGGGTATGGACCCTGGCCGTCTGCCACAGTATACACTGTAATAATTTGTAAATGATTATATATTAACTAAAAATTCCATAACCCTTTGAAGCCAAACAATCTCCATACAGTAGATCCCTGGGTGCCCTTTTTACAGATAATATCCTCACTTGTTCCGTCCTCCTCTAGACTAACTTTATCAGCTTTGCCATCTGGTTTTCTCTCATCACTATGCTCCATTTCTATCAAATGAGCTCAGATGTGTGAGTGGCAAATCGTGAAACTTACTTACAAACAGACCCTCCAATAAGCAAAAGAAGATGACTTGAGCTTCATTCATTCAAACGAGAATTTATATGGATGTATGATAGGTAATTTTAATAGCAAGGCCAATCATACTCTCTTAGCCACGGTATTAGGGTATTAGGGTGATCAAGTGCAAACACTCAAACAAGAGTGATAAGTTGTACATACTGCACTGTCGGCTCAAAAAAAAAATTGATAAGGCAATACATCTTCTGCAAATTATCGTCCAGCCCCACTATATATATAAAATGACAAAATGTCAGAAGTCCATGTTCAGGTATAAAGTCATTCAGCTTCCACAAGAGGGCTTCAATATTCAATGAACAAAGGCAACAATAAGCAAAAAGGAAGTGGGACATAAAGGCTCGCATATCAGGTGAAAAGAGGTTCCTAAATACAGAACATAATCGAAACAGATGGACTTACCATTGTACCATGGTGCCGTTTTAATAAATGGCCATTTCATTTTACTAGTATTACACTAAAATGCACTATACTTCTGTCTCATTATCTGTCACTTCTGTGTGGTGTCTCTCTTTTTGGCAGCAACTTGCGTGTTTTTTGTTTGCAGGCACAATGATAACTGAATAGACAATCATGCATGTATCATGCAACTCCTCACATTCTGAAAAAAACATATTTCGAGCTAATGGTCTCATGCAAAGCTAACTCTTTCTATCATAATTATGAGACATCATTTTCAAACTATAATCATTGTCCGCAATTGTTAAAGGATAACAAATATGATTTTTTTACACACTTATTACTCATGATTTAATAAACCATGCATTTGCATCAAGACAAGCAACACTTTTGAAAGTATTGTCAGGCAGACCTTTTATTTTGATTTAGAGTGATTCCTAAATCAATCTGTCTATCCAATTCAGGACTGTGTTGGATGAATGCCAGTGCAACACAGGCACCAACCCTGGATGGAGTGCCAGTCCATCTCTGGACACCCAGATATCCTCTGAACGAACCTGTTGTGTAAGCATTAGAGAGGTGATCACATAAGTCAAATGAATGATAAATCTACAAAATAAAGAATTTTAAAGATCGGCTATATAAGTCACAACATGATATTTATTATTTTTCACAGATTTTTCAGATTCAAGCACAATGGTAAAGATGTTGTACGGTATAATGTCTTTCAAAGAAAATGAAATTCTCAATTTGAAAAGAATGTCTTCATTTCCATTTGAAAATGGTGATTTTCTTTCAAGATATCACAATTTTCTTTTCACAATATCTGAAATATATTTTAATGCAGGAAGTAATTTCAAGATATCAGAACACCAAGATACAATTAAAGATATGTTTAATGCATTTTAAGAAATCTCAAAATAACTTCCTGTGCATTTTAGAATGTCTTGTCTAGATAATAAATTAATTTTAAAATCTTAAAATGCATTCTAAATCAATTTAAGATATCTTGAAAAGACAGTTTCTGAGATATATGAAAATGTCTTTAAGATATATTTAAATGGATCTGAGACATCATCAAACATTTTGCAGATATCTTAAAATGTAAAGAAAATTATTTTGTTGTGTCTTGTTTAAGGTAGCTGAGAAGCTGAACTACATTTTATTACTGTATATAAAAAGTTTACTTTGAGATATACAGTATACAAATGTTAATTTTGTTGTAGGCCATATCAGTCCGAAGAGTGAAGATACATACACTGTATTTAATAACTCCACCATTTACATTTATTGACAGCAGGACAAAACAAACAACACATATGATAATATTTATAAGGACATACATACAAATAGTAATACTGTACATAAACCCTTCCATTAATACCCACATTATTTACCGCCATTAAAAAATGAGGCGTGTGGTCTGATGTGGATACCTTCCTACTACTATTAAAGATTCTCTCATTTATTTGTTTCATTCCTTCTAGCACATGCAACAACAAATTAATAACATGTCAGCATTAAGTCAGGTGATCAGAATTGTAACATTTTCTGAATTCACTGCATGTTCAATTCTTTCTTATGAGATAAATAAATGAAAATTACTTGTTTCGTTGACTTCAGTGACTTTGGCAACTATTTCAATACACCATAATACAGCTTTAGATTGTTCATTTTGTTGTTAAAATGCACCTATACTACTAGCTGTCCACCTCTTTTCTATGCCTGTTTTTTCCCTAGTCATCATACAATAAGGCACTATTGTAATAAACATCCTTATCTCATATCTGACTCTCACCTTTTAATTATCTCAGTGGATCATCTCCTGTCCAATGGCTATTTTCCTTCTTATGTAACATTAATAAAAACTCTTTTTTACCTGTTGCCTTTGATGTAAAAAGAATAATTTCATAGGGAGCTACAATAACTTCTGCAATATATTGAAGGTTGCATTTAAAATATCCAAAGCAATAGCCTTGCCACCTGTGTCCATAAGTCATTGCTATCACATCATTCCTTCTTTATAGATTTCTATTCGGATTCATACAATTTTTTAGTTCACATGTCTGTTCTTTCTTTACTACTTTGACTTCCACCTCTCCTTTCATGTGGGTTGCTAGATTTTACCTTGACCTTTTCTGAAGTCTTCACATGATGCTCTTGCTGTCAATATTTCTGCTACTCTCAGTCTTATTCACCTGACTTGACGACTTTTCCCCTCTTGTACTCTGATAATCTTTTTTAATATTCAAGGTAGCAGTTTCTCTTTTCACTTTCTTTTAACAAATAAATAATGAGTTTCGACAGTCACTATAGTTGTACTAGTTCTTACCTTTAACAAATATCCCAATGTTATGAGTTTCATAATCAGCAGTTATGGAAGGCCAAGCAAAACAAGGTCCATTCTTTATATATTTCCTGGGAACTCAAAAACATTCTATGCTGTGCAAATGTTCATTTAATTTGGAGATAAATAAATTCAGTACAGTTTTATGCTAACCTTTGATCAAATACAAATAGTGTGCCCATAAAATGTCAATGAAATGGAGACCTAAACAGTTTTTTAGATCCTAAGCATGTAAAATTCACACAAAACATTTCTGACAGTCTTTTAGTAATAGCTTACTATATTGTCTGTATATCTAATGCCTTATATTTTAGTACACATAGAGTACTTATTTAGAAAACACAGAGCTATGAATGAGGTAATTAATATCAGACCATAAATTTTGCTTTCATAGATCACAATAAGATAAAGTAAATTATTGAACGTAATAAAACACTAATAAAAACTTAACAATGTGTAATCTGTCTGGTAGATGTGTAGATAAAAATTGCATACTTACAGAAATAATAAATTCTATCCCTGTTGTCTTCACTGTAAAGAGATGAAGCAGAAGGAGGTATATTCTTTTCTAGAAACGTACAACTAAAGGAAGGTGATAGAACAGCATAATGTAAAGGGGGTTCCCCAGCTTTTGTTTTTTTTGTTTACCTAAGGGGGGGCATGGGAGAGTTGCTTCTAGGCACAGCAGCCAAATATTATTTCTAATTTACAGATGACCCTATATTTGTATAAAGTATGCCTTCTTGACTTATTGCAAAACAAATCTCAGCCTACTAGGAACATCTAAAGAACTGCATTTTGGAAATTCACAAGTTCTTCTTTGTCTTGCTACTAGTCCCAAGATGTTTTTTATAAGATGTAGCAGCCAGCCTCAGCCAACATGTTTTTATTTCCATTGCAAGGCAATTATATTAATTTATATATTTGTAAATGATGCATACATGTATGTAAAGTGTAGAGTACAGGAATGTATTAATTAACGATTAATTACTCTTTACCTTTGGCTGTTTCACCACTGATGGTCTCAGGGCAGAATTTGGAGCACTTTCAATGAGCCCTTCTATGGACCAAAGATACTTCCATTAAGTTTAGACCACCCAACACTTGTATTTTATATTTATTAACACTTTGTACAACCCAGTGGTTTATTCAATTAATTTCTGATGAAAGGTACAATGCAATTGCTATTTCATAAGTTATTAACTGCTGCATCAGGCTGGCGCCCTGCCTGGGGTTTGTTTCCTGCCTTCCGCACTGTGTTGATTGGGATTGGCTCCAGCAGACCCCCGTGACCCTGTGGTTAGGATATAGCGGGCTGGATAATGGATGGATGGATAAGTTATTAACTGCATATTTCATACAGATAAAGATACAGATTTGTTTATACATGTAGTAAAATAAGCAGTTCCAAACTGATTAACATACAACTCTATTTCATATGACTCCAATTGGAGTTTACCTCTGAGGTCAACAGAACAGAACAGGTCAGGTCAGGTTGGGGACCAAGCACTGGTACGGTGTGTAGCTGCACCCACCACACGACGAAACAGCTCAGGATCCCGGTTGGCAATCCCCCAGGCAGACCAGTCTAGTCCCACCCTCCGGAAATGACCCATTATGTGCCACAGCCAGATGTTACATGAGTGTCCCCTTGGCATGTTCCAGTCACTTGGGTCCTCAACAATGAGGATCCTGCGAGCCGGATCACCCTCAGGGAATCACACCACATGGCCGTGGTGCCATAACTGACATTCCCTCACAATGCAAGTAATGTGCCTCATTTGGGACTCCATGAGCAACCATTCATTCAACACAAAGTCAAATCAGCAGTACCCAAGGATTCTCTGAAGAGACATAGTACCAAAGGCACAATATATCAAAACAGGAAGCACCAGGACTCTAAAGACTTGGACCTTCGTCCTTTTGCATAGATGTCGGAAGTGCCACACACTTTTTTCTAGCAACCTCATGACCCCCCTCCCCCCCCCCACCATGCTCTCAGCTGACTTCATAGGAAGAGTCACCAGAGACATGAATGTCATTGCTGAGGTTAGTAAACCTAACAACTAGGCCGACATTCTCTCCACAGACAGACACACTACTGATAACTATGCCTAAGAGGTCATTAAAGGCTCTTACAGGAAATAAGTGGGATGGTCGGTGTATTGGTTGTATTATTTTCTTACTTTATAATATAATTTTTATATTATTTTAATAAAACAAAGGGAGATATACAATTGGCCGGGCCTCTGTCATCAGGAAATAGGGGGGTGCGTGTAAGACGTTACACACATTGTTAAAACCTTCATGGTGTTGTGGGCCTTAAATCTGATGAAACACTAATTAAGAGAAGGGGGCCCACCCAATGACCTCAGTGATGTTCCTGTGATGCAGATGGTGAGTCAAGCTGTGAAGTCATTTTAAGTAACAGCAGTATGGAAGGCTAGTTTCGTACACTTATATTTTTATTAAGATAAGGTGGGGAGGGGTTCCTCTGAGCCACCTGTTTGGTGCAATGCACTATGTGATTAAATGAAAGGAGCCTATCAATGTCTGTCCAATAACATTATCATTGAACTATGGCCAATTGACAGTGGAGGAGAGGAAAACAAAAACTGAAGTCCGCAGGATTCCTGGGGAACATAAACCTCTAAGGGGCCTTTGAGATAAGGATAAAAACTAAATTTAAAAAAAATTAAAATTATGTAAGAATGTAAGAACATAAAACAAACTGAAAAATGACAGGAGACCATTCAGACCATCAAACCACTTTGTTTAACTAACACCAATCTGTTCCAATGTCTCATCCAGATTCTTCTTAAAGGTTGTCAAGGTTTCTGCTTCAACTACATGACTTGGCCATTTGTTCCAGAGTCCCACAACTATTTATGTAAAGTAGTGCTTTGTAGCTTTCAGTCTTAAATGCACTTCCCCTTAATTTCCACAGATGTCCTTGATTATGTGATTCACCCTTAAGCTGAAAGAATGTTGTTGAAGATACTTTATCAATATCTTTGAAAATTTTAAAAACTTGGATTACCTCGAGAGTAAACAGGTTTAATTCCCTAATTCCCTTGTCCTTAATTCCTGGGATGAACTTTGTTGCTCTCTTCTACAAACCTTAAAATTTTGCTATGTGTGTCTTGTATTGTGGTGACCAGAACTGCACATAGTACCCCACAGGCGATCTTACTAATGCATTATATAGTGTGAGCATAACGTCACTTAACTTAAATTCAACAGTTTCTATCATATAACCTTAAATTTTATTTGCCTTTAAATTGCTTCTGTGCATTGCTTAGTTGATGAAAATGTAGAGTCAACATATACCCCTAAATCCTTTTCAGAGATTGCCTTCTGTATGACAGTGCCTCCTATCTTGTGTTTATAAGTGATGTTCCTTTGCCTATGTGTAGCACATTTCTACATTAAACTGCATTTTGCAGGTGTTTTCCCAGTTGTGAGAGTGGTTCAGATCTTTCTGAATTCTTTTTGCTGCTTCCTTAGTGTCTGCTCTCCCTCCAATTTTAGTGTCATTTGAGAATTTCACAAGTTTACTAACTGTGCCAGAATCAATGTCATTAATACGAGGGACATTCAAAAAGTTTCTGCACTTTTATATTTTCGTTGGAAACGGTGTAAGGAGTAGTAATTGGTCATGTCTGAGAGTGTCATGTGACTAGTTCTGTCTTGCTTAGTATAACAGTTGTCACCCTGTGGTGAAGATGGCTGCAAAACTTATAAATTGTACCAAAGAGGAACAGCGTTCTGTCATATGCTTTTCGTGGGCAGAAGGTGTGCCGGGAGCACAAATTCATCTCCGCATGTGTGCTCAATATGGGGATAAAGTTCTCTCTCGTAGTGTTGTCTATGAGTGGGTTGAAATGTTCAAAAATTGCCGTACTAGTGTGATGGGTGCAGATCGCACCGGATGTTCAGCTCCATCCATGACCACAAGGAATGAAGAAAGAACCCTGATGTGAAAGCAGCGATGCATCAGTGACTACGCACTCAACCAAAAAATATTTTTTTGCTGAAGGCATTAAAAATTTGGTATGAAGCTGGGAAAATTGCATCACACAGGAAGGTGACTATGTAGAAAAGTGATGTAATTTGTTTTTGAAATTAGAGTTTAAAAAAAAGTGTGGAAACTTTTTGAACATCCCTCCACTGATGACCTCACTTCACATGGAACATTCTCCTCTTATCTGTACTTTTTATCTCCTGCCGGTTAACCAACTAGAGATCCAGTTTTGTAAGTTACCTCTGATGCCTACAGCTTCTGGTTTCAGATTTAATCTTTGGTGTGGGACTGTATCAAAGACTCTAGGTATAAGGTTATTTCCTTTTTTGTTTGTCTCCACACAGAGAGACCTAAGTTAGTGGGATAACCATGGTTTGCATTTTTACACCTGGATCAATAGTGTAGATCTAAGGTTCCCATCGGGGGCGGTACCACCCACTGGTGGGTGCTGAAGAAATCTAAGGAGGCATTTCTGGTCCAAGAAATATTAAGAGGGTGTTGAGGACCAGCTGCCACCCCATTGAGCAACTTGCAAGAATGCACTGAAAAGTTTGATTAATACTAAAAATCATCGAACGCATGTTTCAACCAATTATTCAAAATGTCCATTGAGAAAGACCCGTCTGTATTAAATAGTAGGTATTGGTATCATTATATTTACAAGTTTGCACAAGTCATGCATTCTCAGATCATGCAAGTCCTTACAAGATTAATGCACATGCAGAGGACCGAATCCATGCATGTTCTGACAGATTAATTGAACATGACTATAAATATGTGAGAAGTTTTTTATCAATGCCAGATTGTTTTGGAATTCCTTCAGAGCAAGTGTAAACCTAAAATTACCTACAGATCAAATTCAAAGGAAAACTTACATGGACCTACTTATTAAAAACTAGGGGGCTTTGCCACCTGCTTGCTTCGTTCGCCAAACCCCCCAGCCTGCGCTACACACTAGCAACTTCGCGTCTCTGCTGCTTGCGCATGTGGATTTCACTTTCACCAAACAACAAATCTTTTATTTCTCACGGATATGCCTTTTCATTGGGAAGAAACACTACTTTTCCCTGATGGCAGCACAAATTAGAAGACCTACAAGTCTCCCATCATCATATTTAGCTGAAAGAGGATTTAGCATGATCAACAATCTATTAACAAAGAAAAGAAACAGATTGTCAATAGTGGAATGCGGCAGTTTAAGATTGCTGATGACAAAAATGGCACCAAACATCAAAAAATTAGTGTCATCACACCAAGCTCAGCCCTCTCACTAATAATATTATATTCATTTTTTTAATAATATATTTTTTAATCATACTTTGAGCAATACACCAATATTGTTAATATCTTCTAATAAAATCTATATATATAATTCACTAAGCCGCCGACAAGTAGCCACCCATGGAAAGCACGCCGGAAGGGGCGTGGATTCACTAAGCCGCCGACAAGTAAGACGCCCATGGCGCACGCAGGAAGGAGCCACGCCCACCAACTCTAAGGCCATTGGATACGACGACAACTCGCAGAGCCATGCCCACCAACTCGGACGCGACGACTCGGAAAAAACGCCGTCATTTATGTTCGTCTGTCCTACAGTACACATGCACCTCTGAGCCACGTTGACTTTTCGGTTACGACGCACGACCGCGTGCACCATAGCAAACTGTTTTACGCGCTACATACAGCAATTTGCATCTGCGACATACATGCATCTTCTTAGATGGTCCTGCAGGAACACGGAAAACGTTTCCCCGCCCACCAACACTCCTTATTTCCCGACCGGCGTCCACCGCATCCGCGAAAAACATGTGTCTTCTTAGATGGTCCTGCAGGAACACGGAAGACGTTTCCCCGCCCACCAACACTCCGTTTTCCCCGGCCCGCGTCTACCCTCGCTCTCTAGGCATTCACACTTCCTGCTCATGTGCTTGGACGCAAAAACTCACCGACCACCCTGTTAGTCCCTTTCGTCTGTGCTAGGAGTCCACATGCACCTCTGAGCCATGTTGACTTTTCATTATTCGTTTCAGTTACGACACCCAACCACGTCCACCATCGAAAACCATGGGAAACGAACAACGAAGCCCCGCCCAGAAACTCTACCCCTCTGCCAACTCGAACAGCTCATCAAACACATACTTGCTTTAGTCTGTGCTGCTGTCCAAATCCAGCTGTGAGCCACATTGACTGTTCTTTTGCCCTCCATGGCTACGGCTTCAAATGTATTTCATGGAAACAACACTTCTTTCAATGTTATAGAAATTCCTGCATCAGGTAACTGTTTGTTTCTATCAGTCAGGTTTTTTTGGAAAAATGTCATTGACGAAACTGTTGCTCTCAAACTTCGCAACATGGCTGTTGGCTTTGTTTGCCAACATTGGGATAACATTGGTGAGGTGGTCAAAAACTGCAACAACTCACGACACAAGGACGCCCTGTCTCTCGAGGCATTCACACTGCCGGCAGACAACCATGGGATACGCAGAAAATAGCCATGTCAGTCAACGCAGATCAGACACCCAGGCAAACAACACTGAATAATCAATAGCTGCAACTACTTTGCCCGCCCCCACTCCTCACCTGAGTCAGTTTCGTCTGTGTTCAGCAGTGTTTCCCAAACTCGGTCTTGGTGAACCCCTGTGGATGCAGGGTTTTGTTCCAACCAGATTCCTAATTATTAATGCCGGTGAAACTCATCCGGGATAAGTCGGTTTTTCAAATGCAGCCGTGTAGCAGATTAGTCTAGCAGACTAGCTGGATGTAATAATCCGAGATGAATGCGTGCCCTCGTGCTGAGTGAAAAGCCAATGTATATTGAGTCTAGAAAACATGATCAGCAAGTCTTTGATAGGCTGCAACAAAATGATGAAAGAACAGGTGCATTTTTTTCACACAAGCTGGGTGGGTGGGTGTTTGTTAGTTAATTAGTTACTCGAAGGATTTCAAGATTTAATATGCACAAGCGGTAACACTGTAAAAGCAGCCCAAACCAGAAAAGACAGCTGGCAAAAAGTGGCCGACAAATTAAACGCGTGTGCATTGTACTTACTGAAAGCAGCGTTACGGATTTTACAAATGTTCATTTTTTTCCCTCTGCTTAAAAAACATTAAAAAAGTGGCGTGATTATGCGGTATATACTATGCCGCGGCTTGGTATGCAGCGTGTAAAACAGTTTGTCGTGGATAATTTGCCTTTTACTTTAACACGAAGACAATTTCCTGTTAGATTTGCCTTTGTGATGACAATTAATAAGGCACAGGGCCAAACTTTCAAAAACATGGCTAGCAGGTCATACGCTTGCACTGATTACGTCCCTGCCCTTTGTACACACACCCCTCCCCCCCCCCCCCCCCCCCCCAAAGGTACTATCATGGTCGGGTGACTTGGTGGATTATATATAGAAAAGCTGCCAAAACCGCAAACAACAATGAAACCTGTGACTCACAGGTGCATGTGGACTGTGCAAAGAGGAAAATGACTCAGGTGACGAGTTGGGGGTGGGCACATGAAATGTTACTTTTCTTTGTGATTTATTACATTACCGATTTTTCAAATGTTAATTTTCTCCCTGTGCTTAAAAATCATTTAAAAAGTGGCCTGATTATGCGGCGTATGGTACGTTGCGGGTTGGCTAGTAATTTTAAAAATCTGTAGTTGCTTTTCAATATATAGTATAGTTTACCCAAGGGGGGGGCGCTATCAAATCACTCTTTGAAAAAAGTGGGCTCTGACCCAATGAAGGTTGGGAACCTATGGTCTAGATGGACAAGACAAGGTTTGGAGTGGGAAAGTCTGATTCAGTATGCCAAGTCTGCTTGAATCAAATTTTATCATAGGAGGAGTAAAAAAAATAAAGGTGACTTGAGACAAAATAAAACTACAAGGATAAACTTAAACCATTTTTTCCATGGTGCTATCCTAACTGTATGGTATAGTAGACAATGTAACAAAACTAATGATTTAACAACATTTTTTTCACTATTTAAGGACTTCTATGTTGAATATCAATCTTTTATCATTTAATCTGCGGTCAATGCTGAAGAAGTACTATCAGACTGAGCACTGGTGTTCTGCTCAGCCTCTCTAGGGGGCACAGTTCTCTCGGTGTCAGAGGAAATTACTCAAGCATATGCCATTTTGGGGGTGCTCTTGACTTTCACAACCCCTTGCTAGCCAGGCTTCCCATCATGCAGGTATAATTAATAGTAATCACATTTCAAATATTTATACATTAGATAGGTTGATCCTGAGCAAGTGTGTATAAAAGTGGTACTACTGTACCATCCTTCCAAAAATAAGAGAAACAGGTATATGGAAATCAAAGCAGCAACAAAGCATGTCACCAGTTTAACTGTAAATAATATAGCTAAGACCTATAACTGTTTAATTAAAGAATAATATATATTTATCCTGTAATCAAGCCTACCAAAATCACACAATTATGCAGATGTGTTTATTGGTAAAAATTTGAATAACACATAATATTGATTGGGTAGTGAAGTGTAGTGTTAATTTGTTCTCCTTGATAAATATTTTGAGATAACACTTAAAATATATTTTCTGTACAGCAGATTAATTTACAAATGAATTTAAATATAAATAATTATTTTGTTTTTCTTTCAAAAAGAAAACTTATTTTTTGTGTGTTAGTACTGTGCAATAGGCTGGCAATCATTCAGAGATTAGTATCAGTCTTATGCCCAAGGCTGCAGAGATAAACTCTGATCTTCTGCTAACACTAAAATAAGTAGTTTCAAAAAAGTTATACATACTCATGTACAGGTACAGTATGTAATTAAAAACCATCTAAGCCAGGACTGTGAACGCTGCAAACAGATAATGTCAGGACATAGTTTCTTTAATAAGTATGACAGCCTGTAAAAAGTTTATTTTTTAAAAAGTCATTTGACCTTTTGATACTTTGTTCTTATTTTAGCTTTGTATACGGTATTTTCCTCTTACACAGCAGTACATCTTATTTAACAGGAGCAGCATCCGGAAAGGGAGATAATTAAAGAGAACTAGCCACTCTGTGCTCTAGCCTGGTGGTGAATGAGTTTGAATTATATGAGGTAGGGGACTTTATCGACATATTTCACTCAACAATGAACTTGACTAATCAGCAGTTCTCTGCTTGAATCCTGAGCCAGCAGTGAAGACAGAGAGAATATCCATTAATAAATAAGGAAGCTAAAACCTCCTTTACAACATCATATCAATAGTAAATTTCTGTATCTATTTTACTCGGATAATAAATGTATTTGTTTTACCAATTATATAAATATTTTAACGTCACAGTGATGATGACTGATCAAAGTTAACTGGTGATTATTGTTCATTTAAAAAATATCTGTAAATGAAATATAAAGCCTGACATTTTAATATGCTATTTAAAAACAGAAACTTATACGGATCTTTAATTAGCTGAGAATTTTACATTTTAATTTAGTTGCCACATTTTAGTCTTAATCCTACCTCCTAAACCAAACAAATCAAATAAAAGTTTATTTTTTAAAAACTGTGAATCAGGAGAATGATATTAAATATAAAATTAAAAACAACCTCTGCCTAATGGCACTGCTGAGATGCTCTCTCTATACACTCTCCAGACCTTCTTTGGCTTTTGTGCTTTTCATCTTCAGTTTTCTGCCTTGTCTTCCTGTTTTGGTACTATTGTTTCTTAAGTCCATGTTTAACATGCACTATTGCTTTACAGCTATTTACACTCTGCTCAAAGGTATACATTTAAAGAAAAATGCTAAGCTCATAGCTGACCTGTTGCTAATCTTTGCCTCTGTATCTGGCATATATCTAACTGGTCAGACACCATTGAGTCTCCTCAAACTGCATACCTACCCCTTCACCATGGAAAGTTATTGTACTTTGCCAGCCCTGACAACGAGCTTCTAAACACATTTAATCAATGACTGCTGTCATGAAGTCCTTGCTCTAAATCCAGAGCTACCATCCTATAACAAGATCCCAGTCAGTATACTGTAGTTAACATCCTTTACTGCACCTGGGTGTTTTTTCTTTAGTCGTTTGGATTTTCTTTACAGTATACTTCAGGAAAGAAATCCTTCTCTGAGTCCTAAACACCTGTCTGATAACATTTTCAAGAAATAACATTACTAATAGTTATTTAGAAGAATAAAATGGTAAATTACCTGAATGAACTCTTAAGAAACTTTCGACACGACCTGAACAATCACTTCATGCCTTTACCTGACAAATATGTAACCAGGGTTTTTGCACAGCTGGTAAAGTAAAACACCCATTAAATAACAGACAAAGCTTACCAGTTATTTAATTAAGTTCAGTATTCTATTTAAATTTTATTTAAATGTATCTTACATTACAAAAACACTGAACACTTTACTATATTTAACAATCACATGCTCTACTGATGAAAAAAGTGATCTCTTAAATACTGTAAATGGAAGTTGAACCTTCAGGACAAGCCAACAAAAACAGTTTTCACACCATTAACCTGTCTACCCTCTGATACACCACTTAAAGTTAATAGATTTTAGCAAATAATTTTTGGGTATTGGTAATAAATTTGTGAATCATATTATCAGCAGCCATCTCAACAGATCATTCCGTAAGTAACTAAAAGAGTTATACGAGGGACGTTCAAAAAGTTTCCACACTTTTTTTTAACTCTATTTATTAAGAATTTCCAACACAAATTACATCACTTTTCTTCATAGTCACATTCCTTTGCGATGCAATTTTCCCATCGTTGTACCAACATTTTAATGCCATCAGCAAAAAATGTTTTTGGGTGAGCACGTAACCACTGATGCACCACTGCTTTCACATCATCATCACATGAAAAGCTTCTTTGAGTAGTCCAAAAAGGTGGAAATCAGATGGCGCTAAATCCGGACTATAATCTGGGTGTTCCATAACCTCCCACTTCAGTTATCTGAGGGTTTCCAATGTGTGGGCTGTAGTGTGGGGGCGGGTGTTGTTGTGCAACAATACAATTCTCTTTGACAAATTTCCTCTTTTTTTAGAGCGGATTGTGGGTTTCAGTTCTCTCTGAAGCATGTCACAATACGTTGCACTTATGACAGTTGTTCCTCATTCCTGATAGGTTTCAAGAATAGACCCTTGAGAGTCCAGAAGACGGTCAACATCGACTTTCTTGACATTGGTTGCATCTTGAATTCTTTGCTATAGGAGATGATGTATGCTTCTATTGCATACTCTGCTGCTTGCTTTTGGGCTTATAATGGTGAACCCACGTTTCATCACCAGTGACTATCTGCTGTAGAAAATTGTCACCTTCTTCATGATAATGGGCCAAGTGTCTGAAACAAACGTCTAAGCGCTTGCGCTTATGCTCCTTTGTCAGTTGCTTAGACTCCCACCTGGCACACACTTTACTGAACTTAAGGCTGTCATGAATCAGGCAGATCCAACACTCACATTCAGCTCACCTGCAATGTCTTCAACTGTTATTCTTCTGTTTTCGCAAATCATTTCCATGGTTCTTTCTTTATTCCTTGTGGTTGTGGCTCAAGCTATTGCGGAGCACTCTGCATCCGTCTCACTGGTATGGCTATTTTCAGACATTTCAATCCACTCATAGATGAATTTGTGAGAGAGAACTTTATCCCCATACTGAGCACACATGCAGAGATGAATTTGTGCTCCTAGTACACCTTCTGTCCACAAAAAGTGTATCACAGAACACTGTTCCTATTTGGTGCAATTTATAAGTTTCACAGCCATCTTCATCACAGGGTGCCAACTCTTATACTAAACTGCAAGGGCAGCCAGCTTGCCAGACAGAACTAGTCACAAGACACTCTCAGACACGACTAATTACTACTCCTCCCGCCTTCACAGTTTGCAACGAAAATATAAAAGTGCGGAAATGTTTTGAACATCTCTTATATGTACAAGTCTCAGCACCAAAGCATTAATTAAAAATGGAGAATATAGAAGGCATAAGGGAAAAAAAGAAATCTTATTGTCTTATTATTATGATAGTGGTCAGAAAACTGGATGTTCTAAAAACCAACAAAAAAGCTTAAAACACCAAATTAGTAAACTTTGGTACTGTCAAATTACTAACGTATAAAAACTAACAAGAGTACAAGACAAAGATTAAAATTTTAATCTCAACGTATATCAGCAAAGAACATGAAAAAATCTCAGTTCACTGCATCCCTGTTTGTTAGTTAGCTATACAAATAATTAATATAATAGTTATAAATAATTACTAGTCCTCCTCTATTCTGCTTATGTTCTTGGTATCCTGATGTGGCACTGGGTGCCACTGCACTGTTGTCAAGCTGGTGTCCTTCGTAGGAAAAAGTCATCTAAAAAAGGAGCATTGGAATCATCAGATGGAAAGGTTGTCTCATCAGATTGGACAGCCCAGTACAGACTGTACTATAGAATGGTTTGGGGGGATTGTTTGGGATGCGGTGTCTTTGTGTAGCAGCTGCTAGATGGCTGAGGTCCCCAGAACTCTGACTGTGGATGAATTTGTCTGTTACTTTCTCTTTTACAATTTTAATTTTCTCTTTTGTCAAGTGGCCATAGTTCACAAATTAATCAATGAATATTGTTATTCCCTGTTTATGTTAATGAGTTTCTACTTTTTCTGTGTTTTTTGCTTTATATGTCCTAATTATGTATTTAGTAATTATTATTATCTATACTTGTATTCTACCTGAGAAATTGTTCACAGTGCCCTGCAACTGCACTCAATGAAGAGAGCTATACAAAAAGTTGTATTGCGTTGCATTTATGCTTCACATACTTCATTTTCACCGTTCTGAGAGTGTTTTTCATGTTTTTCTTTTTGATATTTACAAATTAGTTTATTAAGGTATAATGATTGTAATTACTACTCTAAGAATGAAAAAAAACATGATCCAGTGACAGCCACACAACGATCTTACAGTAAGTGAAAGGTAAGAGTTGTACACTGTCCATGGGTTTCAGCTCAAGAGTTAGAGATGTCCAACTGCTTTTAAGCGCCTTGAGTATGGGAATGATTCTATATAAATAAAATATATTATTATTATTATTGTTATTATTATATGGTGTTGCATAACTCTGAAGTAGAAGACATGGACAAGAAGCCCCAGTGGGTCAAATCTAAACCAGCCATCAGAAATAAGGATAAAGTGATAATGGTGGCTCAGTTAGCACAAGTTAGCAAAAGCAGCATGGAACTTGTGGATATGCTTCTGGCCGAAGATAGGTTGGATCACGTTGCTATTTTCCACTTACTAACAAATGACATACTGTGTGTAAGGATGGGCTGACAACACAAATGTAAAGAGCTAGGTGCTAAGCTAAGGTGTTGAACTGACAAGGCAATCTTCACTTTTTATTTATTTTGCTTATTGTTTTTGATATACTTTGTTCTTGAATATGTTTTTGTTTCCATATGTATTTTATTGTGCTTTTATTATTATTATTATTATGTTAATTCTGTGTTTGAGACTTTCCCGTATGTTGCGTGTTTTATATGGTGAACCTAAAGGTGCTGATGCTATAGTTCAGTACTACAGAGATATTAATGTCCCAGCAGCTATATTACTTCTACTGGGAATTTGGTGTGTACGTTTTGTTTGATTTTACGTTTTCTGTTTTGATTTCTGGTTTTAAATTTGGGCTTTTGTCAAGGATTTAAGATTTGTCTTTTATGAACTTGGCTTTGTTTGCTTGTGCTTGCGGTTTAGTCATTCCCTTTCTGAGTTACTTTTGCCTTTTTCATCTTTTTTGCGTTAATAAAATCTTTAAAACATGAAAGAACTTTTTTTGTTATTGGGAGCAGAGGTTTTTACAGTTTTACCCTTCTCCCACATTTTGAAATGTGAACCTTTATATACAGTACGAGCTGTATATACCCGGCGTTGCCCGGGGCAGAAGTAACCTAATCGGTCAAAGACTTACATATAAAGCAAAGTAAACCTAATCGGTCAAACAGCTTCATATATACAGAAGCGAACCTAATTGGTCAAACAGTTATGCATGTGCAGAATGATTTTACAAACATTATGCGTGTTAACAATCATTAAAAAGAAAAGATTGAGGAACTGTTCTTCTATATGTGATGAAGCCACTAATAAGACAGATTTTTTTCAGGACCCAGCTGTTTCATAACTAAACTACTGCCACCCCAAAGTAATGCCTAATAGTGGTTTTTGGGGTAGCTGTGGAATAAAAAGGGTGTTTTTTAGTCAGTAAGAATCTGACACTACCCTTCAGTACGGGCTGAAGGGTGCCTATGTAAGGTTTTACATCCTTCCCGTATGGAAAAAAAAACATAGTAAACTTTTTTTTATCATTACAGATAATCTCAGTCAAATCGAAGTACGCATTCTCAATTTATTTGTATCTAATTTTTACTTTTTCACAAAGCCATCCCATGCCAATTTGTATGAATAAACTTTTGCTAGAGAGTTAGCAAAAGTTTATTCATGCACATATTTTAATACGGATAATCTATCTCTAATCAAGGTTCTCATTTTCATTGTAATTTAAAATAATAATAGATACTCATTTTTTTCTTCTGTTTTAGAAAAATCAATCTATGCCACCTACGTCTTCGTCAAGTCAGCTTCATCCAGCTTCATCACATATAGAAGAAGAGTTCCTCAATCTTTTCTTTTTAATGATTGTTATACACACACATACATAAACACACACATAAGACTTACTGAGTGAAACGGGCTTTCATTGACAATCATGTTACGTTATTTTTAAAATGTTTCCTTTACTTTTTCATAACCTCTTTAACACACTACTTCTCCGCTGCGAAGTGCGGGTATTTTGCTAGTATATATATATATATATATATATATATATATATACATATACACACATACATGCAGTTTTAATAACACAGAAATCAATATAAACATTAACATCATTATCATATGAGAATATGAAGTAATATATAAGAAGCACATTTCATATAAATATAAATAATTAAACAGTAAAATCTTCTTCTGTAATTTGCTACCGTGGCAATTTGTGTGTCTGTCCAGGATTTTAAATGACCTGTAGCTCGCAAACCGTTGCACCTATACACTTGAAATGTGGTACACATATAGTACGTCACGTCTACTATCCGCTTTATGGGTGATGATTGTTTTAGTCTTTTTATCTTTATTTTATTTTATTGTACAATCAAGTCCTATCTGCGCACAGCAGGGCAGCCGTGGGCGGATGCGTATGGTGTATTCACTTGATGTTATTGTGCATTGCGCTGTCAGTGGTATTTTGATAAAAGAATTTGAACAACATATAAGAAGCGTATAAATTATTAAACAGTAAAACATTAACATTTAAGAAGTAAAGTTACATTAAGTACTACTGCTGTGCCTTCGGGTATACCTCATTTTTTGTTTGCCCATTACATGCTTAAATGTATACATTTTTTCGTGCACCTACCTGAGAACACGCGACATATAACCGAGCGTGGGAGAAGCATGGATTTTAAACACGCGTTGAGTTGATGTGCTGGTCTGCCTCGTGAAATAACTGGTAATGTTTGACTAAAATCTACAGCGAGTAAAACGACATTAGCTCCTATTTTTTTTTTTACAATCTCTGAGATGTTGCTTTTTTAGGTTCAAGGCTTCATAAGCTCTTTTATGTTGTATGGTGTACTTATCCCAAACCATCATCTTTGAATGTTGCAAGACTTTCGCCTTGTATGTAGATCGGGGTAATTACATTCATTGCATTCCTAGTCTGAATCACAATCTGATTGTATGGGTGGTTACCTGGCACTGTAGGGTTGCCACCCGTCCTTTAAAATACGGAATCGTGCCGCGTTTGAGAATGAAATTGCGCGTCCCGTTTTGAATCAATACTGGACGGGATTTATCCCGTATTTTTTTTATCATTTTTTTTTTAAAGCAGCGTCTCATGCAAATCATCCCACACGCATTTTATGAAGATGCCTCCTTTCCTACTTTTGATTGGGTAATACTTGATGTCATCGTTAGTTTGATTGGTGTTTTTAACTGTCCACTGAGTAGGGCGTGTCTTTCAACCATAAGCAGATTTTTTGCACTGGTATCACTGACCTCGACGACGGCGACGTTATTCGTCAAAAATAAATTACGATAAATGACGATTTTAGCGATACTTTATTACGACGGCGGCTACATAGACACGATCAAATAAAAACAAAAAAATCAAATAATCATTCTACATTTTCAAAACGTCGAAAAAACGACAGAATGAAAAAAAGGCCCACCCGACGACCCACCCATTCCATTTTTATATATATATAGATAAGGGAAGCTTGAGGATATCAGAATACTTAAGAAGTAGCTCAAATTGTGTTGCAGAACAGAGGATATAGACTTATGGTATGTTGGGACACCTGTATTACCATAGCGGGTTACTTTTGAACCCGAAAGCAAGTGATATGGTCAGAAAGTGTATGCGTAGGTTAGTTGAGGACTGTTTAAACTACTGAATGGGGAGGGAAGATAGGTTAGAACTGGAATGTTCATGTAAGAAAATGAAAATTAATCTTAATAAAAATAAAATGGTAACTACAAAATTACTAACCTTAAGTTAATAAGCCAAAATAAAATCTGTATTACAATAAGTATTGTTAGCATTAATTCTAGAAGTATTAAAATAAAACAAATAAATTAGACATACATACATGTGGCTGCACACAAATATGACGTGACAGCAGTCATAGAAACCTGACTAGGTCCTAGATATAGGGATGAGCATAATATAAATGATTACACATCATTTAAAAAAGATAGGGAAAATCAAAGGGGTGGAAGGGTGGCCATTTACATAAAACAGAATTTAAATATGAGTCTGCGTCAAATGCTTCAAGATGGAGTTCAGTTGCATTTTAATGAAGGTATGTGGATTAAAAAGCAGATAGAGATTTGACATTGATAGAATGATTTTTATTATTACTTTGAGTTCACTGGTTGATCTTTGTGCTTGAGGACTAAGACTGCTAAAATTAATTTTAGTAAGGCAGACTGGGTCAAACTTTTAACTATAAAGACGGTTGAGGAACAGTGTATATTACATGCAATCAGAAGATGTTCATCTAATTATTCAGCAATATTAGGAAATTTAAGACAAATCCACAGTATATGAATAAATGCTAAAATAATGCAAAAAAGCGGCTGTGTAACATAAAAAGACCATTTACTTCAGCATTAATCACAGAGCTTATGAAGAGATGAGAATAACAGTTAATATGGACATTAGGAATGACAAAAGCCAGTGAGAGAGAGAAATATTGTGGATGATGCAAAAATCATGATCCTCAATTTATTAACAGTAAAAGAGTATGTATTAGGAATATACAGAGTGAAGCAAAATCTATCCATCCATCCATCTATCATCCAACCCGCTATATCCTAACTACAGGGTCACAGGGTCTGCTGGATCCAGTCCCAGCAAACACAGGGCGTAAGGCAGGAAACAAACCCCAGGCAGGGCACCAGCCCACCACAGGGCACACACACACACACACACACTCAATGCACCTAACCTGCATGTCTTTGGACTGTGGGAGGAAACCCACGCAGACATGGGGAGAACATGCAAACTCCACGCAGGGAGGACCCGGGAAGTGAACCCGGGTCTCCTAACTGTGAGGCAGCAGCGCAACCCACGGTGGTGTGCTGCCCCGAAATCTACTATAACAGAAAAAGAAAATGCTCTAAATTCATTCATATCTGAAGTTGTAATGTTTGAGGACGCTGATAGCTTCCCAGTAGGTTCAAGTACTACTAATGAGGTACAGTAATTAGTAAATAAATCCTTGTAGTAATAAATCTTTATTATTATTATTTTTGTTATTATTTAACATGGTCTCTTTCTGACATGAGGTGGGTTAAAGGGAGGGCTCCTTGAAGGCTTGTTCTGAGATTGTAGCTGGGGGCTTTGCCAGTTATGCATAATTTGTCATGTGCTACCAGCGCAGGGATCAGTGTTATATATCCGATGGCAGTAGTCATAATATTGTCACTGTGCTTAGCTAATATAACCCTCAAATAAAAATACTGCTTTTTTTATGCATACAGGTTAGAAATCAAGTTGGAGTACTGCCATCATGCATACATGAAGCATATGGGCAGCCACCTGAAGATATGCCTGAAAGATTTATGATGTCATATTGGCCTTGCAAAGCATCACAGGGCGCTGGGAAAAAATGTTTGCCGCTCTGGCAAACCCCGCACAGCGAATTTCCAGAAAAATATTTGTCAAACAAGGTCACCAGTGGGTTAAGCACATTTGCTGTGATAAATGCTTTGGAAAATTTCACTGATCAACACTACTAGGTCAGTTAACTTAACCACATAACAGGCTAGAAGTCAAACTAAAACAAGAGCCAGTTCAGGGTATGCTTTGTACATTCTTTGCATATTCGTGCAAAATTGTCTCAAACACAGAAAACAAAGGATTTTGGTAACAAAAATTTTCTAAATTAAGCAATCTTGAAATTGGTGTCCCTCAGAAATCAGTGCTGGGGCCTCTGCCCTTTTAATTTAGAGAAATCATTTAGATAAAAATGCCACTAACATGCTGGCTAGCATTGCAGATGACATTACACCTGGTGGAACAGAGGATACCTTAGCATTAACAGAAACATTAAAGATGGAAGTGAACACAATTCAGACTTGGATAGATATGTGTCAGATGAAATATAAAGTAGGCAAATGTAAAATGTTTTATGTAGGAAGTAAAAATGTTAGAATTGAATACACATGGATATCCAGGGTAGTGTTAAAAGCTTTAAAGTACACCTTATTAGAAGCTTTAAAGTATGGCTTATTAGAAATATTTCAGAATTGTAGTGTACTTGTCACTGTCCATGCTCATTCAAAAATGTACAGAATCTCTAGGATGTTAAGTTACAAAACGTGATATGTTGAAGCCAAAAAAGGAGAAGTTATTTTTAAATTAGCACCCCCTCCAGGGACTCCAAAAAGGGTGGGTACTCCGAACCACTGTTCGGTGCATATGCACAAACAACAGTTAGGACCCGTCCCCCCATCCGAAGGCAGAGGGAGGTTACCCTCTCTTCCACCGGGGTAAACCCCAATGTGCAGGCTCCAAGTCGGGCGGCAATAAGTATGCCCACACCTGCTCGGAGCCTCTCACCGGGGGCAACTCCAGAGTGGTAGAGAGTCCATCCCCTGTCAAGGAGATTGGTTCCAGAGTCCAAGCTGTGCGTCAAGGTGAGCCCGACTATATCTAGCCGGAACCTCTCAACCTCGCGCACTAGCACAGGCTCCTTCCCCTTCAGAGAGGTGACATTCCACGTCCCAATAGCCAGCTTCTGTAGCCAAAGATCGGACCGCCAAGGTCCCCGCCTTTGGCCACCCACCCAACTCACACTGCACCCAACCTCCTTGGCCCCTCCCATAGGTGGTGAGCCCATGGGAAGGGGGGCCCATGTTGCCTCTTCGGGCTGTGCCCGGCCGATCCCCATGGGTGCAAGCCTGGCCACCAGGCGCTCGCCATCGAGTCCCACCTCCAGGCCTGGCTCCAGAGGGGGGCCCCGGTGACCCATGTCCGGGCAAGGGAAAACGCCGTCCAATGCTCACGTGGGCAATGACAGTGAGACCTGGAAGGGCGTGATTGGGAGGAATGGCCCCTCCGATCTGAACCCGAGAGGTGTTTTGTTATTGGACTTCTGTGCTCGTCACGGATTGTTCATAATGAACACCATGTTCAAGCATAGGGGTGTTCATTATGTGCACTTGGCATCAGGACACCCTAGGCCTCAGTTCGATGATCGACTTTGTGGTCGTGTCGTTGGACTTGCGGCCACATGTCTTGGACACTTGTGTGAAGAGAGGGGTGGAGCTGTCAACTGATCACTACCTGGTGGTGAGTTGGCTTCGATGGTGGGGGATGATGCCGGTCAGGCCTGGTAGGCCCAAATGTGTTGTGAGGGTCTGCTGGGGACGTCTGGCAGAGCCCCCTGTCAGAAGTAGCTTCAACTCCCACCCCTGGCAGAACTTCGACCACGTCCCGAGGGAGGTGGGGGAAATTGAGTCCGAATGGGCCATGTTCCGTGCCTCTATTGTTGAGGCGGCTGACCGGAGCTGTGGCCGTAAGGTGGTCGGTGCCTGTCGTGGCGGCAATCCCCGAACCCGTTGGTGGACACCGGTGGTGAGGGATGCCGTCAAGCTGAAGAAGGAGTCCTACCGGTCCCTTTTGTCCTGTGGGACTCTGGAGGCTGCTAATAGGTACCGGCAGGCCAAGCGGAATGTGGCTTCAGTGGTTGCTGAGGCAAAAACTCGGGCATGCGAGGAGTTTGGGGGGGCCATGGAGAATGACTTTCAGACGGCTTCGAGGAGATTATGGTCCACCGTCTGGCGTCTCAGGAGGGGGAAGCAGTGCAGTGTCAACACTGTATATGGTGGGGATGGTGCACTGCTGACCTCTACTCTGGACATTGTGGGTCGGTGGGGGGAGTACTTCGAAGACCTCCTCAATCCCACTAACATGCCTTCCAATGAGGAAGCAGAGCCTGGGGACTCAGAGGTGGGCTCCCCCATCTCTGGGACTGAGGTCACCGAGGTGGTCAAAAAACTCCTTGGTGGCCGGGCTCTGGGGGTGGATGAGATACGCCCGGAGTTCCTCAAGGCTCTTGATGTTGTAGGGCTGTCTTGGTTGACACGTCTCTGCAACATCGCATGGACATCAGGGACAGTGCCTCTGGATTGGCAGACCGGGGTGGTGGTCCCCCTCTTTAAGAAGGGGGACCGGAGGGTGTGTTCCAACTACAGAGAAATCACACTCCTCAGCCTCTTTGGAAAAGTCTATTTGGGGGTTCTGGAGAGGAGGGTCCGTCGGATAGTCGAACCTTGGATTCAGGAGGAACAGTGTGGAAGAGGATGGATGGATATTTTTAAATTATACAACAGACTAATAAGGCATTTGGAGTAACATGTTTGCAGTTATGGTTTTCATATAACAAAAAAGATATACCAGTATTAGAGAAAAGTAAAACAACTACAATGATTCCAGGTCTACAGAATATGAAGTATGAGGAAAAACTGAAAGAACTGAATCTTTTCAGTTTAACCAAACAAGGATAGAGGGAAAAAATGAATGAAGTGTTCACACTCATGAAAGGAACTGCTGTAATAGAGTGGATAGTAGTGATAGTTCTGTTCTTATATTAATTGTAGTTTTAGTTTTTATTTTATTTTATAAAATTAATTTTGATTTTTATTTCATTCTAGTTTTCAGGGGAGTCGACAATTTTTATTTTTGCTTAGTTCTGTGTTTAAAATTTTTGTTTTTTTTCTATTTAGTTCTGGCCTTTTTACATAATATTAGTACAGTTTTAGGTTTTTTTTTTCCTGTTGCAGGACCACAAATGCTGGCCTACACATATTTCAATGCAAGTTATGTTGCAGTCGACAAAATACTCTCACAGTTTATAATTCTGTTAAACACAGCTTGACTATCAATGATCAAACAGACTAAGTGGCCTAATGAGTATAGTCGGCAAGATCAAATATTTCAACCCAAGAAACCCATCTGTGCAAGCATGTTGCTGTTAAGCTTTAAACAAGCACGCATTTCGAGAGATTTGTTCATGCTGCGACGACATCCATTGCACAGATAGCCACACAATGAAAATATTCTCTTGACGAGCTCCTTTATTGCAGGTGCACAGACAAGGTCCTCGGCCACTGGCACCAGCAGACTGTATGTTGACGATTTCTGTTGAAAGTACTGAAGCAGTGATGTGCGGTGACGTTCATGGCTGGTGAGGCACTGACTCCTTCAGAGTCAGATTTACAAATATAAAGAGTAGCTTATTCATTATTCATTTGGCAGCATGGACATTGATTACTGCTTATGGTGCATATCTCATCAGCACTCTTTATACACACATTGGTAAGGTACATATTTGGCTAAGAAAGAACGTTACTTTTATAGCGGCGAGAGAGAGCGCATTTGCTCTGCACCCTCCATGTGTTATGCTGTTGCAATTCCACAATTCATACTTATTCAATACAAATGAAAGTATAGAATGGTGTACAAAAAACAGATTTCAATTTTGAACTTAATTGAAATGTTAAGTTGTTTTTAAAAGCTTTTAATTCTGATGCTTTAATCAATTTTAATACAGACTGTTCAACAAAAGGATAAGAAGAAAAACAAAAGAATATTTTACTTAAGGTCAAAATTTAGTTTTTAAATATTGGATTTAATTTCTTAGTCTTATTCAAAATTTTTTATAAAATTGAAAACGGTTTATGGTCTTATCTTTATTTGTAAATGAAGTCCATGTGCCTATTCTTCTCTATGAAAATCTCTGTCACTTTCTTGTAAATGTCCTCCTTATTTTCCTTTAGTTTAAAAATCCATTTTGGCAGTCAGTCTGAACAAAAGTTAAAAATAATCAGACCACTACAGTGCACTTGACTTTCTGATATCAGTAACTTATTGGTGCCTAGAGCCTCTGCATAGAAGAACAGCAGCAACGAGCACCTGTTGGGTTCACATCCCCCTTCAGTGCGACACTGTACTGTCTACCTCACCTTATGCCTTTTCTCTGCGGTTTTATGTCCAATCAGCATGACTAAATATGTCACACACATTCATTAAAGATATTAGCCAGACTGTGGAAAGTCAGGGTGTAAAATAAAAGCGTGTGCAAACCTTATATTGGTGACATACAGAGAGACAGCAACAGGAACGCACCAATTGCATACATCAACCCAGTGTGAGAGGGAGTGCGCAGTCCGAGGTGAGGTGAGGCTCGTCTCGTCACTGTTGTGCCTTGCGTTTCTCCCCTGTACTTGAACAGGAAATGTGCAAATTCAGCGATTTTGACTATAAAAATATTCAAAATTATTGGAATAATACAGAAAGCAATTTTATAGCACAGACCCGTGGACAAATTTATTTTATGTTATCATTATTAGTTTTTTTACTTTTCATGATGACAGGTGAGGTTCTGCCTGTACTAAAGTATAGTCATGGTGCCAGAGAAGTACTGGACTTTCACTAAGTACTGGTCCAGCACTGAAACTCAGAGACTCTTTTCTTCTTCTTGCACGCTACATTTGCTTTTATTGTCATCTGCGCTGCAATTAAAGTATTTCCACATGTTACTTTCTTGCTCACTACCCACAAACATCTGTGTAAAACTTGTCATTGTCAACCAGAAGTGCTTACTGTTTCAACCCAAGGAGCCAAATGTGCTCAACAAACAAAGAACGGTGATTTACAGAAGTTGAGCCACGTGACTATAGTAAGCCCAAGGTACAAGATCACCACATAGTGAACAGAGCAACATAAGTGAATGCTCAGGGCGACCTATAAACAACCCCTCTGCACGACTGAACCGGATTGAACGAAAATGCTATTCTCGTTTTAGTTCGTTCACATATCACTAATTTTTATTTAGTTTTAGTTTCTCTGTTTGCCTTAATTTCACTGCTCGTTCTTGTAAAATGAAAAACAATATTTTTAATTCTAGTTCTCGTTTTCATTATGAAAATATTACTGGTGGATAGTAGCTGTTAATTCAAAATGAGTTTTTACAAAGAGCACAGGGGTACAGATGGAAAGTGGTAAAAGGTAAATTTTGCACTAATGTGTGGATGTTTTTTTTTCAATAAGAGGAATGTAGGTATATGGAATAAATTAAGAATGTGGATCTTGAAGACTCAACTGGAGGTAGTTTTGTAAAAATTAGAGGAACACAGATTAATAAGTTATGTTGGACAGAATAAGCTGCTTTTATTAAAATTGTTCTTATGTCCAAATTTCAATTCTTTTTATTTTATAAGTTCTATTTATTTTTTGACAATAAATTAATTTTCCTGTTTGTAGATGCATGATTGTTTAGCCCTTACAATAAAAACTGTCTTAATTTAAACAAGTAACTTATTATTTGTAGCTAGTGTCCCTAATGACTTGCCTCACAGCACCCACAGATAGACTTCCTTTCTAAACTTTACCCTACTAAAATCGATTTTCAGATTCTGTATTGAGTCCATTTTCAACTCTGAAAGTCTGTAGGCACTTAGGCCTTTGTGTGTTAGGTCAGTGATCATTCGGCCTTTCCACATAAACATAAACCCTAATTTTGTAGCAGTATTATTCATGAGTACAGGGTAAGTTGTATACAATTATACCACTATGGATGACTGAGTTGAAGCAGATGATGATAACATTATTATGCAGCAGTGTTAAATGTCTGGTGGCAGTACTTGTAATATTCTCATTATGTTCAGCTAATGTACACCTCAAATGAAAACTTTTTTTTTTCTTTTTCTTTTTTAAACTCATCAAGGATTAAAATCTAACAGTGTTTGTAAACTTGACACTGACAACCCAAATATGAGGTGAGACAGAAAAATAACCAGATTGGTAGAAAAAAAAATGTATTGATGAATTACAGTATTCTAAACATTATAACCTTTCATATACTCCCCATCCTGATTGCTACTCCGCTCCATACGTATCTTGCATTGAAAGAAACAGTGCTGGAAGTCTTCTTGCTTGAGGCTCTTCAACAGGCTTGCCGTGTTTGTCTTCACTTCAACCATTTAAGAAAAATGTGTTCCCTTCAAATCACTTTTGATTTTTGGGAACAAGTAAAAATCACAGGGAGCTAAATCAGGCGAATAGGGAGGATGATCGAGGACAGGAATGTTTTTGTCAGTCAAAAACTGCTTTATGGAAAAAGAGAAAATTTGCAAGAAATTTGATGTTGATTCGCAGCTAGATTTTTTCACCCGACATTATCGCAGCAACTCATGTAGCAATTGTTGTGCAAATACTGACTGGGCTATTCAGAGGATATACCTAGCCGGTTGGTGGTTTGAGAGGACGTGTAGGAGGGGATATAGTTCTATGATTCACATCCATCCAACTTCCAGATGGTTTTCCAGGAAAGCCCCAAGCCCAGTCCGGTTATTTTTGTGTTTCACCTCGTACAGCAAATGAATAACCGTTTAGTTGGAAGGGTTTTGAGTTGAAATGATCTCAAGTGGAAGACCTGGTTTCCCTTTGGTGAAATAAGTTCAGTAAGAGATGGGGGATAATATCGCGCAGCACTGCTAACTGTGATACAGCATTTATTTTTCCTCATGTGCTCATGAGCAACAATCTTACAGTAAGCATGTGTGAAAGTTCTGTGCATGGCTGCTATTGCTCTGAATGTCACGCTGGCATGGCAAAACATAATGGTGCACTTAGATAAAAACGTTAGTCTAAGCCAGTCCCATGGTAAGTTTCTAGGAAAATATTCAGCAAAAAAGGTCATCAGCGAACGCAATACATTTGCCGTGAAAAACGCTTCTGTGAATTTTGCAGATTAACACTTGTAGTGCTATACTGACCCATTGCAAACCCTTTTCTAATTAAGACTCTTCCTCAGTGGTTATGCTTGTTTCTGCCAAACTACAAGAAAATGTCACTCTCTGTTATTTTTGTCTTAAATGTTTGACTGCCAAACATTACACATATTAAACTTTGTCAGCTCATAGTCAGTCATTTTAATAATCACCAGAACTTACTGTTCTGTTGTGTAGAATGGTTTCATATTCCGGGGAAAATTTTTTGGTTCCATTAATTTCCTAAATTCCTATTGGATTTAACAAGTGAAACACAAAGTGACTGTTCAGATTTGGGCCTTTATGAGGAAGCTTTTCAAAGATTTGTCGTGCTCCTTTTTGATTGACTTTTTAATAATTAACTAATTAGGGATTGATCATTATGTTTCTATTAGTTTAAAAAAATCAAATCATATTTCTTTTACATTTTTTCTCAATATAACAAATTATTAATAATGGTGGAACAATGTAATGTCAATACAAATTATTTCTATTTTATGTTAATGCATGTCACTCTATTTTTAGAGGATGCCATAGAAAAGAGCAGAAAAAAAAATTAGGTTCTAGATAATTAGAAAGGAAATAACTTTGATGTAACAGTAAAATGTTATTATAAAACTTCCTTTTTAAAACGTTTAGAAACAAAAACATTACTCTTTGTGAAACATGTGGTGCTATAGGGGAAATCACCTGTTTTTGACTCCACGGGCATCTAAGGTCACAACTTAATGGGTGTTATTTTTGTTTGAAGTTACTCCTGGGAGAATCTTTACGAATTATTAGTTTACTATTGCTAAGAAGGGTATACATTTATGACGTGTTAATAAAACACTAACAAACTTCTCTGAAGCATTCTGGTAATCACTGATTGACAGGAGTACACTAGGAAAATAAGTGTTGACATATTTGCACCTGTCTCCCTTTATCACCAATGTTTTTTCTGTTAATTAATGAAACTGTTGAATTTTATATATGTTTTCATAGCTGCCTTTTACCTCTCAGTTTTTTGGAGGTAAATTTTAGTTAGTTGTACATGTGCAGTAAAATGGTTTCAGATCATAGTTATTGTCCTGCATGCTCATTACAAGAGTGTGTAGAAGGCTCTGCACTAGAAGTAAAATGGGGGACGGGTTAGACGAGACACGATCAATAATCTCCCTTTCTTCTTCCTTCTTACACTCCAGAGATGATGGAGGTTGTAGACAAGTCTCCTCACTTCCAAGTGTATATTGAAGTCCTCTCTCTTCCCGTTACTGCCAAATAATGAATAAACCCAATCTGGGTGTCACGGCTTATTTTGAACCTACATCTGTAGGAGTCACATTTGCCCAAAACATTCATTTATTTTGAAGACTCTGGTGCCTTGCTGAAGAACTTAGCACTGTTTACTTTTCTTTTACTTTCCATTTCTCGTTGTTAATTAACATTAGTGCTCTTAAAAGGGTGCACTGAGAAGAGCCCATCCCTTTTACGTTGCCCTTTGTCTGTTTTTACACTATACATACTGTAGAATTACACTTTAAAATGAGGCTCTACATATTATGATTACTCTATTCCATGTATTCTTGAAACTGAAGCAATAACCGACAACAAGCATATTATGATTGAACTTAATGTCTAACAGACAGTATGTGTTGCGATATATTAAGATTTCTTCCACACAATTTTTCTTATGGAGCTATTGTAATTGATATATATTTTGTTGTTACATAATACTAATAAAATTAAAACAATATGAATTAGTTTCTGCAATTTCCTTTAAAATGATCATAATGATAATGTATTAACATTAATCTTTCACATACACAGACAATACATAATATAAATGCATTAAATTTAATGTAACATTTTAACCAGTTAACCCATAATTAGACAATGTACATTTAAAAGTGTTACTGGGTTTTTCTTTAGACATTTTTTTGTTTTTGCCTCCAGATACCACCCCTGCTATACTGTGTATTTTTGCATTCTTAGCATTATGTTATTGTACTGTATATTTAGATTTATTTTAAATATTCTGTTTGTAAAATATCCTTAAACACTAATTCTGTCAATAGTTTGTCAGATTTCATTATTTCACCAATATAATTAGAAAAAGAAGTATATTGTACTACATGCTTTCTAGACTTCAATTGTACCTTTTACTTCTTCAGTAAAATCAATACAACTCATTTGACAGGAGAAACCTTTTCTAAAATCGTATTTCATGTCTTTCAGCATATTGACATTCTGAAATAACACTACAACAATCAGGCATCCTTCTCATTAATCTCTAAGAAATGTCTAAAAATGGAAGTTTATCCTAATACATCATTTACTTAAGACACAGTGGCCTAACGGTTTGCTGGATCTACTGTATGTCATTTTCTTTTACCCTATGCAGCAAACTCAGAAGTGTCAGATCTGCTGTACCAAGATATAAATTACACTATGAAAAATTGATATGTTATGGTCCTGCTCTGTTACATTTACCTCGCATAGAGTTGATCTGTGCCTTACATTTTTATTATGTATTCTGCCTTACAGCCACAATCAAGCTTATGAGTACACCACAATAATTCAAATGTAGTACAAGAAATATAAATATTATTCTTAAAATGAGAAAAGATAATGCAGAAAAGCTTTTTCTGCAGTCACTGGTGACAATTTGACCCTGGTTCTTAATGAATAGTGTGTTTGCCATGCATTCCATATTTTTGTTATGCCTCCTGTTTTCTTTTTCTAAATTACTAAAATATGAAAAAATATAATCTAATATATCCTTCCATCCATTTTTTTAAGCTGCTTATCCACCTCAGGGTCATGGAGAAGCTGAAGCCTATGGTAGAAATCAAACATTAATTAAAGAAAGAAACTCATGCTGTCCCAGGACGTGTTATAAACCTTTTTGAGTTAGTAATCAGGCAGGAGAAGGCTTGTGTGTCCCCTTGCCCCATGAATAACGGGTCAAAAATAACAGGTAGAGGGTTATATTTATAGACAATTAAATTTGTATAACAGTGCTGAAGGAAGCTGATAGGTACCGGCAGGCCAAGCAGAATGCGGCTTCGGTGGTTGCTGAGGCAAAAACTTTGGCGTGGGAGGAATTTGGGGAGGCCATGGAGAACGACTTTCGGACGGTTTCGAGGAGTTTCTGGTCCACCATCCGGCGTCTCAGGAGGGGGAAGCAGTGCATTGTCAACACTGTATATGGTGGGGATGGTGCGCTGTTGACCTCAACTCGGGACGTTATGGGTCAGTGGGGGGAGTACTTTGAAGACCTCCTCAATCCCACTAACATGCCTTCCAATGAGGAAGCAGAGCCTGGGGACTCGGAGGTGGGCTCCCCCATCTCTGGGACTGAGGTCACTGAGGTGGTCAAAAAACTCCTTGGTGGCAGGGCCCTGGGGGTGGATGAGATAGGCCCGGAGTTCCTCAAGGCTCTGGATGTTGAGCTATGGGTAGTGACCGAAAGAACGAGATCGCGAATACAAGCGGCTGAAATGAGTTTCCTCCGCAGGGCGTCTGGGCTGTCCCTTAAAGATAGGATGAGAAGCTTAGTCATCCGGGAGGGGCTCAGAGTAGAGCCGCTGCTCCTCCGTATCGAGAGGAGTCAGATGAGGTGGCACGGCATCTGATCAGGATGCCTCCTGGCCGCCTCCCTGGTGAGGTGTTCCGGGCACGTCTAACTGGGAGGAGGCCGCGGGGAAGACCGAGGACACGCTGGAGGGACTATGTCTCTCAGCTGGCCTGGGAACGCCTTCGGATTCCCCCGGAAGAGCTAGAAGAAGTGGCTGGGGAGAGGGAAGTCTGGGCATCTCTGCTCAAGCTGCTGCCCCCGTGACCCGACCTCGGATAAGCGGAAGAGGATGGATGGAGTGCTGAATTAATGCTTACATATCATACTCTGAATGGTTAAATGACATGAGGTGCTTTAGCATGCAACACAACCAGTCTAAAATAAAATACTTTCTTCATCATATCCTTATTCTTCAATATTCCTTGAATTCAGCCCTTATTCTGTTAAGAAAATTGTATAAATGCAACCAGCAAGTTTTACTAGGTGCATTAAGCAACATTACATCAGCTAGTTTCTTGAACCATCCCCTTGGAACATTCTCCTTGTTTACTTCACCATTTCAGAGGTCTCTTTCTGACATTTTTTAAGCAAATGTTTATGTATTTCAGTGTGCACTGCAAACCAAAATACTTATCAGTTGTTACTTCCACATTACTCTCTCACAATCCTATCCCAGCAAGTGCGGGTCGCAATGCAGGAACAACCCCTGAACAGTGTGACAGTCCATCGCAGGGTGAACACACAAACACACACACATACACACATACACTCACTAGTGTTGCTTTAACAATGCAAGTTCACTTAACTGGCATGTCTTTAGACTGTGGAGGACTGGTCCACCAGGAGGTAACATACACAGATGCCGGGAGAATATGCCAACTCACTGCAATGAGCACCCAAGGTTCACACTTTTACATTACCCATTGTAATGTAATGTTATATTAATTTGATTCCTTTATTAATTTGGTATACCCAACATATCTTTCTGGGACTCTTTCTTACCGATAAGAAAGATTACAGCAAAACAGATGCATTTACATCTTTCTGTAAATTCCTGGCCCCTATCCCCTTCATGCTTTTTCTGCTTAAACAAATTGAAACAGTTATGCATCATGACTTGTTTATCTTGCATACTTTAAAATCTGAAATACACCTATGGTCACATAGCTTCTAGAAATCATGAAGAAATGTTTATTAATGTTATACATTCTTTACTTTTTCGTTCTCTGATATGTACAGAAAAAAGATGAATTATTAAATTAATTAATGAATGAATTAACACATGTAACAGCTTTAATTAAAACAGATATCACAAATGCTGAGAACAGAAGCCATCAAAACATGTTAAAATGTTTAGCTTACTGTATGTATATGAGACTTGTCATTACTAGATTTCAATAATTCCAATTAATATGTACTTTAATGCAACTAGTAGTTATATACACTGCAAAAAATCAGTGTGAAAAAATGAGAAAAAATAAATAAAAAACAAGAAAAAGTTATTAGAATCAAGCAAAATTATCTGCCAATATAGTGAGAAAGTTTAACTTGTTAACTTGTTAAATTTTCTAAAAATTAGATTATATATCTTACACATACAAATCTACTCAAGTCAGTTATTCTTAAAAAAAAAAAAAACAAGATCTATTATTTCTTTTCAAGATTGTCTGGCTTGTTAAGATTTCATTTTCTGCAGTGTAAATAGTGCTTTAGGCACTTGTATTTTTTCTTACAGAGTAATAGATAGATAGATAGATAGATAGATAGATAGATAGATAGATAGATAGATAGATAGATAGATAGATAGATAGATAGATAGATAGATAGATAATAATACATTTTATTTATATAGCACCTTTCCTATGCTAAAAGTGCAAAAAACAGAAATAAAAATACAAACTACTAAAAGACCGTGACTCGAAAAGACTAGAAGAGTAGAACACTAGAAGACCATGAAATATGATATAGTGTACCATCAAATGACTTGAAAATGTAAGAATGACATGTACATCAAATGCCCTCCTGAGTGAATATGTCTTAAGTAACCTTTTTAAGGAATAAAGAGTCAGCTGACTGATATATAGTAGGAAGGTTGTTTCAAAGTTTAGGTGCAATAGAACTGATGACTTTGTCACTCACAGAGCACAGGTTAGTTTGGGGCATAATAAGATTGCTGGAGTCCATAGACTAAAGAAATTAAAATTATGAGTAATGAAAGCTTTAGTTAAATTGAATCATATATAACTTTACCATGTAAAGAATGTAATCAATAGCCTCAGGCAGTCTAAGAGTTAAATATTAAAGGCTAATGCCCATAACTTTTCTATAAAGTAATCTGGAAGCCCACCTGGAAGCCCGCTATTTACCAAAGCAAGGTTTAGAAATGAGCCAAGTAAATAAGAGATGGGCATTCCTGTGGCCAGATGGACAAATATTTCATAGGTCATAAGATAAGGTCGTGTTCAATAGCTGATTATTTAGGCCATTAAGCACAAGGAAACATTAATAGAATTTAGTCAGAGGGTAGGATTGCAACAGGTAAGTAGAAGAAGAGGTTGCTTCTTTAGCCAGGGGGCTGATATGCCTTTTGTTTCGTGGTAATGGTGGCCAAAATTGGGGCAATTAAATCAGTTTGGAATTTATCAGGAATTTATCAAGGGCATATTAGGCATGGGCAGCACGGTGGCGCAGTGGTAGTGCTGCTTCCTCACAGTAAGGGGACCTGGGTTTGCTTCCTGGGTCCTCCCTGTGTGGAGTTTGCATGTTCTCCCCGTGTCTGCGTGGGTTTCCTCCGGGTGCTCCGGTTTCCTCTCACAGTCCAAAGACATGCAGGTTAGGTGCATTGGCGATCCTAAATTGTCCCTAGTGTGTGTATGGGTGTGTCCCCTGCTGTGGGCTGGCGCCCTACCCGGGGTTTTTTCCTGCCTTGCACCCTGTGCTGGCTGGGATTGGCTCCAGCAGACCCCCGTGACCCTGTGTTAGGATATAGCGAGTTGGTAAATGACTGACTGACTGACATATTAGAAATTAGAAAATATTGGTGACTAAGTAGAAACACAGGAATGTACAAGTCAGATAGTGATGAGAAAACTATACTAAGTGAGGTAATGGTGCTTGTGTACTAAACGGACGGCAGTGAAACCTCTCCCACGGAGCCCAACACTGATCAGAGCCCAAATAGCGAAACAAGAGGGAGAGAGAGACTAGGCGAGAAATGATTGAATCATACTTGGCAGAATTCATGTTCTGCAAAAAAGCATCAGACAATATCTTCGAAATGGTGCTCAACGCAATAGCTAGACTTTAGCCTCGAAATTGAAACGTAATAATAAGTTCCAGTTATACGTATGTATTTTTATAATATTCCAATTTCTGTAAATTTCTATATATATTTTTTATCCCAATAAATATGTTATGAATTCGTCAAAACACTTCCGTTTTCCTTTGTCAATCCGTCTGTTTAGTATACAAGTACCGTAATCTCATGATAAGAAATTGTATTAAAATGAGGTACCACCAAACTGTCTACACTCACTCATTTAACTGGGTCGGCTTTGTGCTCTATGCAATAAAGTCTAACTTCTCATTGCTCTTCCAGAAACTGTGTGTTTTATTCTAAGAAGGAACGAATCTTCATCCACAAAAGAGGATACTGATTTAGTGTGGTGCAAGGCCATTTTATAGTATAGCAGCAACAGTTTATATTCAATCTTATGAGACACACACAGAGACAATAATGGTGAAACTAAACATGCGTTATGTACTCATTCCTGTGGGTTTGAGTAAGGACTCTTACAGAATAATTTTGAAATAGCTGAAGTGGAGATAACAAATTAGGACCACCCGCTACCAGACAGTTACAGTGGTTAATGTGGTGTAATGAAAGCATGGACAAGATTGTCAGTATCAGAAAAAGGATATCAATAAGTGAACATGGGATTATGTTTGATGTGGTGGAAGTAGGTAATTTTCTTAATATGATTTAAGACGGTGGAATGAGACAGGGAGAAATCAAAAATCACATCAAGATTCCTTGCAAACCATGGATATGATGATATCACCACTAACAGTGAATGAAAAAAGACTCATTTTCTTAAGATGCATGAGTTCCAGTTTGCTGCAGTTTGTACTCACTCCAATATTTTATTTCTCCAAGACAAAGTCATGAGCAGAAGGAACTCTAAAGAACATTGAGTTTTAATAAAGAAACACTTCTGAGTGTAGCCGAGTCCAAAGTTACAAATACTATGGCTAACAGAAAACATGAAGGTGCAGAAAAGAAAGGACCGAGGATAGAGCCTCGGCAACTTCATTGTCTAACTGGCACCATGCTGGACCTACTCTTGCCAGGACTGGAAAACTCTTGTCTGTTAGATAGGACATAAGCCACTGGAAGGCAGTGCCAGTGATACCCTGATGTTCTTTATACTGTGAATACTGTGATTAACAGTATCATGTGCTACATGATGTTTACAGAATTAATATGTTGATTTGCCCAGAGTCTGCTGAGATACATAAACACATTTCCAGCTTTTTTTGCATTGAATATAACTTGCATGTACAACCTTATGAAAAAGAACAAATGTAAAATCTGCAAACAGCAATTGTTCTCTGTCTTTTCAAATTATGTGCCATATGTTCATACCACTTGATTATTTTGCATGTCCACTATTCATATTAGCTTTGCAACAATGGTTTCTCCCAGACCAGGTTCTAAATATCTTAATCATTGCCCCTTTTAAAGCAAGGCACAGTATTCCTTTTTCTCTTTTATTCTCTTTGAAGATGAAAAGGGACTTGAGAAGTACTTAGAATGATAAGTTCCTTACTAAGATGCACCATGTGATCTTGTGAGCCTGTCTTTTCATTGACCAAATCTGTGAATAGAGAATGGTAGGATTTGGCTAGTGACTCAATTGCACAGACTTCTAAACAGGCAGAGCTGTTTCAATGGCCGAGAGAATAAATTTGAGATCAGGGAATCAGATGGCTGAATGATCAATTGATAATCATGGACTGTATGGCTTGGGATGTGTAGGCAGAGGAAGCAGGAAGCCTTATTCCATTTTACTTTTTTAATCACTGCATTTCTTTATTTTGTATTTTGTTTTTCCTTTTTAGCTTATTTTTTTGTGTTTTTACAATTTTTGGCTTTTGTTTTTAGCTGGACTTCATAGATGTACATCAATCCTTCTTAAGATACTGGAAAGCTAGAAGGTGGTGGAGTAAAATGGCATGCTACCATATCCTGATTGGGACATAACATGAGATGGTCAGGCAAATAATTAGAGATTGAGATCCATGATGAGCACTTGCCATGTCAGTGCTGTATGCACATGCTGTGAAAGACCATAATTGACAAGTGGGAGCTGTTACCTAATAATGTGTATTTTATGTGACATTGTAAGAAATCCAAATCCTCAGCCCCATAGAAGCAGGTGACAGATTTCTTTTTCATGTCAGGTTCCTATAGTGCCCTTATGTGGAAATTTCTTGGGACAGACTTGATATTTAACTTAAAATTGAACCTTTGAGCCAATACAGATGGACATTACATTTTGTAAATTGCTATTTTTTACAAGAACATTTATTATTAAATGATTATTTTTTGAACATTTCCTCTAGTTATCTCATAAATGATACTTTTTCAGTAAATAATTATTTTAAGAAGGATAGTCTATTTTATGATTAAAGTGTAAATTTCAGCTTTAATCTTGAAATCTCTACTTTAATCTGGAGGTTTATTTTGTCATTAAAGTAGACCGTCATAACATCATCTTAAAACAGACCCAGTTGTTAATCACTACATGCTTCTGGGGCTTCGTCCTGCACTGACAGCAGCGGCAGGCTGCAATTGCCACATAGAACACATTAAATTTATTATATTCCAGCTCTCTGCACATTTAGAGTTCTTAGAGTTATACTTGATATCACTTTTATGATGAAATGTGTTAAAGTATGTATATTACATTTTACAGATACATCGTTAACTTCATTTAAATAATTAATATCATTAATAATTAGGGCATGGTGAGGGCAGCACAATAGTGGACCGGCAGCGCTGCTGCCTTGCAGGGAGTCACGTCCTTGGTGTTTCCTGCCTGGAATTTGCACATTATCCTGGTGGGTTTCTACAGTGTGCTCTGTTTTCCTTCCAAGTACATGCAGGTTTGGGGAAGCTAGTGTATATCATTCACCTTGCGATGAGCTGATGCCCCATCCAGGGATTGTTTCTGCCTTGTGCCCGATGCTTGCTGGAATGGGCTTCCTGGATTGATGAATGTAATCATTAAACATCCATTCCTTTTCAGAGATATTCCACCTGGTGAAATCTTCCAGATTTACATAAAGTACGCACGCATGTATAAACAGTACACGACTTACGTAGCAATAGCGTCTGCAGGTACACGTGTTGCGTGAAGTATAAACCTGGCCTTAAATTGTAAATCATAACTGGAATGAAGACTCTTGAAGCCTGGTCTTGGAGGGGTGGCCCAAGAATTGGAGGTCAAATTCAGCAGTGGAGAATGCATTTGGACAAACAGAAGGTGGCAATGTTGTCCATCCAACCATCTGGATTGAGCTTCAAAGCACCGAGCTTTGTCAGAGCTTTTTTATACAGTTTCTATAATTCAATTGTCCCAAAAGTCGAGCTTATCACAAACAAACATACAAACAAGTGTGCTGACAAAACGTGAATAATAAGGGGCACCCCACAGCTGCAAAACGTATAGTGTCTGTTTTAGATTACGCCTGCTTTCCTACAATAGCCAGCCCTAGGAATTCCCACTTGTCATTCTTCATATCTTTGTTAAGTTGTTTTAGAGTAGGTTCTCTGTGACAGCTGCTTGAAAAGAGCACAGTGACATTTTTTGTTGCTAACTCTTTTTTGCTTACTGCCTACAATATTGGCAAACTCACACTTGAAATTTTTCCCAGCTGCCATTAATTTGCAATAGGTGCCCACTTTATTAAGTTCACTTGTCACTCCCACTGCACATCAACATCAGAAAATATTATTTAAATCATGGAACTAAATGACTTTGTATTTGCAATTCAGTGGATAAATGGCCAAGACTATTTAAGTGTCTTTTAAAGTGGATTATGGTAAGAACTGGAACCTTGTCATGTTTTATGTATGATATTATTGAGGGTATATTGAGAAATCACAGCCACTTAAAATTTCAAATGAATGTCAGAAAACAAACACTTGGTAAACATGAACAGTGGAGGTTGACATTTTTTATAAAGTTGGGGTAAATTAACAGGACTGATTTCAGTGTTGTAGAAAGGGGCATTTCAAAGTGAAGAATTTGCCATACGTTGTTCAGTTGTACACCATGTTGTGCAATATGTCAGAAGGCACTCCTCTCACCATCCAAACAGGGTCAGACAGTGTTATGCCATCACACTGATCCTTTGTCACCATTTACTTCCACATTGTTATGCCACAGATTGTGACACTCACTTGGTATCTTGATAGAAGTTGTGATCTTTAGGAAGAGTCCTGCATGGCAAACTCTAAACACAACTTCACCACACACCCGCTCCAGTCAAAACAGACACTAATTTTTCACAACACTTTCTTTCTATCTGCACAATAATCACAGTCATATTATTTAATTATTTTTAATTTCTTCCTCCCTCGATCTCTTCTTGTCCAGGAAAGCATTGTTGTCCTCCGCTTCCCAAACTGAAAACAAATTTGCTGAGTTTTGCTTTGCAAGTAGAACCATTAAAGCTAACGGTTATACCATGCTTCCAGGTCTTCTTCAATAACGAAAAATGGCATCTATTACATCACACCCAAACTTGATTGATCGCATCCTACTACATCACAAAGATATCTTAACCTAGGAACACAACAAATAGACAAAGCAATTAGGAGAAAAAGAAAGGAAATAACAGCAAAATGCACAAAACAGCATGTAAACATGCAAAGCCAACCATGAAACCTGACAAAGAAAGGGGTGAAAGCAGGAATGCTCCAAAACATTTCAATTCCAACTCCACAGACATCAAAATGGATTAAATGGGATTGATCATGGAAAGATAGAAGTACATCTATCAGAGTCTGTGGGTTTGCTGCATGCTCCCATCAGCTGTCCGGGAGCCCTCAACCCGACACCATCAGTAATGTTACCGATGAGCTAAGCAGTGAGGCAACAACATAGCAAGGGGATGGTGCAAAAGTGTCAAGTGCTTTTATTTAAAACAACAGAACAAAAACAGTGTTCAAATTAAATAAAGTGCAGTACTTCATTAAATAAATAATCCATAAAACAAGAGTGAAAGTGGAGGTTAAAAACAATAGAAAAAAGTCTTCTAAAAACAACAAGGTTAAAACCATGCAGAAAGCAGTCTTTTAAAAATCCGGCGCATCCTTCTTCTGCTACTGGCGGCCTACCTGGTTCCCCGGTCTGGGCTTCTCAACAGGGGAGTCGCACTACTTGCAGCTGTCGCCCTACTTCTCTGTGTCTGCTTCAGCTGTTAGGATTGCGTCACCGACTCCTGGCTCTGGTAGGCTCCTCCAAACAGCGACTTGGGTTCCACAGCAACCAGGGCACCCATGCTGGGGAATACACACCCCAAGTCCCAACTCCTGCTGCCTTCCGCGGCCTTACGTGGAGAGTCATCCACCTTCTGGTCACTCCCGCCCTTCAGAATCAACTCTGCAGGAGCGACCACTACTGCTACTCCTCGGGTGTCGGCCTAACACCCAAGCTACCAGTACAGCTGTATGCGAGCCTGCACTTGCTTGCTCTCCTGCACCAACTTTCTCCTCCTGCTTCCTGCCTTCTCCTGCAACCTCCGTTTCGTTCAGTCTTTCTTTTCTTTTCTTTTTTCTCCCCCCTAGCCGACTCATGCTTCTATTTTATCAAGAGGGCATGGCAGGTGTGGCAAATTAGCAGCCCTAGGAACAATCATGGATGCGGGCAGTTTCTCACCTGTGCACTTAGGTGAGAAACGCCCACATCGCGAATTGCCCTGAGAACCGCTTCAGCCACACAACCACCACGCCCCCTCGCTAAGCGAGGTGATTATTTATTTTAAAACAGGCCTTTGATGGGAGCTGTGGACCCGCAACACCACAGAATCTTGAGCTAGAAGACTGCCAGAAAAATCAAATGGAATGATATGCCTTGTAGTTGTTAGAGTAACAACAACAACAACAACAACAACAACATTTATTTATATAGTACATTTTCATACAAAAAGTAGCTCAAAGTGCTTTACATAATGAAGAAAAGAAAAATAAAAGACAAAATAAGAAATTAAAATAAGGCAACATTAGTTAACATAGAAAAGGAGTAAGGTCCGATGGCCAGGGTGGACAGAAAAAACAAAAAAAAACTCCAGAAAGCTGGAGAAAAAAATAAAATCTGTAGGGGTTCCAGGCCACGAGACCGCCCAGTCCCCTCTGGGCATTCTACCTAACATAAATGAAATAGTCCTTTTTGTAGTTAGGGTTCTCACGGAGTCACTTGATGCTGATGGTCATACAGACTTCTGGCTTTTAATCCATCCATCGTTTTTGGAACATCATGGTACTTAGAGTAGATGGTATTATATTATATTATATTATATTATATTATATTATATTATATTATATTATATTATATTATATTATATTATATTATATTATATTATGAGTATTGTGCATCAACAAGACAAACGCCTTTTTCAAAAACAGATTAGCATCAAAGCCAAGACATTTTCAATAAACCAAAACATTAAAATAAACAGAATATGTGCAATGTCTCACAGGACAATGCAACCAAATGCAAAATGCACAAAATGATGGTACATGCAATTAAATTTATTAAAAAAATATTCTGGCTCAGTGACATTAGAAAGTGAAATAATAAAAGTTATCAAAATGATATAAAACAAAACAAAATCTACAAGGTCAAACTTTTTTATTACATCTTTTAGTGTTTCTTCTGCATCAATTAGTTTGACATTGATTTCAAGTGTTGTCTGTATACAACATTTTGCGCAAGGTGCTACTGGCTAATGCATAAACCGATATAGTAAACAACAAAAAATGAGACAAAACGTATTCACACTGTGTAAAAAAAAATAGTTCTTACAAAAAATCTAGCGCCTTAAAGCATGTAAAAGAGTTTCTTAATCGGGGGCATGCCGTGATCGGTCCAAATAATACAGAACCTCAATGGTTATTTATCAAGTTGGCCGACATGACAGCCAAAGCAGTCAAAAAGAAACAAACCATCCTATCTAGATTTCTCCATTGTTGCGTGAACTTTAAAGAGATGTGATGAAGAAATCTAAATGGGATACAGCACCACATTTTACGATTTATGATAATTATAACATTTTCGTTAAATTCTGCCTCTGTAAATTATATTCCTTATGAGCTGCTTGATGAAGGGGCTGTACATCACAATCAACAAAAACATTAAAGCAGCAGTTTCATTTTAAAACTTCCTGGACACACACCACAGTTTACTTTGCTCTGTCTTCTTTGAACTAGAATTCAATATTCTTTAAATGTCTTCTAAAACTAAAAAGTTAATACATTTCTGCAATAAAACACAAAATGTTTATTTCTTAATGAAGAAATAGTTGACCTCAATGAAATCTTGAAGTAGAATGGATTATCATCCAATCATTTGCAAGACTAGATTTTTTTTCTTCACAGTACCAGATTTTCTTTGTGTTTTATAAATATGAGCTTTCTCTGTGTACTACACACCCGTGTTAATCCATCTAATATATGCTTCAATTTTATTGTATTTCCTTTTTTAGGCACTAGATTTGTCTCTCCTTTCTTCTCACATTTGATCTGGAATCTGTAAATCTGGGTTCTTTATTCCCCACCACTCACATTCTCATTATCCTTTTTCTTATTAAACACTATTTTAATTAATATTAATTAATGTGAAAAGAAAAAAGAGAGTTAAGAACGTAAAACTATGGCAAAAGTATGAATATTTCAGAATTTCTTATGAATGTAAACCTCACATTACTGCAGAATAAAATAAGAAAAAAGGCCAGCTAATTAAATAATGAATTTAAATTAGATGTAAAATGAATCACTGATTGTGAAACTGTTTGGAAGAAAAACTGCTGGGATCTCCGAGGACTAAAGTTGGAATCCATTGGTTTATCTTTTATTAAAGTTTTATATGCATTAATTATAAAAAAATGGGCACTATATTCTGAGCATCACTGTACAGCTGGGTACAGTAAAAGTCACATGGAAATTCACTTCTGGGTTAAAAAGGCTATGAGTAATAGAAAAGTCATCTATATACCCTCAGGCTAAACTCTTGAAGAATATTCTTGCCTCACAAAGTGACAGTTAAAGAAACCGTAGAATCATTCATGATGGTGGAGCACAATTTACAAGCACAGGCAAAATGAACCCTTCAGAAATCACTCTCTTGACAGATAGATTATTCATCCAGCAGCCAGTTTTGACAGCTGCAAGCAGAATGATCACTGGAGCCAATTCATATGCTTAAATGTGTAGAGCTTAACCTTTTGTATAGTTTATATTGTGGTTAGACAGGGAAGAAAATCTTTTCTTTCTCAGCTGATAACTTTTGGTTTTGTTAAGTTAAGTACACTCCAGATCTTAATTATTTAATATTGTGTCAAAGTGTTTCATTTTATCAAAGGCAGAAAAGGCATAATGTACTGTATGTACAAAACATTGAGAGACCAGTAGGTATTCATCACACCCATGAACCCCCAATTAAAGGAACACTTTTTAATCAGAGTAAAGCATCAAGTCAGTGAACCTTCTGGGATGTTGATCTTGTCAGTTAAGTAGCAGAGGGGGTTGTTAATCAGTTTCAGCTGCGTCGGTGTTAATGAAATTAACAACAGGTGTATTAGAGGGGCAACAATGAGATGACCCCCAAAACAGGAATGGATTAACAGGTGGAGGCCACTGACATTTTTCCCTTCTCGTCTTTTCTGACAATTTATTCACTAGTTTTGCATTTGGCTACGGTCAGTGTCACTACTGGTAGCATGAGGCAATTCCTGGACTCTATAGAGGTTGCACAGGTAGTCCACCTTCTCCATGATGGCACATCAATACATGTCATTGGCAGAAGGTTTGCTGTGTTTCCCAGCACAGTCTCAAGGGCATGGAGGAGATTGCAGGAGACAGGCAGTTACTCTAGGAGAGTTGGACCATAGAAGGTGCTTAACCCATCAGCAGGACTGGTATCTGCTCCTTTGGGCAAAGAGGAACAGGATTAACACTGCCAGAGCCCTATAAAATGACCTCTAGCAGGCCACTGGTGTGAATGTCTCTGACCAAACAATCAAAAACAGACTTCATGAGGGTGGCCTGAGGGCTCGACGTCCTCTAGTGGGCCCTGTGCTCACTGCTCGGCACCGTGAAGCTCAATTGGCATTTGCCATAGAATACCAGAATTGGCAGGTCCACCACTGGCACCCCGTGCTTTTCACAGATGAGAGGAAGTTCACCCTGAGCACATGTGACAGACATGAAAGGGTCTGGAGAAGCTATGGAGAATGTTATGCTGCCTGTAACATCATTCAGCATGACTTGTTTGGTGGTGGGTCATTGATGGTCTGGGGAGGCATATCCGTGGAGGAACGCACAGACCTCTACAGGCTAGACAACAGCACATTGACTGTCAGTAGGCATTGGGATGAAATCCTTGAACCCATTGTCAGACGTTATGCTGATGCAATGGGTCCTGTGTTCCTCCTAGTGTAGTTACTGGAGGATGAAGGAATTGATACCAATGACTGTCCCCCTCGCGTGCCTGACCTAAATCCAATAGAACACCTCTGGGGCATTATGTTTTGGTCCATTCAATGCCGCCAGGATGCACATTAGACTGTCCAGGAGCTCAGTGATGCAATGGTCCAGATCTGGAGATCACCCAGGTCACCATCCGTCATCTCATTAGGAGCATGCCCTGATGTTGTCAGGCATGTATACAAGCACGTAGGGGCCTTACAAACTACTGAGTACGATTTTGAGTTGCTTCAATGAAATTTCGGCAAAATGGACTAGCCTGCCGCATCATTTTTTCACTTTGATTTCCAGGGTGTCTTTGAATTCAGCCCTCTGTAGGTTAATAATTTTAATTTCCATCAAACGATGCGGTATCCTTACGTTCCTAACACATGGCCCAGTCCATATCAGTATAGATATCCAGCATGATTGTTTTTCCCATTGAGATCTGATGTGTTTTCAAAGTGTTTCTTTAATTTTTTGGGGCAGTTTATGTATATATTTGCATCAGAGGAATAAATTAAGAAAACTGAAGCACTATAGTTAATCACATCCAAAAATAAAATAGTGATCAAAATATTAAAAAAATATTTTGAAACAATTAACATTAATCAGGCTGAAAACAGAATTCACAATCAGCAAAGGCATTGGCCAGAAACACAAATCACAGCATCATTATTGTTTATTAGAAGACTGTCAGGGTTAACACCAGGTATATATATTTTTATGTGTGGCTATCAAGGTGAACAGCACATTTCTTTCGAACAAATAGTTGCCAACCAGAAGGATGAGCAGACACACAGGCTAACTGACAAAGAACTCTTTTTTTTAATACTTAAAAATATAGAAACAAGAATATAGACTGACAGGACAGATAATACAGCCAATCAGTCAATCAATTGATAAATAAATAAAAATGAACTTAACAAGTACAGTAATCCCTCGCTATATCGCGCTTCGCCTTTTGCGGCTTCACTCTATCGCGGATATTATATGTAAGCATATTTAAATATATATCGCGGATTTTTTGCTGGTTCGTGGATTTCTGCGGGCAATGGGTCTTTTAATTTCTGGTACATGCTTCCTCAGTTGGTTTGCCCAGTTGATTTCATACAAGGGACGCTATTGGCAGATGGCTGAGAAGCTACCCAACTTACTTTTCTCTCTCTCTCTCTTGCGCTGACATTCTCTGATCCTGACGTAGGGGGATTGAGGAGGGGGGCTGTTCGCACACGTAGACGATACGGACGCTCGTCTAAAATGCTGAAAGTTTATCTTCATGTTGCTCCCTTCTGTGCAGCTACTTCGTGAAGCGACATGCTGCACGGTGCTTCGCATACTTAAAAGCTCGAAGGGCACGTATTGATTTTTGATTGTTTGTTTTTGTCTGTCTCTCTCTCTCTCTCTCTCTCCCTGCTCCTGACGGAGGGGGTGTGAGCTGCCGCCTTCAACAGCTTTGTGCCGCGGTGCTTCGCATACTTAAAAGCCAAACAGCCCTATTGATTTGTTTGCTTTCCTATCTCTCTGACATTATCTGCTCCTGACGTGCACTCCTTTGAAAAGGAAGATATGTTTGCATTCTTTTAATTGTGAGACGGAACTGTCATCTCTGTCTTGTCATGGAGCACAGTTTAAACTTTTGAAAAAGAGACAAATGTTTGTTTGCAGTGTTTGAATAAAGCTCCTGTCTCTCTACAACCTCCTGTGTTTCTGTGCAAATCTGTGACCCAAGCATGACAATATAAAAATAACCATATAAACATATGGTTTCTACTTCGCGGATTTTCACCTTTCGCGGGGGGTTCTGGAACGCAACCCCCGCGATGGAGGAGGGATTACTGTATATCAGATGAAGGCATTGAATTTCCTGATAGCAGTGGGTAGAAAAGACCCCCAGAGGAGTCTTGGCAAACTGTAGTGGAATGAGCCGGTGGTTAAAAGTGCTCCTGGACAACGCCTCTTGGAGGGGTTGGAGGGGATTTTTTCATGATTGCTTCCAATTTTGTCATCATCCTCTTTTCCACAACTGCTTCCAGTGTGTCCAGGGTTCACCCTGTGATGTAGGAGGCTTTCTGATATGTTTGTTCAGACATTGTGCTTCTTTTGTGCTCAGGTTGCTTGCCCTAGAGACTGCAGCGTAGAACACCACACTGCCTACTATGGACTGGTAGAGCATTTCTAGCAAGTTGTTGCACACATAAAAAGAGTCTCCTTAGCAAGTACAGTCTCCTCTGGCTCTTCTTGTACAGTGCCACTGAGTTGTTAGACCAGTCCAGTTTGTTGCTTATGTGAACCCTCAGGTACTTGATGTTTTTCTGACTTAGATTCCTAGATGGCATTTTGGTAGTTTAGTTCTTGTTGCATGATCTTTAGGTAACTTCACCCATTATTTGACAATATTTCATCTCCTGATCCCTTTCATTACAGCTTTATCTGCCTTGGTAGAAAAGTAAACCTCCGCCAACCAAAAACTGCATCCACCTTACAGGACGAAAGACCAGAAATAAGCAAAAAAAAAATTGCAGTTACATAAAAAGCAGGTGAAGAACTACTAAGTTGATTTAAAAGGGCTGGACCAGTGTTATGGGGTACAGTGACAACACCAGAAAAAAAGAAATGAGATTCACTAAAGAATATCAAGGAAGGAAGGAAGTACTCAAGGAAGCTCAACAGCTACTCCACAGTAAGCGAAAAACTTGGAGAGAAATTAAAAAATAAAGAAAAAACAAATGTCATAAATCTTTCAAAAACATGTACAAAATTCACGTGCAGCTCAAAAACATCAACACCCTGCAGCACCTTCTACCACTGCTGCTCAGTAAGGAGAAAAGCTGAACAGAAGCCAACAATCAAAGAAAATGTCTTGATCTTCTTAAGTATTTTCATGGATTTAGATACAGTTTTCTTAACAAAATATATTATTTATTATTTTAATTTGACCAAAAAACGATATTGCTTATAGTTACGATGGATAGTGCCGGTGCTGTGATTTGCATCATGTGATATGTGATGTTGTAACAGCGCAGCCTATAAAATATGGCAATGCAGTTTTCAACTTCCAGATTTTTGAAAAAAAAATTTTAAAAATCATGTTTTCTCCTGGCGGCACGGTGGCGCAGTGGGTAGCGCTGCTGCCTCGCAGTTGGGTGATCTGGGGACCTGGGTTCGCTTCCCGGGCCCTCCCTGCATGGAGTTTGCATGTTCTCCCCGTGTCTGCGTGGGTTTCCTCCAGGCGCTCCGGTTTCCTCCCACAGTCCAAAGACATGCAGGTTAGGTGGATTGGCGATTCTAAATTGGCCCTAGTGTGTGCTTGGTGTGTGGGTGTGTTTGTGTGTGTCCTGCGGTGGGTTGGCACCCTGCCCAGGATTGGTTCCTGCCTTGTGCCCTGTGTTGGCTGGGATTGGCTCCAGCAGACCCCCGTGACCCTGTGTTCGGATTCAGCGGGTTGGAAAATGGATGGATGGATGGATGTTTTCTCCTGGTTATTTTGCACTTTTTGACACTTTTTATTACTTTTATCCTGACCTTTAGCACAAAACTGTTTTACTCTAATTTTTGGTTTATGTTTTGGTTAGGAACAAATATTTACCTTTGGTATCAAACCTTTTGCAATTTTTTACTTTCTTTCGATTTCCACTTTCTTATTTCAACCTTTGAATGTCCTGTTTTCAATCCAGTTATTATAAAGAACAGCAGAGTCTAACTTATTTTTTGGGTGAAACACACAGGATAATAGCCCAACATCTAAGAAACAAAACCTTCACTTAAATGAAACTATAAACAGAAACCCTTGTTCCAAAAACTATAGGCCTTTTTTTCTTTTTGGTCTTTTGTCTTTTGACACAATACAAACAGAAGTGTTTTTCTTTTAGTCTAAAAAGAAAAATGTATATATACAATATATTTATAAGAAATAGTCTTCAACAACAAAATACAATTAAAATTGTTCTGTGTCTGCCACATGGCTTTTATTCATTAATGAATGGCAGACATAATAGTTATCTAATAAACTAAGAAATTAACATTTGTTTCAGAAAGAATTTAATCCCATAGTTCCCACATAATATAATTAAAATGATCCCAAAAAACCTGAAGTATTCAAAGAAAGTGTCTATTGAATTAAACAATTTCTATTATTAGAACTGCAAAACAAATAATTCTGTCAAGGCCAGGGTTCTCAGGGGCACACAATGGATTGAGCTAAGTGTTATCCCCTCATTCATTAAAGGACAGGTTCCAATTAGAAATGTTGCTGATTGTTAATGTCTTCTATGAGGATTTCCAGTAAAACAATAAATAATACACCAAATGTTTTTTTAGTTTGTTAGTTTTTTTTAACCCTAGTATCATAGATTCAGTAAATTAGGCCTAGTTTTAAAATTAATACAATTAGTTGTGCGTAAAGTACTGTACCAGGCATAATGTACATGAAAGCACTTAGTTCAACTAACCATTTGAATTAAATGCTGTACCCTTTATTTCTTGCAATTTTTAAAAGCAAAGTTTGAATACAACTCCTGACCGTGCAGAGTTGGCACAATCTCGCTCATGTTTGCACAGGTTTTCCTCTGGATATTCTGTTTTTTTTCCTTCACAGCTCCTAAACAATTGCCTATTTGGTGGACTGGATATCCCAAGCTCGCTCATCTAAGGGTGTGTGTGACTATGTGAGTGAATGGTCATCCAGTTCCCACAGCTAGACTGAAAGTATGTGTAATCAGGCAAATGTCCAAGACCACCAGAAGCTGGGGTGTGCATGGGAACCAAGAACCCTAAACATAAAACACTATACTTACTCTTCTCAAGCACCATGACGGCTGAGTCTGCACATCTGTACTTGTCAGTGAGCAGAGAGCTTAGAGGATACACTCATCCCTCGTGTTCCTAAACTTGAACAAGCAAGGCTGCAAATGTTTGAAATCCTGGTGATTACTGATATAACTTCATTGTAAACTTAAAGAATCCTGCTTTTCTTTATAAATTACATAATGCACAATTTTACTTTGTATTCTTTTTCTACTGCACTACTAATTACATTTGTACAAAGAAAGAGCCCTAACTTTACACGACACCCTTGACAAATTCAGTTGTATTGTTACAATGGTGCAGACTCGTTACTGCATGTGCCATTTGAAATGCATTCTTGATTGCCTACTTTATAAGAAATAACATTTATCTGAAACGTGCTGATGTTTTTTTCTATGTATTCATTTCAACTGAATAAGATCCTGTGCGGGCAGAAGGGGAGGTTAAGTTTTCTCTATTCCATTGAGTCTTTTCACTATACATTTAACATGGAAGTGTTTACCCCCTTTTCATTACAACTTTATGTTATTCTATGCATAGGCTGGGCATGTCATTGTGTATTCATAAGGTTTGCTTGCATTGCTACAGAATCTGAAAAAAAATCAACAATTTGGTTCTTGTACTTAAAAGCAACAAGTAGATGTGGTTGATATTACCGTATATATTTGCGTATAAGTCGGGGTCTTGAAACCTGAAAAATCAATCATAAAATCAGACCCCGACACTTCAATTTTTTTTTTACATCTTTCTGCTTCCCCCAATCCCACACCAGTTTCTCAGATACATCGAATTTTGTTGCAGCAGTGCAGTTATCAATTTCTTTCACCACTTTAATGGCTTTTAATTTAAAACCAGCTTCATATTTTCTTTTGATCAAATGCTCCATCATAGATAAGGGATGCTCTTACGATAAAGGTGTATGAGGGTGTAAGGTACAAAAAACACAAAACAGTGCAAACATCGCTTTGGAATAGTTCGAGTATTACTGTGTGGTCACATAGGCATAATACATAGAAAAAAAAGGCAGTGTGCTCCGTGGTTACTCTCTCAGGTGGGCGTTAGCATATCATAATCTCTTGGACCAATAGCGGGAGTTTTCTGCATTTGACTTATATGACCAACATTATAAAATACTGGAAATTATACGGTAAAATCAAGCCCCGACTTATCTGCGGGAGAACTTAAACATGAGTATATACGGTATATTTTTTCTTAAAAACGGTGTCACAACGTAACAGAATATTGGCACATAAAGCAGATAATACACAGCTTGATAAATCCTACGATTCTGAGGCCTAATCAAGAGCTAAGTAAAGTTCATATTGTCAAACTAGTTAATCCAATATAAAAAGGAAGAGTGGGTAAGAAGGTCCTTATTGTTTATTAGAAACACAATGTGAACTAATCCCCAAAAAATGTGATATGTAATTTAAATGTTTATCACATACATGTTGGATGGTAGAAGCAATCAAGACCATTTATTTCATTGTATACATACCACAAAAATGAAAGGCAAAATAACAGAAATAACATTTGCTTTAAAAAATTGGTAACTTTTTTATTTTTGTTAAACAGTGAAAGAAAAATAATAATAAAATTAGTTTGACAGCATTGTAAACAATGTGTGAGTCGAAAAGGTAGGTTTCATTGACTGGCTATTTTCTAGTTAGGAGCAGCACAGCCATATTGATGTTCTTAGTTATTACATTTCAGAATTTACATGCTTCTACTTAGGGGAGAGATAGGTGAAACTCAAAATTACAAATTGAAAAATATTTGAACATTGTAATTCAAGTGTGCAAAGCAAAGTTCTGAAACCTAAGCTCCACAGAACAAAATTTGTACATGTTATAAACATTTGGTGAGCTTCTGTCACACTTCAGTTCTTGTGCAGAGCAATTTTGCTGTATCTTAAAAAGGATTTTCAGATTTGAGAATATATTCAGTAAGACCATCAGCTTTCAATCCTTGTTTATTTTCATGTCATAAAGAGCAGACATCACAGAGTATACCAATTGTTATTTCTACTTATCTCTCATTCAAAGTTTATTCACATGCGCTTGTTAGTGGGACATACTGCCTAGAGCAGCAGTCCTTGCTAGAATACACTGACATGAAAACAGAAACAGACTATTCTAGACCTGTTAGAATTTATAGGATGAAGGTTGCTGTGGGCATTTTATGCATATCTGAATAAGCTGAAGAGGTCACATAGCATGGGTCAGGTTCCCAACCACAAACCTCCACATCATTAACTACAAGCAGCCAAAAAACAAAAACAAATAGCAGGTTGTTTGGTGTGGTGGACCTGTAGCACTGTGAATAAAAAACAGAATCAAGAACATAATTAGCAAAAAAACAAATCTAAAACACTGATACAAAAGAAATTAACAAAATGAAATTGAAATTCACAAAAATAAATCTGAAAGAGCAAAAAAGAAAACATGCAAAGTAAAGGAGAACATTTAAACAAACGACTAGACATCAAGAAATTCATACATACAAATCTGTTTGCAAACATGTTTGCAAAGAGTTCACAATGGTAATATATCATAATTAAATCAGACAGTCTTTACCAGTGAAGAACATATTAGAGCAGTTCATTTAATGCAGTCTTAAAATAGTCCTAGACATTATGTTCTATTCATCCTTAGCCCCAATAAGTCCTTTAGAGTGGATACTCCCATACACATTAGCCAGTTATGAGAATAGTGTATCTTTGAAGTCTTAACTGATCTATGTCGGCTTCAGAGCATGTGAACTTCACAAAGTGGCAAACCAAATACTGAACTAAGTAGCAGTCATGTCCCCTTCTGCACCATCATTTGTTCTCCATATTTTAAATCAGATTGTTTCGTATGAAAATTTGTCATTTTCTTTTTTCAGACTTGCATAAAGTAGTGCTCAACATGTTTGCTTGTTTAGTATAAACATACTTAATGCTTTCAACATACAATGCAGAGATCAGCTGTAGAAGGAGAAGCAGTCGACTGCAGGGCAAGCACACACACCAACACAGGGCTGATTTGGAACTGCTAATTAACTTTCCAACATTCACATCTTGAGGAAATGGATGAAGAACCGGAGTATCTACAGAAAATGTCATGAACAGAATATACAAACTGCACAAAGCATCCATCAGCCATGTGTGGGTTTCAAACCCTGCTGCTGGACCCATGAGGCAGTTACATTTACCGCTGCACCATCACAGTTCCCATTATGGCTTTGAGTGAAGTAAAAAACACAATTTCCACATTTCCTCAAAAAAGGCTGTTATTGCCCTGTAAGTAATATCACTTTCTAACTTCAACACACCCATAGCTTCATGCGTACAAAATATACATAATCAGCACACAGCACATGAATGTATATAGAAATTGTAAATAAAAAATACAAATATAGCCAGAAGCAACAAGCTTTATTTACGTAGATGACTTGCAACCGAAGCAGTGCCCATTGGTATGTCGAGTTGTATAAGAACAAATCTGGAGAGGACTCCAGATAATAAAGGGCGCAGATACAGTAGTTTTAAACTTGGGTAAAATCTGACAAAGTTGAGAATGTATTATATAATTAAACATTATGTTCTATGTGTCCAGTCTCTCTGATTGGTCAGTTTGTCTTTGGTGACGCAATGAAAGAGGAAATGTGAGTGTTAAATGCAAGAGGAAAAGTAAAGACGTATGAGATGAGGCATGCTGAGCAAAGACATGAGAAAGGTGCCTCAAAAATAATAATAGGGTCTGAGAAGCAGGCTGTACAGGAACAGCGTTGGTGAAGAGACGTTCACGTGTGAATATAGAGGAAAGAAGCTACAAGGTACAAGAAATAGCAAATATTTAATTATTCTGTTACCAGGTACCATGGCTAGCCATTTTTATTCAGTAATGTAATTTGAGTAATTCAAAACATAAATTATTAAGTTATAGTATATGAAATATAGCCTCTTCTAAGAAGAACTCACCCAACAAATCCTAAGTAAATTTCTTAAATTATGACAACAAAACAATCACTGTAAAAAACAGACATATTTTATGGAATGTAAAAGTTTATTCACATTATTAATAACAAGCAAAAAACAATCAATAAAAAGTAAGCTTTTCATGGTATCTTTCATGGAGAGCAATGTGAAAAGGAAAATAAATTACTACCATAAAAAATTAAGCAATATGTTGAAACCTACTTCAAAGCAATTCCCAGATGAACTTATAGGCTATAAATATATGATCATTGTAGCGTTTTGCTTTTGTCTTTTAAACTAAAAATTCTGTCAAAGTTGTACACAGGAAGTCTCTTAAACATTGTCACAAAGCTTTTTTAAGAACCAATTAAAAATTGGCATAATTTGACACTTTCATTGACTCAAATGTGAAATTTGCGAATCAGGTGCTAAATGTGATTTTATTAATGTGCTAATTTTAGTTACATTCATCTGCAGCATCAAAAAATAACACAGTGAGGAAAGTGTCAAAGAGTCATATGAAGTATTAAAAAAAGAAGACTTACTACACAGAACTGTTATAAAAAGACTCCATTATTTTGGCTATTACTGTTTACAGCATGCCCAGTATACAGTAGTTGCATGTTAATGTCTACCTATATGCTTGTCTTAATTTGAGAAATAATTGTAGCAGAAAGGAAGATTTTAAAGTACAAAGATGTTCAAGGTTTATTTCAACAACATAACATTCTCAAGCCCCACTTAATCCAGTTTTAAGGCCATGAGCCAGGGGCAGAGTCTACCCCAGTAGCACTGCATTTAAGGCAGGTTACCTGTACGTTGCAGGGTCTATTCACACACCCACCCAACACCAGGGACATCTCCCATCACCATTTAATCTATTTGGAATGTCTTATTGGATAAGGGAGGAAAATCCATACAGGCAATGGGAAAATATGCAGACATTCACAAGGACGATATCTGTGCAGGAACCCATGATGATGGAAACATAAAGGAGAAGAGTTGTGCTAACAATGCACTAGAAGTGGAAGGAATTTGGGAAAAAGAAAGAAAAAAGTAATATACATTAAAAATTTTTCACATGATATACATATCTGGATGTTAAAAAGTGGTAAGGTTGTGGTGTGGTATGGTGGTTCTGCGGCTAATGATCTGCACTGGTATCTGGAAAGTTACTGAGAGAAGGGATCTTACTCTGTTGGGCCCTTGAGCAAAGCCCTTAACCTGAATTTGTTTCCAGAGATGCTGTACAATGGCTGACCCTGAACTCTGACCCCTGAAAAGGCAATTTCCTCTCAGGGATTAACAAAGTATATTAAATCAAACCAAATAAATAAATAAATAGGCTGGAGGTATAAGACAAAAAAAAAATGAGAAAGCTGTAAAGGCAACCACAAATACCACTTCTTTAAAAGTAAATATGTCAAAATAAAGAAATCACATATTGTTTTTCTACCTGTTTTTTGTTTAGTATTTGTCTTGCCAATTTTGTCCCCAAAATATGAATATATAATTTCACTCCCTACAATTTAATGTCCATCCATCCATCCATTCCTTATCCTAACTACAGGGTCATGGGGGTCCGCTGGAGCCAATCCCAGCCAACATAGGGCGCAAGGCAGGAAACAAACCCTGGGCAGGGCACACACACATGCACACACCAAGCACACACTAGGGACAATTTAGAATTGCCAATGCACCTAACCTGCATGTCTTTGGACTGTGGGAGGAAACCGGAGCACCCGGAGGAAACCCACGCAGACACGGGGAGAACATGTAAACTCCACGCAGGGAGGACCTGGGAAGTGAACCCAACTGGTCTCCTAACTGCGAGGCAGCAGTGCTACCCACTGCGCCACCGTGTTACAATTTAATAATTGTAGCAATTTTAGTTTAAAGGAAAGTACTAAGAAATAAGAATGAAAATAACATGATTGCACACATTCTCAAACCTGCTTAATCAATGTCAGTGTTGTGGGGTATCCTGATCTATCCATCCAGCACTAGGCAGGAAACAAGGCAGGATACAGAAGCCAGTCCATTGCATGGCAGACTAGTCAACACCCACATTCACACAGAACCAGTTAATAGTAGCAACTTAACCAAATAAGGATTTCTTTGAACATCCATTGTCTTATCCAGGGCCAAGTCAGAAAGGAGCTGGAGCATATCCTTGCTATCATAGAGGGCAATGCAACACCTGGATGGGGCACTAGTCCATCACAGGTTGAACACATACATATCTTATTTAACAACACTAGTTCACCTTATTTATATGTACTGTTGGAGATCACCAAAGGAAACCAATTCAGACACGGAGAAATCATGCCATTTCTACACTGGGAACACCTGGGACGTGAACCCTGGTCTCCTTGTGACTGCAAAACCAGAATACATGGAGAAAAACTCACACTGACAAAGGGTGAAGGAGCAAATTCAGCACAGACATTGGCCAGATGCAGTACTGTATGTTTACTCAATGAGGCAGCAGTACTAACAACGGTACCACCATTCTAGCCAATAACAAGTTTATATAATTCAGTGAATAGGGTTTTATTTTTAAAGTCTAATTCCCACCAGACAAATCAAAATCATTAACATTATCAGTGATGACTTACAATGGAACCTTTTACAAATGTTATATAGAACACACAGCCAGCACTGCATCTGGCCACAATATGGCTGCCCCCATCTCAGCTTACTAATTGCAGAACATCTTTCTGACAGTTGATGGTATTGGTGAGTCAGTGCTGTCATCTGATTATTTCTTGAACAAAGTCACAGGTAACTTGTATATTGCAGTGGAAGCAAGCAAAGCTGTCTGGCCTTGTTTGCCTTGCATAAAACAAAGTGATACAAGTGGCAAAATCACCTAGAAACACTGCAAGTTCCAAGGGATGATTTGTTAACACACTTGTTTACCTGATGGACTTGAGAGAAAGGGGTGTTGATCACACCACCTTTGATATGGACAGGTGAAAAGTTGGGGATATGGAAGGGAGTGAAGACAAGACATCAAGCAAAGGGAAAGATAATGGACAGATCAATAATATAACAATTTCACCTTAACATGCATTTTGAGAAGTTATAATTAATGTAAATAAGCAGATACAGCAATTAGAGCCTATTTAAGAGCGGTAGGCAAAGCCATGCTATGCAGAGACACTGCTGCAGTAGATGGGATGGACAGGAAGAAGAGAAAGGGGAAAAATGGCTATACTGCTTATATTTTTTTTGAAAGGATATTCAGACAATTAAATGCTTTCAAAATGCTCTTGAATAGATGAAACAAGTACTAGCCATGGTACCTGTAGAGGGCATGTAGCAGAATAAATAAAAATCATTTGCTGTCTCTTGCCTACATGTACCTTTAGTGCCTTTCCTTGGTATACGTATTTGTCTGAACCTTTCTTGACTGGCAGCCCCTCTCTCAAGCATGTTCTTGTAAAATCTGCTTCTTTGACTCTTTTTGAGAACCCTTTCTTCCCTACTGTCTAGTTTAACACTTGCCGTCTTTGAAGGCAACTCTGTCAGCATGCCTCATATGCCTTTAGTCCTTCTTGTGCATTTCACAGTTGCCCCTTGTCTTTCATTGCATCTCCAAAGCCAAACTGACCGATTAGATTGTTCCAAGGGCATGGACATACAGACCTTAGTGTTTTATTATACAGTAAACTAGTGGGGGGGCTATCCAATCAGTAGACAGACAGACAGACAGACAGACAGACAGACAGACAGACAGACAGACAGATAGATAGATAGATAGATAGATAGATAGATAGATAGATAGATAGATAGATAGATAGATAGATAGATAGATAGATAGATAGATAGAACTTCATTTGTCCCCTGGAGGAAATTTTGAACTTTTACAGAAGCTCTTTTTTGGGCTCAAAGAGGTGAACTGGAACATTGGTGATGAGCAAACATTTCTGAGATTGTTTTATCTCTATTAAAAAGGGTAAAAGAATAAGAAAAAAATATTGTAAATTCATCAAAATGAAAAGGGAAGGACTATGGCCAAACACTTTACAAGCTATGGGAATTTGTGGAGTTACCACTTGAGACATCTTATCTTTCCTTATTGTTCTGTACATGTGAATTCCTGACCCAGCCCAAAGCTAAGATCACTGTTTATTAGCTGCTTGATCCATTCCAAATCCTAGGCAACACCCCCGTCCCTTAAAAAACCACAGGCTTTAAAATACAGCATGCTACGAATAACGCTTGTTACCTCTTCACCAATATACTCTATATCCAATTTCTGAACAAGCATTATCTAGTTCAAAGATCCTAAACCTTATATCAGTGTAGGAGAGCAGTTCATCATACAGCATGTGCTATTTAGTGTTTTTTTCGCAAGTGTGTTGTTGATTAAAAATAAAATGTAGATTACTTTGTCTTCTTTATGTGGGAAATGTAAATCTTGGGGTTGGTTTGAAAAAGGTGCTGTCTACTATGACTAGGATAAAACCAATAGTTTACCTAGTAAAGCTAAATTAATGGTGCCTTTGTGTAAGTCTAGTGCATCATCAAAGTAATTCAATCATTGGCAGTGACGGAGATCTACTGCTTTCATTAACTGATGCGCACAAATCATACCACTTACATTTCAGTGAGCATACAGCCACACTTTTTATGTTTTAGTGTGTGCAGTGTACTGAACTGACGCTATGGTGGGGCTTAAACTGATATAACTGTTGCAGTTTGTTGGCCAGAGTGAAAGTTGTGCTATATTAAGACCATTCAGCACAGATGAATAGAAATATGTTCTAGCTGAAGTATACTTTCCCATGACCATGCATTTGATAAAGCAGATTAGAATGTTGATATATGGCAGTTCTAACCCTTCCCAGCAAATGTGTTGGTGGATATGTCCTGCAATGGACTGGCACCCTATCCAGTGTTAGTTGTGAATTAAATAATCAATAAATGATTAATTTCAGATTAAGACTGAAACTTTAGCTAGGTAAATAGACAACTCAGGATTTAAAATTTCTTGTGGCAAAAGAAGCATGCTATAACTGAAGGAAAAAACAAGTTAATGTGCCTGGGTTACTAGAAATTCAATAAATAAAACTTCCATATCAGTAGTGTATGTATGCTATATTACCCATCCATCATTCATTTTTTACCCATCTATTTCAATTAAGGGTCATGGGACACTTGAGTCTATGCTGGCATTATCAGGAATCCACACAAGGTGGGACGCCAGTCTATCAAAAAGTGCACTCCCAGAAAACTAGGATAACCAGCTGGAAAACAGTACAAAACTACTTTGGGAAAACTGACATGGACAAAAATTTTACACTTAATTTCCTGGAGCTGTAAGGAAAAGGTACTTTCTACTAAGCCACCTTATTTTAATCATGGTTATGACATATAAAATAAAAGCTCATGACAGCCCTTTCAATATTTTGGATGTTTAGAATTGGAATTAACTTTCGGAAATTAATAATAGGGATTTGTCAACAAATGTATATATTTTTCCATTTTTTTATTTTTATCTTTATACGTGTTTGTCTAGGTGTGTGAAAGCAACATTGCTAAGATTTAATGATGCTCATTCTGCAGACACTGGAGAACAGCTATTTGTGTGAATCCTTTTTATATCATTTTCTTTTCAAAAACTGCTCAGATTGATGCTAGGTACATTCATTAATTTATCCTTTTCATCATTCTGAAAAAATCCTTTTGACAACAATTACCTTTAACTTGCCTTCCTCAGTGACAGCAAGCGAATATTTATCTACATGACCCAGTGATATTTATTTTTGTAATAATCATGCATAAAACCATTATCTGTGATCTCAGACAACTGACAACTCCCCTCACAAGTATAGGATATAACAAGTAGTTTCAAATGTGAGAAATTCCAAATGTATAAACGGTGCCTCCGAAAAGCATTCACTTCCTTTTTTATGCTACAAACTCTTAATAAGAATGCAATAGTATGATATATTTGTCTTTTATCTATTTTTTACAAGTAATTTAACACGGAGATCTACAGTGGTCTAATTTGACAGGCATTTGCCCTCTTTGCTATAACACTTCAAACCAAACCTCATGTGCATCCAATTATTTTGTGAGGGCACTCTAACATTTGAATAGACATCCCCTGTTGAAAATGTTTAATTAGTTGAAAATACATCTGTCTGTATTATAACATCCTACCATTGACAGTGCATGTCAGAGGAGAATCTAAGTCACAGACAGCAAGAAGCAGTCTGCTCTGTTAAGTAAAAAACTGTGGAGGTAAAAAGAATATTGTGGTGCTGAGATGCTAATCTTTAATAAAATGGAAAGATTACTTAAGCCACTTAGACTCTTCCTTAAGTGGGCCAATCTAAACAAACTGAGAAATAAGTTCATAGACATGACTAAAAAACCACAATGCTCGACCTGACAGAATTAGTGATTTTAATGACAAAGATGAGAGAATTTGCCCAGATGAAATATTTTAGTTTAAGGTATTTTGGTTTCCCTGTAACAAAAAGTGCAGTAACTGTAGCATTCAGTGATTAGAGTCACACAACCCTATTCTTTCAATTTATATTCAAAATAGTTTTATGTTATTTGGGATTTCATGGTAGCTAGAGCATTTCCTAAAAGTGACAGATGTTCCCTCGGAGCAGGATATCAGTCACAGTCTTATAAGCATACTGGTGTAATTGAGTGTTTCCAGAATGCTTCTCAACAATGACAAAAGCACATATTCTAAAAATGGAAATCCATACAAATATGAAAAGAACTTGCAAAATCCACACAAATGGCATTGCAGGCTACAGTTGAACCAGTAACTAAAGCATGATGAAGCATTGGTCTATAATTTTTGTATTATAAACATTGTCCTTTATGTCCAAAGAGCATCAGACATCTTGATACTTACCCCGCAACTATTAATCACTGTGTTTATTTTTTGTACATTTTTTTTATTACATTTAAGCTTTTGAATTGCTATGAAGTATCTTTCAAAAATCATGCTCTACACTCGAAATGAAATGCCAGAAAAAAAAAAAAAACGACCAATAAAAAATCTAGATCCTTGTAAGTCAGTTTGGTCAAGATGCAGACATTTTTTATTTTGAATGATGGTGCTACAGACCACTCAGTAGGATGAAACAACCTAATTACTTGGCCTCCAAAGAAGTCCTGGTCTAACAGGAATCATTTTTTTAATGAAAAAATATGCAAAGTACGTTTTTTAAAAATTGTCTGTGAAACCCCCCATAATTTGTAATCTTTGGCAATTAATCTAGGTGCAGAAATATGTCTGACATGCTTTTCTCAAGTTAGATAGAATGGCACTACTACTTTGACTGTTAGCTTTTGAGTGTTACAGGTTCAGAGTTTTTCTGTGTAAAAATGTAAATTTATAGTTGTGAATATGAGATAAACATGCCAATATTGACACTTCATCCCACTTCCACCAAAACAAATTGCCAAATATTTGGACTAAACTATCCAAATCCTGTTCCTTTTGTGGCTGAGATTTCTGATGACGTATAAACCATATCACACTGAAAATGGTCATTTTCACAGTAAAAGAATGAAGAGTAACTGACTCCTAACCCTCAGTTTCAACCTTAAAAGAAATATAGGTCTAGTTACATCACTGTTATAGAGCCACTGATGCTTTGACATTGTCCACACAATCTGAAAAATGTACTCTTTTTCTTACTATTAGACAATACACCAAGATAACATGAGATTCAGCAAAACAATGCAATATATGTGGTGCAAACTTTAGGAACAGGGTCAAAGAGCAAACGTTTATGGCTTTTGTTTACAATTGTGCATTAATTTGTCACAATTTAAAAGTATAGGTATATTCATCCATCCATCCATTTTCCAACCCGCTGAATCCGAACACAGGGTCACGGGGGTCTGCTGGAGCCAATCCCAGCCAACACAGGGCACAAGGCAGGAAACAATCCTGGGCAGGGTGCCAACCCACCGCAGGACTAGGTATATTCATATTGTGATAAAGATCAACATGTTAAGTAGGCACAAAATGCAAACTATAAAGCAGCAGTTCCCAGTCTTGATAATGAAGGGTCGTGATAGCTGTAAATGTTTGACTTAAGAGTAAGATGTGATGCCCGCAGCCTTGGCATTACCTAATTCTTGTGACATTGATAGTCATGAGCCGAGGATAGACTAGTGCAATGAGGACACAAACAAAAAAGATGTGCAAAAAGTGCTCAGTGTAATGTATTCCAACAACGGAGTATCTATAATTAAAGTGTAGTGCTAATCGTCACTAATTAATCCAAAAAAATCAATTTCTCTTTTGCGGGAGATAAAATCATTCAATTAATACATCAATAAAGTCAAGAATTAATCCACAGAGTTCAAACCTGGTTACTTTCCCTTCTCTACTGTGGGCCTCAGTGTGTCTCTCTTTTGTCTCATCCGCTCACTTATTGGGACTTCTTAGTGGAGCTGAGTCACCAGCAACACAATCATCCATTAATTGGCTTTTGTCCCAACCATCTCAGCCAGTACCCACTGGGGTGTCTAAAGCCCACATGCTTCATCTCACCACCATCCCTTGTTGTTAATGGGACAATCTGTAAAGCTATCTGTCGCTCCTAATTCCTCAGTGCTCAACAAGAGTAACCTGCCGATGAGACGCCATTCCTATCCCTCATCCCTACCGCCTTGCCTCCTGTCCACCAATCACATTCTGATCCTACTCTTCATTCTTTACAAATTCTCCTCCTTGATTTTCCTCCATCTCTTTCTCTTCCTTTTCTCCTTTTGTTCCTCTTTTCTTTTCCTACTCAGACCCTTATATACTACTACCTTTGTGGATGCAGGTGTTTTCATAAATGACGAGCACAACATCAATAGAAAATGGCTGCAAATTTACCAGCAATCAGCCAATTTCTCCATTAAACACTCAAGGGCCACACATCTTTCCAGTGTCACACACCCAGACCACCAAGTCTGAGTCACACTGTTTTTATTAATACTCATGGACCCCTCCTACTATCAATGTCATTTAACCTTATGACCTGTTTGTTCTCTTATCGTGTATTGCCAGATATGATTAATATTATAGATTTTTGGAAGATATCCATTAAATATTTCAATGACCAAATAATATTTATGCTTAAAGACCCTACACTTTTCTCTTTTCCAAAAGTGAGACCAAGTTATGAGATGATCTGTTAGTTTCCTTGTTGTTTGCGTCATACTGTTGAGTGGTAGCTGGAAATAAAGAGGGGATTAAAACCAGTGAGTGCAGTTGTTTTAAAGAAGCAATTATGGACCGGGAATCTCGTTAAGTGGGAGATGTAAAATTAAGCCTCAGATATTATATTGCAAAAGCAACAATAATTGCTATCTAATTAAGAAATTGGATGGAATAAAAATGCACCACCAATTTGGCTTTCAAAGAGCCAAGTTTGAATATCTCTGCTGTAAGGGTTCTTCTGCACATGTGAAGAAGCTATTATACAGGGATATATTTATCTTACTGTTGACTAATATATATTCAAAACGAATCATGAGCTCATAAAAGAAATACATATATTTTATTAAGCACGAGCACTGTAAAAATTAAACTGGAAAGGATCAGGCCTGTTATTTTTTATGTATCTGAATAAGCTAGAAACCACCAATATATTAAAGACTGAATGTCAAGTGTGCACAGAAGGATGGGGAGAGTGAATTCCACTACTCCAGATAAAAGATATGAACTTGAGGTGGTAAATGCTGGTGGCGCCAACTGGACAAGTACTAGGCAAGATTAGGCCCTGTTAAGCAAATGTGATGTATGGGAAAGATGCTATGCCCAGTGGAACCAGTTGGAGGCAGTATAGCAGGGAGTCAGATAACAGAGACAAATTTGTTGGGAGATAATAATTGTAATAAAAATATGATTTGCCCATCCTTGGGCGCTCATTTCACTTGATTTGAGTCCATGCATGCATAACGCAATAAAAACCTGATTCTGCTGCCTTCCTGAGACTATGTGTGCCTACTTGAGAAAGTCTGGCTGCCGTGACCTCTGCCACGACACTATTTGTAGTAATTTGGGCTGCTAATAAGCCATGGGTGCAGTTGGTCCATTTATATGGAGACCCAGTCTCAGACCCAGGACACCCTGGATGGACTGTATGTTCAGAAATAAGCAAAGCAAGCTAAAGATTGTTGCCAAGGTCAGAGAAGACCTGCACTGCATATTACGACAACTGAGACCTTCTCCACAAGAAAGAGTGCAAGATATGCTATATTTGTACTGACAATTTTACAATAATAACAATAAATATAATGTTACACTTTGCAGTTCTTTCATGTTGAGTCTCCAAACTAGGTTGCAAATATTGGAATAAAAGAAAATCGGTTCCAAAAGACACTACCACTGAGTGCAAAAATTTACATACTATGCTTTCAATCTGCAAAGGCTATACTCTTGATGCTATTGTTATGCTGTTATTAGAAAAGCGTATTTTCAAAAGATCTAAAAAGGTGGTGAAGTAGAAAGTGGACAACTCTTTATCATAGCTTTTCAAGAAGCAGTGATCAGAAATCTTTTGCTAAAGATTTAGCTCCTTATTACATTTCACAGATATCACATCTCTAATGCTGCAAGCATTTTTGAAAAACACAACACTTAATGTTTCTTTTTAAAACTTCAAACAGAATAATTCCCCCAGGTAATCATGGCTCAAAGGCTTCTATCCTAGTGGGGCTTTTATCAGAGCTAAGACATGACTCTCAAGGGTAACCTCCTTAGTAAGGGATATGGGATTTCTGTTGCATCCGTCATTATCATCGGCAACCTGAAAGGAGTTATGTTGCTCATGCTGAGCTGCATGTCTGCTTGAAAGACAGACAGACTCCATCACAGCATACTGTATAAAAGTAGTTCTTGTTGCATATTTGATGACTTACTGTAAATGGGCTTTTCTGTGGAAGTAGAACTAATTTATATTCTTTATGCCTTTTTTTGAGAGGATCAGGCCAGGCTAGGATCTACACAGATAAACATAAAAAAGGAAATAGAACTAGAAAAGTCATTCAATTATTTGGCAGAGTAACACCTATGTTTATTCACACTGGGTCAGTTATTAGAATTATTAGCAGATCTTGCATGTCTCAAAAGTACATTTGTTAAGAACATAAAACTCCTACACAGAAGACTATACATTTCAAAATAAATCCAAACAAATACTGCTTCTCATTAATTAACACCAAAGTTGCAATATATTTATAATAAACATAAATATTTTATTCTGGTCAGATAAAACACAACTGCCATATTAAATTATGTATGATGAAAAAGATGGATATTTGCCATGAAGAATAAAGATGGTTTAGAAAGTACTAAAACAAACATAGTACTGTTAACAATTTTGTACGTAGACCGAATCATCATGATGTACTGCATTTCTAAAAGGCATGATACTGTCATAAGAACCGAGTGCCTGATGATTTCTGATATTTTTTCTCTAAAGGAAAAATACAAAATGTTTTAGCAAATAAAGTCTCATGAGATTTCACATAAAACACATTTTTCTCACTAAAAATAATAGCAAACAACATAAGCTGTGTGGTTTTGTTCATATTAGCCTTAACAAGATTCTTCAATATTTCACCTTTCTTAACCAATCATTGTTTTCAAATTTTTGAGAGATATTTTTAAAGCAGTATATACTTCCTTTATGATTAATTTGGAAGATCTGTCATTTTTATTAAATAGATCCATTTTTTTTAAAAGCAGATGATTATTATCTTGCATTTAATTGTTACTAGTAGCATGTTAGAGAAATATACATACTATTAAAAAAGAAATTTGATTGGTGTATACTGTATATTTTATTAACTGTGTTAACATTTGTGTTTTCATTATCATTTTGATGTTTCTGAATTATATCTGTAATCTCTCAAAATGATTGGAGGCATGATGGTGCACTGGTTAGTGTGCTCCTGCAGCTTCATTTGCCAGGTACCCAAGCCTCCTGAGAGTGAATATTGTATGGAATTTCTTTTATTTATGCATCTTTCTGAGTGTGGACTTTTGCATGACAAAGTTTTCTGAAATGTATTTTAGCCCTTTCCAGATTTTAGATCTTTAGTAGTTTTTCTCTGACATGCTGAAATCTCTTTTGATTGGGCTATTTTCCATTTCCACTGTAGGGCCGGTCTCCTCAAACCCACATTTACATATTATTGATTGGACCATAGATTTCCAATTAACATCTTGTACATACATTTTCATTTTTGACTTTAAGTAAAAACATATTCAAGAACTTATAAACAAAGCTCAATTATGCGTATTTGTTGTTTAATCAGATTGGTGTTACTGAGATCAAAACTCATGTTAAGATACATTTATGCAGGATTTCAGAACATCCAAGCAAATTTCAGGCAAAGTTGTCACCCAGGAAAGAGAAAGAAAAAGATAACAGTAATGCAAATGGAGGTAGAAGATTCCCTTGATTGAGAGCTGCATATAACTGAATGATTTAAGATAAAATATGCTAAATTTCTGGAGAACAAAGATATAGATTTTTTTTGTTGTTTTTTTGTTACACAATTAAACTTGGTAACAGCTGTCAGGCTTTATAGGAGTCAATGATTTAATGCATTTGGATAATGTAGGCTAGTAACTTATAACATCAAAATACTATGTTTAATTTAATAAGAAACAAAAAATATTGGGCAACAAAATAATTTTGGAGAATCTGAAGAACATAGTACATCTTACTAACTAAAAGTTATTCCACCTTAATAAATGCTGGGAGCAGAATGATTTGGAGTATTGATCTGCATGATCTAAATCCTAGTTATGAACGGTTGTTAGATTTCTGTGCTAGGCTTAGAGAAAACCTTTAGCTTCTTGGTGTAAATTATACTATTCCTTTAACATTTGAAGACATACAGTACCTTATGTGTACTAGTTAGTATTAGTTTTACATTAAAGAAAGCAATGTTTCCATCCAGTACACAGCAACATATTGTTCTAAAATGTGCTAGGTAAACAAGAAAGGAGTTTTGCGTTAAGGCAGTAATGCTCATATTCAGTGATAATGACACTGGAATGTGGTGGCATATTACATGTTAATTAACACATGCAAGTACAGATTTCTACTGACCTTATAAACTTATAAGCTAAAAAAATTGGTGTGTATTCTAGTTTGGTTCCCCTAGATCTGTTACTCCTCTTTCTTGAAAAATGTCTATACTGTAAGATGAAATATTGTACCTTCATCGGTTTACTCTTTCCACTTTTGAAAATGCATCATATTCAAAAATGCATTTTTAAATTTAGTACTAGCTGTCCGCTCTGGCTCCACCCGTGTAGTAATAAAACAGAACAGACTTTAAAAGCCAATAAAAAAATTTTAAAAATGTAATAATTTGTATTGAGAATAATTTATATTGATTGCTTTCGTATCCGAGGGTCTCTTGATATACAATATTTTTGGGTTTGATATCAGGGGCAAGAATGTATATATATAATGTATATATATATATATGTATAGAAAGAGAGAGAGAGAGATAAAGAATTCATATTACAGAGTAATGGGGATTTTGGAAGAGAGGTGAAAAAGAGATTTCAGGTAGGGTGGAATGGGTGGAGAAGAGTGTCAGGAGTAATTTGTGACAGATGGGTATCAGCAAAAGTGAAAGGGAAGGTCTACAGGATGGTAGTGAGACCAGCTATGTTATATGGGCTGGAGACGGTGGCACTGACCAGAAAGCAGTAGACAGAGCTGGAGGTGGCAGAATTAAAGATGTTAAGATTTGCATTGGGTGTAACAAGGATGGAAAGGATTAGAAACGAGTACATTAGAGGGGCACCTCAAGTTGGACGGTTGGGAGACAAAGTCAGAGAGGCGAGATTGCGTTGGTTTGGTCATGTGCAGAGGAGAGATGCTGGGTATCTTGGTAGAAGGATGTTAAGGATAGAGTTGCCAGGTAAGAGGAAAAGAGAAAGGCCTAAGAGAAGGTGTATGGAGGTTAATGGTGCGTCTTGTGGTAGACAGGATTCAGTAAAGAACTGAACACATTAAATAATTACAAGTGTGACCTGTGTGGCTCTGTCAAAACGTCGCCTATAAAGTATTCACCCCCTTGGAAATTTGAAAACTACTAAATGTTGACTTGAAGAGGGTGAATAACATTTTCAAAAACTGCAATGGCTGAGCTGTCAATTCTGTGTAATGTCCTTATTTTGGTGAATGTTATACTATTTTATTGTGGCATAACTACAACAGGAGCAATATGTGTAGAAATAAAACTGCAATGTCTAAACAGACAGTTAAAAGATACACTGTTGATAGAGATGATAGAGATCGGTAGGCAAAGGCCTTATATGAAGGAACAAGTAATGACTGAACCCTGTAGAGTTCGCTTCACCATGAGCTCAGCCTTAGAATCTTTTTCCTCATGATATCAGAGTCCTTTAAATGCTAACTGATGAACTCCCAGAGGGAATTAGCCATTTTTTACTGACCTCAGACCTAGGAGAACATGGGCCAGGTACAAGCCACTGTTTCTACAGGGTATAGCCACAGCAGTAAGGTGGTAAAAGCATCAAAGAAGTAGACAATAGTCACGAATCTCTCACCATATTTTCTGTCCTATAAATGCTTCAGTCTGTGCATAGGCCAACATGACAATAAGTTAAACAATGGTACATGCCAATTTTCTCTGTGGAACAACAGTGTAAACACATTTACTTTGGTTCAACAATAGTGTTGTTGTCAGCTATCAAAAAATAGCTGATTAGAAACCAGTGTCCCCAAAACTCATTCATTTTCTGAGGAAGCAGGCAGTTCTGTATCACCATATTGTATGTGGATGAGATACTAATCAAAGCAGTCTGATTATTTACAGCAGGTGACTCTTTTGCAAGACAGGCAAATATTTATGTCCTGTAGATAGCCATCAACAATAACCTGTAGCATAATTTTCCATGCAATTTACCCTTTCTTTAAAACACTGATTTTAGCCCATTACACTAAGCAATACACAGAAATGTCATTTTCTTTAACCCTTCGAACTCTGCCATCCCCACCCTTCCCCACCCATAACCCTGGGTTCCCCAACAATCTTCAATGATTTTTGAAACGTCACATTTTGAACTTGAATAGTAAAACTGTACTACAAAGTGACATTTTACACTGTTATAACACCATATTTTGAGTCTCAGTATGCTGTCTGTAAGATAAAGGTACACAGTTTTTATCACAAGTACCGTCAATGCAGCTACAGTTTGATGTCCTGTTACCAGAACTGAACCTTTGAATGAAATGCCTCAAAAAAATTTTTGTTCCCAGAACCAATGCACAGAAACTCCTCACGAGATTTGCATCAGTACACAGTTTTACTACGCTTTGGCAAGTCCGTGTCCTTAGCATCTGGATGCACTCTCTTTGCTTGCTTGTACTTCTCCAAACAGATGGCACATCTGTTGTTTGAAGTTGCTCCTTGCGGTCACTTAGGAAAGTGTAGTGAGATATTGGCTTCATTCTGCAGCCATACTTCGTCTACACCGGCCTTATGACATGACATTGGCACCAGTGTGCGACATTGTGTCCCCATCAAGTCCTGACATAGTTCATCAACAAACATCTGGAACGTGTGAACACACTTTCCAGGTTCACTGTGTGGCTTGTAGTGGTTCCGTATGACATACACATTGAATGCACACCACAAAAAGAACTTCACCATGAGACGTCTCGGCCACTTGTAGTGGTGTCTGCATCTTTGTAACTTGGTCATTTGGTTATTCTTGTCAGTGCCCCTCATGAAGGTATTTTAAGCCATCACCACAGTTGGGCATGCACTTGTGCTCCATGGCATCATAGTGCAAAACCTACATATTTGGTCACTGCAGTACTACCAACTGCCTTTTCTACTTCACTTGACTGATTTTTACGTTTCAGCATGATAAGACCCTGTGTTCGGATTCAGCGGGTTGGAAAATGGATGGATGGATGATACAGCAATCAAAACCATGCAGAATTTACCGATAAAACGTTTTCCTTATAAACCCACATGCAAAAATGATAGCAATTTCTATTTTTGAATTGACAAAACCAAGCAGCGTCAGTGGTGTGTGAGATGTAGACAATAATATAGCACTGACCAGTACAGCGCCCCGCCGGGTAATGACGGTAGATAGGCAGGCCAGTAAACTGGCCTTTTGGGTATATACTGTATGCCTTTCCCTGCCGGGTTCAAAGGGTTAATATATTGATTTCTAGCCCATTACACCATCAATGCCTGATTGATGGAGTGCTGCTGAGCTGGTTGTCCTTCCAACAGGTTCTCCCATCTCAGCAGTGATGCTCTGTTACAGTGACCATTGACTTCTTAGTCACCCCCTTGAGAAAGATCTTTCTTGCCAGCTTACTCACTTTAGCCATATAGCCAACTCTTAAGAAGAATCATGGTTGTTACAGGCCTGTTCCATTTTACTTCAGACCATTGTGCTCCTGTGAACACTCAAAACTTTAAAAATGCTTGAATACCCTTGCCCTGATCTATGCCCCAGGACAATTTTATTGCTGAGGTCTACAGAGAGTTCCTTGGACTTGGTTTTAGTCCTGACACTCAGTGTGAATTGTGGGACTTTATATATATAGGTGTGTGTGCCTTTCTAAACAATGTCCAATCAACTCAGTTTGCCACAGATGGACTCCAAACAAGTTCTAGACACATCTCAAGGACAACAGAAGCAAACAGGATGCATCTGAGCACAATTTGGAGTGCCAGAACAAAGGGTCAGAAAAGTTATATGAATGAGAGATTGAGTTTTTGATTTTAATTAATTTGCTTTCTTTAAACATGTTTTTTTTAATTGTTATTATGAGTTAATGAGTGCAGGTTGATGGGTATAAAATGGCAAATTTATCCATTTAACATAAAATTTACAACACAATAAAGTGTGCAGTAAGTGAAAGGGCCTGAATACTTTCTGACTCCTCTGTATTCCTATGCAGAGATAAACTGTGAGCTGCTCTCATTTTTGACTTTGGAATCTGGCAGAATATTATTACAATTATTAGGGCATGTTATTATTTTAAGCATTATGCATTGTATGGTTTTCAGCTAAAAATTTTAAAAAAATGTTCAGGCTCTGCAAACTTACTTCAAACAAATAGTATCATGCCAGCAATGATTCTTCTAGAATCTAAATCAAAACCCAAGAATGTCAGTTCTTTATCACTGAATACTGGTTCCTGTCAAACCATTTCATCCTCATTCATGACCAACTTTATTATACTTGACAGTAGCTTGATGCTTGATTCATAACCCTTAGCTTTAGAAAAAAAAAAAACTTAGTCCTATCCACTTCTATAACATTTTCAGCTATCACTGCCTCCTTTCCATTACTGTAGTTGTCTCTTTGATTGTCTTCTTTCATGAATCATCAACAGTTTGAGAAACTGCTAGAGTGCTGACTTGGACAAACACAGCGGCTCCTTGTCAGAAACAGAATCATCTATAAAACAGCTATTATACTATAAATCTCTCTGCAGCAATACCACAATCCCCAGTACACCTGTTTGTGCTGATTTCTGTGTATAAACCAACATTATTTAATTTGCTTTTTTTGTGAAATGTAACTTAAGGATAGTTTAACTTTCTGGGTTGAAACTTTACAATACATTCAGTTGATTGGTAGTATCTTGCACAATTCAATTTTTTTTCTTTGGATTTCTCCAAGTTATTTGATCACAAGTAGAGTTTAAAAACTCTATTATTGTGTGTCTGTGTATGCTATATAAATCAGAACACTGCCAAATTCACACCAGTGATTTAGCACCACTGGCAGGACTTATTGTTTAGTAAATGCATAAGGGGAATGGAATGTGGTGCATATGGTTGTTATGTACCTTATGGATTGCAGGTGGGTTGACTGCAACAAAACAGAGATGTGAACTTAAACGGAAAATGATAAATCCTGACTCCTACATCTGTCACCTGCAAAGTGTGAGTGGCACTCCCAAATATGAATTAACCAATGAAAGAAATCTACTCTATATATATAAAATCCTAAGCTAAAAAGTGCAACAAATTTCAGCAACGATTTTATGTGACTTTTTAAGTCACATTTTTTGTCACACTTTAAATTTGGCTTATTTTAAAACCTATATATATATATATATATATATATATATATATATATATATATATATATATATATATATATATATATATATTTGTTTGGTATCATTCTTTTCAGCATTTATCGAACTTGGATGGAATCTGCAAAGAGTGTAAGCATCTCCAAAGAACTTCTGCTTTTGTAGTATAGGACCTTTGCTCCAATTATCTATTTAAAGCTATTTACTGACTAGAGTATATATATTCTTTTCCACTCTTATGATTAGAAGATGACCTGATTTGGAGGTGCTGAGTGAAGAAAGGGAAGTGGATTAAAGTCCTAATAACTGTGTTAATCTTTTAAACATTTACTTATATTACTACTACTAAATTCTTCTTGTTTCTATTATAACATAAGAATGAAATTTAAAGCTTATCAAATATGACTGACAATCACTAGAAGTAGAATGATTGGTTAGTATTTGAATACTTGATTTGCATATTCAATGTTCTTTTGGCTATAAAACACAGAAAGCAGAGCTACCCTGGCAGAATGGCAATAATACTGTTAATCTGCTCACCTTGTCGACGCATCAAACAATAAGAAACTCTCTCATTCACCTGTCAACTCATGGAGAAGCTACTTTCTTCCACACATCCACCTTAATAAAAGGATAAGTGACTGTGAATCTCTGTATCTTTTTGTCTCATCTCCGAATCTTTACCTTGCAATCTCTTTTGACAACTCAGTTATCGTCCCCTCAAAAACGGCAAGAAGTCTTGGTGTCACTCTAGATGAAGACTTGTCTTTTTCTCCACACATCAGCAACCTCTCCAGGTCCTGCAGATATCTTCTTTACAACATCAGGAGAATCCGCCCCTTTCTCACTACAGAGGCTACTCAGCTTCTCGTCCAGACCTTGATCATCTCTAAGCTGGACTACTGCAACTCCCTGATGTCTGGACTTTCACTAAAGGCAACACGACCACTTCAATTGATCCAGAATGCAGCTGCAAGACTCGTTTTTAATATTCCCAAATTCTCTCACACTACACCTCTGCTGCGGAACCTGCACTGGCTCCCTGTGGCTGCCCGCATCAGGTTCAAAACCCTAACACCTGCCTTTAAGGCCAAAACTGGAACTGCACCACCTTACATATCAGCACTGGTTAAGCAGCGTGTCACTTCTCGCTCTCTCAGAACATCAAGCACTGCTCGTCTCGAACCACCCTTACTTAAAAGAAGAGGACGACATGCATCAAGACTCTTTGCAGTGTTGGCTCCTCAGTGGTGGAACGAACTTCCTCTTGCTGTACGAACAGCGGAGACCCTCACTGTCTTCAAACGTCGTCTGAAGACACACTTCTTTAAACAGCACTTGGGGGACTAAAGTCCCCATACTTTTTTTCTACCCTTTCTCTTTAAAAAAAAAAAAAAAAAAAAAAAAAAAAATTGTACTAAACTTACCTTTTTCTTCTAGCATGGTTTTGTGTACAACTTGGTCAGCGGTAACTTGTTTAATGACAGTAGATTTAATCCTAGCCTAAAAAGACTGAAGAACAGTCGTAGACTACTAAGCACTGTTGTAAGTCGCTCTGGATAAGAGCGTCTGCTAAATGTTGTAAATGTAAAATGTAAATGGTTGGTATGTCTCTGCCATTCCAACAGGTGGTGCATTCCACGCATTTGCAGTGTGAAAGTGTGGAAAAATATCATCTTAAAATTGTTGAATATTGTTAAGCATTTCTGTATTATTTCTGTATAAAATGATTACCTGTTAGATTAAGCAGACAGAAGGTACTGACCCTGCAGACAATAACATAAGAGGCTGCTCAACACCTGTAAACAGAAATGCTTAATAATGGCAGAAAGGATGATTTAGCAAGAACAGGATTGAACGTGCTTGTTTCTACCTGAAACTGGTTATGTGTAACTGACCTTTGATGGTAACACATTATCAATGACATGATCTGGGGCGTCATGTATAAATGGTGTGTACACACAAAAATGTTGCGTAAGCCCGTTTCCACGCTCACAACGCGATGTATAAAAACTAAACTTGCCATAAAGTCACGCACATCTTCACAGCAGCTAAATGCTTGGTGTATGCAAGTTCTCCGCTCGGTTTTGCAAACTGGCGGCACCTAGAGTCAAAGCAATGCTTTTGTTCCAGTGTGATTTCCCTTTCTTTTTTAAGTCAGATCCCTGACGCGGCTTTATCAAATACACTGAAATTACCTGCAGTTCAGTTTCACCCCAAGAACTATAAATGCACTCAATCAGTCCATCAAGTCCTCCTTGTAGAACTGTTTGTACTCATTAGTACAATTACCTCACTGTAAACTTGTGATACAGTTATAATATTGCACAACCTGAGCAACTTTATAAAATGCGTATTTACATATGATGACGATATCGTTTTTAAGATGAAATGCGGCAAAATATGTTTATTACATTATACAGATAAAATGTTAACATCATTTAAATAATCTACATTGTTAATAATTAAACATGTGAGGACACGGTGTCGCAGCGCTAGATAGTTCAGGAATTGTACCTGCTTCACGCGGTATTCTTGATGGGGCTGGCGCAACACTGGAAGGATAGATGGATAGAATAATTAAACATGTACTATGAAGATATTTCAACATTCCTTAAAAGTTTTGAAGAATCGGCGTTCTAAGCTTATAGATGGCTTAACATCAATTACAGAGCTGATTGTGTGTTGTGATTGGTCACTTGGAGAAAGAAAAGGAAGGATAGGAATTGGGGGTTAGTACGTTTGACAGAGATAGTACTGCTGCAATAAATTATTTTATCAAAGGTTGCGCACGGCACAACCTTACATCTTGAAGGGAGGCAGGAACAATCTCTGGACATGGCGCCAGCTCAGCACTATCACTGCGCAACCATGGAGAAGCTAATTTCTACCACACATCCCATGTTTAATAACATGGTTTAACTCCTATCATCATGAAAATGATATCAAGTATACATCTCAGTATTTTAATTATTCAGAGAGCTGTAATATCACAAATGTAATGGATTCTGTGTCCAGTGAGAGGAAGAGAAAGCCCATTTAAGAAGCATTTAGTGATTCACACACATAGAAGAGACAAATACAAAACAAAGCATTTAATGTGCTACTTTAGTTACAATGGTATTTGAGAAACTAGTGAATTATTATATGTATACATCAAGTATACATCTCAGTATTTTAATTATTCAGAGAGCTGTAATATCACAAATGTAATGGATTCTGTTTCCAGTTGGAGGAAGAGAAAGCCCGTTTAAGAAGCATTTAGTGATTCACACACATAGAAGAGACAAATACAAAACAACGCATATCTGACAACTTCTTTTTTATTTCGAGCACTGTGTGACTTAGAGAACTTGAGTTTTCCAGTTTCTCTGACACTCTATGTCACTCGATCAACTTCCTTTTGTTGTTTATACCACTGTTTAAACCAACAAATAGTATGTTTTTCCTTGCCTCCACTTGGTATTCATTTAAATTCTTCTATTTTCCCCCGTGCTTTTACCATTGGCTTTTCACAGAACGCTGAGCTTAAGGGCTATTTATATTTATTTGCACTTTCAGAGAGGCGTAATTCTTGGGAGGAGACAGGGTGGGACAGCAGGCGCATGCATGTGCGCTACTTTTCATCTCTGACCGGGATTTATGTAGTGGAAGAACGTGGAAGTTGGCGAACGCACAGATTTATGCATCTGGATTTATTTGCGCGTATGCACATTTCCGCTTTTGTCTGTACACCATGTTTTAGTGTGAATCCTACGCACGGTGTTATGCATGAGGCCCCAGGTCAGAACAACCTATGAAAACTCTCATGGTCTGGGCTAAAATCTAGACATCCAGATGTTACACCAGAGTTCTGTCCAGAGTTTCAATTCTACATGTAGAATTACAAATAAATCCTTGTTTCTGTGAGTTAAATTATCAAGCTTGTTGTTTTTCTTCAACAGCAGTAACACAATGCATTACATTTGTCATTCCAAAAAATGGTGTATTTATGACATAACATTTGTAAATGACAAATGTAATGCATTTTTTTTACTACATGTATTGAAAAATACATTCCAATAGATGGTGCACTGCAGATGTTAATGCTGAGGTCTGTATTGATTACTTAGATTTCAACCCGTCTAAGACAGGTAGCACAGCTAGTTTGTTTTGTATTTTAGCTTTGAATGGCATGCCAAGATGGGGAGGTTGTTGTCACACAGAGAACTTTCCATAAAAGTTCAAAGGATAATGGGTTTAAGGGACAGAGATTATTTAAATGACATATCAGAAGAATTGTCTGACATATTGGTGGTCAGTACACTAATGCCAGACATCAGTAACCAAAGTTTGCAGAGCAACACTTAACTCAAAGACAATAACTAAAAGGAAAATCAAACCCAGATTCCTAGAAGAGAGTAAACAGCTCAAAAACCAAGAGTCTCTGGAGAAATATTTAATTACTTTCCAAAATTGTGCCTGATTTTTAAGACTAAAAGGTGATCTTATATAAGACGAACTTCATGATGTCAGGTGTCGTGCAGCATCATAGTGGCCAAGTCCTCTAAAATGCCATTATATACTATTACAAATGGTAATATTACATCACCATCATAAAAGTAAAAATATAATCACACAAAGAAAGGCAATATTTCCTCAATCTGGTCTGTTAGGATCAGTCTACATTCACTGTAATTCTGAACAATTAATTTTATTTCACATATTATTTTTGCCTTCATTAATTTTTGTTTATATATTGCATTTTGCATTCTCAAGTATCACATGCTGGCGATGTCGTCAAGACTGCCATTGTTGTGGTGCCCAATATCAATACACATTTTCCTATCTCTGCCACTAAAAAAAAAATAAAAGAATCAGATCTGAAGGTGATATCTTTCGGAAGAGGTCTGTGAGGTAATTTTATAAATTGGGATCAATACTGAACTCAATATTTATGAAGTACCTGAATGAGTATAGAAATTAGTAACAAATTAACAGCAAAGACAACTGAATCTTCAGCAAAATGTTGAGGCAAATAACAGTAACATAACAATAACAAGTCAATGGCATGAAAAAAAATGTCACCAGTGTTAATTGCTAACGTCCCTTGCTAACTTAACTCAGACTCAAACTTAGGTTTTACCTTCTCTAAACTAAAGTGTTTCTAAAGTACCTCTTGGCTATAACACTATCAGGTAAGGTATATATTCATCTTTTTATGCAAGGTGTAACAACATACACAGCCAAACAAAAATTTTAAAAAAAATTGTTTACATTACATTAGTTTGAAACTTTCTGCTTAATTTTGTTAATTAGATATTAGTGCCTCAAGAACTGATTCATGTAAGTATTAAAAAGTCATAAGCTGCCTGCTAATTACTGGTATGATTTAGTGCTTGTACCCCAGGTTATTCTGTTTTTATAAAATACTTGCTGTAGTTTGTTGTGAACCCAGGGGGCACTTTATTGTTGTTACAATACCATCAAAGAGCAGATTCTTTCTAGATGACCATTAATAATTCACAACTTTCTTTTCAGCAATTACAAGAAGAATGTGGGGCCATAATGTAAATATCTTTTTGTATTTCATATTTTTTGGCATTTGCATGCATGTACTGTATTTTAACCGTTTCAGATGCATATAGTTAATAAAACATTTGTAGATGGCAAATGAGGTTTCAGTGATGCCTTGAATTCTTGCAGATGTTATTTCGCGTCCATTTTTAATTTTAGAAGAAACATGCCTTTTTTCTGTTGTTTTAATATTAATAGGGGAGTTATTCTTCAGTTATATTATTCTTTAATAAAAAGCTACATTTTATCGGACAAACGTCACTAAAATACATTATCTTTATGGTAAGAGAAGAAAAGTGAAGTAAACGTTAAAGCCATGAAAGACACTGATCAGCATTTTTGAATAAATAATCTTTTAGTTGGACTGTATGATTACAAATTACTTTGAAGCAGGCATAATAATGCTATATAAATGTAATGAATTATTATTATTATTATTAATGCCAGGCTTAACATGATTTATATTTAAGACTTCTATGTCTGATTTGTGAACAAAAGTCAACCTGTATATATTTAGAAGCAATCTACTCATAGCACATAATAACAAACAACACTGTGTAATTTTTTCAAGAAATTATACCAAACGTATTTAATCTTACTATAATTTATATATTACCATTCTTATTTATACAGTTCCTATAATAAAGTAAAAACGTAAAAAGAATTGGATCACAGTGGATTTAATTTGGCTTTTTTCACACTGATCAACAGAAAAAGACTGTTTAATGTCAACACGAAAAACAATACAGTATCTGCAAAGGGGTCCAAATGAATTACAATAATAAAACTACTGAATGTATAAGTATTCACCCCCTTCAAAACATTATTAATAGACACACCTTTGGAAGCCAAGACAGTCTTGGGTCTGTATGGACAGACCTCTATCAACTTTGCACAAATGGACACTGTAATTTTTCTTCATTTGTCTTCATAAATTGCATGCAAGTCATGAGTGAACAGTTCTTATCAAGTCTAGCCACACATTCTTAGTTGGATTAAAATTTAGACCCTGACTTGGCCATTCCAGAACCTCGACATTATTGTTTTGAAGCCATTCCTACATAGGTTTGACTTTGTGCTTACAGATGTTTTCTTGCTAGAAGGCAAGTCTTCTCCCAAGGCATAGGTGTCTTACAGACTACATCAGGATTCCATCCTGATTTCCCCTGTATTTTGCTGCATTCATTATACCTTCACAAGCCTTCTAGAGCCTGCTTCAGAGAAGCACAGCATGATGCTGCCACCATCTGCTTCATAGTGTTGATGGAATGTGTTTGATAGTGTGTAGGGTTGGGTTTATGCAAAGCATGGTGTTTACTGTGCTTGTGCAGTTCCTTGTTGTCCAAGATTGCGGATACATCCAAATCAAAGAGCATGTGCATTATAGTTATCTTTGGTGTTAGATTTAGATTCTGAATTCTAAACTGTGATTTTTATATTGTAGGAGAATGACAAGACAATGAAAAAGATATGATGTGTAACTCAGTACCTCATATTTGCAATGAAAAAAATCAAATAAACAGTCACAAGGTCTTTTCAGACAAGAGTTCAAGGTGAAACTGGCAAAGATGGCAGAGCTTAAAGTTTTCAGCCCTCCAGGCAGGGTGGGGCAGGTCCAGGTGGACAGACACTGAAAGTGACATCAGATATTACAGCTGTCAATCATTGGGTCTGCAGAAAGAGAAAGAGAGAAAGGCATTAAAACACAGTGACAACCTCTGGTGTGGTTGTATAATTACAGTCACTAGAACCCTTCAGCTGTTCCCTATGCACGCACGTGACAATATTTTGGTTTTGAGGATATGTTTTCCTGATTTTAAGGAAATCTCCTAGTCCATTCTAAATTTGCCTTGTGCTTTATGTATGTTCTATCTGCTGGAAGATCATAACAGTTAAAAGCATGTACAATGTAAAAAAAAATGTAAACTCATTTGAAACATGGGCCATGGCGGCCTTGAAGGTGTGCCGTAGCAGACTCTGGACGAAACCCTGTTTCCTCTCAGTGCTCTGATAATTTAATTTGATTCACAGCAGCAGTATTGCAGGTGGATCTTGGCAGATCCTAGAGAATCTCCCCATTCTGCAATGATGATCGGACTTCATTCACCAAGGAGGAAAAACATTGACATCCGCGATTCATACAACACTCTAGTGATGGTGCAGTTTCCTCCCCCTCACTTTGACAAAATTTGTGCTCAACTCATGGAGGAGGAACTGGACGGTCGTGCTAAATTCATGGAAGAGACCAAGTGGGTCACACTAAATTCACAGAGGGGAACCCTACCCCCAAGTGGGTTGCAAATACACTGGCATGTGAAAAACTGGGTTATGACACAAAACAGGTTGGGAAACTCTGCCTGAGGATATTGTTTCCCTAAAAATCTTACCTCCTGAATTAAAAGCTAAGCATTGTGACCAACAAAACTCTTGTCCACTATCTAAAAGGTTTCATGCTGTGTCTGCTTAAAACCAGCCTCAGTAGCACTAAAATTATGTTCCATACCACCAAGTCAGATTCCCAAGGCACCCACAGAATACATTCTTCTTCTTTCGGCTGCTCCCGTTAGGGGTTGCCACAGCGGATCATCTTTTTCCATATCTTTCTGTCCTCTTCTAACCTAGTATTGCAAACAGTAGAGTCAGCTTTTTCCTAAGAATATCCTGACAAATAAAATTCACTTTTGTTGTTATTTGAATCTTTGGTAACAGACAGACATGGCCATATATCTGATTTTACTGCGTTATCTGAAAGAACCTAAATTCCATCGCCTTTTCTATATTTTTTTAACTGCTTACACCAACACAGAGTTTAATACCAATCAAGGTAGCTTCTGAAATGACAGGAGTGTGTCTTGATACCTGCATCTTCACTAACAACCTAGTACAGAATTAAAGCATTTAAAGGTTCAGATATACAGAAGCAATCTAGCTACAATATATCAGCATTGGTTGTGGAATGTGATACAGTATTTGGTTTGAGGCATTTCATTGAAGAATGCTTTTTAGTTGCTGCTTAGAATATGCCCTAAGAGGTTAACATAACTTAACATTTTTTAAACTTGTTTAATATAATCACTGGGGCTAGAGAATATTCTGGTAGCGCTGGGTACTGTATAGGGCACAGGTCTGCTGCATTGACCCTCATGCGCACACCTAGAGTCACAAAGGGCCAATTTGGAATTGCTAATCAACCCAATCAGCATATCTGCTTAGCTTGAACTGCTGTAAGCTGCCATATTGATGACATGGCACAGAAACATTCAGGTGCTCCAGAAACAGAACACTTTTTTTAAAAATGTACATTAAATCAGACAGTTTAGTGAGAGCTGCCAGCCCTTTGTCATACTTTTCAGTTGAATTAATGGTTGGTGATCCAGCTAGCTTGATCTTTCACTAAATAAAACAGATTTACTACTAACATGTAAGGTAAGTGTTAATTTATGTTTAAGATCTTGATATATTAGACACAGAAACCTAATAGGATACACACCCCTCTTTGGTTACTGGCCTCCCTTCAAATTGACATTTTGCCTCAGTAGACCAAAAACATTAGCACCCCTGTTATATATCTTTTTAAAATTATACATAAACTTTCTGTGTAACTGTTTTGTTTCTTTGCTACTAACCAATTAAGGAAGAAAACACAAAATTATGAAAATACTTTTTCAGATGTTTTTCATTAATTTCCTCTTACAATTAACTAGATTTACACATAGATGTGTTAATTGGTTTAAAATTGAAACCCTGACATTTTTATATTTAGTTGTCGAGTACAACAACGGTTAAGGCAATGAAACAAAATTATAAAAAACATGAAAATGCGAGATTCACCAGTGACCCCTTCAAGCTGTTTGCAGTATCAAAGAAAGTTTACTTTCACATTATGTTTACAAGAAAGTTTTAAATTATTATAGACAAGTTTTGTATGTATTGAATGCAGTACTGAGAAACCTGAGGGACTGAAGTTGTAGGCTTAAAATGTCATGATTTAAAGCATTTCCTGATGCCTGTCATTAATTTTTATTTTGTTGCTAAGCTTGCCTTACTTTATTTATTTGATTAATGGTTGTATTGTAATTGTCCTTACTCTGTAAAGCAGTTACATATGTGTTTAAAGTATTCACCATCTTGAAAGTTTTATTATCATTATACAACACTGAATCACAGTGGATTTAACTTATATTTTTGACACTGATCAGCAGAATGAATACTTTTTACAGGCACTGTACAAAAAAAAAATACAATTTTTCCCTAAATGCCTGCTCACTTGCAGATGATACTTTTGAACATTACAGATTAAGAATGTATTGTATATGTTAGAATTGTGATTAGTCAAAAAAATAAATCTTACACACAAACAGGAAGGGAACCAGAACTCAGTGTCCAGAGCAAAAGTACATTCAACCAGGAATTCACAAATGTCAGCAAAAGAGGAACAGCCAGAATCCTAATCAAGGGTTGTTGTAGACTCACAACCAAGAAATTAAACTAATTATGCCACCCTGAAAGAATGCAGCAAATTATAGAAATCAGAGCATTCAAACAATTATGATGGGTACAGACAAGTTATCCAAATATAGCTGGAGCATTAAATCTTACAAAAAAGTTAGTTATTAAGGGTTCTTAAAATCGTCAAACTCATTACTTGGTCATTATTTATTCAATGTATCTGTGATTGCCTATGTGTAAAGAAAATCTTTCTAATGATTCTTGTGCAAAATGTACCTTTCACCTGCTTCCATTTGTGTCACCCATTTTAAAGTCATAACTGGGATCTGCCATACATAAGTATTCCCTTCATAATTTCTATCATTTCACTTTGTCTTAAACTGAAACAATATTCTACTATTCTGTTTTACTACATGGCCCATAACCAATGGTCCTGCTATCTATCAATCTAGTTGCCCTTTCTCAGCACAATGTCTTCTGTAATTCTGGCAAAACTGCACATATTACTCCAGATGGGGTCTCTCAAATGTGTTACTTAACACTTAGACAGTATGGAGGAAGTGGTCAATACTACGCAAAGCAGGAACTCCAGGAGCCAAAACAGCCAAAGAAACTAATTAATTACTCAATCAAGACCCGAAGGTCTCAAAAAAAGAAAGCAAAGAAAAAAAAATTAACCAAAAAATTCTTCCTATTTCATACAGCAGTAAATAAGAACAGCAGGCATTCTATACTCTTCACAAACCTTAGCTTACAAATATAACTTTCATGACACGAGGCAGCTGCGAGTGCTTAGATTCTGAAAAGCAAAATAACAGCACTGGCCTGCAATGCCACAATAACCTGAAAGCATAGCAAAAACAAACAAAAACAGACAGACACAAATAGAAAAACAAATATCTGGAAATGATAACTGAAAATGCCAACCAACAAAAATATTCTGGAAAAATCTACTTATGATGGTATATTCTGACCTTTTTGGAATGCAGTGCTGCCATAAAACTGACTGGTCCTGCTAAGGTAAGGTAAGTTGCCAGGCATTTCTTGTTTCTAGGTCCAGATTGAACAATAAGGTGTCATCACACCTATAGAGCCATTTATTAACAAGCACCTTTCGGTGGGTTTAAATAGTTTGTTCAGAACTGCATCCTCCTGCCAACCCTCTAAAATAAATGTATTCTTGTCCTGAAATTCTGTGGTTCTTTCGCGAATGTTACCTTTGATGCTTTAAAAATTTTAAGTACTATTAAAATGCAGGCGAACATTTACTGAATAGCATGGAAAGGATACTTGGTATTCTATATTTTTAACATTATACAAATTTTGAAAGTGTATTACAAAACAGAATGTTTTCTCTGGCTGAGACCACAAGTGACTCATCTTTGTCCTTTTGTTGGATATTTTAAGCACATATGTTAATTACACTGCATGTTAAATGTATACAATAAAAGTCTATTTTGAATTATTCATTGCTTGTTCAATATGGTTATAGCACCTTTAGCCACCCACTACTTTATGATATCTTGTGTTTTACATATTGCTCCTGTTTTTACTAGTCTTTTAACAGTTTACTATTTAAGATTTAACATTTAATTCAATTCAGTTAATTTGAACATAGAACCCTTGCATTACCCAAGAACAGAGCACTGTTTATATTTAAAAATATAGTGTAAGTCAGAACACCTTCAAAATTCAATACAATAACTTGGTTCTGAACAGCAAACCGATACAGTTAATTAAATTGTACCAGCTTGAAAAATCAAAATACTTCAGAAACAGATTGAATTATAGACAGGCAAGTGTTTTTTCAGCATGAGGAGTGAAAGTTACATATTGTACAGTTATAGTATACAGTATACCATTTCCTTTTTGAGTTTATTCCACACCTTTTAATTTTTGTGCCTCTACCACTCTCTTTTTGAAATAATTCTTATGGATATTAGCTGGTTGTCTTGCTAACTGGCAAATTTCTGGATTCAGTGTCTTATTAATCTCTGTTAATTTTCGGATCAATTTCAGCCTGTTGTATTTTACTCTGTGTTGAACCTGCAACATGATTTGCTTTAGTTTTTGGAGACGGTACAAATATTGGTAATCTGGTTTTTTCCCAGTCTATTCAGCTGACTAATTATCTTACCACTTGCTTTTTTATACATCAGTTTTGTTCCAAGCAAGCCATTGATAAGCTTATGTTTTGTGCCTGCTGAACAGAACCTAGCATCCTATAATGTTCTTGTCTAGTTGGCGCAACTGCAAAATGCAGCCAATCCACAGCTACTTCTTAGACAGGCTAGCTTAAACCTGGGTGATTAAGATTTTTGCTTCTGCTTTTTTAGTACAATTAGATGATGTTCATCTATCAGGGACTGTCCCATGCCTATTTCTCTGTATACCTGACCAATCCCACCCAAGTGTCATCAGCCCTGTGCTCTCCCTGTCTTCATACATTCCTAACTCTTGTAAGAATTCTTTCTTCTAAACACAGATTTGCTTAATAATGACTATCTTGTTCTTTAAACATGTTTCCTGTTGTGGTTTGTCATGGTCCAAGATTTAGACTCTTGATTCTTCATTTTTTTTCTAGATATGGGCATCTAGTTTTCATGCTTGCTATAAAACCATTTTGTGTGTGGTAGTAGCTCACAATAGACACCTAAAATCTGTGTGGACTGCTGATGTGGTCTGTTTTGTCCTACGTTTACTTGCCCCACTTGCCTTTTACAAATGTTTACTTATCCAGAGAAATGTGTAAATATAGTTGGAAGTTCTAAAATATTTCTACATAAAAAAGGTTCAATTTCAATTGTTATTTTATGTTTCCAGCCAAATAAAATGTGTTGTTTTGCTTTCTACTAATAAATATGTAAGCAATTTTTTTTGCCATGCAGTGACATTAAACTGGAAAGTTTCTATTTTTTAATTGAAAATGTGTGCTAGTATTTAAATGAAAATGTATAGAAGCATTGTGCAAAACAATTGCAATTACTTATTTTTGCAGTCACTCAAGCAGGATTCAGATGCCACTTAGTATATCCTTTCCAATTATAGTACTGAAAAAGCATGGTGGCTTTAATGCCAGGTCTTGCTGATTTTAAACCCTGTTTTTTCTTCTCATGATACTTTCTATATACTATGTACTATATGACAAAGTACATGTGCAACACTATTTCAGTAAACGAATAACTTTAGCTGCAGGTAGAAGGTTCCTGTCACTATTTACACAATTGTTGTCACTGCTCTGCCTTTGTCCAGAAATGGCTCCATAAGCTTATGACCTTAGTGTCGGAAAGTCTTTCTCCTGTGGGACAACTGGGATCTTTTCCTAAATAAGGAGGGGCATTGTACATGTATGTTGATCAAATACAGGAAGCTCTTCAGTCTACTTGTGACTTTACGATGTAGGAAGGTAAGTAAATTAATACAGTTAAACAACATTAAATGTGGCTTTTATATAAATAACATATAAATGTTTTTCATACAAATACCATCACAAAACATAATCACAAACAAAACTGTGCATGATACCGTGGAAGTCTCTGTAAGCCATGTTGTTTTCGTTGAAGGACATGCACATGGCAGATTGACTGGCAGGATGACACCCAACCTGTTGCTGCATCCAAACAGTGCCATCTTTCACCTTTATTCCTGGTGCAGCTGCGTTGTTCTTATGCGTGAGTGGAAGTTTCTTGCAGGGAGGGCTTCTGTTCTCTTTCTCTGATGTGGAACCCTCATCTGAGTTATAGCACATCTTTATTTGAAAACAGCAGTGTCAGATAGGGGTTAGCGTGAATATGACAGAGAGAAAAAAACTGAATAATAAAAAAAACCGCTAACCTTTATAAGTACCATAAATTTATATCAGCTGTTACAGACTCAAACCAAATGTATGTTTTTGTTCTATAATATTAACAATAACAGCAGCTTACTACTCAAAATGGTATTCTGGGAAGTGCCTGGAATCGATCCCACAACCTCTTGATTATGAGCCAGCACTTCTTATTGTTGCACCACCAAAGCGGTCGTGTCAGCGTCGTACCCTAACCCAATTTCTTTTTCTTCAGTTATATTCTTGAATAAAAGTGCACTTGTTTTGTTATACGTGTACCTTTTGTGAAAGTGTTTATTTGATATTTGGACTTCAGTCTTCACACATTATACACTTCACGTCAAAATTTAGTCATTAGTACCATAACATGAAAAAAGTTTCTGTTTTAGTTATGTATTCAACATTTCTTGCATCGCATTTCCTGTTATCCTACATTTACACAGATTATTGTAGATATGGAACACACATGAAATGCATGTGTTCTAAATAACAATATATTATTTACCCTATACAATTCCAGGCACCTCAAATGCAGATAAAGAGCCTTGAGTTGGAAGAATGTTTTGCCCAAGTTGAGCTGCAGTGGTGGGAGTATGGGAGAGCAGACTGCTTGCTGCATGTGCTGATCGACACATTTATAAAACAAAGGATGCTAATGGAGAGGTGCAAAGGAATTTAAGGTGGCCCGGGATTATGAGTTTTTTTGTAGGCTTCAGGGATTCTACTGTTAAACAAGTGTCGAAAATTAGATTTGAAATATCAGTCTTTAAAAAATCCAGTTTGATCTCTTTATATTACAGGGGGAAGCAGTTTTTCAATTCCTTTAGCTAAATTGTTCATCAAGATTTTAGAATCCTTATTCAGAGGAAAAGTTGGTTTATAGAATGCACCTTGTAGAAAGTCATTTTTCTTTTGACAAACAGTAATTGATGCTTGGTATTATGATTAGGTATAGTTTAATTGTATAGCAATGTTGCTAATTTTTTAATGAAATTCTACTGGATGCCATCTGGGGGCCTACATATTTTGTGCCTCTGATTTGCAATCTTGAATTTTAGAGAGCCTCACAGATTTATAGAGTCCTACTACACAAAGAATATTAAGCTGTGATATTTATTAAAGAAGTGTTTGGCTTGAGACCAACCTTCTTTACATTGTAAATAATGCACAGTTGTAGTATTTATTAAATATGTTTATGATTTCTGTGCACTCTCTAATTTTATTTCTTGCACTGTTGTTATAAACTTTCAGTTTAAGTATTTCTTGTGTTAAGATCTTATTGGCTTTTTCTACATGTTTGCATACAAGACATTAAATTCCAGTTCTAAAAATTCTCTGCATTGCTTCCTAAGGATCATATTCCAAAGGAATGCCAAAATTTTCTTCCTCAGTAATTCTAAACCTAAAGCCTTTAAAATAAAATGCACCAAAAGCAATACCAATACAGGCAAAATTTCATATTTTGGAATATCTCAGAAATAACTGTTTATCAAGAAGCTGGAGTGGAATACCTGGATTTGGTAATTACAGAAAGTAGCAAATCGTAATTTTGAGCATACATTGTCAGTACTAATACATGTTGTATTTATGTGAAGGCCTACCTTTTACTGGCCCCCTTTTTTGAAAATTTCTCTGTTGTTTTACTTTTGATTGAAGAAACAGTCATTTTTGATTTGTTTAAAAACTATTTCAGTTTTTCTAACACTAACTTTATGAGAATACAGATCAACTTTGCTAGGCAACAATTCACACTAGGATGCCAATTATGACACTAATTTGACATTTTGATCAATGAAGCAGAATGTTCATTTCTTTTTAATAGCACACTTAGTTTATCTTGCTGTGCTATAATTATATTAATATTGCTTACGTTTGTCTGAATGTTTGGGCATTCCCATAGGTATCGTTTATATGAGAGTATTTCTTAAATATATATATTTTTAGCTTTATATGCAATATCTAAGTTCCACATACTAGGCCTATATATTTTAATGTGATGCATTTGTGTAAATATACTGTAAAGTATATAGCCTTTCAAGAAATGTTTTACTCAAGCATTTACTGTATAGTATGACATGGATGTACAGAGTAATTTTACAAATTACACAAGTATGGGAATTTTTTGCATATAAGGCTTTGTCCTCATATCTGTATTTCAGCATTTTATGTGTGTGTTTTTCTCCTAACTCTTTAGTATTTACTCAATATGTCAGTCCAAAGGCAATCAAACAAAGCTTAATTTCACTTGAGTATTGTATAAACCAACATGAAAAACACTGTGTGTGGATTTAGAAAACCTGAACTGGTGTCTCATTTTGATTTTGCTACCATAACCCCTCTTCCCTGACTAACTGAAACAACGTAGGAGGCAGAAGTACTCACAAAGAAACAAAAAAATATAAACATATCTAAGTAAATATTTAATCTGGAAAGGATGAACTATAAAGTGACACAGCCACAGAATGTGATCTTGCACATGTTTATTTTGTATATTTTAGACTTTCAATGCCTTTTTTCAGAAAAACAAATCTTTTTATTTTTGATTAACAGTTCTTGTATCCCCTGGAGTGACAGTCTTGTGTCTAGATTTTGGTGACAGCTGTCCTTCAGCTTATCATATGGTGACAGCTTGCCTTTAAGGAACAGTAAGCTTTCAAGTCTACATTTTTATAGCAGCTTGCCCTCATGTTATAGTATGGTTTCTAGTGTGAAAGTTTAGTTGAAGTACACCTTCTGGTTGTTGACTTTCATGGCATTATTCACAGTTTTATGCTTCGTTTTCGGCTATGCCTTCTTTTTAAAGATTCAGTCCTCAACAACATCAGTGTGTGTTTCTATAGTATATCATAATATAGTATAGAAATCATTTGGTTTTTGGGTTGTAGCATATTGCCCTTTGACTTCATTGTCAGTTTTGTAGTTTTCTACGTTTTTTGTAACCAACTTCTGGCTGTTCACATTTTGGCTACATCCACAGTTAAGTGCTTTGGTTATGACAGTAGTTTTCTATAATGGTTTTCAGTCTTTTGATATCAACCTTCAGTGCAGTGTCCCAAATAAACAGTCTGGATTCTCTGCCCCTTGGGTTGGCAACTAAAATAAGCAGGTGGGCATTGTCTATTCAGTCCAGCAGACTACCAAAGATAAGACAACTGGCATAGCAGTAAGTGCCCAGGGATGTTGATTTGGTAGACACATATCAAACGACCGCCTCTCATTGAGACATAAAGTATTAGACAGACAATGAACAGAACACAACCATTTATTTTTTGAGAAGCAGCTTCTTCTAAATGTAGGTAGTAAAGCTGGAATTCTACTTATGCCTTGATTGTAGTGAAGTTGCATGCATGCCGTGACAACACATAACCACAGCTTCCAGTAGTGACATTGGAACAGTACAAAGTACTACATTTCTAAACACAGCCAAAATAAAGAAGAGAAACCAAATAACTCCCCAAAAGAAAGGTGAAAGATTTTTTTAAATGATATGAAACAGCATAAAATTAGGAAAACTGAGTACTATCTTACATTTTCTCAAATCAGAAAAATGTGAATGAGACTATAATATAGTTGAATACAAGGAACTCATAACATGACAAACTGTAATAACATTTTATTTTAAGTTTTTTTTTTTAAACTTTATTTTTATTTTTTTCTAAAACCTTACACCGGCTACGGTGGGCTGGCGCCCTGCCCGGGATTTGTTCCTGCCTTGCGCCCTGTGTTGGCTGGGAATGGCTCCAGCAGACCCCCGTGACCCTGTTTTAGGATATAGCGGGTTGGAAAATGATTGACTGACTGACCTTACACTGGTGGCCATCAAATAGCTGACCCTCATTTATTGGGCTAAGTTCACTAGATGGAACAATAAGTTTTTTTACACCACCTTCATGCCTTAAATATACAAAACATTTAAGAACCTCAAAACATTTTTTGTCTTACAGAATTGCCACAACTCATTAAAGGTTTAAATCACTCACTTTGAAAAATCTTCAGTAATGCAGACAATTCTGTATTTAAACTACAATGAATGTTATAAGTTGTAGAAGAGCAAGCAATTAATAATTAAAGGTTTATAAATTGATAAATACTATGAAAACAGGATAAAAATATGACATCCAAAGGAAAAAATAAGCAATAGTTTAAACTGAGAAATTATGTTTTACCTAAGAAATCAGTATATTGTGGAAAAATTGACTTATGTATTAACATTCTTTGATATTTAACTGGTTTAACTTCTGTTACCTTACTGACTTAAACTGTCTAACAGATATTCCATTAAAACGTAATAATGGTCCTTACAATTTCCAGGTTCAGAGACAGAGGACTGAAAATCTTTTAGGTGGCCATTTCAAAATAAAGCCTTGACTTCTGTGACATGTAATAAAGCACAGATCCTACAAAACACAACATGTTTACTGTGTAAATGAATTAATAAAAGCCTGCCATTTGCCACTGACAGTGCACATTTGGAGTGAGCAAAACAATGTCATTTCTTTGGCACCCTTTCAATTTTAGTGTTCTACAACATAAATAGATCACATCAGTTTTCTTTTTCGTAGTGGAACAAATCTTGCACATAGCAAATGCTACTTTACTTTGACAAGAGAATAAGAGTGTAAGGAGTGTTTTAAACAAACAACTGCTTTTGTTCAAAGTTGCAGTAGAATTTTAAAGATAATTATAATTCTCATTCAAAATATGCAATGTCTGCATCACACACACGTTTGTACTTTTATGCATAACTTGTCAGAAAAGTCTTTTCATGCTGACCCTGACCCTTTAAATTTAAAAACTCTTATTAAAGTCATGTGAGGTATTTAAGGTAACTACCACTGTTGCCCATTAAGTATATAATTCATTAGAGAGATACTTAATTGACAATTGTTGTCTTCTTGCCTCAATTAAGATGAACCACATAAATCTTAATTTTTTTTACTCAATTTACATCTTTCAGTGTTGCCAAAAAAATGAATAAAAGAATCATCCTTCAAATCACCTATTCAAACACATTTACCCATTCAGATATTTATACTAGAGGAGCCACACTGTGAAAAAAGACTGACAAATATTATGGAAATACCCTATCATCTACTCATGCACCAATTTTCTGAACCTGCTTAATCCACAAACTCCAAATCAATGTAACACACATCTTAAATGTGGACATGGATTCCTGTCTGTTTCTCTTTGCGCTCTGAAGCAGTAACATAATTCACTGTTATAGTTTGCAACTCTATCATTGAATGATGCAGAACAAGTTGTGATAAAAAAGATGCCATTATTTATCAGATCAGATGCATACAAGTATGTGACTATTGTCACTTTCAGTTTTATTCCAATTGTGGCCTGTGCTTATGAGTAGCCCCAAAAACCCAAGTGGAGGCAAAAAATATAAAAAAGAAAGAGCCATCACAACAAAAGTATAACAAAACAGATGGCTTCATAATGTTTGAGACATAAATGAGAAAATATAAAACTGTACCTGTGAGGGTTTTCCTGAACAGCGGTTAATACACTATTGTTCTGATCTCAAGGTTGGCCCACCTTCCTAACTTGTGGTATCACCTGCTTTTCCTCCTGCTTCTCCCACCTTTCAATCTTTCCTCAGGCATCTCTTCCTCCTGCCAGTTGAAACTCTTTACAACTCTCCTCCCAGCTCCAAGTTCACACCTCAGATGGCTAGAGTTAGGGGTCGGAGGGACTAAGTACAACTCAAGAACAACTTTCAGGGAAGGCCCATAAACCTATTTAGGTGTCAGAAATCTCCATGGGTCGCTCCACTAAAGTTCTACCTGACACTTACATTTTGGGAGGACTATTGGCCTATATTCTGTGATCCCTCATTGTTCATTTCCACTAGTAGTTAACCTGTGAGGGACTTCCATTGCATTGTGGCCTACTGCTGGTTAGTGTCACCAACATTGCTATTGCCAATGCACTTACAACAAATACTCTTCACAGCCTGGATCCTGTCCTGTAACACAGTTTACAAGTCTTAAGTATTTTGATCGGTGTAAAGTTTCGTTCACTACAAATAAAAATTCTCATGAGTGTCTTACACTTAAAATGTATATACATAAATATGGATACACCTCTTTTCTTGTAACCATCAATGTACTCTTTCTTGTCCACAGTTTTCTTCACAATTGACAGACATCACAAACACCTATTTCTGTTACCTGCTTATGGCAGAATGGTTGTGCTGTTTTCCACTTCTTCAGTGGTGGAGTGCCCATTTCATTCTGAAAGAGAAAGCTTCAAAACTTGGTGCTTGCTCAGTGCCAAAGTATTGTATTTGGTGGGTGTGTTGGTCTATAGTGAGCATATTGCCAACTCAGAAAACATGCTGTGATCCAATCCAGGATTCCTTAACTTTGAATCTTTCCAAACAAAAAAGTTGTTATTAGTTGAGCAACCAGTATTTTGTATCAAGGCTAACAGTGTTCAAACCAGGAGTGTTTGGTAAAATCAGGCCACCTCAAAACAACACAGAAAAATGGAATCTTAAACACTTAATTACGAAGTGTCCCGCTGGTGTCAAAAGCAATAATGATGTTATTGCTTTTGACAATAATAATGGTAGAATAATGAACTTTACATTGTTGTCATTTGTGGTCACTAGGGGGCACACAGAGCCCAAACACCAGACACAACTCAGTCACATTCAAGTTCAAGAAAAAATGAAAGTGTTATTTATTGGGTAACAGTACCGTATCACAATAATGCAGGGGCTGAACTAGAAAGGGCAGAATTGGCTGACCTCACTGGGCAGTTTCTCAACACTGTAGGGAAAAAAGAGACGACAGTGTTAGCAATTGCACCCCCTCTTGTCCTGGCGGGTTATTACATACCTCTACACAGCTTGTGAGGAGGTCCTCCGACGCACATGTGTGACAGTATACTGCATATAGACAATAATTTAAAGTATATTAATCAATTATTAGTCTATTATTTTTATTATTATACGCCCAATACTTTTAACTGCTTATGTGGAGCAGGGTGTGATTATTAGTGTACATGTAAAGAAACCACTCAAAGGAGTAAACATTCTATCCAGAGCTCAATTCAGGTAAATAAAACTGTAAAAGTGTTAGCTTGACATTGACATCTTTGTTACTATTACTGCTTCTGCTAGTTCATATTTGTTTTGGATAATTCAGGAAGGAGGATGGGTCAGTCATTCATACACAGTGGACTTTGTGTATGTAAGTCTTGCTATCAAAGCCCTGTTTGGAAGATCACCGGAGTCTGCAGTTGCTCAGATTGAGGATTACCCTGGTATCAAATCAATAGCACTATTTAGTTAATGTGATTTTTTTTTTTCAAAACATTATGGGAACTTGTAATTTGTTATGCTATATGAGAAGTGTGTGTTTCCAGACAGATTCTCAGTAGCTCAGTTTTGCTGAGCAGTAAGAATCACTTGTCATTTTTATGAATGGTGTTTTTTACACTATTCACTTTATATTGTTATGTAGATTGAGGGGAGTTATGAGTTAACAGAAGAGGAAGATGGATGTATCCTTCAAGTTGTTTTGTCTTGGGATCTTAGTGGTGCTACTAACATTAATCAAAAATGGCTGAATAAGCGTCTTCTGTTCCATGCCCTGGATGGTGATTTATATTGACCAGGTACATTTTTAGATATTAATCCTAACATGCATAAAAAGGTTTTAATGTGATATTTCTTGTCATACAGAAAAGCAATTGTTCAGTGGTCAAAATAATGCTTTATTTTCCATGTTTTTTCATTTCTTAATTTTGTACCTTGTCACTGTTTTGTACTGTATGTAATTTTAATTACCAGACTATTTAAACAACAGCATTCTATGAACAAATAAATGATTTGGATTCTAAGAATTATTCATTTCTTCAGATTGTTAGATGCTTATATTTCATATTAATCAGTTTCTAGAAAGTGTGCACTTTTAATAATCTTCAGTATTCAGGTAGAAATTTAAAACATTTTAAGTTTTTAGAAGATATATAAGCCTAACATAGTAAGAATGAATATGTGAAAAGTGAGTAAGTAGATCTAAAACTCTATATTAAAAGGATTTAAATGTTTACAGTAATTGGTTAAATAAAGCAATCCTATCATTAAAGACTGATGCATCACAAATGACATCTGTTAGTCATGTAAGCTAGCAGCTCACTTGAGAAATACTGCAGTCTAAGACTGCACTGCACATTTAGCATTGCTGCATCCGCATTGGGCTTTCTGTCCTTTTTACTGGTTTACAAACGTAGGTGATTACATTAACAGCTGGGAACGGGACTTAAATAATAATAATTTTATTTATATAGCGCCTTATCATACATTTGCATGCAACACAAGGTGCTTTCTACAGATAAATTAACAAAAACAAAGATATACCACATTTACTTGGGTTATTATCATTAATAAGTACTATGATGATTTCTAATAAATGTGAGCATACTCAGTACAGGGCGGCACGGTGGCGCAGTGGGTAGCGCTGCTGCCTCGCAGTTGGGACACCTGGGGACCTGGGTTCGCTTCCCGGGTCCTCCCTGCGTGGAGTTTGCATGTTCTCCCCGTGTCTGCGTGGGTTTCCTCCGGGCGCTCCGGTTTCCTCCCACAGTCCAAAGACATGCTGGTTAGGTGGATTGGCGATTCTAAATTGGCCCTAGTGTGTGCTTGGTGTGTGGGTGTGTTTGTGTGTGTCCTGCGGTGGGTTGGCACCCTGCCCGGGATTGGTTCCTGCCTTGTGCCCTGTGTTGGCTGGGATTGGCTCCAGCAGACCCCCGTGACCCTGTGTTCGGATTCAACGGGTTGGAAAATGGATGGATGAATACTCAGTACAAAATCAACCAGGTATTGTTGAGAAAAATTTAACAACTGAAGTGCAAAACAAAACCTTCACTCCTATCAGAAAAAGGTTTTCTATTTAAAATATTTACATTATGGCTGACAATAGAAAAACCAGATCTAATTAATATATATATATATATATATATATATATATATATATAGTATATATAAATAAACTAGGGGCTTTGCCCCCTGCTCTCTTTGCTCACCAACCCCCTGGCCTGCGCTATGCGCCAGTCACTTCACATCTCTGCTGCTCGCGTATGTGGTTTTCACTTTCACCAAACAACAACCCAAATTCACACGGATAGGACTCTTCATTGGTAAGAAACATTCATTTTCCCTGATTGCAACACGAATTAGATGATCTACAAGTCTCCGACTTAAAGTTTAAAGCCAAACAATATCTATATACTTCTCTTTTTGCTGTTCCGTTATTTCACCAAGTAATAATTTCCGTTTTTTAGCGCTAATGCGATCTTTACTATTTGTTTTTTGAGACTTTTGAATTTTAGTACTTTCATAATCTCTAACCTGCTCTGCATGTGTATCGCGCCAACGTTTTTGAACCTCTTTACCAAGTTCTACTTTGTCTTCTATTTCCAACCCCACTTGGAGCTGAGAGTGCAGGAACTGTGTCTGACAATAGCATTCACACGAATGAGAAGTAATTGAACCATGGGCGTGGTTGTAAATGTTTGAGAGGAGGGCGGGACTTGTCAAAATCTCTTAGAAAAAAGTCTTGTCTCGCGGGACTGAAATTAGTGCTGGGCGGTATACCGGTTCATACCGAAAACCGTTTTTAATTTTTTTTATGATATGGATTTTTCTTATACCGCAACACCGGTTTAAATTGCCTAAACGACGTTCGGAACGTGGCACAGCGGGAAACTGTTCAAGTGGGACCTTTTTCACTGCTACACCGCTAAACACAGATTTGTTGCACTAGGGCTCTTTTTCACTGCTACACCACCAAATAGTGGGCGGTAGCATAGGTATACCGCGCGGTGAAAATGGACAGAGAGCATTCCGAAACTGAACTAAAAGTAAAGTTGAACATGATGAACAGAAGAACTTTTGCCTAAAAAAAGGAGTCACATCCGTCGCCTGGAGATACTTTAGTTTTAAAAGGTCAGATGTGTAAATATCGTTTCTATACTACTGGATAATACTGCAAGCCAAGTTGTACTTGTTTTATTTGTTTTCAATACAGTGTAATGTACCTGGGTACTGTGTAATAGTGTGACGACATTTTGACTTTATTCTCGACATTTCCACTTTAATCTTGACGCTTATGACGAGAATAAAGTCGACATGTTGACTTTATAGACGTCAGACAGAGACAGCATGCATGCAATAAAGACAGCCCGCTCAGAAGAACATGCATTGAATTCTGTGTTCGTGTCTCCGACCAGCAGATCACAAACCCAACATTTACACAATATTTAAGTTAAACCTGTGCGATAGCTATTCATACATCCAGTTTTTTGGAGCCTTGTCACACCTGCCATAAAGTTCTCTACACTGAACATACACCTGGGGACCCCTTACTGTGAGGGAGCAGCACTACCGCCTCACTACCGTGCATGTGTAATACCTGCTTTAATGCATTTCATCATGAAAATGATATCAAGTATTTATCTTAGCATTCTAAATTTTCAGAAAGCAGGAATATCATGAAGTGAATGGATTCTGTATGGTGATCGCTGTCTTCTCTTAGTGCGGAGGAAGTCAGTTTAAGAAGCGTAGTGATTAACAACTGGGTCGGGGAACGTAACACAAAGCATTTAATGTGCTGCATTAATTTATGACGGGGTAAATTAAGTAATTGATTAAACATTGATTTTAGGAAGAAGTTTAGTTTACGACATTCTACTTTAATTATGAAGTAAACTATAAGAATAAAGTGGAAATGTCAACTTTAATCTCAACATAAACGGCGAGAATAAAGTGGAAATGTTGACTTTAATCTGGACATAGACAGCAAGAATAAAGTGGAAATGTTGACTTTGTTCTCGACATATAGTTTGTTTTTTCTTCCCAGTATAGCTTAGCTTGAAGCAAGGTCCATATTAATGCAGTTTGCCTAAATGATGGTTCAGTTGGTAAAGATGTCATCACCAAGTTGCACTTGTTTTATTTTATTTTAATTTGGTGAATACTGTGTAATGCACCTGGGCTTGAAGTCTTGAAGTAATAGTGCAACTATCAGTAATAATACTATATTTTATTGTTATTATTTATTAGTTTAAATATTATGCAGTTTAATGATGATAAAGTTGTTTAAAAAGTCACTTTAACGTGTCAGTGGACAGAGATTGTTAACATTAACAGAAAGTGTAGTTGGTTTACAAAGAATATTTACTATTTATTCCTTTTCTAAGACATATTTGGTGCAATACAATTTTTGACAAGCACTTCTGGATATTTTACTAAGTCTAAATGCCTCTCTGTATGGTTGAAAATATGTTGTCAAAATTATAGTTTGTTTTTGCAAAATTTGTTCAATAAAAAGGTTCTATATTTTGACTGCATCTGTCATGCAATGTGATACCTTCTCCATTAGTGCCACCCCCTTGAAAACTATCACTTTATGGGGCAATGCAAAACTGTATTAATACTTGTGTGCACATTGAAATGTTTTTTTTTTGTACAATGTTCAATACTCTTGACAGTGGAATAGGTTATTCTTAGCCAGTAATTGCAGTGGAAAATGTGGTTAACATCCACTCATGCATGGGGAAAAAAATACAGTTGAATACCGTGAAACCGGGATAATTTAGAAAAATACCGTGATATAGAATTTTGGTCATACCACCCACCCCTAACTGAAATTATCTCTCACGGAAGTTGAAATTATCTCTGAGAAACTCTAGTCCCAGGATTTCCTTTTATAATAAGAGAGATATATACAGTATATCTGCATTTTACCTAGACATGTGTACATGGCAACCGATTGAGTAGAAACAGTTTGATGTTATTACAGTTAATGAAAAGATACAAAAGGAAATAAAACAGTCCAAAATTTGAGTTTTTTTTTGATTCCTTGATGTGATTAATTGACATGGAATTGCCTTTTCTCATGAGCAGAATAGATATCATTCCTTAATCATTTACAAGGAACTCAGAGGCAGTCCTACATACAGTACAAAGGATACTGTGGTCTGTCATGCAAAACGAAGAGGAGAATTAAGTTGAGGAAGAATGCAGTCTAGAAGACAAATGCAGCTTGGTGGATACCTTCTGTTTTTCATGGAAAATTGTAATAAATGTTTGATAATACCTCACGTTCTCATTGAAATAACATTTAAAAAGGTTAAACTGTGACTGGATATGAGTATTTGTTGTATAACCCTTTTTCTTAGTTGTAATCTGTAATTCAAGTCTCTTCCCATTCTGAGTTTAAATAAAACAGGCTATATTTGAGTAAGTTTATGATATAATTTCTATGTCGTGGATACAGAAAGTGCTGACATACCAGCAAAAATGTTTTTGGAGAAGGATTGTGCTATCAAGCAACAGTGAATATTGAACCAAGGCTATGTTCACACTGTAGCAAAATTACAATATTTTGACTCATATGTGAAACACAACTTTCCAGATGAGATTTAGGTTAGTGGTGGAACTTGAGGAGCCCACATTCAATGAAGAGTGCTACACAAAAATAAACTGATTAGAACTTCTGTATGAGTTACTTAATCTGATGTAGACAAATGCAGCTTGAATGTGACCTGCATTTGAATGCTTCAGTTGGAACTGTCTGGAAATTTATACTCTCAAACTAATTTTATTTTACTGAACCTTCATCATATGCATATATTGAAAATTAAGACAGGTGACAATACCAAACCCAGAGTGCCAAATGTCAGAAGAGAAGGTAGTGGACTTAAGAATTTGAGGAGATGGTCTCCAGTCACTGCAGTGGGCTGGCACCCTGCCCGGGGTTTGTCTCCTGCCTTGCGCCCTGTGTTGGCTGGGATTGGCTCCAGCAGACCCCCGTGACCCTGTAGCTAGGATATAGCGGGTTGGATAATGGATGGATGGTCTCCAGTCAATACAGCCCAAATGTTAGGCATTTTCTGACAGAAATGGTGTGCGTCAAGTGGGTATTTTTCTGAGACAGTCTTGCAGACAGAAATTGAAAAAAGTAATTGAAAGTCCCCCTGTACATTTCTGCAAATATCAAATCACAAATCTAACTTCCACCAGTTCTGGCTGCTCGTGTTTGTCCTCCAAATTTCTACATACTGAAAACACAATAACATCACTGCTCAAAGTAATGGATAATGATTTTGTGTTTTCTGTTTTTCTTCTTTGTCATCATCAGTAGATGAATTTAAAATGGCCTGCACTGAAAACATGATTAAGTAGTGCAGCAGCCAACATGCAGTTCATTAGGGGAAGATTGATACCACAGTATTCCATACTTTGGTGCAAAATCTGTACTCATTCATTATGAGTACCGCTGAAAAATTGATTACAATTTTTTCCTGTAAGATATGATAGCAAGGTTCTCGCAAAAACATTGAATAAGTAGATGCACTGTGACGCAAAAAACTCAGAAGCCCACAACCCTTGCACAAACACAGACTGTGTACAATATTGGTTGACAGAAAGTGTAACATTGTATGGTGCTACTCTTCACACATGAAAATAAATATAGCCTGAAACAATATTACTTGTGAGATGAAAGTTCAGTACGGTGGCAATACAAGCAACATATTTCATATTTTACCGCTTAACAAGCATGCATCCTGACCAACAAAGAAGGGGAAAAACATCAACAAGATGAAAATATGAAATAAAACAATGTAGCTGCACTCAGTGTAAGGCAGATATTGCAAGACAAGCAGAAGACATTATCCAGGTAGCTTTGCTGCGTGCCAGCTTTATAACCTGGTGTTAATTGAAGAATTTTTAGGTGACTTTAACATTTTGCCATTTACCGCTGATAATAATTATGAAACATAATGCAGGAGACATATTAGTGTTAAATGTCACTGTTGGAGCCTTTTGCCATTCATTATGTCTATGGATTAATTTGGGTGAAAAAATTGTTTGCTTAACTTTGTCTTATCTGAAGATGAACACTCCTTTTTTTTCATTTCTGAAAAATAGAAGTGAGCTAGTAAATGTAAATCATAACAGCATTCATTATGTTGAAACTTTAATGTGTTTAACAATATTTTAACTTCTAGCATATTAAAATATCCATCCATTGTCTAACCCAGGGGTAGGCAACGTCGGTCCTGGAGTGCCACAGTATGTGCAGGTTTTTGTTCCAACCCAGTTCCTTAACGAGAACTCAATTATTGCTGATGAAGCACATATTGCTTAAGTGACATTTTGATGCTTCATTTTAGTGGTCTCGCTTGTTAAGGTTCTCCAACCTTAATTGCTTATTTCAATCTTAAACTGCTGCATTCAGTGTTTTAATTGCTCCTTATTAGCAATAAGATGTAAAAGACAAAGCAGCCAGCAGTTCTCCAGCTAGCTTTTTTCCAGTTACATCTGTGTGTGTTCATCATGCACGGTTTGATTTAATAAAACACTTAATAGAAAAATGTGACAGACTGAAAATGATCTGTTTTAGGCTTCAAATCATTTGGATGATATCCTTGGAAAGGAAAAAAATCTACGATATAAAAGCCTTACATTGCACAGACTAACAAGCCATAAAATTAAATAAGGTCTGAGATTGGCAATGATTGGTTTCTAATTAAGCAATTGGGTTGAATGAAAACCTGTAGCCACTGCGGCTCACCAGGACCGACATTGCCTACCCTTGTTTTACATCTTATTGCTAATGAGGAGCAATTAAAACACTGAATGCAGCAGTTTAAGATTGAAATAAGCAATTAAGGTTGGAGAACCTTAACAAGCGAGACCACTAAAATGAAGCATTAAAATGTCACTTAAGCAATATGTGCTTCATCAGCAATAATTGAGTTCTCGTTAAGGAACTGGGTTGGAACAAAAACCTGCACATACTGTGGCACTCCAGGGCCGACGTTGCCTACCCCTGGTCTAACCCACTATATCCTAACACAGGGTCACAGGAGTCTGCTGGAGCCAGTCCCAGCCAGCACAGGGTGCAAGGCAGGAACAAATCCCGGGCAGGGTGCCAGCCCACTACAGGACACACACACCCACACACCAAGCACACACTAGGGACAATTTAGGATCACCAATGCACCTAACCTGCATGCCTTTGGACTGTGGCAGGAAACCGGAGCACCCGGAGAAAACCCACGCAGACACGGGGAGAACAGCAAGCTCCATGCAGGGAGGACCCAGGAAGCAAACCCAACTGGTCTCCTTACTGCGAGGCAGCTGCGCTACCACTGCGCCACCGTGCCGCCCTTATTAAAATATTATTTTGACAATTCTTTTGTTAAAATTGTATTGCATTGGGAAGTAGATCACAATAAAAAGGAAACTAAATACAATTATAATGTTCCCTTCCAGAATTAAAGAGCACCTTAATTGCTCCCTTTTCAGATAATTTTCCCAAGAACTCATGAAATAACAAGGAGCTTAGTTGAGATCATAGCTGCTGATTTGTGACCTGTTTCACATGTGGAAGATGAAGGTTTCTCTCAGTTCGTGAAAGTATTTGATTCCCTGTACAAAATCCCTAAAGGAAAGTCTATGATGTTTGATGAAATACTAAACCAGTATGACGGAGTCATAATGAAATTAATAAGATTTCCATAATCTACCAGCAATGTGGTTCTTACCTTTGGAATGTGGACAGTAAGAACAAAAGTTGTTCACTTGGCTGCCAATGTCCTTATATTGATTAGAATTTGCAAATACAATCTGCACTCTTTAGCAGTCCGTGTAGCTGGACAGCACTCATCAGACTACAGTATATATTTACACTTCTCACTAGAATAATTGAGGACTGGAAGGTAACTAACAAGGTCTATGCTGTAATAAGAGACATTGGAGTCAATATGATATCATCCATTTACAAACACATTTCACGTTTTTCACATATGTTGAATCCAGAATTCTATCAAGGCGGACATACATCTACAGTCCATAATAAATAAAACCAGCACTATTGCTGCATTCTTTCACCACAGCGCCAGAGTAGCTGACAAAATCAAACAAGTACAAAATTAGTTGCAGTTGCCGGAGCACAAATTACTTCAGAACATATTAACAACAATGGAATTCTGTTATATGCTAGAGAGACTGTCAGAGCAACCACACGTAATTACAACAACAGTTTGTCTTTTTGGTAAAATACCTTGTGCTAAAGTGTGGAGGAATGGTGTCATATCAGCCAAGTCATTGTTGCCCTGAGATCATTTGAAGATGCAACATGGCAAATGCCTGTAGAACAGTATGTATCATTTTTAAAGGTCATACCCCAGTCTCTATTGCAAAAAGCAACCACTGCTTGACTCAAGGATAACGCACAAGCTTCACAGCTTGCAGCGCTATGTAATGGTTACTTTCACAACATTGAACAAAATTTTTCTCTTCCAGCAAGCAGTCTTTTAGAAATTCATTTTGCACCCTGTTGGCGATTCTAAATTGTCCCTAGTGTGTGCTTGGTGTGTGGGTGTGTTTGTGTGTGTCCTGCGGTGGGTTGGCACCCTGCCCGGGATTGGTTCCTGCCTTGTGCCCTGTGTTGGCTGGGATTGGCTCCAGCAGACCCCGTGACCCTGTGTTCGGATTCAGCGGGATGGAAAATGGATGGATGGATGGATTTTGCACCCTGAATTTATAGGCTGAGGGTGGTCCATTAGCAGTGATGTAAAGATGGTCTCAACTCGTGGAGTTCCACCCGCAAAATACAAATAACATCAGAGAACAATACAAGCTACATAGATCAAGCCAAAGCTAAAGAGGTGGCTCAGGCCCCCCCATTCAAAAGCCAGCACAAGTAAACACTCACCTCCAGTCCAAAATTATTTTTTGCCATTTTTGGCTTTATTGCGGACATAGATATTAAGTAAAAAAAAATAGTTATTAAAAAATGACGTACTGTAACCACATGAACCACAGAAGACACTAAAAGAAAAAACTGGCTAAAACATTTAACAGTTAATATATATAAACTATTTTCTGTTTAATATTTAGATACATTTACAAGAGTTTCTTTAATTCTGTTCAAAATAAAAAAATTACAAAAATGAGTAAATAAGTGGAACTGATATCTAATTTACCTTTAGGTATGTAAAACAGACATTGAAAGTACAGAGTAAATGAGTGACTAAGAGTGTAAAATAAAGTACTCTAATTGTAATCACAATCCTATTGCAGTTTGCATACTAATTAAAGGAATTTCCCGTTAAGTGCTAATCAGATATCAATTAGGACAGCAGGGAACCTGTCAAAACTTGTTAATTGAGACTTTGCATTCTCCTAATTTTCTTTCATGTTCTATATATTTCTTGATCCTTTACTATTGTTGACCAAAAAAAATCTGATGGTAATATTTCCTTTGACAGAAAAAATCCATTTGCTGGTTTCCTAGGAAAGAAGTCCTGTTTGTTAAAATATTATAGTAAAGTGAATACATATGTGTTATTACCTTATATTGTGTATGTATATGAAAGTGTTTTCTGTTTTATCACAGAAGGGTCCTACCGTGGCACCTGTCAGACTCTGTCTGAACAGAATGTCCCAAATTCCCATCATATTTACACTTAACATTTTGTTACAACCCAAAACAATCAGGAGAGAAGTTTTCCACTTTAATTTATAAATTATAGATTACTTTAGATTCCTAATGTGCCCAAAACTGAAGCAAAGTATAATGAGTGTGACAATATAATACCAATACCGCCTAACATCCAATGTACCTAGATTGCCTGCTGGCTTTTCTTCCAAAGAAGATGAATGGTTTCTGATCCAGAATGGTCTGAATGGATGTAATGGCAGAGACTCAGAGTTGCTCGACTTGCCTGAATTTATGGCAGTCTTATGCTTCCATGATGTACCTCTTGGAACAACTGGATGCTGTAGTGTTGGGCCAACTCTGTTGGTTTAGGCCTCATGTCCTTTGACCAATCCCAGGCATGACTGAGGTTTAAGCCTGGCTTTTTCCCAGCATGTCCTTGGAAACTTTCACTGCAGCTCCCTGGGCTAGGTCATGCTTGCAACCTGCATGTGGAGGTCAATATATTTTGAGTCTAATCTGGAATTCTACAAGTTGACAGAATTGTAGAACAGGTCCTTTTCAGAAAGTATGAATGATTAACAAGATTGTTATCTGTCTGACTTGGCATGTTGTAAGTGCAAGAGCTTATTACAAAAACATAGTTTCTAAAAGTTTTGGTTTTTTTTTCAAAAATACATATTTTATCATACTATTATATGTCACACCGTGTCAGGTTCCAAAATGATTTTTTCATCACCAGTGTCTTGATTAAAAAAGAAATCTCTGATCTATTTTTAACTAGATAGCTAATACGTTCTAATGTGATTGATCGAGAATGATAAAGATTTGTAAGTGGAAAATTATTATTCAAAACGCAGAATTAAAGTCCACAGGGACAGATGAACAGGCTACACTATAAACTGTTACAGTAGCATTTGTGAACATTTAGCAATAGAAGATATCTTCTGTTTTCCCCACTGAGTGAGACACCCTTAACTTTTAAGGCTTTTTGATTTCAACCTATAAATTCTAAGAATTAGGAAAATTGTATGTTTCTTTGTTGTTTTATTTTCTGTGCATTTATACAGTACAGTACAGAATTACAGATATCCCTATATTTTACTTATACCAGTAATCATTAAAATATACTATTGTAACAAAGGAAAAAGTTGTTCTGTGCCCAGAGAGACTCTGCTCTCTAATCAAGAAAACAAAATGAAATCAACCATTTATTGAACTTGGCCTTGGTCACCAATATTATGCATTTAACTAACAATTTCACCTACGATAGTCAAAATAAACAGAACCAAATAACCTTTCTTTGTTCTTTATCCTAATGGTTTGTACAAAGGAGTAACAACAGTCTCAACAGTGAATGCTCAGGTTTGTCAAAGGAGACAGATAAATGTACATGGCAAACAACTTTACTCCGCGGGCAGCAGTTGGCTGAGTAGAATTAGAGCGTCTCTTCCTCATAACTCTCGGGATCATTACAAACCAAGCTCCACTAACAGCTGCTTATCATGGTGGAGTCTGCAGGAAAATATACATAGAAAATTTGCCTGCCTTTTGCTTATGATTGAAAAGTCTGTGCCAGTATCTTGTGCTTTTTGGGTACGTCCTGTGAGACATTCCACAAATTTGTGCAGTCTTTATCTTTGTATGGAATTTTGCTTCTATTTTTTTTTTTTGTTTATTGCCAGAAATTCAGTGATTTTACCAATGTTTTTATTTCATGCTGCTTTCTTGGTTTTCTTTGATGACATTTCAATTGGCACAATTTTGAATGCTGCTATGACATCTCTTGTTATTGTGGATGGGTTTTGAGTTTGAGTTCATGCATGTGATGTCACAGGGATGTGGTCACTTTAAAAAAAATAAGCCATGGACACATGAAGTATCTGCACTTTGTTTTATCAAAGACTCATCAGCTGAAGGATACTAGTGTGCAGGGAATTTTTTTGTATATTAGGTTTTCTTATGATTTATAATCCTGTGTGTCTGACTTACACTTTTGGAAAGTTTCTTTTAAACAGCTTCTTTCCAGTTGCAAAATGTTCTGATTACCAAAACTGGTTCTTGTGGTACAACTACAGATTCATAATGCCCTTTATATGCTGATCATCATGAGTATTTGCACATGGCATGATGATGCTAACGTTACCACTGCTGCCTCATGGTTCCAGCATGTTGGCTTGTAATCCAGTGCCCAGGCCTAGGCTGTGTGGAGGCTGCATACCAAACTATTGACTACATGGGACTTTCTCCAGACTGTTTTCTTCTCCCATATCCCCAAATACATGAAGGTTAAGTTAATTTTTCAGTGTGAGTATGTCCCGTGTGTGTAAGGGTGTGGTATTATAGACTGACTATCTGTCCACGATTAGTCCTTGCTCTAAACCCTTAGCTGCTGAAATAGGTTCTTGGTTTCTGTGACCTAGAATTGGAGTAATAGACTACAATGGACTACATTTTTTCATATGTTACTTACCCCATGTGGTTTATAGTGATGGGCGAGTAAAAATTTTAATAACAACAACAACATTTATTTATATAGCACATTTTCATACAAAAAGTAGCTCAAAGTGCTTTACATAATGAATAAAAGAAAAATAAAAGACAAAATAAGAAATTAAAATAAGACATTAGTTAACATAGAAAAGGAGTAAGGTCCAATGGCCAGGGTGGACAGAAAAAACAAAAAAACTCCAGAAAGCTGGAGAAAAAAATAAAATCTGTAGGGGTTCCAGACCACGAGACCTCCCAGCCCCCTCCGGGCATTCTACCTAACATAAATGAAATAGTCCTCTTTGTAGTTAGGGTTCTCACGGAGTCACTTGATGCTGATGGTCATACAGACTTCTGGCTTTTAATCCATCCATCATTGTTGGAACATCATGGTGCTTTGGGTGAGCCACCACCAAAAGGACACCGGAAAAGGAAACAGAAGAGAGAGTAGGGGTTAGTACAGATTCTGAATGAATAGTTATTATAATGAATTGGATATACAGAGTATCAGGATTTAAATTACAGTGAAGTTATGAGAAGGCCATGTTAAAGTAATGTGTTTTCAGCAGTTTTTTAAAGTGCTCCACTGCATTAGCCTGGCGAATTCCTACTGGCAGACTATTCCAGATTTTAGGTGCATAACAGCAGAACGCCGCCTCACCACTTCTTTTAAGTTTTGCTCTTGGAATTCTAAGGAGACACTCAGTTGAGGATCTGAGGTTGCGATTTGGAATATAAGGTGTCAGACATTCCGATATATAAGATGGAGTGAGATTATTTAAGGCTTTATAAACCATAAGCAGAATTTTAAAGTCAATTCTGAATGACAGGTAACCAGTGTAGTGACATCAAAACAGATTTTCTTTTCCTGGTAAGGATTCTAGCAGCTGCATTCTGCACTAGTATGTCTTTTTTGGGTAGTCCTGAGAGGAGTGCGTTACAGTAATCTAGTCGACTGAAAACAAACGCGTGAACTAATTTCTCTGCATCTTTCAGTGATATAAGAGGTCTAACTTTTGCTATGTTTCTTAAGTGAAAAAATGCTGTCCTAGTGATCTGATTAATATGCGATTTAAAATTTAGATTACAGTCAATGGTTACCCCTAAGCTTTTTACCTCCGTTTTGACTTTTAATCCTAATGCATCCAGTTTATTTCTAATAGCCTCATTGTATCCATTATTGCCAATCACTAAGATTTTGTTTTTCTCTTTATTTAATTTGAGAAAGTTACTATTCATCCATTCTGAGATACAAGTTAGACGTTGTGTTAGTGAATCAAGAGATTCGGGGTCATCAGGTGCAATTGATAAATACAGCTGTGCGTCATCAGTATAGCTGTGGTAGCTCACGTTGTGTCCTGAGATAATCTGACCTAATGGAAGCATGTAGATTGAGAAGAGCAGCGGACCCAGGATAGAGCCTTGTGGAATACCATATAGGATATCATGTGTTTTTGAATTATAATTACCACAACTAACAAAGAATTTTCTCCCTGCCAGGTAGGATTCAAGCCAATTTAAGATGCTGCCAGAGAGGCTCACCCATTGACTAAGGCGATTTCTAAGAATATTGTGATCAATGGTGTCAAATGTGGCACTCAGATCTAAAAGGATGAGAACAGATAAATGGCCTCTGTCTGCATTTACCTGCAAATCATTTACTACTTTAACGAGTGCAGTTTTTGTGCTGTGATTTGTTCTAAAACCTAACTGAAATTTAACAAGAATAGCATGTTTATTGAGGTGCTCATTTAACTGCATAATGACTGCCTTCTCTAGAATTTTACTTAAGAAAGGCAGGATAGAGATGGATCTATAATTTTCAAGAGCAGAGGGGTCGAGATTATTTTTCTTAAGTAGGGGTTTAACTACAGCAGTCTTAAGACAGTCTGGGAAGACCCCCATATCTAATGACGAATTTACTATGTCAAGAATATTATCAATTAGCACGCCCGATACTTCTTTGAAAAAATTTGTTGGTATTGGGTCAAGGGCAACAGTGGAGGGTTTCATTTGAGAAATTATTTTATGTAAATCAGGTAAATCTATCCTAGTGAAAGAGTAATTTGTTTATAACGGAATACTGGGGTTTAGGAGGATCCTTAGTGTTGGGGAGATATACTATGTTATTTCTAATATCATTAATTTTTTGATTGAAAAATACAGCGATAGCTTCACAAGTTTTACTGGAAGTACTTAGGAGGCATTCCTTTGAGTTACCTGTGTTTAACAGACGATCAATCGTCGAAAATAAGACTCTGGGATTACTAGCATTGTTATTTATAATCTTAGAGAAATAGCAGTGCCTCTCAAGACGGACTGTGTTATTGTATTCTGTTATTTTAACTTTTAATATTTCATAGTGGATAGTTAGTTTAGTTTTCCTCCATTTACGCTCAGCTCTACGGCATGTTCTCTTTAAATCAGACACTCTATGGGTCTTCCATGGTATAACAATGCTAGAAAATTTTTTAACTGTCTTTTCAGGTGCAACTATGTCAACAGCAGCTCTCACCTTAGTATTAAATCTTTCCACCTTACTATTTACATTATCCTCGCTCTTATAGGTGGCACTATAAATGGACTGATTGCTTAGAATGTTTGTAAGTTTTAAAGCTGCTGATGAGTCGAAGCGTTTTTTAACAATATGCTTCTCATGAGTGTTTTCTATCATTATTTTTATATTAAAAAGTAGAAGAAAATTGTCTGATAGACCTGTATCAATGACCTGCTTTATATCAACTTTTAGACCTTTAGTAATTACTAAGTCTAACGTATGACCTGCTTTATGTGTAGGCTGATTAACGAGCTGTCTCAAATCAAAAGAGTCCAGGAGGTTCATAAATTCTTTTACTTTTTGATCACACTGATTATCTATATGAAAATTAAAGTCGCCGACTATTAAGAGTGTGTCATAGTTCGTAATTAAAATTGACATTAAGTCAGAGAATTCCTCAAAGAAAGACGCATTGAATTTAGGAGGTCTATACACAGATAATACTAGAACGTGAAAATCTCCATGAATAACAACGGCGAGATACTCAAAGGACTTAAATTTACCAAAACTGACATCTTTACATTTTAACCGGCTTGAGTAAATGTTTGCTAGTCCGCCACCTCTCTTTCCTTGGCGATCTGCATGAGTAAAACTGTAATCTGGAGGCGCAGATTCGATTAAAACAGCTGCACCATCTGAGCTAAGCCACGTTTCACTTAGTGCAATAAAGTCTATTTTTTTATCACTAATAAGATCATTGATAAAAAACGTCTTGTTAGTTAAAGCTCTAACATTTAATAGTGCCATATTTAATGTTTCGGAGGGGCAGAGATGAATACTATGTGCGTTATTTATATTTGGAACAGGAACTAAGTTATTTTTATTAGCGCCGCTTTATGTGTATTTTTTGTTTAATCTATAATCTGTTTTTATAGTTTTAATACATTGTTCATCAAAAGTAGTAACTTTAATTAAATTATTGGTGTTCATGACATATTGCCTAGATTTTCTACGTGCATTGAGATTGGTTATTACAGTATTTATGTTGTGCACTTTTATGGAAGATTTTATTAAACAATTATTATGTCCAAGCACAGCAGTAGCATTTTGGAAGGGGTTAAAAGCAGAGATAGATAGTCAAGACAAACGAATTACCTTAGATATGTTTTCGGAGAGGACCGGGCGCCGAAACTGTTCGGATGCAGGCCATCTCGCTTGAAAAAACGCGGTCTTTCCCAAAAGAGGTCCCAGTTGTTGATGAACCCGATATCTTGATTCTTGCAAAAGCCCTGCAGCCAGTTGTTTAATCCTAGCAGACGACTGTAGTACTCGTTTGATCGTCTGACGAGAGGCAGTGGACCCGAAATGAAGATCTTTGCCGATGGGGTCCTCTCCTTCGTGTCTTTAATTAATGCTGTGAAGTCAGCCTTGAGGATTTCCGATTGTCGGTACCTTATATCGTTTACGCTGGCATGCAAAACAATTGCTCCAACTGCCCTGTTCTTGTGCTTCTCGTAGATTGCCGGCGCACGTCTCATCACATCTTGGACACGAGCACCGGGAAAACAAGAAACAAATGATTTTCTATTAGGGCATGCGATATTGAGGTTTCTAACAATAGAATCACCTACCACTATTACATCACCAGGGGCTGAAGGCGAACTGGGGACGCGGAGAGGGCCGAACCGGTTCTGAGTTAAGATGCTTGCCTGTGCCGATGGAGGTGTTCTGGCCTTGAACCCCCGCCTGCATAGCTGAAGTACGCGGAGGTCATCATCGGTGTCGCTCCTATGAGGAGCGGGGGTGAAGTTCACTTGAGCGGCACAACGCGGGGTTGATGTTACGCCAATTACAGATGGCGAGGACGGTTTATCCAGCAGCCAAGCCTTCAGATCTCTAAGGTATCTTCGTCTGGACAAGAGTTTCTGAATCTGTTCGTCGAGTGCCTGGAGTTCCTCTACTACGACTGCAACGTGATTCATCTCACTGTCGGCCATTGTCTCCTTCTGCTTCCGCTTCCGCTTCGTGCCCTAGGAAGAATGAGAGAGAGAGAGAGAGAGATTGGTTAGTCGGGACTCCTCCACTATGACTCATAATCTCATGTTTTCATGGAGAAAGAAGTAAATGCAGTTTCTGATAGAATGGGTATCTATGGAGACCATCACTGGGCAACAGCAGACCCTATCAAAAATGCCCCTGAAAACATTGCCTATTAAAGTTTTTTGTTGGGTATCACTAGCAACCACATTGGGTAAGTAGCATATTAAAATATGTCATTTTTGGGTGGAGTATTTGTTTAACCCTTTAACTGCCACTATAGTTGGTTCAGAAATCCAATATGCTAGAACTCTGGAGCCAAGTATATTCAGCAACGTACATTCATTGAACACTACAACCGGCTATAGACGCTTCCCAGTTCAATTTGCCAGAACACCAGCACTGATCAGTCAGTGCCATACATTTGTTGAGCAGCCAGCTCATGACCACTGCCACCCACCGCAGCATCACTGTCCCTGGGATTCAGCCGTTCCACTAGACTACCCTGCAAGCATCAGCGTTTACCTCTGTGTGCTTGTGTGCAGCCAGTTCAAGCGCAGTTGGCTTGGTGATTTACTGAATTTCAGCAATGGCGTCAGTTGCACCTTGTACGTATAATAATAGATTGTTGCAGTAGTTTTTTTTAAGTTTTTTACAGTTCATTGGCAGTGTGTTAAATGATCATTGTTGCAGTAATTGTGATGCTCTTTGCATGAAAAAAAATGTGTTCCATTAAAATTTCACTTTTTCTTGGTGAATTATGACATTTACTTAAAAAGTGCAGCAAAAAAGTATTTGGCATCCAAGGGTGCATTAACCCCCAAGTGTGTGGCAGTTTAAGGGTTAAACAGATTCAAGAATGTTATTAATACTTGCCAATGGTATGTTTAGCCACACACAGGCATACATTCACAAACATTATGTTATACATTTAGTTGTTCAATAGCAGGGCAGTTGCTAGTGTTTTTAATGAAAAAATCAGAAAAAGAAATGGGAACCAATAGGAAATGCTGTAACTAGTATGTGGTACCTTTATGAGTTTTGGTTGCACTCTGGCTAATCTCTTACCAAATGACAGCTCCCTTACTCCTGGCCTGCTAAGTTAGCTATATTGGTCTCCCTCACACCTCTAGCCTGTTTGTGTTTTTGTTATTGGACAATGATTCTGATCTCCTGGATCCATGTCCTACCTTCATGGCACTGCACAAGTGTGAATAGGGAAATCTATTCTGTTAAACCAATTGAAAGACTTTCTAGGGGCTTTTTTGATTTGATTCACTTAATGCCACTCAAACAACATCATTTTTGTTTATGTCTGTTTGTTTTAGTTGATGTTGAGTACAACCTACCAAAAACTGTGTTCCACTTGTCATGCCTGTGTAATGTGATGGGCCTCAGCTAACCAACAGCTGCCATTTTCCTGTATTTCTGGGATAATTCATATTTAGGTAACTATAATATGTGTTCTGGTCTGTGTGTTGCTGGAGTAACATAACCAAGCCTTAGCTATGTCATTTTTGGTCTGCCTATTGCTGCTTGCCAGTGGGAGCTGTTTGTCCATGTAGCCTGCAACAAACATTCGTCAGAGTCATGTAAAATTTTTGAAATCCTTATCTGATGGAAGACAATAATGGCCTGATATTGTGACTAGGATAAATGGTGTTCCCTCACCAAGCCATGATGCCATCATAATGGTGAAACAACATGGACTGATAGGCATCCTGCCCCGGGTGCCTGCTGTTCCCTGTCTCAGCTGAGAGATAGGGATAACTAATGGACACACAGAGAGACTGCCTCCCCAGAGTATGCCAGATGGAAGTGTTTCTCTGGTATGGCTCCAGTTTGGACACCTGTAAGGGCTTGTTTATACTTCACGCTCAGAACGCATACACACACGCATCATGGCTGCCACACGTTCCCAGCATTCATTTGATGCATCCTCTGAGCAGGTCCTCAGAAATTAACACGCCAGGTGTGCGAGTGTGCAGTGTGATAAAAGTCAGAATATGACATCAGAGTCTCTGTTTACTATCTACATGTGACAGAAAGCCGCTTTGAGAATCCTTTGGGATCAATGTGCGTGCTTCGATGTTTGATGAATGGTTCGATGTGATGAAGCAAAATGCCGACATACAGATGCATTAGTTGTGCTTTTATATTCAAGCGTTGCATATTCCTGATCGTAATGACATTATACATTTTAAAAGTCTCACATAGTATCTTTTGCGCTGTCTTTTTTTTCTGGGGCTCCTCCTTACCTGACAGCAGTGGCAAAGAGCAGTAGATCACCACACAGAACACATTAAATGTATGATATTCCAACTCTCTGCACATTTAATTTTTAGATTTATACTTGATATCACTTTCATGATGAAATGCATTAAAGTACTGTATGTATGTTACATTTTACAGATAAATCTTTAATTTTGTTTAAATAATGAATACCGTTAATAATTACACACATGGGGGTGACAAGGTGGCGGAGTGGTAGCACTGTTGTTTCGCAAGGGAGTCACGTCGCTGGTATTCCCTGCCTGGAGTTTACATGTTTTCCTGCTGGGTTTCCACAGTGTGCTCCGTCTTCCTTCCAAAGATATGCAGATTTGGTGACACTAAAATGACGCTAGTGTATGTGAGTGCTTGTATTCACCTTGCGATGAGCTGATGCTCCATCTAGGGATTGTTTCTGCCTTGTGCCCAATGCTTGCTGGAATGGACACATCCCTGGATTGATGGATTTAATCATTAAACATCCTTTTTAGGGAAATTGCGGTACGGTGTCATTGGAATTTAATTGGTGTTCCAGGCAATTCGCAACACAGTGAAGCCGAACCTGTTCTCACCATGATAATATCTCGCACTGCCACCCGGTGGATTCTTCCAGATTTATGTAAAGTATATGCGTAAGTATAAACAGTAAAACGCTTGCGTATCAAGAGCATCTGCTGGAGCATGTGTCGCGTCGCATGAAGTATAAACCTGGCCTTAGGCTGCATAGGAGTCATAGTTCTGGAGTGCAGCCATGTTGGGGGGTCCCTGGGTGCTGCTGGAGGGCATTTCCAGGAGAGGACTTCCCTGTTTTGTGGAGATTCGGACAGAATTGTTTATGGGGTGCAATGTTGTAGTGCCAGTCCAGTGTAAAAAAAGTCAAACTGGGGGGTCCTTGGGTGCTGCTGGAGGGCATTTCCAGGAGAGGACTTCCCTGTTTTGTGGAGATTCGGACAGAATTGTTTATGGGGTGCAATGTTGTAGTGCCAGTCCAGTGTAAAAAAAGTCAAACTGCCTTACTCAGGCAAGCCTTCAGGTGGGAGAAGAACAGAACAGAACTCTTCTGGGAGGAGTGAAGGAGAAAGAGCTGTGTTATTGTCAGAGGAGCCAGGTTGTGATAAGGCACTTTGTTAAAATAAAAGGTGTTTTGAACCTAGGATTTTTGTTGGGGTCCTCTGTAATTGGCGTTTGGGGTTTGAGATGCTCATCAAAGGCCACATCTTAATATCCCAAACATTTTTCCCTTAGTAAAGACTTTTCAAAAATGTTACAATCACGTTTGTGATTTCCTGCATACAGCTGTTTGGTGTTTAAACTTCATCACTTAAAAATAACTTCAGCAAATCAAAAAAAAGGTTGTGCTCCTTTCTTTGTTTGTCAGATAAGGTTCTGGCATTCACAACGTTAAGTCCAAACATGATTTTCTGAAATGTGTTGCTTTGTGCTTTTCATAAAGAACACATTGGTTTAAAGGGAGTTTACAAAATGGAAACAGATAATAAAACAGTATGGTGTGTCTAAAATAACTGGATGACATATATTTTCAAAGAAAGAGTATTTTTCGGCAATTATGTTTTCCCTGAAAGATCAATAATGTACTTAACAAAAAGACAGGTGCTGGCTGCACATGGCTCATTCTCGTAGTTGTTCAGTTTTTAAAACTTTTCACTTCTTCAGTAAAATTAAAAGAAACTAAAAGTAACAACATGTTACAGCTATTTTCAAGAAATATGCTCAGTGTAAACATCTCTAAACATAACATACTGTAATAAATTATAAAGGAAACCAAATAACCTTTGAAAATTATCTTGGCATTTGTTAACTGTGGGTGTTAACATTTGCACAACATGTTATTTGGAGATTTATTTTAAAGATGAATAACATTGTGCCAATCTTAATTTAATGAAAACACATCTGTTAAATCTAAAATATATTTTAAATACATTTCAGTTTTATAACCAATAGTGAAAATGTCTGTTCTGTCACAGCTTTGATTGCCTTTTATCTAAAATGTGTATTATATTTAAAAATCCTTAGTATATAAACAACATGTATAGAATTTTTTATATTAGTCATTTTTGAATATTTGACTACCTTCAATTAAATATCAAGTCTCTCTATTAAAAAAAATCTTGCGATGAAACGTGATCTTTGGAAGAGAGACAGACAAGTCACGTCATACTTACAAGCTTTGGAAGCAAGTCATGTGATGCACATGCAGAGCAGGTTAGAGATAATGGAATTAGGAAAATTTGAAAGTCTCAAAAAAATGTGAGTAAAGATCGCTTTAGCGCAAAAAAACGGAGACTAATACTCGGTGAAATAACGGTACAGCGAAAAGAGATTGCATAGTGTTTGAGGATGTCTGGGGGTCAAGAGAGGCAAGGCAGTGAGACAAAAGGAAAGATTCTGTACAGGCTTTTAAACGTTCGAAGCACCACACGAAATGCAGATCACGTGGCATGGCAACAACAGCAAGCCAGCAGCTGATCGAGCAAAGAGGACTGAAAAAAAACTGTTATTTGTTTCCCAATGTATCACCGTTTAAGAGGGGTTTCAGAGGAGCAACCGTGTCTCCTTGGAGTGCATTCAGCCCTCCTCTTCACAACAGCGCGTAGTTTAATTAAAATTTAAAATGTTTTGATAAAATTTTCATTTTAAAGATGAAATCCAGACTATCAAAGGATGCCAGAATGTGCAGGCGATATTCTTCTATATACTATAAACTTACTTTATTAAGCCTACATGAATTTCAAATTACACTGTGATTTAATCTCATAAGTTAAGTTAGTTTTACATTAAAAAGAATGCAACTCAGCTTCACTAAGATTGACAATGTTCAGTACTCTCTAACTCTTTAGTTGTGTACGAATTTCTATAACTTGCATATCATCCAGCCATCCCTGTTGAGCGGTAAGCTGGGGTTTGGGGTTGATGAGCCTGTGTTGTCTGTTGGGCAGACCACAGTTTGTGAGACTCAAGGGCTGTGTCTCTGATATGGATATGAGCAAAACCGGAGCACCACAAGGAACAGTCCTGTCTCCCTTTCTCTTCACTCTGTACATCTCAGACTATAAATATAATACCAGGTCATATAAGTTGCAGAAATTCTATAGATGATTTTGCAGTTATGGGGTGTATTGATAAGTGGGATGAGTCAGAGTATATGAGTCAGATTTTAGCCGCACCAAGCATTCTCTTTGTCCAGTCTCTATGCAGGGAATGGACGTGGAGGTGGTGCGCTTCTACAAGTACCTGGGGTCCACATGACTGACAAGTTGGACTGGTCTCAGAACCCAGGGTAACTAAAGAGGAAAGGACAAATCAGGCTCTTTTCCCTTAGGACACTGTGTTCCTTTAATATGGGAAGTGACACCCTTCACATCTTCTGCAACTCTGCTGGGCTGGTAACATCAGTTACCAAATCAACTGGATGATTAAAAGGGCTTAGTTATGGGACACACTTTTGAACCACTGGAGATAGTAGGAGGGGAGAGAGACACATTAAAACTGAGTACTTTCAGAGTACTTAGTTGTCTCGCTCGTTAAGATTTTGAACCCTTATTGCTTATTTTAGTCTTAAACAGCTGTAGTCTTGGTTTTTATTTGCTCCTTATTAGCAGTAACATGCAAATGACAAAAGAGACCAGCATTTCTCCATTTAGCTTGTTACCATTTACACCTCTGTATTTATCGTACACTAATTGGTTTAATTAAATATTTGGAAGGAAAGTGAAGAGAAAAAAGTGAAGGACTAAGAATCACTTGTCCATTTTAGCGTTCAGATCATTCGGATGATATCCTTAGAAAGAGGAAGAAAATCCAGGATATGAGAATGACCTGACATAGTAGAGTTAAAGCACTAACGAGCCATGAAATTAAATTATTGGCAAGAATTGCTTTCTAATTAAGCAACCGGGTTAGAACAAAAACCTGCAGCCACTGCGGACCTCCAGGACCGTGATTGAGTACCCCTGCTGTAAAGTCTCCATCTGTCCCTGTTGGAGAACTTTAACTTGCAGCAATTAAAATATAGTTGTAGCCATAAAAAAAAAAACACAAAATGGCAGCACCCATGATTGAAAAATAATAAAGAAAATGGTGGTGCAATAATGTAAGTATAATGTTAAAAACTAATAATTTGTTCAAATGAAAGTGCAAATATGAACTCTACAACAATGTTGCATATGAATCACAAATGAACTAAAAGTTGTAATTTGCTTCTAAGTCAGGGGCGAGCAATGTCAGTCCTGGAGAGCCGCAGTATCTGCAGGTTTTTGTTCCAACCCAGTTTCTTAATGAGAAGTCAATTATTGCTGATGAAGCACTTACTGCTCAAGTGACATTTTAATGCTTCATTTTAGTTGTCTTGCTTGTTAAGGTTCTCCACCCTTAATTGCTTATTTCAATCTTAAAAAGCTGCATTCAGTGTTTTAATGGCTCCTTATTGGCAAAAAGATCCAAATGACAAAGCAGCCAGCAGTTCTCTGTCTAGCTTTTTTTCTATTTACATCTGTGTGTGTTCATCATGCACTGTTTGATTTAATAAAAACTTAAAATGATCCGTTTCAGGCTTTAAATCGTTTGGATGATATCCTTGGAAAGGAAAAAATCAATGATATAAGAACCTTACATTACAGACTAACAAGACATAAAATTAAATAAGGTCCAAAATTGGCAAGGATTGGTTTCTAATTAAGCAATTGGGTTGGATTAAAAACCTGTAGCCACTGCAGCTCTCCAGGATCGACATTTCCCACCCCTGTTCTAAGTTATCAAAACAAGTTACTGTATGAAGTGACTGCAACTTCATTGCTTCATTTGACATACAGTAGAATAGTCTTGGTCCAGTGTTGTATTTCAAACCGTAGCATAATGTTGTTCTTCCATCATATTTAATTTATTAAACGTCTCATCAAAAAGTTGAAGATCATGAGACTTACAATATTGGTCCATTCTTCTATGAATTCAGTTAACATTTACAACAATTTAATGATATGTTTTAATATTCTTTGCATTAGGGTACACAATTTTCATATAGCTGCATGACAAATTGTAGGAAATTAAACTGTCAATACACTTGGTCTGCTTTGTAACATGTTTTACTTGCCATATGTAAGTGATTGTCTTGATTTTCAACTGAAATTTATTTGTCAACAAAGTACACAATATCTTACTCATTCTTCAGATCTTTTACCAACAGCTCAAGCTCTGGTGCATTTCTACCAAAAAACATACAGTGGTTCATTTATAATTACAGCGGAAGAAGAAATCAGTAATATTCACAGACTGATCCATAAAGGTTTTTTTAAATATTTATACATGTCTTGATTGATGATTTAATATTTTTGCTGACGTGTGAGATCTTCCCAGATCAAATCTGTTTTTCCAAATCTGACATGTAAGGGCTTAAAACTTGGGTCATTACTGTGCTGTTTTCCACAGATATGTTGTATCATATCTTGATTGTTTTTATAGTGAAACTCGATATAATAAATACTTCTGGCATGCCAATTTAATGGATTTGTGTCAAAGCCTGTCTCAAACAATATTTTATATACCTGTGACTTATTCTAATACTGGACAAAAAATAAAAATCTTCGTTATCATGGCATAATTTCTGCAACTTTTCCTATTTTTTTCCATCTTTAACCTTATTTATATAGTACATTTGCATACAAATGATGTAGCTTAAAGTGCTTTACAGGATGAAGAAAGAGAAAAAAGACAAAATATAAAAAATAAAATTAGGCAATACTAATTAACATAGAATAAAAGTAAGGTCCGATGGCCAGGGAGGACAGAAAAACCAAAAAAAAAACCCTAAAAAAAAAAAAAAATTTTGCAGGGGTTCTGAGGCCATGAGACCACCCAACCCCCTCTAGGCATTCTACCTAACATAAATGACCTCAATCATTTCCTTTTTAATCTCACAATATCCTTGATTCTGATGCTTTTGAAAGTGATATTTTGGCATTTTCTTTTTCAATCTCACAATAATTTTCTTGGTCTTGTTGCTTTTGAGTCAAATATTCAGCATGTCAGCACTTTTCCTTGTTGTGATGTTTTTGATGCCAACGTTTTTTGTGAAATTGTGCATTCTTTATATTTCCTCTTGTTGAAATGTAATGTTTTTCCTGTTTAGACTTATGCACAGTTTTAATTTTTTTATGTGTTCTCTATTTTGAGTACAGTAAAATGAACTAGTTAAGATTAGGTTGCTTTGATAAACAAAAGGCTAAGACTATCATTATAGTAATACTGCTAAGATTAGCACTTGCTAAAATTAACAATGGGTTATCATCCCTGAAATGGCTTACTTAGTGTAAAAGATTACACCACCTACTTTTAACTTGAAACTAATTTTAACTCTTCCACTGCCAGTGGGTAGGTAAAACTTCAAACTTATCATTAAAACAGTAATAATTAAAAACTAAAACAAATCCTAAAGCAAAATTATTGTCCTAGATCTATTTTTTAACAGTCATTCTCAATCCAATGTTGGTATGAATCTAGCAATTAATTTATAGATGACACATTGTCAATGTTTTTCAGAATCAAATTGAATAGTTTTCCACTAACTGAGAAAAAAACGCTGAAATCGAGCTATCATCATTGGTACTTTTTCTTTTTTTATTGTGTAACTTAAAGAATAAATAAGCCATGTCTTTTTCAGAGTTCAGAAAAGTTTTTAAAAATGTATTAATTATTAAAAAAATATAAATTCATGTAATTATTTGAGTAGATATGAATACATTATTAAACATTTGAAACTAAACATTCTAGATTTCTAATGTTTTGTTCAAATTTATCACACAATTTTTTAATTTACTTAATACTGTTGAATTTTTTAAGCTATTACAGAACATAATATAATTACATTTTAACAAAGCAAAATGTCCGTAATGAAAATGAGCTAATTTACTAATTCTCAGATAATTTGTGTGGTAGCTACTGAAAAGACATTCAAAACAGATTTGTCACAGTCTTTCTGGTGGTAGAGTATCCTGGATACAGAAATCTAGACAAAGAATTGTGTTTATATTTCTTTACAAAACATTAAAACACTCCCACATGAGAGTTTCAACGTGGCAGAAGCAGAAAAGTGACTGGGTCCTTTCAAATAATGAAAACAGGATTCATTTTATGTGATATTCAACGGAAAAACATTTCATGAAAACCTATAAACCGAAGAAGGTTATTTCTATAATTTAGAGCATGTCTTCTCATCTACTGACTTCCATATAAAATGAACTTAGCACAAATGATTGGCAGCGCAGTTAGGGCTCCAAGAGGGGAAAGAATTCGAGGTGCAACATGCAATGAGGGTCCAACACGGCTAATGTGGGGAGAGAAAGAAGATGATAAAGGCAGCAGTTAAACCCAAAAGTTTCCTGCAGTAAGTCTTTTGAACAATTGGGAGTTCTGTAGTAATAAGGAATTATGGGCATAGGGGAGCTAGTAGGAAGGTGATTACAATGCTTATATGGTATAACGTGTACTCAGCAACTACTTTAGTAAAAGGAACCTGTTAAAGGTAAATCTTCCGACTTTCACCTTTTAGTGAGTGCAATATTATTGCCTACATTTCCAACTTTGGATTTATTTATTTTAATAGATGTTTATCAATTTACAATGACTAAAATTAAATTATTATTTTTAATTGGTTATATTTATTAGTATTGTCCCTTGTTGGGAGGTAATATTTCAATAAATCATAAACTATTTTGTTTATACTTCTGCAATTTACCATTTACCTTTTAATGAATTTTTCTACACATTCATTTATGCTTTACTTAATGCTTTTATTCACACCCTAGTTTTTTTGCTCATGTCTCATTCATTTCTTATTGTATGTATAATGTCTGAATGTAATAACTTAATTTTTCTTAATAATTATAGTAATAATTACTTACTGTACATTAATGATTATTTATGTGTTCACTCATTTGTGTATTTTTTCATGTATTTATTCAGACATAATCTTTGCATTCATTAAAGTGTTTATTCATTCTCTAATTCCAGCATTAATTTGCTGAATTATTCATTAATTATTGCATTAATTTGTGCATTTATTCATGCATGTTCCAAGGCAGAGCACTTAGCTTCCTAAGGCTAATTTAAGCAATATCTTTAGCTATGTCTGTCAACCTTCCTTTTAGCATATTTTAAGTATTTACGAGTATTGTGCATGTTATTTCTCTGGGCAGCACTGTCTTTTTTCTAAGGGACATTTGCACAGGATCCACATGAACATTGTTGTGATCAGCCTGCATTGTTTTTAGATGTCCATCACATGTGTTTACATCCTCAATAAAATAACATATTTTTATTTTTCTTTCTGTTTTCAGAATTTATATTTAGACACATACAGTTCCAGAACATTTTCTAATACACTTCATGCATACATTTGTATTAATGCAGTTTAGCTCAATGATAAATGAATTATCTTTATTGTACACGCACTAAAAATTTATAATGACATTTGCACCTTTGCTGAGCACTCTGCTTTCTTTACAATTTGGACAAGTTGGTTTCAGAACTGGTAGGACATTTGAATTAGTCAGTGAATTCCTTATAGTTCAGGGTGGTTTTAAATATATTTTTTTCTGGGTTGTTGTACTTTTATGTTCAGATTTGGCATTATTGTTATATTTTATCATTATTTTGTTCTTTTTTTTTTGGTCTCTCACAACCACTTTGTGATTCTGCGTGTTAGAGGCCATATTGTTTAATGTTGTTATGCCCTGTTTGCAGTTACAGTGGAACCTCGGTTCACGACCATAATTCATTCCAAGACTGTGGTCGTAAACCGATTTGGTCGTGAACCGAAGCAGTTTCCCCCATAGGACTGTATGTAAATACAATTAATCCGTTCCAGACCATATGAACTGTATGTAAATATATGTATTTTTTAAGTTTTTAAGCACAAATATATTTAATTAAACCATAGAATGCACAGTATAATAGTAAACTAAATGTAAAAACATTGAATAACACTGAGAAAACCTTGAACAACAGAGAAAACTCACACTGCAATAGTTCGCGCTATAGCGCTACCAACCGCTGGCTAAAAACACTTTTTTTTAATGAGTTTTAAGCACAGGGAAAAAAATTAACATTTGAAAAAATCCGTAATTTAATAAACCACCAAGAAAAGTAACATTGCAACAATGCACGTAACGAACTGATCGCTGTAAACAGAAGTGAAAACAAAATCAAGCCCAGTGCATTCTTTAACTGCCTTCTCTACCTTATGAGTCCAGCCCTCTCTCTCGCTCACGATGCCTGTGTGTGTGCGTCTGTCTCTCTCTCTGGCGCTGCCTGTGTGTGTGCGTCTGTCTCTCTCTCGTGCTGCCTCTGTGTGTGTGTATGTGCGTGTGTGTGTGTGTGTGTGTGTGTGTGTGTGTATGTCGCGCGCTCTCTCTCTCTTGCTTGCTGCACAGGAAATGCACAGGGAGAGACTGAACATGTACAAACCGAAAGGGAAACTGGCTTGTTCGTATACCGAGTGTGTGATCGTGAACCGAGGCAAAAGTTTGCCGAACTTTTTGGTCGTAAACCGATTTGTACATGTACCGAGATGTTCGTGAACCGAGGTTCCACTGTATGTAACATTTTGAGCCATCATTCCCAACTGGCCAAAGACGCCAGTGTGCTAATCTTGATGCCCATGATTCTGGATTTGAAGCTGAAACCAAGTTCAGTCTTTGCGTGTGTTTCCAACTTTTACTTTTTTTACCATTTTGGGTTTTGGTGCTTTTGGTGGTTTCTCTGGATTTCAACCTTGTCTTTTTTAGACCAGGCTTCTCTGTCATCTTCCAGTGCAGTCTCTCTGTAATAGCTTTTTAGCTCATTTACTTTCCACCTAAGTAAACCAAAACTGAGAAAAGATCAACATACTCAAACTCTTTCTTCCAAAGTAAGCCTCTTTGTTAATTATAAGAGCAAATGTCATTTGCAAGGACTGAAGACTGTGTACAGTTTCCCAAATCATTATTCCTCTTTCATCAACAAACACAATTCCTCTTTCATCAACAAACACAATGTGTCAGTAGTGAGGCACCTAATATGTGTAAAAGGCCTGCAGAAACCATATTTGTATACACAGTTCAAAAATTATGTGAGATTTGTATAATTGTACATTTTAAATCAGAGAATATTAAAGAGAGTATTTATTGTTGCCACAGTCCACTAGATGGTGAGGTTGATGAGAAGGCTGATAGGATTAGGGAGAATATGAAAGGTGACTTTTGGTTTTCCAGGATCTGATAGGATTATGTTTTAATAAATTGAATATTTGCATTTGATATCTTCTGTTTTTCACACCCCCTTTTACATTTGTATTTAGATTTATGTTTCATATGTTTTGCATTTTTTTCTGAACCAAACTCCTCTTTTTCACCCCAAAAACCTAGTACAGATTATTAAACTTATTTTTAATTATAACAGAATTGGTAGACAAAAAAACCTGAACCAAATAAAACATAAAAAAGCACATTTAACACTGGTAAAGACAGAGTACTCGTCTAGGTTTATCACAGCAAATACATGAAATTCTCCCTTTCCCTTAATGCACCCATACAGGTCTGCCTCTTATTTGAAAAAATGAAAATAAACCATGTCCATAACATGCCAAACCATAGCTAGTCTATTTCTACAAAGCTGTTTTAAAAATGAGCACAGGGACCAAAAAAGGCTTCCTCTCACACCATATCTAGGATTTATGGATGGTATGATATCTCCCTAGATATATTCCTGTTGGCCTGTATCTGTTCCATTCCAGCCATTATGGTGTTTGCCACTGCAGCAGCCTTTTATGTAAAAGTAAAATAATTCAATTCAAAGTGTAAAACCTTGATGGCTTAAAACTAGGCCCAGCTTAAAACCATTCGCACCTCTCCGCCAGCGTCCTTTGTCCTCTAAATGTGCAGATAAAAACAAGCTGCAAGCAGCTGGCTATTCCATCCCCCCACCGACCTAGAATGTGCTTGAACATTTCCCAACTCATGACTTGATTGATTATCTGGGAGTGAAGTGGAGTTTTAGAGTGGAAATAATAGATCGTTATTTGGAACACACACATTTCATGTGTGTTCCGTTTCTACAGTAATCTGTGTAAACACATTGTTAAAACAGAAACTTTTTCATATTTTAGTAATAAATGTTACAAAATGTAGGCATAAACTATAGAATGTGTGAAGCATGAAGTCCAAACATCAAAGAAACACGTTCACAAAAGGTTCAGGAACAATATAACAGCTTCCGCGAAGTAGCAGTAAGATTTGTTGTCTCAGAGGGTAGCAGGCTTACTGTCCCTCAGAGATCTGAGTTCAATTCCCCGTTGAGGAGAATGTGTCATTTTTTTTTCTTCTTAACCTCAAACGGACATAAAATTTATAAATTGGTATGCACTGTCAGTTAATGAGATTGTTATATTTTCATGTGGGATGCTCCTTTTAAAATATTTTTTACCAATTGAGACTGCAATTAACATGAACAAGTGTCCTTATAACTGTTATTTTCAAGATCCATAACATACAGACAGACAGAGCACTGTGTAATAGAGAGACAGACAGGCAGAAAAGTCACTAGATATATAAATAAACAGGGAAGGCACATGTACTGAAAGAAAAAAAAGATCAACATGTGCGTTGATCCTGCTGCACTGAATAAGCTCACACGCTCTAACATCCCCCCACCCCCGATCTGAATCTAAGTAACAGCGCAAATACAGACGCAAACCAAGTGTATGTGTGTACTGTATAATATTAACAAAAAGAGCAGCTCACTACTGAAAACGGCAAATAGCGATCAATTATTTCCACTCCAAAACTCCAGCACTTCAGTCACTCCCAGATAATCAAACAAGGCATGAGCTGGGAAAACTTAGTGAACATTCTGCGGTGGTGGAGGATGGAATAGCCGGCTGCTTGCTGCTCGTTTTAATCGGCACATTTAGAAGACAAAAGACGCTGGTGGAGAGGTGAGAATGGTTTTAAGGTGGGCTGGATCTACAAGTTTTTTCGTAGACTCTGGTAATTCTAGTGTTAAGAGAGAATGAAGGTGCATGGAATCTATCTACATCCTACAGATCTCGAATGACAAGACTAAGTTATACATAGGCCATTCGCAAAAAGATCATCTGAAATATAAGATTGTATGGTAGCATTTACACTCAAAAGACTGTATGTAGTTCATGACTTTTTATACATACTTACATTTTCTAGAGGGGGCTGCTGTCTTGTTTGGGCTGGTCAGACTACACCATGTCACATCCTCAGTGGTTGCAGCTGTAATTTGCCTTTCAAAAAGTGAAAAAATCATGACTGTTGAGAAAATCATAACATGAGCAAAGGATTTTTTGTGAAATGACTATACAAATATAGTGCAGAATGGGGGTTATCATTTGTAAAGATTCTCTGTCATTTCTTCCCAAAGGAAATGTCTCCAGCAGCTATAGACATCAGCACTTTCTAATGTCTGGCATGACATTGTGATGTTGAAAATTGACAAAAACAGATTAGTTATATATGAGAGGTGCACATATTAAAGAAACCATCCAGGATGTCACTTTATTCTGCATCATGTTTTTATTTCAGTATACCATGAGAAAAATAAAATGTTGTAAAAGGTGTACTGTAAAATTTCCCAAGGTCACTGTGATCTGTGGTCCAGGGTAGACCTGATTTGCTATAAGCCCATATGAAAACAAATAAACCCTTTACCCCACACCAGAAACAACAAAAGGATGTTCCTTTTAATGCCAATCATACAGTGGGAAAGCTTTCTTCTTCTTCTTCTTTCGGCTGCTCCTGTTAGGGGTTGCCACAGCGGATCATATTCTTCCATATTGTCCTGCCTTCTGCATCTTGCTTTGTTACAACTACCACCTCCATGTCTTCTCTCACTACATCCATAAACCTGCTCTTAGGCCTTCCTCTTTTCCTCTTCCCTGGCAGCTCTATCATTAACATCCTTTTCACAATATACCCAGCATCTCTCCTCTGCACATGTCTAAACCAACATAATCTCACCTCTCTGACTTTGTCTCCCAACCTTCCAACCTGAGCCAGTCCCTCTAATGTACTCGTTTCTAATCCTGACCATCCTCGTCACACCCAATGCATATTGTATGAGGAAGTCAGGAGTGGCAGAGAAGTATGTAAGAGTTGTAAAGGATATGTATGAGGGAAGTGTGACAGTGGTGAGAACTGCAGTAGGAGTGACAGATGCATTCAACGTGGAGCTGGGATTACATCAGGGATCGGCTCTGAGCCCTTTCTTATTTGCAGTGGTGATGGACAGGTTGAAAGATGAGATTAGACAGGAGTCCCTGTGGACTATGACGTTTTCTGATGACATTGTGACCTGTAGTGGGAGTACGAAGCAGGTTGAGGAGACCCTGGAGAGTTGGAGGTTTGCTCTAGAGAGGAGAGGAATGAAAGTCAGTAGGAACAAGACAGAATACATGTGTGTAAATGAGAGAGAGGTCAGTGGAATGGTGAGAATGCAAGGAGTAGAGTTGGTGAAGGTGGATGAGTTTAAATACTTGGGATCAACAATTCAGAGTAATGGGGATTATGTAAGAGAGGTGAAAAAGAGAGAGCAGGCAAGGTGGAATGGGTGGAGAAGAGTGTCAGGAGTAATTTGTGACAGACGGGTATCAGCAAGAGTGAAAGGCAAGGTCTACAGGATGGTAGTGGGACCAGCTATGTTATATGGGTTGGAAACGGTGGCACTGACCAGAAAGCAGGAGAGAGCTGGAGGGAAAGCTTTCATGGGGTCTAAATCAGGACTACATCACTCATGTTCAAGTCAGAACCACAGAAGTCTTTGCCGGATTTGTTAATTCATATCAATAAAATCGTAAGCTGTTTGGGAGTCTATTTGTTTGCTAATCACACAAAAACAACTAAGATGATCCAATTTAAATTATTAGCTATATGGCACATTGGAGAAAGGGAGTTATAATAGGAGGGAGGCAAGTCAAAAAATAGCACAGAGGTCTATGCAATCAAGTGTGTCATGTAGTATGGCTTTTGTTTGGGCAGACCAGTACTTTACTTCCCTCATTTACCGGGGTTTCCTAATGAAACTTTTGTTTATGTTCCAGCATGAGGAAAGCAGCGTCACGATCTAATCTCCCAAACGCTAGTAGTGAAACAGCTTTGTAGCCCTGCTTGAATGGTGTGTAGCAGTGTGTTAGCTCCACTGATTGTACATGTAACATGTTGCTAGAGATTCAGCATAACTTGTCTGAGGTTCGCTTTATTAAAGGTCCCCACCACAAAGATTGCTGCGTCTGGGTGTTTGTTTTGTTTCACAATAGGCACATCTTGTAGTTCAGACAAAAGCATACATGTGTCCGCATGAGGTGGTTTTTAGACCGCCATGGTGATAACCAAGCTGAACTCACAAGGTAGGTAAAATAGACGACACTTAATGGTTAGTTATTCCAGATGAGGCGAGCAGGAGCGAGAGAGAACAGAAATGCTCTTTGCCTCTCACCACTTGGCGTTAACCATGAAACAGACTAAACACCTTCAGATATGTTGGCCTCATCCATTCTGTCCATACAGAAAATGGAAAAGGCAACTGACAGAGTCACCACTTAATCCGGCACTAGGGGGGTCAGCCATGTGTCACAGGTGTCTGGTCACACTTATAGGTAATCTAACTTAGACACCATTAAAATATCCGACTACGCCACCCAGTTTTATTAAGAGACTGGGAACTCCTGAAATTTACCAATAATAGCATACAGGTTTCTTTAAATTGGGCGGTAAGTAAACACACAATGAAAGACAGAACGAAAATTTTAGAAAAAAGCATCAGTAAGTTCTATTACACAAAACAATATAAGGTACATTAAAAAGATGAACGAACATAACAAAACCTAAAAATATCAGGAATCAATTTCCCTTTTTTTAAAAGGAAAATACACATTCCACCCTCTAAAAGTCCGTTAAAAGCAAGAATTGGAGGATACAACCTTTAGTGGTGCAGAGTCCAGTTTGGGCACTGTGTTACCCCAACACTTAATTGTTCAACTGTCCATGGATGCACTCTGTTCCCCGGCAGAAGTTGTGTCAAATTGTTGACTCCCTGTCAGCGTCTCTTCGTTGTTCCTTTTTCTTCCACTCTGGGCTCCTTGTGTGGCTGGGACCTAGGCATGCCTCATTCCTCGTCTGTCAGCTTTGCTTGGTCCTCTCATGCGGCTTCCCTCTTTCGCTGGACCCACGACTGGCATCTCCTTGTGGAGCTGTCTCTTCCTCCCTGGAAGTAAATGTTGCCATCCTTGTGCCTCAAGTCGTGCTAGCCAGGTACCCTTGTCTGCCTGCGAGCCCCTGTGCCCTGTCCGAGTGTCTTGGCAGCGTTTCCTATGGACTCTCCCCTCCGCCTTCTGCTGCCAGGAGTTTTTATCTAATTCAGTCCCTGCCATTATCATTATTAGAAACCAATATTTCCAAGTCAGGTAAATACAGACATCCTCCAAGGCCAGACTTCAAAGCGGCGACTCCTTTGCAAGACAGTAAATACTTACACAAACAATCCTGACATAATCAGTAACTGGATTATCCAGGATCCTGCAAGGAAGCAGCAGTTCTGTTATCACCCGTGGTATTGTTTGTAAATCTCAACCAGCCATAAACTTCAAAGTGGTGACTCCTTTGCAGTACAGCAAATAAATACATCCTGCAGACAGCCTTTTAACTTCTCACCCCCCAGTCCCAACAATGGGTGCCTAATGGAACCACCCAGTGCACAAAAAAAAAATGTTCCCCTCTGACACATGTCTCAATAAAACAAAGACTGTTGCAGTCCCTCACATCCCGTTGGAAAGTCACCAGTGCTCTGTGATCATCCAGCTTGTTGTTCAGTGACTGTACATTCAAGAGAAGAATGCTGGACAGTGGAGGGCGCTGGGCTCATTTCCTCAGTCTGTTTCAGACTCCAGTATGGGTCCCTCTGTGTTTCTTTGTGCGTCATCGCGGGGCCTTGCAGCCACGTCCTGTGTCCACGTCTGCACTCCGGTGTATGTCAGCTGGCTATAACAGATTAGGTTTAAAAAGTTCAGAATCTAAGTGTGAAACTTGTTTTCCAATGTTTTGAAGTATTGCGCTGTCATAAACTACTGAACTCATTGTATGGGTATGAAAGACGGTAAAAAGTAAGTAAAATTATAAAATAAAAACACAGTTTGCACATAGCAAGCGGGAAGGCATCTTGACGTAGTTACACCTCTGTCCAATTTAAATAATTAATGTTCAGAGAGAGAGAGAGAGAGTGAGGAAACAGACTGATCTCTTACACATAAAATTCAGTGGCCTGATTTTGTAGAAAGGAAAAAAGTATGTCTTAGTGTTAGCATCAATTTAGAAGAAAGGGGAAAAGCACGTTTCTATTGGGGAAACTGTGGCAAGTTTCTATTGACAAATGACTGCTTATATAAGGCATTTACACAAATACCAACAGGGAAAGGATCCAGTATGCTGCAAGTAAATGATGGCAGCCAGGTCAGCCAAGATGTCTTTGCCCTGTAGAGAAACAATTTCATTTTCTATTGCAGTTTGTAATGTTAGGTTTACCTACCAAATAGAGATGGACTATTAAACAAACATCAAAGACAGCCATTTTAGTTATGCCAGTGAAACAAAGCATTGTATATACTACAGACACCAGAACAACAAAACTGAGATATCATCGCTTCCAGTTCTTCAAATCCCAAAGATCAGAAGTCTGTCCTCATAGGTGTTTGGGTGTTTAGGTCACTGCATTTGTCCAGAACCTAACTAAACTTTACAAAAGATTAAACAACATTAAAATAATTATAACATTTCTTATCATGGGTGAGAAAACACATAATGTATTAAACATTTTGCATAAAGGAGGCCTACCAGATACTGCTGTGAGGAAAGAAGGTCAGCACTAGAAGCTTTCTCCTGTCAGGGATATCTGAAGAATAAAAAAATAAGCCAAATCAGCATAGATGATGACAGAATATTATCTTTTCCCAGACATATCTCTCTCTAACAACAATAAAAAAAATAGATCAATAGGGCATACAAGGATAGTGGGTGTGGAGTTTGGCCTGGACACAGACAGGCGGACACCGATGGTTTACCACCACACACACATTTATTTACATTTGTCATATTTACAGTGATGCACAACCCGGTATTCCCGTACCAAATCACCCACAAAGTCCAGGCCTCTTATCCAATGCCTCTCTCTTCCTGACCGCCTCCACTCCTCTCCTCTGAGCTCCGTCCTCTTTCACCCGACTCCAGCCATCAAATGGAGGGAGGCGGCCCCTCTTATATCCACCGGACGTGCTCCAGGTGTCTCCCAATGAGCGACTGCTGACACTCCCTGGTGTGGCGGAAGTGCCGGCTGTGCACCCGGAAGCACCCCAGGAGTCCTTGGTCTTCTTACCCCCAGCAATTCCGGGTGTGGCGGAAGTGCTGAGGGCCAGGGCTCCTCAGGCATCTGGGTGCCCCCTGGCGGTGCCCATGGGCCCCTATAGGGTTGAGCTTCTAAGCTCTGTTCCAGTGGTCCCCAAAGCCACCAGGGCGGTCGGACCCTTGTGGTCTGGAGGAGGCATAAGCCCTCCTGCGGTCCTTCTGGGTGTCCCGGCTGGGTACCACCCCCAGCCACTTGCCACAAGGGATATAAACTAAATATTTTAAATTCATACTTACACGTGTAACTTCAAAGAGTTTCAAAAGAGTATTTTGCACTTGCTGATGGAGCTGGACCTTTAAATACAATCTATATATCGAGCTCATCTGTCTCGCTTAAAACTGTCCAAAATGTTTCCAGGCCAGGATCCAACCTGCGAGCGCTGCAACCAAGCTCCTGCCTCACTGGGTCACATGTTCTGGGCCTGCACCAAACTAACATCATTTTGGACAAAAATTTTTAAGTGCCTCTCAGACAGCCTTAGTATCACAATCCCTCCTAACCCACTAACAGCTGTGTTTGGTGTCCTTCCAGATGGACTTGAATTGGAGAAGGACAAACAAACGGTGATTGCATTCACTACACTCTTGGCACGCAGACTTATTTTGTTAAATTGGAAGAATCCTAATTCTCCTCTTATAAGTCAGTGGGAAACTGATGTTTTATATTATTTGAAATTGGAAAAAATCAAATTTTCAGTTAGAGGATCTGTACAAAATTTTTTCAAAACTTGGCAGGATTTAATCAATATTATTTTAGAATAAGAGAATTAACTATTATTGCATTTAACTCCCTTCTCCATCTCTTATTTATATAGATATTTACTTCTCCCCTTCTTTTGTCTAATGTTGCCTTATTAAAAAGCTTAAAGCAATTTTCCTTTAGCTAAGCTCTCCTTCTCAGGGGTGGGGTTTGATTTGTCTTCAAATTTGTTGGGTTATAAATTGATCTGTTTGTATGGAATGATTACAATGAAAATTAATAAAATAAAAATATTAATTTGCTTGAAAAAAAATAAATAAATAAATAAATAAATACAATCTATAAAAAATTAACGATTAATGAATATGAGCTATGAATTACCGACTTTAATCTACCCATACCCATCTAAATGAATTTTGGCATTTCAGGGTACAATCATCTTGTTGCTGGCTTCTAATTTCTTATTTTAGACTGTATTGTAATGATGCAGTGTACAAACAAGATGGCTGTTTAGCCAACCAGCCAATCCAGGCAAACTTTTGATTTTATGAAGGTTATCTCTGTCCATCTTTAGTTTTTCTCCAACATAACACATCATAAAGAACATCATGCTTGATGGAACCTGGAAATGGATGGAAATCTTTAACCATTCATTATGCTCTTTTATCTTCAACTGAGTCAAATTTACCATGATTCAGAACTCAGCAGCCAACTGAAATTTTCTGGAGCTGATTTTCTAACCACCTAAATGGAAAACTGGTTACTAACCTCTTTAAAGAATAATTCACATGGATCCATAATTGTTTCTTTTAGTTGTCTGATCAGGAACAAACCAAAGCAGTCACCTTTCATACTGTGGTGTGTTGGTATTTCCTCTTTATAATGAGTGGCACTAGGTATGCCTTGCAAACAACTGGTGAGAACAAGAATGTGAACATTTTGGTCTTGTCCATTCTGGAAGATGGGCAACTAGGAAAGGACTCCACTAGTGCTACTTTAGTATGCAAATGACTTTACCTGCAGATGGAATCTCCTGTAGCACTTTACGCAACTGTTGTTACGGTTCTGCCTTTGTCCAGAAACAGCTCCATAAGCTTTATGACCTTAGTCTCAGAAAGTCTTTCTCCCGTGGGATGACTGGGATCTTTTCCTGCACATGTACTTTGTCAGCATGCCTGTGTCGATCAAACACAGGAAGCTCAGCAGTCTACTTTGACTTTACGCTGTAGGAAGACAAGTAAATACATACAGGTAAACAACATTCGATGTGGCGTTTATATAAGTAACATATAAATGTTTTTCATATAAACACTATCACAAAACATAATCACAAATGAAACTATGCACGATACCTTGGCGAGCTCTGTAAGCCCTTCTGTTTCGTTGAAGGACATGCGTGTGGCAGATTGGCAGGATGACGCCCGACCTGTTGCTGCATCCAAATGGTGTTATCTTTCGCCTTTACACCTGGTGTAGCTGCGTTGTTCTTATATGTGAGTGGACGTTTCTTTTGGAGAGGGCTTCTGTTCTCTTTTCAATGTAGACCTCTCATCCTCATCTGAGTTCACCTCTGCTATAGCACGTCATTATCTGAAAACTAGCAGTGTCAGATTGGGGGGAGTATGAACGTGAGAGAATAAAACTGAACAATAAAAAAAAAAGCTAACTTTTACAAGCACCATAAACTTACAGACTAAAATAAATCAAATGTATGTTTTTATTCTATAATAGTAACAATAAGAGCAGCTCACTACTCAAAATGGTAAATCTACGAAGGGCCCGGAATCGAACCCACAACCTCTTGATTATGAGTCAGCAATTCTTACCTCTGCACCACCCAAGCGTTCCTGTCAGCATTGTACCCTAACCCAATCTTTTTTTCTTTGGTTATATTCTTGAATAAAAGTGCACTTGTTTTGTTATACAGTGCTTGTACCTTGTGTGAAAGTGTGATATTTGAACTTCAGTCTTCACACATTGTACCTGTACACTTAATGTCTATATTTTGTCAATTATTACTAAAACATGAAAAAGTTTCTGTTTTAGTTTTGTGTTCAACAATTCCTGCCTCACATTTCCTGTCGTCCTATATTTACATAAATCATTGTAGACACAGAACACACATGAAATGCATGTATTCAAAATAACAATATATTGTTTACCCTCTACAATTCCAGGCACCTCACACCCAGACAAACAGATTTAAGCTCTTAGAATTTTCTGCTTGCTGCCTGTACTGTTAGATACATTTGGAAAACAAAGGACCTGATGATGAGTTGCGAAGGAATTTAAGATGGCCCGAGATTACAAGCTTTTTCGTAGGCTTCAGGAATTCTAGTGTTAACAGTCATGATGTATTTCCAGATGAGCTTAACGTAGATAAGGGACATATTGATTGTAGCTACTAACTACCAAACTACTAACGTGTGGTATAGTGGGTCCATGGTGAAGCAGCTGGTCAGTTTTTAATAAATAAATAATTAAATTGCCGGCTCGATCTCTGTGGGTGTGTGTGCTCGTGTGCCTGCAGGAAGTTGGTGGGGTGATTGAGACAGAGTATGCCTGCATGTGAAGGGTGTTCTGTATTTATTGCTTTATTGGCTGCCAATGGAGGAAGATGAAAGGGAGGCGGCACAGCAATAAAGAGAAAAAAAAGAAAGAAAAAAGAACAATGAGAAGAAAATTGATGGGGAGAGGAAGGATCAGCCAGCTAGCCAGTAAGATGAAGGGCAGTGCAGGCTTGAGCCCTACGAAGGAGCGAAGGATCAGAGCTCTAGGGGCGAATCGTCCCCACTGAATATTGGTGAGGAGTGGGTGCGATTGAGAGGGAGCCCTGACCCAGGGATCCGAGGTATGTCAGGGGAGTGAGAAGGAAGATGGGAGGATAACCGACCCTGAGTAATCTGGCCAACACTGCTTGAGGCAGTTAAAATGGGGTTCGGAAGGTGTGGACCATGGCTGTTAGTGTCTCCGCCAGCTGAGCGAGCAATGGGTGAGCTGGGAGACGAACAGGGAGTTGCGCTGGGCTTGTCTGACAGAGCATGAAGGACCTGATGACTGTTGGTTTACTCTCATTTTTAATTCTTATTTTTAATCTCACAGATTGTCACCTTTGTTTAAGGATTATTTATTTATTGATGAGAGCAGTGCACTTTTAAACGCTATTTGTTTTTTGATGGCTTTAATAAAAGCACAATGTTCACTTTTGCACCCACTCCTTGCTTTGGGTGAGTGTCCTCATTTGCCGGGCTCATCCCTTGGGTATGTTATCGGCAGTAGGTGGATTCAAGAGGCTCCCAAGATGCAACCGGTAGCATGGAGCCAACCCGCATCATCACAACAAGTAGACTTATTTAGCTTAACTGGAAGAAAACCAACCCAAATTTTATAAGTCATTAGGTAAACTGACATTCTGTACTATTGGAAATTTGAAAAAAAAACCTTGCTTATAGGATAAGGGGGGAAAAGGTGTTTTTTCAACTTTATTTCTCTGTTCTTGGCTCTTCTTTCTTTCTCTTCAGTGGGGGATGAATTCTGTTTTTTTAGGGTTTTTTTATTATTATTATTACTTTTTAAAATTTTCTGCTGTGCTTTCTAGGTTGATTTTGAAGTTATTTGTTGTATAAGCTCTATACCTTTTTCTGCTTGGTTGTACCTTTTTGAAGTAAAATTAATAAAATTCCCAAAAAAATAACAAGAAAGTCAAAGCCTAGTGGATTAGAGAATAATATAAAAAGACTTAGTGCCTGCAACCTAGCTTTAATTTATGAACCTCTGTCACTTTTGCAAGCAGGCAAATACAATGATTCAGGAATCCTAAGGTTAGAGAAGAATTGCCAAATTTATCCAGTAAATTTCCTGAATGATAAGTATTACAAAAGTTAAGTAGCATGAAAAACTCAGTTTGATGGTAGTATATACAAAACAGTAATAATTTGGATTTTTGCAAAAGGATTAGTCTTACTCATGAATGCAGGTCATGTGCGTCTCCATCAGACAAACACTGCTTTACACTTCGCCAATGCTCCAGGGAGTACTAACAGTGTTTTCAGCTCTCATGAGACTTTTCAATGTAGACTCAGATTACAGAATATTTTTCTCAGTTTTAATATTTTAATTTAAATAGTTAATGTTAAAAATATATATTTTTTATTTATTTTCTGCTTTGACTTTAGTGTATCCAATGTTAATATATGTGGTCTATTGAAGTTTCCCCTTGGGATCAATAAGCTGTCTATATGGTTAGTCCAAAAGCTACCAATAAATGTCAGGAGAAAACTTGACTATCAATTTGACAATACACTGCAGAGCAATAATGCAAAACCATTTAATAACAGTGGTCCTCTTTGTGAGTGTTTTACACAGCTGTCTTTTTCATATAAAATCTTACCAGTTTTCCCACAGAAGTTACATATTTTCAGTAGCAGCAGTTGATCAAAAAGTCAAAAAGATATACAGTAAATTATAGGTTACTTTCTAGAAAGTTTAAAAATCTGAGCAACTAGGCTTCCGCAAGTTTCTAAAACAAGTCGTCACTGTTATACTATGTTTTGTTATTTAAGTTTAATGTCACTGTTCTCTGTGCCCACTGTTATGGACTCATTCATACAGGCAGACCAAGTATGGTACAGAGGGGCACAGCTTCAGTATTTAGAATTGCAGAGCCAAGCACAGAACTAGAGAGCCTAAAGACAGACTAGTATATTTCTGTCCTCTGTCAGCACACTTTCCTTGTTGGGAGAATGAGAACTGTATGTAGGCATTGTGCTATTCCTGTATTTTTGAAGGTGGGGTTTGAGTCCTTTCCTGTCCTTGTTTAGATCCAAGAGAAGGAGCCTGCACATGGAGAAACCCGAATATAAGGATGAAACTACGGCCAACACTTTGAACCTGCCGGGCGGAAGAGTATGTCTTCCATCCGAGGCCGGGCAGAAGATTATGTCTTCTGTCCAGTTAAAATCCTTTCAGTGTGGCAAACGAAAGATGGCAAGACTGAGTAGATCAAGATACCCACATGCTTGATATGTCTGTCATAAGCTTCCTGTTTGTAATACCGCGTGAAACCATCAATAAAGAGCTAGGTTATCCTTTATGCTTCTCGCGTAATCTTGTAACCGTCATATTGCATGAGGGGTGGGGATAATACCTTTTTTATTTATAATTATTTAAATTCAGGTTAATTAAAACGCCGCAATTCAAAAGAACACATTTCCAGAGAGCTAATGCCTCTTAAGGAAACAATTACATTATTAAATATTTTGAAAAAATCTGAAGTAAATATTTTGTGGACACAATAGAAATCGGAATGATGACAATTATTTAGATTAAGAACAACATAATAAAAAGTGAAATCCAAAAATGAAACCCCAAAGTCTTTTCATTAAATTATCTTTTAAATAATGCTTCATATTAAAATATTCCCAATATTAACTTTTTCTAATAATTTATATATTTAAAAGGAGTCTTTTTGAACATTTATTTATATAATGATAAGGCGTTTGGTGTGGAGGTAGCTTAGAGTTAGGGTTATCATACATGAGAAGTCTCCCTTTTATATTTGCTAAATGTTTTTTTTATAGTATAGACATATTTAACTGTATTTTAGAATTACAGAGGAGTTTTTTTGTCTGTCATGCAACCAAAGTTCATAACAATCCTACTCAGACATTTAAAAGTCATTTAGTGTCCCATTTCAGAGCCATGGTGTGAAGCACAACAGAGCCAAGCATCAGGGAAATACCTCAAGCTATAAAACCTCACAAAACTCTCCTCCTAAGTTTTAACCTTGGACGTGACCACCTGGCTTACCCAGATACTAACAGTGAAACGGCTGCAAGAACCATAGAGTATGTAGATTGCCTAAAAAAACCCAGAACTTCTCTTTAAGATCATAACTTAGCAATTCATGAGACAATGCAACTACTGTACAAGAGTTGAGAATCTTTGCACCTTGCACTCAAGTTGACCATCAACCAGGGAGAAGAAAGAAACCAGAGAATATTAGAGGGGTTAATACAGGCCTGAAAAGGTGTTATAAATACATGCCAAAGTTCAGTACAGTGATCCCTCGCTATATCGCGCTTCGCCTTTCGCGGCTTCACTCCATCGCGGATTTTATATGTAAGCATATTTAAATATATATCGCGGATTTTTCGCTGCTTCGCGGGTTTCTGCGGACAATGGGTCTTTTAATTTCTGGTACATGCTTCCTCAGTTGGTTTGCCCAGTTGATTTCATACAAGGGACGCTATTGGCAGATGGCTGAGAAGCTATCCAGCTTACTTTCTCTCTCCCTCTCTCTCTCTCTCTCTCTCTCTCTTGCGCTGACGTAGGGGTGTGTGAGCAGGGGGGCTGTGTGCAGCTGCTTCCTGAAGGACATGCTGCACGGAGCTTCGCATACTTAAAAGCTCAAAGGGCACGTATTGATTTTTTTTTATCTGTCTCTCTCTATCTCTCTCTCTCTTCCTGCTCCTGACGGAGGGGGTGTGAGCTGCCGCCTTCAACAGCTTTGTGCCGCGGTGCTTCGCATACTTAAAAGCCAAAAAGCCCTATTGATTTTTTTTTTGACTGCTTGCTTTGCACTCCTTTGAAAAGGAAGATATGTTTGCATTCTTTTAATTGTGAGACAGAACTGTCATCTCTGTCTTGTCATGGAGCACAGTTTAAACTTTTGAAAAAGAGACAAATGTTTGTTTGCAGTGTTTGAATAACGTTCCTGTCTCTCTACAACCTCCTGTGTTTCTGCGCAAATCTGTGACCCAAGCATGACATTCTAAAAATAACCATATAAACATATGGTTTCTACTTCGCGGATTTTCCTATTTCGCGGGTGGCTCTGGAACGCAACCCCCGCGATGGAGGAGGGATTACTGTATTAATAATTTGCTTATTATATATTTATTTAAGAAAGTTTTTGAAATATTGTGTAATTATATTTAATGTCATGATCTTGGACCCTTTTAAATTTTTGGGAATTATATTTTGCAAATTTTCTTAGCTTTTTCAACTTTGTAAATGTTTTGTTTTGTGAAAAATGCAATTCTTCAGTTTTTTCAGACATGGAATTGTCATTTCCCACATACAAAAATAGTGAATTGTGACCTCAAAATAACTAAAACCAGAACAGTGCCCAAGGCTGCCAATGTCAGTTGGAATTATAGGCTAAAATATTGTAAAAAGAACAGTAAGATCATGCCGTTTGTATAAATATTATTCCAATACAGAGATGCTTGATACCAAAGTACACTTTTGCAAATTGGGGGATTGTGGGTTGTGAGGCAGCTGCAGCCCATCCCAGAGGGTACAAGACAGGAACAATACCTAATAAGGGTGCCAGTCCATCACAGAGTGAAGACACTCACACTAGGGTCATTCTGAATATACGTCTTTAGACTGTGGGAGGAAACCCATGCAAGCAATTGTTCCAACCGTCATACGAAAGTTATGAAAAATTATAATACACTAAAAGCCCTTAAGATTCTAAATATTTTAACATGTTGCAGTTTTTATTTTTCAATTAAACCTGAAGAATGTTATTTTCTCCCAAAACACAGCAAAAGCTCATTTTTCCCCATGGAAACCGATTAAAAATAGCCCAATTGGGCAGGAAAACCGATGCCTACCAACACCAACAGATCTGGCTCTCCAAGGCAGTCAACACCCTTGGCAGTCGAACTCCACACTCAAATGACAGGCGCCGGTCTGCACAAGGTTGCAGAATGGGGCTATGGCTTTTAAAGTGTACATATCCAAAAATATTAGAAGGAAAAACAAAAACTTAAAAAAAAAACCTCTGACCCAGTAATTGAAACAAGGTTCCATACTATTTATATAATTCATTAAAGGAAAAGGAGGATAACAAAAGGCAAAAAAGAAAATATAAGCAATAAAAGGTGTTTGCCTAAAAAAGGCAACCCAAAACTGTTCTGCTAGAAAGAGTGAAGTCTAATGCACAGATGTTGAATCATAAATAAGAATTCTAAATTGAAGTCAATATTTCGTTTGCAAGGAATTTATTGCCAAACACAATCAGAAGTGCACTGTGTCAAACTCTTAGTTTTCACTGTAAATTTAGAAGAATAGGAAGTGTTCATGATGAGCTTTATTATCAACAACCCTGTGGTGTCACAGCTGCTCACTTCCAAGACATATACCTAGAAACCTTGTAGAGACCATTCCATAAAATGGTGGCACCTGAGAAAAGCAAAATGGCTTCGAAAAGGCACAACCAAAATATTTCAATCAAATTAAATATTTCAACCAAAAATATTTCAACAACATTAAATACATTCAATTAAGTTAACCGTTTCGGCCCTGGATTTTTTGTTTATCATATATATTCTGTCATATTATGATAGATCTGGGGTGTCTAGGAAGCTCAAAAATGAAAAAACAAAAGGGGATCCCAAGGGGAAATTCTCATACTCCAGCAGCACCTTACTATTTTCCAGTGCTCAATATGACTTCCTTTTTTAAAGTTTGACACTTGTGCCAGAATAGTTTTACTAAATTTAAGAAATATCCAATTCAGGATCCTGCAACCCTAACAAAAATTTTAAATAACAATTGTTATGACATAAACCAAGAGGCATAAGTATTGTCACTGTCGGGAAGAAAAGTGAAAACAATGAAAAAAAGCATGGGAAACCTAATGAAGAAATATTTAAAAATATTCTTCAAAGCCAACTTGCATATGCAGAAGGTGTCTTCAGTTAAATTCTTATTCTTCGTTTCTTCCTAGAGGCCCAGTTGTCTGCAGCTTTCCCATAATCAAAGTCCCCAGGATCTGGGCCCTCCAAGGAGATCAGCATGAGATTATTTAGCGTGCTTTGATTCATGTGATTTCTCAAACATGTCTTGATCCTTTTAAGGGCAGTAAACCCCCTTTCACATTCAGCTGTTCTCACTGGGATCACTAGCCCAATATGAGCCAGTCTGGCTAAATTTGGAAACGATTCTTTGAGCTCTGATATCATTGCCATTTTTAGTAAAATCTGTTTTGGACTGAAGTCTTTGTATGATTGCCCTCTGATCATTATTGACGCAACTGTCTATTCTTGCCTGCTACTTTCATATTTTAAAATTGGAGGGCTACCATTTTTGGAGTAATGATCGAAAAGAATTTCAGCAGACTCACTTGAATCGTGAGTTTCTGCATTGAAAACTTTTGAAAAGCTGGAAATAATTGGCATGTCAGGGAATCTTGCATCTAGGTGCTTGACAGCTGTCTCTAGATATTTATCATATATTGCAGTTTTGGATGACATTACATCACTCTGTGTATAAACAATGTGGAGATCTGACCATTCTTCTGCCAGACAATGATGAAGGCTTTGAAAATATCTCCCAGGAGTGTCTTTCAACTACATGATGGACAATTTTCTGGCGAGCAAAATTGGCTCAATTTTGGTAAGATTGACATCTTGCCTTTGCCAAGCCTTAGATAAGTTGGACAACAAAGGTAATACGTCTGAAAGCATCATCAGAGAGGAAACAAAATTGTATGTTTTAATACATCTGCTAAATCCTTCAGCTGTGATGTAATTTCGTTCAGTGGCCTCTCTTTCCAGCGCAGCTATGACACTCATCATACACTGTCATAGTGACTGTACTGCAAAGTCATGAGAAAGCCATCTAGTGTCACTAGCCATTTTCAGCTTAATCTAGGGAATGTTCAGAATATTTTGAATTTCCGTTAAATCAGCCATCCTAAAGAAGAATTTTGAAAGAAATAGAACAGCTGCCTTAAGATGTCGTTCAGTTTTGTTAAATAAGGCACAGCAACTGCTGCTTGGGCACTTGCAAGGGCCAATCGGTGGTTTACACAGTGGCAGTTGACCAAGAGTCCAGATGTTTTATCTTTAAGCAGTTTTGCCACACCTTTCTGTTTCCCAATCATAATAGCTGCTCCATCTGACCCTAGTCCAACCAGATTAGCAGTTTTCAAGCCTAGAGTGTCCATAGTCTCACTCAGTGTGTTGGTTATAGTCTCCGCTTTTCCATCAATCATATTGTGGGTTGATACAGTGCATTCAGAAAGTATTCACAGCGCATCACTTTTTCCACATTTTGTTATGTTACAGCCTTATTCCAAGGTGGCGCAGTGGTAGTGCTGCTGCTTTGCAGTAAGGAGACTGTGGAAGATTGTGGGTTCACTTCCCGGTTCCTCCCTGTGTGGATAGCGCTTTGAGTACTGAGAAAAGCGCTATATAAATGTAATGAATTATTATTATTATTATTATTAAAATGGATTTAATTCATTTTTTTCCTCAGGATTCTACACACAACACCCCATAATGACAACGTGAAAAAAGTTTACTTGAGGTTTTTGCAAATTTATTAAAAATAAAAAAGCTGAGAAATCCCATGTACATAAGTATTCACAGCCTTTGCTCAATACTTTGTCGATGCACCTTTGGCAGCAATTACAGCCTCAAGTCTTTTTGAATATGATGCCACAAGCTTGGCACACCTATCCTTGGCCAGTTTCACCCATTCCTCTTTTCAGCACCTCTCAAGCTCCATCAGGTTGGATGGGAAGCGTCGGTGACACAGCCATTTTAAGATCTCTCCAGAGATGTTCAATCGGATTCAAGTCTGGGCTCTGGCTGGACCACTCAAGGACATTCACAGAGTTGTCCTGAAGCCACTCCTTTGATATCTTGGCTGTGTGCTTAGGGTCGTTGTCCTGCTGAAAGATGAACCGTTGCCCCAGTCTGAGGTCAAGAGCGCTCTGGAGCAGGTTTTCATCCAGGATATCTCTGTACATTGCTGCAGTCATCTTTCCTTTTATCCTGACTAGTCTCCCAGTTCTTGCCGCTGAAAAATATCCCCACAGCATGATGCTGCCACCACCATGCTTCACTGTAGGGATGGTATTGGCCTGGTGATGAGCGGTGCCTGGTTTCCTCCAAACGTGTCACCTGGCATTCACACCAAAGAGATCAATCTTTGTCTCATCAGACCAGAGAATTTTCTTTCTCATGGTCTGAGAGTCCTTCAGGTGCCTTTTGGCAAACTCCAGGCGGGCTGCCATGTGCCTTTTACTAAGGAGTGGCTTCCGTCTGGCCACTCTACCATACAGGCCTGATTGGTGGATTGCTGCAGAGATGGTTGTCCTTCTGGAAGGTTCTCCTCTCTCCACAGAGGACCTCTGGAGCTCTGACAGAGTGACCATCGGGTTCTTGGTCACCTCCGTGACTAAGGCCCTTCTCCCCCAATCACTCAGTTTAGATGGCCGGCCAGCTCTAGGAAGAGTCCTGGTGGTTTCGAACTTCTTCCACTTACGGATGATGGAGGCCACTGTGCTCATTGGGATGTTCAAAGCAGCAGAAATTTTTCTGTAACCTTCCCCAGATATGTGCCTCGAGACAATCCTGTCTCGGAGGTCTACAGACAATTCCTTTGACTTCATGCTTGGTTTGTGCTCTGACATGAACTGTCAACTGTGGGACCTTATATAGACAGGTGTGTGGCTTTCCAAAGCATGTCCAATCAATTGAATGTACCACAGGTGGACTCCAATTAAGCTGCAGAAACATCTCAAGGATGATCAGGGGAAACATGATGCACCTGAGCTCAATTTTGAGCTTCACTGCAAAGGCTGTGAATACTTATGTACATGTGCTTTCTCAATTTTTTTATTTTTAATAAATTTGCAAAAACCTCAAGTAAACTTTTTTCATGTTGTCATTATGGGGTGTTGTGTGTAGAATTCTGAGGAAAAAAATGAATTTAATCAATTTTGGAATAAGGCTGTAACATAACAAAATGTGGAAAAAGTGATGCGCTGTGAATACTTTCCGGATGCACTGTATTTAATGTAAATAATTAATTGTTTTACAAGTGAGATGTCTGTGGTTTCATCACACAGAATACTGAAAAAATTTTCAGCGTGTATATTTTTCAGTATGTTTGATTTTATTTCTGATGCTAAGACATCCAGCAGCTCTTGCATTATTCTTTCAGAGGTTTAATGTGCATTTTTACCAACATTGAGATGTTGTAAAAAGGAACAACCCATTTCTTTACAGTGTTCCAACTGCTTTTCAAACAATGTTGTATGTGGCAACTCTTTTTTTGCCAACCAATACATGGATCTTAAAGCTCCTACAAGGCATCTCTCTGTAAGTTATTTAACACAGATAGAGATCTTTCAATTTGACCGATTCCAATTTGCTCTAGTACACACTTTCCTAAAAGGTCAGCAGAAGACTCAAATGTGCGTTTTACTTTTTTCATGGTCCAGCAAGCTTTCTTTTCGAATTCTTGTGCATGGCACGCTTACCCAAGGTAACTCCCTCCTTGGGGGATGTTTGTTTGAATATTTCATGCACAATGAGCACCACATACCACTTTCTTTGACCATTAGCCAATCAAAATCTTTAAACCATTGTTTGTTTATTCTGGATAAGCGGTGCTTAGATTTATCAATTGGCAGAGTGTGTGCTGAAGAGATTTCCCCTGATGGACCAGTCTCTACAATGTCTTTGTCTGAAATTGCCACATGAGGAGTTGACGCTGCACCTTCATTAGTTTGTGGCGTCTCTTTTCTGAAATAACTGAGCAGTGTTGTTTTCTGAACACTTTTTTTGCTCATGTTGGTAAAACGTTTTGAAAAAATTAAAAGTACCAATGGATGAGATAATGGAGTGGGGAAGTGAGAGCCTGTTGGATATTCAATACACACTTGCACTATGGCAGGGCAAGATATGAAAAAAAAAAGGAATGGCAGATGGGTCACTTTAACAAAACTACGGAAGCGTATTAGGGCCACGGTGAAGAAAAAACAATACGGGCACAGTGAAGAAAAAAAAAACTATATGTTGAGAATAAAATCGACATGTTGACTTTATTCTCGACATTTCCACTTTATTCTCGCCGTTTATGTCGAAAAATTCAAATAGTATTTGAAAAATTGCAAAGCCATAAAACAGTATAAACTTTAGCCAGGGCAACAATCTTAGCTGAACCATAACAGCAAAATACAAGGAGCACCAAAATACAGAGAAATCCTGGCAGAAAACCTGATGCAGTCTACAAGAAACCTGTTTTGCAGTAAGATGACAACCTGTAGTATGAGGTCAAAGCTGCATAAGCATAGGAGTGGTTATGTTAGATTGCACATATTAATTCCATTAAGAATTTGTGGCTGGACTTGACAAAAGCCATTCATTCACAATCGCCATACAGCCTGACAGGTCTTCAGCAGTATTGCAAAGAAGAACAGAGAAAAAAATCCAGTGTCCAGATATGTACACGGTCACAAGACTGGAATGGTGCATCTACTAAATACTGTCCTGTAGAGGGTGAATACCTATGCAGTCAATTATTTTGTGTTTTATATTTGTAATTAATTTTGCATAGATCCTCCATGAAGGAACTCTTCATGGTAAATCCTTCATGGATAACAAACTGTAATTCTAAAAACAAGTCAAAGTTCATAAACCAGGCAGAAGGATCTAGAAAATCACAATCTGGAAGAGAATCTGAAGAATGAATTGAAGCCAAAGCAGCAATTCTCCCAAATAGCACTGTGAGGTTTCCCATGTGCAGCATATAAGAGGCTCACACTGAAAGTTTAAAATATGGATGACAGAGAACCTTTAGAAATCCTGTTTTGCTATTAATTTTCTGCTTTCTTATATATATATATATATATTATATATGTATATATATATATATATATATATGTATATATATATATATATATATGTATATATATATATATATATATATGTATATATATATATATATATATATATATGTATATATATATATATATATATATATATATATATATATATATATATATATATAATATATATACTGTATATATATATATATATATATATATAATATATATATATATATATATAAGAAAGCAGAAAATTAATAGCAAAACAGGATTTCTAAAGAATTATTAGTAAAAAATAGAGACATAATCAATAACATAGTGACCTTTGAAAGACAACAAAAATCTTAAATAAAAAGAAAATACACTCGAGCCAGAGATGAGACCCAGACAGTTACGTTGCAAGTTTTTTTTTCCTCATCAGAGAGGTAAAGGACATTCATTCATAACAAAAGAACTATATTTTAAAGACTTAAACATCGAGATATTACGCTGTCTAATGTCCTGAAATGTCCTGGATTCAACCTCTCAGGGGGCCATTTCATCTTCTTCTGGTGACATACTTGACAGTCTTGTAAATATGAGATATGCCCACAGGAGCCGACTCATATTTTTTCATGACGTAAACAACAGGCCATTTGTTTGAAAAAAATGTCTTAAACAAAACGTTTCAGGAGTCTGCACTTTCAGATCCACAAAGAGATAGCCTTTAACTTTAGTATTATAATGAAATGATTCAAAATGTTGGTGGTACATCAGATAAGCTAAGGCAGTAATTCGTAAGTTGTCTCTGGGACTTGTAAAAAGCCTAATATAGCTGGAGTTTATTATTCACTTTTTTACAGTGAAATTTTGAGTCAATTTTTGAATGTGCAGATTCTGATGATGACTTTGTCTTTTTGTATATTTTGTCAAAGCTCTTTACACTTAATGGAAGTGATGAGCAGAAACCATTAAATCACCACTTAATTTTCTCAAAAGATGAAAGTTCATTGTTGCATAAAGATGCTAGTATACCACAAAATAGAAAACAGTTCACCTGTAATATGAAACCACATTGTCCAGTGTGTGATCAGAATTTTCTAGCAACAATCTTACATAGTGTGATTTGCCAGAGCAAGATTTTTAAATTTGGTGTACAAACCTGTTTTAACACATAATGAAGAACATCAGTATTGTCCAGGACTATTCTCACGTTGGTCACTAAACTAAACTTCTTAACAAGTAGCTGGTTTTGGAATTTGTTTCCTGTTCTTGTCTGATTTCCATGAACCCAATTTTCTTGGGGAGGTTAATATTTAAAAGATATTAGATAAATCTGTAAACTGTACATTTTATGTTACAATTGCCATATTTATTTTACTGCATGTATTTACATGAAAATACTAAAATTTAAATCTAGTGTTGCTGAATTTTAATTTCAAAGATCCAGATTTCAAACAGTGATCCACTAAAGATAGTCTTGAAGACAGCAGAACAGCAGGCAAAATAGAAGAGCCAGGTATCACTGTTTACATGTAACTAATGGATTTTCATTGTCTTGGGTGGGCACTACACTGTGACATCAGTATGAATTTAAAAGAAGAGTTCTGTGCAGTGGTGGAGAAATTTGGGAAAGAAGGTTTGAGGAAGTGTAAAGAGAGGGAGAGATTGTGAATAGAGGAAAAGGAAGGAGTGAAATATCAACATGAAAATCAGGACTTCAGAAGCATGTAACATTGTCTTAACTATTTAATTCATTTAAAAGCCTTGCCAGATGTGTGGCTAATTTTAACATTACCAAAAGAAGGCTTCTCAATCTTCTGGAAGTTTAGCTGCCCCAGGTTACTATTTGAAGCCTGCACTGCTGAAGACAGACTGTTGCTCCTGAAAGACAGGCTATCACTTCCAGTCTATAAAACAGGACAGCTAAACATAGCTGCTCAGAGGCAGCCTGCTTCTGTCTGGATTCTCATTAATACTGCTTTTCTGTGGCACCAAGCATTTGCTGGAAGATAGATTGACACCATCTGGTTCACTATCCAGCAGGTCCGTGCAACAGAGTTTCTCAAAGATAGACTATAACGTCTGGTTAAGTTGGGAAACTTTGTTGCTGATTGTGACCACATGCTGAAGATAAGTCTAAAAGCTGTCATTTCTGACCAGTCTGAGGTACTAAGCTGTAAGAAATCTGACCACTGCAATGGGTTAGTATCCCCATACTGCAAGATGTCAGAGTTGGAATTAACACAGCAGCTGGAATGAAAGAGATGAATGTAGGTGATTAATATGAGGTATGGAATGATCATGATGATTTGGTAGCAGGTACCCATATTACATATTATGCAAAACCTTACGTTCACATTATTTTGTGGCAGCTGCTTATGAGGAATGTAAAAGGTGTCCTGATAAGGTCAAATTTAGGGTTGGTGTATTGTCTGCTCCTACTCTGTTCGATGCTTTTATGGACTGGGTGTTGGACAAGGTCGTGGGGTCCAGTGGCTGTGGGGCATCTGTTGGTGAAGAAAGACTGACTGATCTTAACTTTGCTGATGATGGTGTGATCTTCGCGTTGTCAGTGGGGGCTCTGATCGGGGCTCTCGATAGACTGAGCAAGGAGTCTGAGTGTCTGGGCTTGAGAGTGTCCTGGATAAAAGCCAAGATCCAGGCATTTTATGACATCTAACGCACAGCCATTAACAATGTGTCTGTCTGCAGAGAGAGTGTCGACCTTGTCGAGAGGTTTACTTACCTTGGCAGTGACATTCATGTCTCTGGTGACTCTTCCTATGAAGTCAGTAGACGGATTGGGAGAGCTTGGGGGGGTCATGAGGTTGCTGGAAAGGGGTGTGTGGCACTCCCGATATCTATACGAAAGAATGAAGGTCCAAGTCTTCAGAGTCCTGGTGCTTCCTGTCTTGCATATGGTTGCGAGACATAGACGCTATCCAGTGACCTGAGACGAAGACTGGACTCCTTTGGTACTGTGTCTCTCCGGAATATCCTTGGGTACCGTTGGTTTGGCTTTGTGTTGAATGAGCAGTTACTCATGGAGTCCTGAATGAGGCACATTACCTGCATTGTGAGGGAGCGTCAGTTACGGCGGTACGGCCATGTGGCACGATTCCCTGAGGGTGATCCAGCTCTTAGGATCCTCATTGTTGGGGACCCGAGTGGCTGGACCAGGCCAAGGGGTCACCCACGTAACACCTAGCTGCAGCAGATATAAGGTCATTTCCGGAGGGTGGGACTGGACTGCGTGTCTGCCTGGGGAGTTGCCAACCGGGATCCCGAGCTGTTTTGTCGTGTGGTGGTTGTGGCAACGCACTGTACCAGTGCATGCTCCCCAACTTGACTTGACTTGAATTGTTTGCAATACTGCTTTTTAAGTGATATTTTCCCATTTGGATGGAGGATCTACATTTTGAGCCCTTCACATCCCTCTGTCCTGGATATAAGTAATTGATGGAATTTGATTAGGCAACAGTGGTTTATATTGACATTCCAATCTGCTTCTTTTGTAGTGTTCAATGAAGGTAAAGTTGCCCACCATCACTTAGATGTGTTGCATTTTTCACATACCCAGTTCCCATATAACTAAAGGATTGCCTTTGTCAAGTGTGTACTTTACAGGCTGTCATCAATATGAATTTAAAAGGGTTCAGTGGTGAAGACTGTATGGACTGGAAAGAAATTGCAACATTCAAGAAGTGTTGAGAGTGTCAAGACATGAGCTGTAGAATTGGTGTAACTGTAAATACTATGGAGAACAGCTTTGAGGTAAAATCACAGCAACTGGTCACGTAACTGTGTGTAATAATAATAATAATAATACATTTTATTTATATAGAGCCTTTCCCATGCTCAAGGCACTTCACAGAGTTTAAGAAAGAACGTCAGGTTATACAGTATATAGCATTGTACTAAACCAGATAAATAAATAAATTAGAGTAAGATAGTAAATTCAGAGAAAAGCCTAACAGACAACATAATTGATGGTCTAGCACACACACACAGGCTACATGAGCAACTTGACATAGAGGTAAACTGAAAGAGGGGTAATAAAGTGAGGTAGAGTTAAAAGCCTTCCTGAACAGATGAGTTTTGAGGTTTTTTTTTAAAAGAATTAATGGAGTCAGCTAATCTAATTAATTTCGGTAGGTCATTCCAGAGTCTGGGTGCTATACAGCTGAAGGCCCTGTCACCCATGGAGTGTAGATTAGTGTGGGGCACAACAAGATTGTCAGAATCAGAGGACCTTAGTGGGCAGACAGGCACATAGCGATGGAGAAGGTCACTGATGTAGTTTGGCGCAAGGTCGTTTAAGGCTTTGTAGGTTATTAGTAGAATTTTTTATTCAATTCTATAAGACACGGGGAGCCAGTGAAGGCGAAGCAGGATGGGTGTGATGTTTTCGCTGCTGCTGGTCCGTGTAAGGACTCTTGCAGCCGAGTTTTGAATAAGCTGGAGCTGTGATATAAGATGAGAAGGGGCACCTGCCAGTAGGGAATTACAATAATCGATGCAGGATGTGATGAAAACATGGACAAGTTTCTCAGCGTTAGAAAAGGAGAGGAAGGAGCGAACACAGGATATGTTATGGAGGTGAAAGTAAGAAAGTTTCTTAATGTGATTTATGTGGGCGGAATAAGAAAGGGAGGAATCAAAAATTACACCAATATTGTCTGCAGTAGAGGCAGGTCTGATGAGATCACCGCCAAGATTGACTGGGAAGGAGCTCATTTTATTAAGTTGCACTTTAGTCCCAATTTGCAGGAGTTCATGTTTTGTTGTTTTAAAGAGTTCTGCTCCATCCAGGTTTTAATTTCACTGAGGCAAGTTGTGAGCTGAGAATGCTCTGATGAAGTTCCACTTTTAACATTGAAATAAAGTTGAGTATTGTCTGCATAAAAATGATAACCCAGTCCAAAGCTACGAATAATATGGCTAAGGGGAAGTATATAAATACAGAAAAACAGAGGACCGAGGACAGAGCCCTGTGGAACTCCTTGTATGACTGTCGCTGTGCTGGACCTGCTGTTGCCAAGACTAAAAAACTCTTGCCTATCAGTCAGATAGGACTTGAACCACTGGAGGGCAGTGCCAGAGATACCCAGCATGCTTTCCATTCTGAACAGTAGAATGTCATGTCTGACCGTGTCAAATGCTGCACTGAGGTCTAACAAAATTAATATGCTGGTTTGTCCAGAGTCTGCTGCCATAAGCAAATCATTGGTTACCCGTAGCAGAGCAGTTTCACAGCTGTGCTGTGCTCTGAATCCAAACTGAAAGGGTTCCATCAAATTATTAGAATTTAAGTAGTTAGTGAGTTGGAAAGCTAAAAACACGCTCAAGAACTTTTCACAGAAAAGGTAATTGGGAAATAGGCCAAAAATTGTTAAGATTGTCAGCATCAAGACCAGACTTTTTTAACATTGGGGTTACAGAAGCGATTTTAAAAGGGAGCGGCACAAAGCCAGTGTCAAGGGATGAGTTTATTATTGTTGTAATAGTCGGGATTATGGCATGAAGGCAGGATTTAAGTAGTGTGGTGGGGATGGGGTCCAGTACACAAGCAGACGGCCTCATCTTACAAAGCAGGTCATTAACAAAAGCAGATGTGACTGGTGAGAACTTAGAGAAGGAGCTGGATGGAGTGGGAAAACAGGGAGAGATATAAACAGATTATGAATTTATGTAAGTTGAATTATTTAGATCATTAATTTTGTTACGGAAAAAGTGAAGGAATTTCTCACAGACTTCAGTAGAAGAGGTAGTTGGGCCAGATGCGGGTTCGAGTAGTTTATTAACTACAGAGAACAAAACCCTTGGGTTATCGTGGCCACTTTCTATTTTTGCCCTTTTTATTAGCTTGTTGAATTGGGGTGTTGGGGGGGGGGGGGGGTTCACTTAAAGTAATGTTACCAGCCCAGCACTCCAGAGCATAGAAAATTGCAGTGGCCATCTCAGAGTTGTAGAAGATGTGAAGGATGTCATTATTCACATTAATGGAGTGCAGACTCCTAAGAAAAAAGATCCTGTAATACCTTTTCTTATTTAGAAAATATTATAAACACAGACGGACTGTGTTACAAACCCAGTCCAACCTATCAATGATATAGACCCCCAAATACTTGTAAGATTGCACCTCCTCTTCATTTACTCCCTGAATAGTGAACGGACATAGAGGCTTTTTGGTGCTGCAAAAGTCAATAACCAATTCCTTGCTTTTGCTGATGTTAAGATGCAGACCATTTTCTTTACACCAAGAAGCAAAGTTCTCCACCTGATTCCTATACTCTGTCTCATCGATTTTTTTCAATATACTCAATAAGTACACAGTCATCTGAGAATTTCTGAAAGTGACTTGACCCAATGTTATATTTATAGTTGGAGATGTACAGTTTCAAGAGAAAAGAAGACAGCATTGTTCCTTGTGGTGCTCCAGTGTTGCTCATATCTGTATTGGAAACACAGTCCTTGAGTCTCACAAATTCTGGTCTGCCACACAAATAGTCCATTATCCAGGACATCATACACTCATCCACCTGCATATCTCTAAGCTTACCTCTTAAAAAGGATGGCTTAATAGGTGCAGTTCCCTTTTCTCTGTGACATGGTAAACCCACATTAATCCAAGTTCCCAAGCATACAATTTATCAGAGAACAAACAAACATAAGGCCTTAACTACATGTGGAGCTTGCTACATCTCAGATCCTAAGAATTAATGCTGCGGTTAGGGGACAGGCTGGCAATGTATAGACTGGGATTTTGAGTTTCGATACTAGACCAGTGGTGTCACTGATCTGCTTTTTTTTGGTGATTTATTCAAATATGAATGCATCGTTTCATGCCACGATTTTTTCAAAGCTATACTAATATGACTGTTCCCTTTTACATATATTACACAATCTATAAAGATTCTTAGAGAGGTAGCAAAACATTTGTGCACATTTTTCAGTGCATCAGGTGTGTCCAAGCAATCTGTTAAATCAACATCAGGAATTACATAAGCTCAAAGAAATAGACTTGTGACTTAGACATTTATTGCAGTTACCATGTTAGAGGTATCATTTTTTTTTTAATCAATGCGCCATTGAAACTCCTCCATGACTCTTGGATTAAATCGGTCTAAGAATGTAATGTTACCATAAAAAATAAGCCGACTGGTGGTACCATGTAGCATGATAACATAAAGTATCCACAGAGGTCAATAAAGTGATTGTGCACATTGTGTTGTCTACTCAAAAAATAGCAAGCACTGATTCACTATTAATTGGTTATAATTTAGCATTTTTGTTTAACGGTATTAGTCAGTTAAGTAAGGCTGACTTAAACAGTCAAGGCACCAACTACTCTGTGATATAAACAGTTACTGATAATGGTAGTTGGGAGAAAGATTTGTGCCTAGTGGAATGATTGACCAGATGCTATAATTATTTATACAGAATGTAAGTAATATATTCATTTACATTCTTCATGATAATTTAATAAACTAATACACATTTTTCAGGAAAAAAGTGGTATAAATAAACAACTAATATTTATCTTGAGATTAAAGCATGTTGTAAAATATAAGCCTTTAGAATCTAATATGAAGTTATGCAAAATGACAATGACATATTTCACTAGTGTTACTATTTCTAATTATATAAATAATAAATACATTCATTTAACTGGTTCTTTTTATTCTAACACATCCTCTTATTCATTCATTTTTGAATTTGGAAATTTCCAGTCACTCAGCCTTCCTTTTATAGTATTAACCTACACTTTGAAATACTTTTGTGAAAGTTGTAGTGATACGTGTTGATATTTAAATCATGGATTGCTGGTTAAATAAGTTATTTGTCAGTCATGGTATGACGAGTCCATCATAAACTATAGTGACATCAATTTTTAGAGGTCTTGTACATTCCTCTGGTTAATTTGCTTGATTTTTTAATTTACAAAAGCCGGATCACTGTTTACTTAGGAAAAGGTCTTGAGAGCAATCATTTATTGTCTTCATAAGACTTTAAGCTGAGGCAGCACTTCTTGTTCAAACTTTGAAAATGAAATGAGGCTCTAGTGGCAAACTGAATTTATAGTTCAAACATTAGATGGCATTTTCAGCTGCATTTTGCTAATTCTCCTAGAAATCTAAACTGTGAGTTTAATACAAATATTGCTTCTAAAGCTTGCTGCCAGTGTTTTGGTTGATCAAATTATTTTATTTTAATAGCTGTATCTCTTCTACCTCCCAATTTCTATTATAGCTTTTGGAAATATATTATTAACAGAAGTTAAAAACATCACATTAAGACTTTTTCTGTCCTAAGGTTAAATTACGAGGGGGGGCCCAAAAATAGCAAGATTTAAAAAAAAAAAAAACTGTATATTTCGCAAAACATTTCCAAAATGTAATAACCCTCAAAATACTCTCCCTAAGATGCAATACACTTGTCCCACCACTTATTCCATTGTTCAAAACTGTTCTGAAACTCTTGCAAAGTGATTGTCTTCAGTGCATCTGTTGTTTGCAGCTTGACCTCCTCTACATCCTGAAAACGCTTTCCTTTAAGGTCCCTCTTCATTCTTGGAAATAAGAAAAAATCACAGGGTGCAAGGTCCCGGGAGTAGGAAACTGTTGTCATCCCATTTTTCGCAAGAAACAACTGCCCACTCAATGCTGTGTAGGTGGGAGCATTGTTGCGATGTAGAAGCCACTCGGCTGATCACCACAATTCGGGTCGTTTGCTCCACATTGCATCATGCTATCGCTTGAACACTTCAAGGACGCCACTTGGCCAAATGATGCAGAGGGCAGTCTAGTACATGCACCTAGCGGCAAATGTCGGAACTAAAGCCCATCCAGACTCCAGAAAAAAATTCTTGTTATATTTGGGTCCCCCCACATACTTTGTTAGTATCAAATAGATCCAATGCATAAATTCTTCCCAGAATTGAAACAACTGTTACTCATTCCTTTTGCTTGCAGGTTAAGGGGCTCAGCTTGCAAGGTAGTGTTTTACTGTTACCTGTCAGTTTTTATGGTTATTATCTGAGGAGATCATGATGAGTTCATTTCTAGCACACCGGCATCACATACATGTTGACCTTGTTGCCTCCTTATTCAGCATTTATCAGTACTAGAAGATGAAAGAATTCAAGGAATTCTCCCATTACCACTAGGTTCAAGTTCCCCCTCTCAGGCCTCTACCATACCACCCTGTTGTTATTTATGTTCTTACTTATACACTGGCAAACACATACCATCCAGGTAATTGAACAATGACCCCAAAGTGCAAGTAACAGAAGAGTATCCACCACCAAAATCTCGTAACTCTTATACATATACTTGGTAATAGGATGAAACAGTAGTCAAAAAGAGATGGAGGTTTGTGACCTGATAGAAAGCATGTCATATATGTCCTGCATGCTATATGACAGGCAAGCCAGGGATGCGTGACCCTCTATACAGTGTGAAAACAAACCACAGAGGAATTGCGGGTGCTCATTAGTTCAGTCCAGTAGATAATAAATATTATAAAGTCAAAAAACTGGGATAATGCTACCTTTAGAATGATAAAGATCTCCTGTCCATTAGGCGAGAGTTACTGTAAATGTCTTTTATGTCATTTGTTTAAATACTGTATAAGTGAAAAGGACCCACTTCTGGTTACCTTGCATAACATCTGCTTTTCTTCTTGATAACTGTCTAGGGTCACATATTAAATGATAAACTGAGCAATATACATATTAATCCATACAATACACGATGAGTTAAGGATTTTCTTTCAACCACATTCACAGGAAGTTAGAGTACATAATGCTTTCTCAAAGGGAATTCAGTTAAGCCTAGGAGCACCTCAAGATTCTGGATTGTCCATTTACTGTTTACGCTGAATATGAATGACCAAAAACAGAACAATGAACCACTGTTGCATTATCAAGTACAGTAATGATGCTGTGATTGGAGAATTAAATCCATTACTTAAATCAGCTACTGTGTTTTCGATTGTGTGTTGGTACAGCAATAATGTCAAAAATAAATTTAAAAAAAACTAAAGAAATGATGTTTGATTTTGAGAGACAGAAAACTGCATGTTAACCTCTGTAGGATTTGTGAAATAGTGATTGATTGTAGACTTCTATTTATGCTAAATGCAATCAGTGGTTAGTGTTTCTGCATAAAACTCAGATTGTTCCAAGTAAACAGGGACCTCATGCTGTATTTCCGCTGTAGCGTGATCAAGTCTGTCATCACTTTCAGCTCCTGGTGTCGTTAACTGACAATCAAAATTGTCTGGGCTTATGAATGCCACCACTTTTGGGCAGCACTTCTCTTCATTAAATCATGAAGGATAGTTGATTTAAATGCCTACAAAGTTCTTCCCTGTGCCTTATTGCTTTCTAACCAAAAGTTATTACAGTGTGGTGTAGCGGGTCCATAGCTCAAGTCAAAAAGGCCATTTTTTAAACAAATAGTCGATACACTCGCGGCTTAGAGAGGGGTCGTGGTAGTGGGGCGGGAGCGGTTCCCGGGTAAATTTGTGATGCAGGTGGTCCTCACTTAAGTGCACAGGTGAGGAGTTGTCTGCATCCATAATGGATGCTGGGAACTGCTAATTGCCACACCTGATCGACATCCCCGTGATAAATAATAGAAGTGCGAGGCGGCTAGGGAGGGAAAAAGAATGTGAAGGGAGGTTAATGGAGAAGGAAGTAGGAAGGAGAAAGCCGGTGCAGGAGAGCGAGCAAGCACAGGCTCGCACTGATTGCAGGCAGCTGGGGAGAGGCAAGCCCAAGTGGGGTGTTTGGCCGGTACCTGAGGGCCGACAGTAGTGGTCGCTCCTGCTGAGCGCTTGTTTGGAGCAGGAGTGACCGGGAGAAGGTTGGCTCACCGCAGCAAAGGCAGCAGGAGTTGGGGACTTGGGAAGTGGAAGCCCCATGTTAGCGTCCTGGTCGCTGGGGAGCCCAAGTCTCGGTATGGGTGAGCAGAACCGGAGCCAGGGATCGGAAAGGCCACCAGACCAGTACAATGAAGAAGGTCAGCTGAATGTAGGGTGACTCCCCTGTTACATAACCTGGATGGGAGAAGCAGAGGAGTCACCAGTAGAAAGAAGGCACCTGGCTTTGTTCTGAAAGACTGCTTCCAGCCATTGTTTTGACCTCGGTTTTTAAAGGATTTTTTTGTCTAAAAAATACTAAAGGTGTTTTTAACCTCCAAGAGTTCACTTGCTTTTATTGGATTATTTATTTGAAGATTTAAGAAGCACTGCACTATTTATTTGGACACTTTGTCTTAGATTTTTGCTGTTTTTAAAATAAAAGCACTTTGCAGTTTTTGCACCATCCTCTTGCTTCATTGTTGTGCCTCACTGTCCAGCTAATCGGTGACATTACTGACGGTGTTGGGTTCAGAGCTCCCAGAAGCAAGACGGGAGCATGGAGCGGAACCCGCATCATCACACACAGATAGCATAAGTATGGTGAATATGCTTTGGCAAAACTTTTGCTAATTGTTAGAAATCAGATATTGTATTGTTCTGGGGCTCTGTTTTGCACCAATAATCCAGAGACATGTCTCTTTGCATATCAGGCTTTATTTCAATATTTAGGAGTTTCTGAAAATAGATTACAGGTGCATGCATTATAAAGAACTTTGTTAAATTTGATGAAGTAATCATCAGAAGTCCTCTTCAGCAGTTGGACAGGTAGGCTGTACTGGTCCTCCACAACAGTCAGTAATTCAGAAGATCCAGTTTCAAACTGAACTAAATACAGCAGATAGTGTGTTTCTTTACTACAAAATTACATACAAACTTGAAACCGGTGCAGCTAGGATCTCTTTCAAGTAATACGAGGGGGAGTCAAGCTAAAGTTATAAAATGGGATTTATCAGAAAATGGAATGAACCTTAACAATACTGGTAATGTCATTTCTCAATGTAGTCTCCACCCTTCTCAATGCACTTGCGCCACCTGCCTGGAAGTGCCTGGATTCCAGCAGAATAAAAGGTTTTGTCTTTGGTTTTGGTAGTTTGCTTGCAGTCTAGGCATCCAATGTGCATAGATTGCCAGGTGGCTCTTCATAGTGAGCTGATCAATCTCCTGAACAATGCATGGTCTCTGAATGAAATGGTTGAGTACGAGAGAGAGACCTTGAGCTTCTCTAAAATCGGAATTTATGCTGTTGTTGTGCTTCTCTACTGCACATCTTGGACCAATAGGAAATCATAGTGTAGGGGCTGACTCCCCTCTCATATTCAGCCCTTGTGCCCTTTGACCAATCCTGTCTAGGCCCAAGTTATGTTCTTGAGCCTTCTTCCAACTCAGTCTATCCTTGTAGACTTACAACCTATGAGTAATATACATGAGGAGGCCCCTAGTTCTTAGCTTATACTGGTTCTGAACTGATTTTCTCTAATTTCAACAGCTTACAAGAAAAGTTTTTCTTCTGACTAGTGAAAGTTTTTCTAAATACATGTATTACCTTTATAAAGACACATGTCTTAATAAAATATGTGCAAAAGTAATTTCTTATGTCAGCATTGCTCTCAAACAATAAATTGTGATATAAATTCACAAAACAAAATGAAGAAACAGAATGAAGATCAAAGTAGAAACAGTATAATTCAAAGAAACAGAAAAAATACAGGGTTTTAAAAAAAATGTTATCAAGCCAAAGAAAAACTAACAAAGCTAATGGAATTCATAAACCCGAACTAAAATATATAAGTGTATATATATACATACATCAGATTAGAGTACAATCTAGAGGACATCAGATTAGAGTTCCATCTAGAAGAACCTGCACCCAGCAGGAGTCTGCCCACAATATTCTACCATGTTCTAAGCATAACTTAAGGCTACCAAATGCCCCCCCAACTTAGATATATAAGTGTATATATTGTCTGATATTTATTTTATGGATTTTGTCACATTCATTTTCTCTTGTTGGTTCTATACTGTCGTGACTGGTTTGTAAGGGACATGCAATAAAAATTGCATTATTATATACACATGACAATAAATTAATAATTAAACTAAATTAAGAAAAGAGAAGAGAGAAAGCTACACCAACAGCATAATAATTTGTAGGTTGGTGAAGAGTTTCTTGTTTGTTTTGACTTCCATTTAACATGTTTTTTTCCTAAAGTATCTTGTAGTCTAATTAGTCTTTTTCAAAGCTTAAACTCAAGTGCATTTATACGACAACGAAGTCAATATTTCTGTATAAGATAAATTGTCTTAGGCTGAATAGAAAATCATTTTCTTAGTTTGGCACTTGTAGGATCAATATTAGTTTAATAAGGTAGGTGTGACATGCTGCAATTTTCATCAGAGAAACCCCCAACGGCTATCTTATTCTTGACACAATAAACAGATACAGGATTACATGGCACAAGAAGAATTGAAGAAATGTCTTGCTGTTTCCAAGGCCCATTGTTACATTATACTGAATGTACTGTCGATTTAATCATGAATCAGTGATTCAACAGCATTAGGTCCTTTATATAAAAGTTTTCAACAAAATTACAAATTAAAAAAGCCTAGTGGGCCCTTCTACCACCCCCCATGACTTGTAAATAAGACTTTGGATGAAACAAAAAATAAAACTGAAAGAAATTTACTGAAGTGGAACTTATTTTTTAATATAAAACAACTCATTCAAATTTTCGCCACTAATATTTTTATTTTTAGATTTTTAAAGTCATCTGTTAAAGAGCTACATATGTAAAAGCTAACAGTGTGAGAGTTTCAATTATCAGACCGTAATCTGTGATATTGAATCAATATGTCAGACCATTTTGTGTTTTAATTAGACATCTTAAACACCTTCTGAAATAACTTGTCAATTTATTATTCTAGCCTTGTAATCTTTTTCTTTCTATTTTAACCAAATTGGTCTTTATGACGTATTAGGTTTGCAAATTAAATTTAACCATTACCTGAATATAACAGGACCTTCTAAAATACAGAATATTTAAGGACAAAGGAGTAGTTAAATATGCAAACAATAACATTTAGTACTGCATTGCTTTTGCAATAATAATGCAGTGTAGTAGCCATTATTTAGATTTGCTCCTCATCCAGTTCTTTTCTTTAACTCATTTTATGTAATTCATATCATTTTCACCCACACACTCTCTCAAATGGTCTTATATCTTTTAACTCCATGACCCTGCATCAATTCACCTTATCAGACCTCAACACATAAGACCTCAGCTTTCACTCCACATGTCCAATCCTGAATATTTTTCTGAAAAGCAAAAAAGTAATGGTTTCACAAATAAATGGACATAAAATATTTATTTATGACAAATGTGTTTTATGTTCCATGAGCCTCTACACTATCTGAATTCACATACCAATTACACAATATAGTCCTGCAAGGTATGGTAATGTTAGAAGCAACCAGTGGTATGCATTGCCACATTACACTGCTTGCAGTATGTGTTACACCGGCATCTGTTGCTACATACATGCAAAGGCAGCCATCTTAAAGCAGCCGCCAACAGCCATCTTTGATCAGTTGTCTTTGCACAGCCGGCCTGCATATTCACAATATGAAGCAACAGACACCTAAAACAGCAGCACCAGTGCAACACATAATGCAAGCAGCATACAGCTAACAACTTAAAAGGGGGTTTTCTTGATGTTTGCAGCTGATTATTGCCCTCTACCCCACGGAAGTCAATTAATGTTGACATCCACCTCAACTCTATGTTGAAAGAGTTCAAGCACAAAGAAAAATACAATGATAAAAAGTAAATGAGAGCAGTACAAGACATAATACAATAACTTGTTGCCCACTTTGCTCATAACCTCTATCATACAGTTAAAATATGAGTAACAAAGTAAATTAATAGTCGTAAAATTACTCAGCAGTACTGACAGATTTTGTATCTCTCTTCTGCCTTCAGGACAGAATGCTTTCAATTAATTCTACAGTCTTTAGGGTGGAATGGTGGCTCTGAGGTAAGGGATCTGTGCCAGTAATCGGAAGGTTGCCGGTTCAAATCCCATAAACACCAGAAGCGACTCTACTTTGTTGGGCCCTTGAGCAAGACCATACACCTGCAACTGCTTTGACCTGGGTATGACATTAATCTGCGGATGCAGGTCTTCCAGCTTACAGGGAGGAAGGATTGGCCCTTTGCCCACCATAAAAATCCTCAGACTGTTCGAGTGAGGTGCTGAGGTGTCACCCACTGCACTCGGGTCCCAAATTAGGTGGTATGTTGTGTGGTGGGTGTGGCAATGCGCTATCAGAGCATGTTCACAACCTCTATGTCTCTTTTTAAATTGTGTTTGCCAGACAATACAAAAGATTACTGACACCACTATTAGCTGTCTTTAGACTAAACATGTTCTGGGGTGATGCAGTATTTCCTTTTTTAGTTTTAATATTATGTAACAGATAAATTAAAAGTACATTTCCTTTTGATTAACACTTTTTAATTAAATTCCCGTATATTTTATTCTGCTTTCAATTACAATTAACCTAAAGTACTTGTATTTTTATTAATTTCTTAACTAATTATTTCAGAACAGGGTACTTCGGCCGTAAGGCGGTCGGTGCCTGTCGTGGCAGCAATCCCTGAACCCGTTGGTGGATACCGGCAGTGAGGGATGCCGTCAAACTGAAGAAGGAGTCCTACAGGACCCTTTTGTCCTGTGGGACTCTGGAAGCAGCTGATAGGTACCAGCAGGCCAAGCGGAATGCGGCTTTGGTGGTTGCTGAGGCAAAAACTCAGGCGTGAGAGGAGTTTGGGGAGGCCATGGAGAATGACTTTCGGACGGCTTCGAGGAGATTCTGGTCCACCATCCAGCGTCTCAGGAAGGGGAAGCAGTGTAGTGTCAACACTGTATATGGTGGGGATGGTGCGCTGCTGACCTCGACTTGGGACGTTGTGGGTCGGTGGGGGGAGTACTTCGAAGACCTCCTCAATCCCACTAACATGCCTTCCAATGAGGAAGCAGAGCCTGGGGACTCAGAGGTGGGCTCCCCCATCTCTGGGACTGAGGTCACCAAGGTGGTCAAAAAACTCCTTGGTGGCAGGGCCCCGGGGGTGGATGAGATACGCCCGGAGTTCCTCAAGGCTCTGGATGTTGTAGGACTGTCTTGGTTGACACGCCTCTGCAACATTGCATGGACATCAGGGAGAGTGCCTCTGGATTGGCAGACCGGGGTGGTGGTCCCCCTCTTTAAGAAAGGGGACCAGAGGGTGTGTTCCAACTACAGAGGGATCACACTCCTCAGCCTCCCTGGAAAAGTCTATTCGGGGGTCCTGGAGAGGAGGGTTTGTCAGATAGTCGAGCCTCGGATTCAGGAGGAACAGTGTGGTTTTCGTCCTGGTCGCGGAACAGTGGACCAGCTCTCCACCCTTGGCAGTGTCCTGGAGGGTGCATGGGAGTTTGCCCAACCAGTCTACATGTGTTTTGTGGACTTGGAAAAGGCATTTGACCGTGCCCCTTGGGGAATCCTGTGGGGGGTACTCCGAGAGTATGGAGTACCGGACCCGCTGATAAGGGCTCTTTGGTCCCTGTACGATCGGTGCCAGAGCTTGGTCCGTATTGCCAGCAGTAAGTCGAACCTATTTCCAGTGAGAGTTGGACTCCGCCAGGGCTGCCCTTTGTCACCGATTCTGTTCAGAACTTTTATGGACAGAATTTCTAGGCGTAGCCAAGGTGTTGAGGGGGTCCGGTTTGGTGGACTCAGGATTGGGTCACTGCTTTTTGCAGATGATGTTGTCCTGTTTGCTTCATCAGGCCGTGATCTTCAGCTCTCTCTGGATCGATTCGTAGCCGAGTGTGAAGCGGCTGGGATGGGAATCAGCACCTCCAAATCCGAGACCATGGTCCTCAGCCGGAAAAGGGTGGAGTGCTCTCTCAGGGTTGGTAGCGAGATCCTGCCCCAAGTGGAGGAGTTCAAGTATCTCGGGGTCTTGTTCACGAGTGAGGGAAGAATGGAGCATGAGATCGACAGGCGGATTGGTGCGGCATCCGCAGTAATGCGGGCTCTGCATTGGTCTGTCGTGGTGAAAAAGGAGCTGAGCCGCAAGGCGAAGCTCTCAATTTACCAGTCAATCTATGTTCCTACCCTCACCTATGGTCATGAGCTATGGGTAGCGACCGAAAGAACGAGATCGCGAATACAAGCGGCTGAAATGAGTTTCCTCCGCAGGGTGCCTGGGCTTTCCCTTAAAGATAGGGTGAGAAGCTCAGTCATCCGGGAGGGGCTCAGAGTAGAGCCGCTGCTCCTCCGCATTGAGAGGAGTCAGATGAGGTGGCTCGGGCATCTGATCAGGATGCCTCCTGGACGCCTCCCTGGAGAGGTAGCCCCAGGGAAGACCCAGGACACGCTGGAGGGACTATGTCTCTCGGCTGGCCTGGAAACGCCTTGGGATTCTCCCGGAAGAGCTAGAAGAAGTGGCCGGGAAGAGGGAAGTCTGGGCATCTCTGCTCACATCTCTGCTCAAGCTGCTGCCCCCGCGACCCGACCTCGGATAAGCGGAAGAGGATGGATGGATGGATGGATGGATGGATGGATGGATGGAGGGTACTTCGGTGATAACATATCTTAGATCAAAATTTCACTTTAAAATGTACCCCACACAAGAGGAACTTGTCCATATGGTGTTGCCACTGAGCATGTATTTTATCATTTTATCATTTCTCAGTTGTCAACTCTCCTGTTTCCTTCTTAATCTTTAAATTATCCAATTTAACTATTAGAGGTTCACGTGCTAATTTTTGTTTTTAGGATCTGAGCATCTCCACTCCATTTCTGAGCCAAATTGTTTTTTATACCGAATTTCAGCTAGTGAGCCAGGGTGGCTTATTTTTTTTTAAGCATCCTAATATAGACATTGTTACGCTAACCCTTATTTAAAACTCTTATTCATTATATTTGGCCAGTGCATCTGTCTCATCTTATCAGTTTTTAATAATTTCTTCATTGGAAATCTTGTTAGTGGCTGCATACTCTGTATATCCATCCATCTTTAAAACAAAAGTAAATGATGAAAATACAGTATAATGACATAACAAAATAAAAAGTTTAAATAGATTATAAAAGAGCTGACCTCATTGCAATCACCCTAAAACAGTCTAAGCTGATTGGACAGACATTACATATTTTACTGTAAAACTGAAAGTACTGTACATGAGCTCATTGCAGTGAGCCTAAAAATGACCAGTTCATGTGAAAAATATCACTTTCCAGTGCCGTTAGTCTGGCTCAGTGCAAAACTCCTGAACCAATTTCAATAAGATTGGTTTTCCCATTCGCCTACAACAAATACACTGTGAGGAAAAGAGTTATCAGACATTAACTGAAAAGGCGATAATTAGAACTAAATTGTACAGATAATTAAAATCCTATTCTTGGAAAGGTTATTAAGGAAGTACTTCTGGCAACGTATGGATTTAATGAGCCATTCTAGTGAGGATAGAGAAAACATCAGAAAACTAAAACAGCTCTGTCTCATATACTGATCGATTGATGGTGGGCAGGAGATGGATATAATTGTTTAATTATGATTCTGTTGACACCATTCATTTAATGGAGATTTTTGACAATGCCTGTACTCTTGTTAGTTTGGCCCTGTGATAGATTAATCCTCTACTTACAGCTTTGTTTTTTTCTCCTTAATTTGTTACCATGATTGAATGCTTTTTGCATAATCCTCTATGCTACTAGTAAAGTAGGATATAATAAAAAGATGCATGCTTGTACCTGAGTTATAATTTAGATAAATGGATGCTCCATCACCAGTGGTCTTTGGTTAACTGATCTTCCTGAATGGATGGAAATGACTGCTGCCTTTGAGGGGTGTCAACTGGGACTGCGTTTCCAGATCTGTCAGGTATAATTTCAGCTTAACATTTGCAACTCATTTGTAAAACAATACACCATTTTCTAAACAATAACATTCAACATTTTATGTAATTTAACAAACTTAAGTGTTTTCTTTTAAAGATTTGAATAATTACTAAGGTGAATTTAGACAACCCTAAAATAACTTGGATGTGTATTACATATATACTGCCTTATAATGTCACCTGCATAAGACAATATTGCAAGGTAAATGTGCTTCTCAAATGAATAATAAACTGTTTCTTTAGAAAAATATTGAATATTTTAATTTATTAGGGGACACATAGAGGTCAAGTTCTATTACAGGGATAAAATATTTTACTTTCCTCAAAAAGGTAGATTTAGACTGTTAGGTGAAAGGAAAAAAATAAACAAAAATAAACTCCACCAGAAAAATGTAAGAAATATTCAAAGCAATGATCAACTAAAAAAGGTGTTACAAAAAGTAGGAAGTGAGAACAATTCCTGCAGTGAGAAAGCTGTAATGCCAAAGTCAAAGAATTTACACATAATTAAGAATAAATCATCTCGCAATTATATCAGTGTTTAAATGTCACCCACACTTGTTTAATTACTGCCACTGAAGGAATCAATGCAAATAGATGGAAATAATGTTAATAGGGTAGTTGTTATCCTATACTTCACTTCTCATAAATAAGTTTTTTTTTCAATTCAAACATTTTTTAATGAATGTGACTAAAAATAAGATTTCATTTTAACATGGAGAACTACACTGTTAACTCCATAGGGTCTAGAAGCAATGTAAAAGTTTGGTTGTGAAATTTTCTTTGTTTTATAAATCAGGGTAACTTTTTAGAAGTACTCCTATACACAAAAATATTTATAACTCTGTGTTGATTTACAGTAATGTTTGAAAGTGTGTATGGATTAGATTCAGATTATACCCATTCATTTACAAAAATTCATTTAATGTTCATCCATTCCCCAAATACTAACTACTGACTTCAGGTGGAACAGGCCCCGAAAACTGGGAGCTGGCAAAATAACTATATATTTTCCAAACTATAACAAAAGCCCCACAAGAGGAAGGAAAATCATCACCTCTCGAAACATATTAAGAGGACTTACAAGGAATCTTTTATAAGTTAAAAGGGTTGCCCGTGGTATAGCAGGTCCACGGCTCAGAAGAAAAGGCCAGTTTATAAATAAATAATTGTCGCTCTTGCGGCTTATGGAGGGGACGTGGTAATGTGGCTGGAGTGGTTCTCAGACGCGACATGCTGCAGGCATTTCCTCATTTAAGTGCACAGGTGAGGAATCACCTGTATCCATAATTGATGCCGGTCAGCTGCTAATCGCCACACCTGGGCCACGTCCCCTTTATAAATAGGAGAAGCGCGAATGCAGAGGAAAAGGAAAAAAAAGGAAAGAATGGAGGTTAGAAAAAAGAAGAAGGAAGCTGAGAGCCGATGCCAGTGCAAGTGATCGAGAGGAGAAAGAGCAAGCTCGCGGTTAGCAGAAGGCAGCTGGGCAGTGAGCTCTGGCAGGGTGTTTGGCCTACACCTGAGGGCAGATTGATTGAGTCGCTCCTGCTGAGCGCTTGAAGGAGGTTGGCTCGCCGCAGAATGCCGCGGAGGGCAGCAGGAGTCGGAGGCTTGGGAGGTGGAGCCAGGGACTGAAAGGCTTCCAGACCAACAACAGTAGAAGGTCAGCTGCAGATAGAGCGACTCCCCTGGTGCATAGCCTGGATGGGAGAAGCAGGGGAGCCACCAGTTTAAGGTGCTGAGTTTTGTTTTTAGAGGACTGCTTCCAGCCAGTATTTTAACCTTGTTTTTAATTGAACTATTTTATGGATTATTTATTTAATGACGTTTGAAGCACTGCACTTCTTTTTGGGATTTTGTTTGGACTGGTTGTGTTGTTTGTAATAAAAGCACTTTTGCATCTTTCCCCTTGTTTTTGTTTGGTGTTCTTATTGTCCAGCTCATCTGGTTACACTATCAACGGTGTCGGGTTCAAGAAGCCCACTAAAGGGAAGTGGGAGCCATGGAGAAAAACCTGCATCATCATATTGCCCATAAGGCAATATTGGCAAATAAAGTCTGAAGCACAGTCTAGTAATCGGAATCCCTGAAACAAAGCAAAAAATAACTCAAATACCAAAGAACCCAACCACAAAACACAGCACTGCTTACAGAAACTCCCACAATGACAAATGATTGGCACTCTTGGCCTTCTCAGCTCACTTATACAGCCAGAGGTAAAGCCCTGGAGTGGTGACGTCAGGGTTGTCCTGCCTCTTGAGGCGCCATACACAAAAAACTTTGAACATAAAACATTTTAAAGGGACAGTATACATACATAAACATAGAAAATACATAGAAATGAAACGTAATAACTGAAAAACAGTAGTAAAATGGTTAAAAACATGTACTACCATACCAGTATATGTGATTGCACACACACACACACAGTAAATATGAGGACACACATGACCTCAGTTAGGCACAAGTCCAGCCATGAAGTATTTTTATTCCCATCTCATATTGTGATGATTGGTAACAGGCACATAAACATTCCTTGTAGAACAGCTCGTAATGGTGAAACACTTATTTTTTAAAAAGAAAGGTAGAAAACAGAAAAAAATATATATGTATTTAAAATATGTATCAAAAATGAGATTAGGATGGAAAATAAGATTAAGAAAAAACTTGCAAAAAAGGAAAACTTTGAACTTGCACCTAAAGAAAATGTAGAAACAATGACCTTCAGTATGAACTGTACCTCTGTGAGTCCAAGTACATTGGATTTGGAATACCATCCATAAAGGGCTGGTCAGCACATACAGTTAAGCCAAATTGGTAGTCTGAACACCGGTGAGAATTCGTAGCTGAAGCAAAATACATTCATTCACAATTGCAATAAACTACATCTTGATTTGATGGACCTTCAGAATTGGTCAGAAACGCGTGGAATATGACTGGAAATTAAAATGTGCTTTCTATCCACATGCAGCAATCAAGTCAATGGAAAAGACAAAAAAATGATGTAGGGCAGCGGTATCAGTCAGGTAAACTGTGGAAGGGTGTCAGTCCCCGACACCTAAGCAGCTTTAAAAAGTGAGTAGTGTGGCAGGGTGTGTTGAGCTACTTCTCCTTCATGAGTCGATCACATATTTAGCATTATGCTAAAATACTAAAGTTCTTTATTGCAGTATGACATGTCACTTTCTTTCTTTTTTTTTTGTTTTGGGTCATTTCCAGTAGGCAGTTTCCATTCTAACTACAGGTTAGTTGTTGCCGTGCATTGTACTGCACAAATAAATGCAAGCAGACACTGGAGATGCACTTTAATGGCAGATGTAAATGTATACCTTATACATGTAGAATGTAAATAAGAAATGCATGTTAATATCCATTGCAGTATAGTAACATAAAATTATGGTATCGATGTGTAATGTCATAATGGTTGGCATATAAAACAAGAAACACAGCACGAATACTACGTCTCAGAATAGATACAGTAGAGAACTTATTTTTTCTGAAACATTTTTACAGTTATCCCTGAACGGAGCTAAAAATTAGCAGGCAGGAAATTAAAAGCTAAGTTTCTCTTTGTTTTTGCTTTTTATTGTCTAAGCAAAGTGATGCTAAAATATGTAACACAGCAAGAACTCCAGATTTTAAAGAAATTACTGTTATCTATCTATGCTGCTCATTTCTAGATCTATGGGCCTGATGGCTTTGGTTGTTATATTTCACGCCTCGAGAAGTCATGGAAACTTCTAGTTAACTAGGTTAATTTATTATGAATAATATAATATGTTAATTAATAAGGGAGAGCATAGAAGCTCAATGTAACTTCACAGAAAACTTTAAAATCTTGGCTTATATTAATCCTTATTTTAGTTCAAAAACAAGGCTTACCTTTCCATTTATTGCAATAATAAAACCTAATGCTATATGCTATTATTATCCTGACAATCAAAGTCTTTGATTAAATTAGCAAAACATTCTTCTCAGCTGTTATAACAAATGATATTCTAAGACTGTCCATAATTTGTTTGTTTTTTCTGAAGAGAAAAACATGCAACTACCTTAACAATGTAAGTCAAGACTTTAGTCAAATCTGATATGAATTTACATATTGCAAAATATTGTTTTTCATTATTTGTCTGTGGATTCTGAAACATTCTAAATTATCCTGGTCCTAGAAAGTAGAGTATAATGATCTTATTGTATCAGAATACACAATGTACCATTAGTCACGTCAAGGCGAAGCTGATCTGCCTTAGCGCAAGTCTTCAGATACCCATATGTTATTAAGGCAGACTCTAGGGCAGTCTTTTATTTTAGTTTGTGCTTGAAGGTAGAACACACTATAAAGTGCATGATGACGAACTGTATATTCCCCAGCTTTTACCCTTCACAACAAGAAAAATAGTTTTTAACCTTAGCTGTCTAAGCATATAAAGATGTCTGAGACAAGCAGGCCTTTATAAAGTAAATTTGTCTGCAACCAGGAACATTTATTTATTTTTATAGCAATATATCTGATGAAAACATCAGTGTAAATCACTCAGCATAGGATCATTCTAAAATAATTTCCTTCCTTTACTGTAATAAATGATATGAAGTCACTATAGCCTGGAAACGAGTCTTTGAATTTCCTTCATGGATGTATTACAGAGTTGTCATGAACCAGATTCTGAGGCTGAGTTTCCTTTCAGACAAGTAAAAGATTTAGAGCCTCCCATTCATGGCCTGAGAAGAGTATTGCGAGAATGCATTAAAATACTGAAGGAAAAGAATAGTGCCTCCTAGTAATTGGTCTGAAGAGAGACACACTACAGGGAATTAAGTGCCATATATAATGTGTTTGGGTACCAGCAGGGCTCAGTTCTTCCTGATCTGACAACTGAATCTAAATGAGCTGAAAGCAGGTCACAGAGGCCACTGTTTCTTGGTGGCAAAGGCGCCTACCATGAAAATCTGCAATGGTATTCAGGGTATTCAGGTAAGCAGGGTATTTGTGCTTATGTGCAGTATAGTATACAAATACAGCCTGCTCAGCAGTAGACATGCAATACAGTCGTGTTATGCCATGTATTGCGTTTAGTTGTTAGACCATGTTTTACTGGGATTGCCACTTGACAAACAGACCAACCTGTTTCACTGTATGTATAATATACAGCATTAACCAAAAATTTTAGATACAATGGAATTTTTTTTTTGCTTTCTCAGAAATAACAATGTACTCACTGACTACTTGAAAATTCTCAGACTAGAGAAAGGTGAAGTTCACTCAGTAGCTAGCATGGTAGGGGCATGCCATCAAAGCGCATACTCTTGTCGAGTTGTGTACCAAGCTAAGGAAGTTTCTGGTATGTGGCGGCTGTTGAGGCCTACATTGTAATATGGGAGGTTATAAGCGGCCTTCTGTATGCTGTTTTGCATGTAAAATTTTAGGAAATTAGAGCCATGTGATATGAGGAAATTCCACCGTCATGACATATACCGTCTACTCATGGAAAAGGGCCACGGCTTTCAACTGATGAGAACACAGCTGCAACCACTCAGAACATAAAATAGTCAACATTTTATGTTAAACTACTTAACAAATGCTGACTTTATCACACCCACAAACAATATAGAAAGCAAATATGCTTGATATTTACTGTTTATCTCTGTTAGATCACAAATATCAATTAAAGTGCTGTTTGATTGTTGTGATGCAATGATTTTTGCATCGAAATCAACAAGACATTGTTTGAAATATTCAGCATCATATTAATCTTGAATAAATAAATGTGACAAGGTTTCCAGAGCTATTGATGTTTATTATTTTGAACTGAAAAAACTGAAAGGACATAGTTTACGTCCAGTGTTATATTGAAATGATATAATAAACCTGGCTAAGCACAAATTCATAGCATCTACACATCAGATAAAGGATGGAGTTTTACTGTTTGTGTATTGTAAATGTATTTTTTTCACTTGATGCATGCAAGCTGTGCAGGTTGGCCCTGCCAGGACTTTCTGATAGCCTCTTGAATCTGCCACCACCGATAATTTACTCAAAATTGTATAAATTATTCATTTTTGTTCTCAGATAACATGTCAGATTATAATAGCTTAATAAATTTATAATTAAAGAAACAAATAATTTTATTTATTTGTAAAAATCAAGCTAGTACTTGTCAAATTGTGGGCAACGTTATTATATTAAAATATTTCACAATCATATTGGTATTCTCTTTAAATTAATCTACAGTGCATACAAAGCTCTGAATTTGAATTTGTTTTATTTTTGTTATTTTTTCCTTTATTTCTGTCATGAATATTGAACTATTTAATACATTTTCATCCTTCTTAATCCACATCAGGGTTTCTTGGGGCAAAAGTCTTTTCTGGCAGCATTAGATATAAACCAGAAATCAACCCCAATAGGGCATCAGTTCATCTCAAAGTGCTATTTGATTCTTGTGATCCAATGATTTTTGCATAGAAATCAACAAGACATTGTTTGGAACATACAGCATCATATTAATCTTGAACACATATAAATGTGACAAGGTTTCCATTTTCTGTTGATGTTTATTGTTTTGAACTGAACAAACTGAAAGGATATACCGGTAGTTTACGTACAGCGTTATATTGAAATGATATAATGAGCCTGGTTAAACATAAATTCATCGCATCTAACACATGAGATAAAGGATGGAGTTTTACTGTTTGTGCATTGTAAATGTATTTTTTTCACTTGATGCATGCAAACTGTATCTTACTGTACAGTTGAGGAGTTTACCAAATTGTCAGACAAGGTGAAGTTAATGTATCTGATTAAAAATAACTGGAGCAAGATAAAAGGTTGCATGGAAAAGCCAGAGGAAGAACTTGGTGAGTACTATGAAAAGTTACTGGAGGTTTTTGAAGGATATAGTAACCAGATTGTGGGACCAGATAATATGCCTTCATCTATAACATATTCATTGATTAGTTGCAAAGTAAAGTCAAAGAAGCAATTAAACAGCGCTGCATTGACTATCGCAGATTTAGTGAGTTTCAAGTGAAAGCAGCAGCCATGCATTTTTTAAATCAGATTAAAGAAAAGAAACAAAAACAGACTGACAAGTTGAAAATTGCTCAAACCCAATTTTATATGGGACAAAGTAATGAGGCCAAGACTCTTTTAGACAGCAATACCATAGTCAAGGCAGAGGTAATATTCATTTACCAAGAGATGTCTTTTTTTATCTGTGGAAAGAGCAGTCACCGGAGAGGTGAATGTCCTAGAAATATACAAAATGTAATTGAGGTGTGAGGGAAATTAGAAATGATGGTCCGAATGCACAGAATATTGTGTCCTGGCCTGTGCAGAATCCAAGCTTTGGAATTTGTTGATTCTAGTTCTACTGAGGAACCTAATACACATTTAATGCCATTCATTAATCAGAATGATTCAGGTGAACCTTAAACAATTTTAACACTAGATGGAAAATTTGTTCCATTTCTAGTAGACACGGTTGCAAAAAAACTACCATTAAGGCAGCTTAATTTGAAAATTTTAAATTTCACAATAATGGAAGTTTAACACACCCTCGACTCCAGTTACTTCAAAGCTACATACTGTATGCAGTGGGGACCATTAAAAAATATGTATACCTTTCTGCTTTACACTGGAACACCCATCAAACTGTTAGGAAGGAACCTGCTGTGTAAATGGGGATGTGCATTAAAATGTACCTGTGATGGCATCTTACCGTATATACTCACGTATAAGTCGGGTCTTGAAACCTGAAAAATCGATCATAAAATCAGACCCCAACTTATACGCCCACTCAAAAATGCGACACTTAAATTTTTTTTTTACATCTTTTTGCCTCCTCCAATCTTGCATCAGTTTCTCAGACGCATCAAGTTTTGGTGAAGCAGCGCAGTTACTAATCTCTTTCACTACTTCAATGAGGTTTAATTTAAAACCAGCTTCATATTTTCTTCTGATCAAACGCTCCATCGTAGATAAGAGATGCTCTTATGATAAAGGTGTATGAGGGTGTGAGATACAAAAAACACAAATCACAGCAAACATTACTTCAGAATAGTTCGGGTCACGTGTGGTCACGTAGGCACAATACATAGAATAAAAAAGGCAGTGTGCTCCATGGTTACTCTCTCAGGTGGGCGTTAGCATATCAAAATCTCTTAGACCAATAGCGTGAGTTTTCCACATTCGATTTATACGACCAACATTATAAAATACCAGAAATTATACGGTAAAATCAAGTCCTGACTTATCCTCGAGTATATTTGGTAAGTAGTATTGATCAGCAAAATATACTGTATTACATTGTTTTTCATGGTGAATAAACTGTATTCGCTAGTAACCTTGTAAGCTGAATATTATCATGAAAATTTGCCCTGTAGCTGGCTTAGGTGAACATTTTCCTCATAGACATCACAGAGCTGTAGCAGCCAAGCCACAGAACTTTCATGTATGTATACTTTAAGATCATTAGGAAGCTGCTTGGACATACATGATGCCACTATCTGATCACTACTCCAGCCCTCCACAATGCATGCATTTAAAAAATATAGCATTTTCATTTTAGGGGTACATTGCCTGACCAAAATTAGAATATTATGAGTACTGTAACTGGATATATAACATTGATCTCTGCGTGCTGCATTCCAAATTTGCATGCATAATTAGCCATATGCCCACCTATGATCTCAAAAGAAGCCTTAAAGGAGTCCTCCCCATCTCAAGAAAGAAACACATGCAGCCCTGTGAAATGATCTTCTTCATGGAAGAAAAAAGCGCAAAGCATGTTCACATAGATCAGAAACAAAAAATAATGTGCAGCAGCACCCAATGGCACTGCTCACAAAGGTAATGTGTGCCCTAAGATTGGAACTTGGTGAGCACAATGAAAAGTTTAGATATTTTTCTTACTTGTTGCTAATTTGTGGCAAATTTTTTATTTTGTTTTGGGTTATCATTCCGTTTATGTTGTTTGGTGCACGGTGATGGAGTGTTTAGTGCCGCTTCATCACAGATCACTTCACATTTTTGACCATATGAGTCCAATATAATCAGCAGACGTTTCCCTAGCTTCAGGGACACTTAAAACACTATTGCACCATTTTTAGCCTTTTAAAACTAATTAAGTTCCTCCTTCTCCATTGACTTCAATGCATTTCACAAAGTTTGGAGAAGTTTGCAAACATTTTCACTATTACACCAAACTCACAACGAAGGGAGCTCAGCTGATTGTTAATTTCCAACTTGAAATTAATTTTAAACAGGGTTGCAAGCACAATGTGAAAATGGTTATACACCGGACCATTTTGTGTTCTGAGTATTACTCACATCTCTTTATTGTTAACACCCAGAGCAATTGAAATAAAAATGTTCCTTACTCTAAAACATGTTGAAGTTTTTTTTTTACAGTCGTGGTTTGCATTCATTTGCTCAGTGCAGACCACTAATTAGCATGAAACTGACCAAGCATTGGATGAATTCCTAAGTAGACCATATTAATCCAGTACATAGTTATCACTGACCAGTTGAGTTACGCCATCAGAATTATAAAACTAGAATCATCTCATAAAGTGATACAGTCTGTAGTTTTCCTTTAGAGGGAAAAATGAAAACAATTATTAATATATTTAACAGTAATGTATAGAAATTGTCAGACAAGGTGAAGAGTGGACATCATAGTGCATAATAAATTTAAGGTTGGGGTCACAGTTATTATTTGTAATTATGGAAATGCTTAAGTGAATAACTATCACTGTTGAATAACAGAAATATATCAATATAACACACACAAATAACAATGTGGTGTAAGAAAAGTTATCTGTAGAATAAGGGAAATGACATTCCAGCTCTGAAACAGAGATTAGCTATGCTAAATGCTGCCCTCATTGCTACTCTTTTACACCGATCAGCCATTAACATTATGACCACTGACAGGTGAAGTGAATAACATTGATTATCTCGTTACAGTGGCACCTGGTAGTAAATGGGATATATTAGACGGCAAGTGAACATTTTGTCCTTGAAGTTGATGTGTTGAAAGCATAAAAAATAGGCTAGCGTAAGGATTTGAGTGACTTTGACAAGGGTCAAATCTAGGCAACTGGGTCAGAACATCTCCAAAACTGCAGTTTTTGTGGATTGTTCCCGGTCTGGAGTGTTCAGGACCTACTAAAAGTGGTCCAAGAAAGGAAAACTGGTGAACTGGTGACAGGGTGTTTGGCAGCCAAGGCTCATTGATGTACGTGGGGAGCAAAGGTTAGCCCATGTTGTCTGATCCTGCTACTGTAGCTCAGATTGCTGAAAATCTTAATGTTGGTTCTGACAGAAAGGTGTCAGAACACATAGTGCATTGCAGTTTGTTGTGTATACGGCTGTGTACTCCCAGACCTGTCAGGGTGCCCATGCCGACCCGTGTCCACTACCAAAAATGCCTACAATGGGCATGTTAGCATTAGAACAGAACAACGGAGCAATAGAAGAAGGTGGCCTGGTCTGATGAATCACATTCTCTTTTACATCATGTGGATGGCCGGGTGTGTGTGCATCGTTTACCTGGGAAAGACATGGCGCCACATGCCCTATGGGAAGAAGGCAAGCCGGTGGACGCAGCATGATGCTTTGGGCAATGTTCTGCTATGAAACCTTTGCTTCTGCCATGCATGGGGATGTTACTTTAACACGTACTACCTACCTAAACATTGTTGCTGATCAAGCACACACTTTCACGAAAACAGTGTTACTTGATGGTAGTGGCCTCTTTCAGCAGGATAATGCACCCTGCCACATTTCAAAAATGGTTCAAGATTGGTTTGAGGAGCACAACAATGAGTCTGAGGTATTGACTTGGCCTCCAAATTCTCCAGATCTCAGTCCAATCGAGCATCCGTGGGATGTGCTGGAGGCCCCACCTCACAACTCACAGGACTTCAAGGATTTGCTACTGATGGTTTGGTAACAGATACCACAGCATACCTTCAGAAGTATAGTGGAGTCCACACCCTGACGGGTCAGGGCTGTTTTGGCAGGAAAAGGTGAGTTGTCATAATGTTACTGCTTATCCGTATATGTAATGATAAAATAATATATTTATAACTGGATTTCTCCAAAAGAAGAAAATGTATTATTATTGCTTACTAGTAGTTTATACTTCTAGAAAAATAAGTTGGTAAGTATGCCATGCCATTTATATTGCTTTAAATTTTTTACATGTATTTTTTTAAGTTGTAAACTTGTAAAATGTCTGTTGTTTAAAGTATGCCTCAGGATAATTGTTATATATGATCTTTAGTGAGCTCTAGTGGCAATTAAAAGAAAAGCACATATTCAGAATTAAAAGTATAAAAACAATGAAGCATCAGAACAAAACACCAAAAAACATAGGCTCATAAACGGACTTCGTTATCAACTAGAATTTTTAGGTAATTAAAAGGGTTTTATCTAGCAGGAATTCAACTCAAGTCATCCTTATGTTTAGTTTGACTTTTGTTTTAAGTTTTGGATACTATACAACTTAGGATTAAAAGAATGGTTTTGAAAAATATCCTTCCTTGCTTCCCAGTCCTGTCATTCAGCAACTGTATCTTAACCTGTCATTTCTGTCTACAAAGTACGGTAGTAATTATTTAATATTTAGAAATATGCTAAATGTAATTTGAACATTGGAATAAATGTACTTTAAATAGTTTCATGTTGATTATGGCGTTCATTAGTATTGTACAGTAGCTGCGGGTATACTGCATTACTTTAGATTCTCACCTTGGCAAAGCTCTGGATAACAAATTATTCTTGAAAATGCAAATAATGTGCCGAAACAGCCAGTCATTCAATATGTAAAAAATCAATACCAATTCCTGAGTTTAGTATAAGGAGTGATGCTCTAAACCAGCTGTCTCAAATGCAGGTCCTGCAATGCTACAGTGGCCCCCATGTTTGTTACCGTCTAGCTGTTAATCAGAGAGTAATTCACCTAACTAACTGAAATTGTGCTTAATTAGAGTTCTTGATTCCCCTTTTCCTGACTTGATGTGTGGGTTAAAAAAACAGCTGTCATTATGTCTTCAAAAGCTTCACTTTAACTCTCTCTATATATAATTTCTCTCTGCAGAGTTTTATCACTATTGGGAGTATTCCAAATTCAAGATCAATTTTACTGTCATGTGTACAATTACATTCTTACTTGCTTGTCACCCACAGAGTCATGACTGTGGTATGGCAGGCAAATTAAACGGCAGGCAAATTAAACGGCAGGCAACTAATGCAAGATGAAATGGTAAATCGCTAAATAATATAAACCACCTCAAAAAAAGAAAACAGAATATTCAAGAGGCAAGCTGAATTCCATTTAGACAACTTAGTGACAGCAATTGGGGAGGGGTAGCAAACAGCAAAATCATCCATCAATCCATCCATTCAACTTCCAGACCCACTTACCCATAGCTGGGTCATGGGGAAACTGGAACTTACCCCACAATTGTAAATATGATTATAATAATGAAATAATATTTAGTATCTTTAAGATCTGAACTGAGGATTCAGAAACGTGTTCCATACCAGAAGATTATGACTCCTCTAGAAGTGAGTCTGCATAGAATGGCACAGCTAAACTTTAGTTATATGTAAGAGGATGTAAAATGAAAGTAGACCATCTTAACAAGAGCTAAGCTGTGTTGTGCTTCTACAATGCCATCATCAATTGTGATGAGTGAAACAGACAAATTTCATTTGCGAAAGCTGACACTAAAATGCATTTTGCAGGCACTTTTGCAATTGCAAAACACAAGACTCACAAAAAATATTTTTATGTAAAGTTTCAAAGTTTTTTTGGGTGGGGAAATAAGGAATATTGATCTCTAAAGCTCCACTTCCATGTTTAACAGTGTTTTTCGTTAAGTAGCATAAAACAGGTAATCCTTAAAGTCAATTCTGTTTATGTCTCTACTTCACATCTTCACTGAGGAGTGCACTGAGTTTTTTAAAAATGTGACATGCTGCACACTTTCCACACGATAATGCACTCGTCATGCACATTGCAGTATTTCGCCACAGGAAAACTCACTATATGGAAATCCCCCCTACTCTCTTTGTCATTACTTAAAAGCACCCCCTTTCTTAGTTCTTGAAGTGACAGAAAATTAGTCCAATTGTTTTATTTTATGACTAGACATCTTTACTTAAATATAAAATGACAGGAAGATGCTTGCAGAATTAATGAATGAAAACGCTTCCAGATAGGAGCTCAACACCTTTCACTTTATGTTCCTGGCAAGAATTTCACTGGAAGTGAAATGCCATTTGTTTCATAGTAAACTGGTGATCTATATTATATCATATTAGAAGAAATCAAGTTCTCTCACAATCTGTCCAAAATTGTTTCAGAGTTTGGCAAGAATTTGTGAATATAAAAGAAACTTAAAAGTAGTAGAAGTCTAACTGCCTAAGTTAAAGTTGAGGAAGTGGGCAATAAGTGTCTTTGATCGGAGTCTTATAATGAGTGTAAAGTGTCAGCACTCCTGGAAAGATCAGCAATCAGGGTCAGGAGAGATGCTGATTGTAGAATGGTATTGTATCCAGCAGAGAGCACTCTTTCTCCCTGGAATGTTTCTTGATGCAGAATTGACTAGAACCCAAATACTATACCTTTTGTACCCAGACGGAAAATAATTACAAGAGAGGGAAATACGGAACAAAAAGAGATATGTGTATTTAATTTGCTTTAACAGTTAACATTCATTCCCAGAAATATAATGCATAACCCTGTATACATACATATTTAGGACAGAGAGAAGCATTGGGCTGCAGTGGGCTGGCGCCCTGCCTGGGGTTTGTTTCCTGCCTCGTGCCCTGTGTTGGCTGGGATTGGCTCCAGCAGACCCCCGTGACCCTGTAGTTAGGATATAGTGGGTTGGATAATGGATGGATGGATGGAGAAGCATTGGGACATCTCAGCCAAGTGGGAGAATGCTGACAAATCAGATGTCCCATTCAAAACTAAGGAATGTCGGGGGTATAGTGATGCCTCTGACGTCATGCTGGATCCTTGTCATTATAAACACTCAAATAATGACATATTCGTAGAATTCATGTCAGGACTGGCTGGTTATTAATACCTTTATAAACATTGGGTTCTGTACCCATATTGGTTAAGCAGACATCAGCACTTCACAAAACAACCTGTTTGTGTCCATCATGTTTTCTGGCTATGTCCGTAACCTGAGTTCAGGCTGTCATTTGTCAATCTCCCTGGCTGTCTCTCTCAGCTCAATTGCATGGTTTTGTGAAATAAATTTCACAAATTACATTGGCACAAATAATCTTCTTGCTACAGGTATATCTTCAGTAAGTCTGTTTTTCTGAAATTTTCATCATCAATAAATAATCCTTCAGGATGTGAATTTTCTTATTTCTTCATGATGTCGTGCAGTTATTACCATACAGTGCTGGAGAGCTGTGAGATTTTTTAATACTCCAAATTAGTTAAGTAAATCTGTCAGATTCAGTCAGTAATTAGTGTAGACAGAAAAAAAATTTAGAAGTCAGTCGTGTTTCTTACAAAGATCCAGATACAGCAGTGTGATTTTATTCTCCTCTTATATCTTAGAGTTTCTTATCTAGAGTTGTGTACATTGGACAGAAGAACAATGTGGACACTTTGTTTTATTCTCACATTAATTCATCCCTTATGTTCTTGAACTTTGAAGTAAAGCACTGATGATTATTTTTTCCTTTGGAATTACTCAGTCTACTCATTATCAAAACTGCCTGAATCTTATTTGCTGTATTTGGTGGTGCAAAATGCTCATTTTACGAAATAATTTGAGATCTAGCAGAATTCATTGTGCAGAATTATTGAAAAGCAACATCAAGGTGAATAGTTTGTTCTATTTGGGAGACAAGTGAGCTTAGAAAATTTACTATATAATTAAAAAACCTGGATGATTCCTGTTAAGAAACTGGAGTATATGAACATGTAAAAGTTTATATGGACAATCACATCATTTTGCACATTTAACAGATTCAATGAATGTGGAAGTGCTGATTGAAGGTTAACAGCAAAATGAAAGAAGGTCATGTCTCTAGGTAGAAAAGAAGGACATTTGGTTTCGTTTGTAGAAATCGCTCTTGGGTAAGGTAAATAACCTAATCAGGCAATAAATGGACTGGATATCAAGACAGGCACAGGATATCCGAAAAGACGAAGCAGAGTTAAATATTATATGTAACTAACTCATAGCAGGTTACCTCTTGAGAAATCTGTTTAAATATAATTTAATACTTTGTGTTCCATAATGTAATATACACAACAGCAAGGCTTATGCTTCAGCTTCTTACCACGACAGCTTGGTACAGACTGAACTACTCTATGTATGCTTTCCATCTGCAATGAAATTCTTTGTTTACAACTTTGTCCTTGTATTCTTGCTATATTTCACAACCTAAATCAAATTAAAATGTCATTGTATTTTTACCATTAATCCTCAAACATGATATTTTTGTCCTGCTCTTAGTTTCATGTTTGTACAGTTTGAGATAAGCAATATAAAAGCAATGCCTGACAGCCAAGTGTAAATTTTCTTGCCTGTTTCGTAGAATGGTGTGATCAAAAATATCAAGAGCTGCACTTAAGTCTAACAGCATAGTGATTAGAGCATTAGGACATAAGATTGCACAATTAGTTCTTGGTCTGAATTCTTATATCAAACTCTAACAATGGTCAAACATCAGAATCACTCGTTCTTAATATCTATAAATTAATAATAGTAAGAAAGGGTTTTGTAATCACAGAATTGAATTTTTAACTTAGTTGATTTGACTGGGGCCAAGGGATAGATAATTAGTTTCATTTTAGAAATGAAAGCTAAAATGGCCTGTTCTGTTATTAACCTAAAATTTCTAGAGATATTCAAGCAAGTAATATAGACTTGACACTAGACAAGAAGATGTACACCTGGACCACAACCAATAAATGTGCCTTTGTTGTCACTGCCATCCTCACTTTTTAGGTTCACCAACTTGTATAAACAGCACTGCAACCAGAATGGAGTTGATCTGCTATCAGATTCATAGCAGTGTTGCCCAAAATGCTAACCATTTCACTTTTCACTTACCCAACAACAATGCACAGGTTTACCACCCTGGTATCCCAGCCCTTCTTTATGTCTTTTATGTGGTTGTCTTGACATTGTCTGGTTTGCTGTTAAAAAAATAAAATGACATGTTGGTAGCTCTAGCTACAAAAAAATAAAATAAATCATGAAATCTGTGCAAATAGGACATTTGAGATGACTCTACTGACTGTAGTCAACCAGCTATGCCATGCTAGAGCTACCAACATGTCATCAGTCCTGATTCTGCTAGATCTCTCTTCTGCATTCGACATGGTCAACCACGACATCTTTCTTGCCACCCTCTCTGACCTTGGCATCACTGGGACTGCTCTCAGATGGTTTGAGTCCTACATCTCGGGCAGATCCTACAATGTGTCCTGGTGAAGAGAGTTGTTGAAGGCACACCAGACATGCACTGGTGTACACCAAGGATTGGTGCTGGATCCTCTATTATTCTCTCTGTACACCACCTTGCTGGGCTCCATCATCCAATCCCAAGGGTTCTCTTACTGCTATCCCGATGATACATGGCTATAACTGTCGTTCACTCTGGAGGACAATACAGCCTCAGCTAGTGTCTCTGCATCTCTTACGATTATCTCAACCTAAATAAGGGACCACCATCTACAGATAAACCTGGCAAATGCTGAGCTTCTTTTGATCCTGGTCAGCAAGTCTGCTCATCTCCCAATCTCTGTACAACTTGTCTCACTGATGTTAACACCTGCCAAGTGAGTAAGGAACTGTGGGGTGGTAAGTGATGAACAGCTATCTTTTTTCTGACCACATTCCTATCGTTATTTGATCATTCAGTTTCATGCTGTACAACCTGTGCAAGATCCTTATCTAACAGAGTATGCAGCACAACTTCTGATCCAGGCTTTGGTCTTGTCACATCTGGACTACTAAAACTCGCTTCTGGCTGGAGCACCCAAATGTGCTATCAAGCCACTACAGATGATTCAGAATGCAGCGGCCCATCTTGTATTCAACCAGCTGAGATGGGCAAATGTCACTCCTCTCTTGAGGTCTCTACATGGGTTTCCTGTAGCAGTAGGCAACTCTATGTTGTTTGGTAAACCTATAATTTAGTTATCCTGTATCAATGTTCTTTTGATTATGATTTAAGAGTGACCAGGTTGTTATTCTACCATGGTGAATTTCCTTTTGCTCTAATAGCTATTATATTTAAAGGTTATTTAAGTAACTGTATGTGAGCTGATATATACAATATATATTGGAGTGGGTAAAAGTAGGTTGCAGTTGCTTGTATGGAAAAAGACATGCAGGTTATGATTGCTACACTCAAACACAAAGAAGAAGACAAATAATACAATAATTAAATAAAAAATAATACAAGAATAAACCCTGTATTTCACACGATCTGTAAATCGGGGCAGCATGGTGGTGCAGTGGTAGCGCTGCTGCCTCGCAGTAAGGAGACCTGGGTTTGCTTCCCAGGTCATCCCTGCGTGGAGTTTGCATTGTCTCCCCGTGTCTGCGTGGGTTTCCTCCCACAATCCAAAGACATGTAGGTTGGGTGCATTGGCAATCCTAAATTGTCATGGGTGTGTGTGTGTGTGCCCTGCGGTGGGCTGGCGTCCTGCCCTGGGATTTGTTCCTGCCTTGCGCCATGTGCTGGCTGGGATTGGCTCCAGCAGACCCCCGTGACCCTGTGTTAGGATATAGCGGGTTGGACAATGACTGACAACTGTAAATCTACTTTTGCCCACCCCTGTATATTTTCTCAGGGATAGGTTTTCTGTTTTTCACAGCAGTAAATAAATCTGATTTATTTTTGTAATGTAAATGTCACACTGTTTTGATTTTAGCCTTTGCATGTAATTGTATGGGCTGGTGCATTTGAAATGTACTGTAATTCCATATACATCAGTATAGTGAGAAATATATAGTTCTAACATATGATTACACAATGTGTTAAATCTCTTAAAAAAAGATGAATGTTTGTGTATGCGTGTGTGTCTTTATGGTATGCAAATCCACACCATTGAGCCTATCTCTGTTACAACTTACACCGATTTCCAGTTTGCACAGGGAGACACCATAGGCTATGTTTCATTTGAAATGTAGGGGGCAGCACCAGTTGGTGCCACTCACCCCTGGGCAGTGCTGGGTACCCCACAAGACTTTTCTAAACATTTCTGGATTTCATAGGGCAACTTTATAATAAAAACAAAATCCATAGTGCAGAGTGGATTTCACAAATATTAGACAGCATGTGAGGATCAATTAAATGGATTCGATAGATAGATAGATAGATAGATAGATAGATAGATAGATAGATAGATAGATAGATAGATAGATAGATAGATAGATAGATAGATAGATAGATACTTTATTAATCCCAAGGGGAAATTCACAATAAAATCACAATATGGAGCCATTTAGAAGATGTATTTGTGCCAAGCCAAAGCTGAATGGGACAAGTGAATGTGATGCATTTAGTTAGCCTTTTTGTAACTACAGATACATTCAAAATCAAAAAATGTTTTGTTCCTGGGTATTGTGGTAAGGTTTTTAAACTAAACAGAGGTTTGAGTGAAAAGAACTTTTAGTAATACCAACAGTATCTAGTACTGGATGCATGATTACCTAATACAGTGGCCACGAAGGGTATATTTTATTTTATTTCATTTATTTATGTAATTATTTCAGGTATGTGATACAATTATAGACATATCATATAAGCACCATATTATTAAGAATGTGCAAAAAGGAGGACTACTTAAGAAAAGAACAGAAAAATAAAAATGGCAATCCCCTTGTGAAGTCCGTGAATTTAGTTTATGCCATCAGTTCATGATTAAAATAGTGTCTTGTGTTACATATACCGTATTTTGCTTGATTTAACTTTTTAAATTTTATTTATGACATATTCAGCTTTGAGTTAAGATTTCATAATAAGTGAGTTCTGAATCCTAGGCTTTCTTATGTCTATAAAGCACTTTTCTTGAGCATATAAACAAACAAGAGTTTATCACTTAGATATGAAAGGACTGTACATTCATTTTTTCCTTTCATCACCTCCTCGAGTAGGATTGTCAAATTCAGGTTGTTGTCAAAGTTAATTCAATATGTCAGCTTTAATATACAAAAAGTGCATCATTTTCAGTTCTGTGGTTTATGTTAGGACATTGTGGTCATTTAGTCCTCAACAAGTTCTCACATTAGGTAGATTTGACGCAATCCCCATGTAAGAGATTTTACAATATGTGACATTCCCAGACCCTGTGAAGTCCATTTGAGGGTTGTGTGAGACTGGTGCCCATGTTGGCAACACTGAGCACAAGGGGGGAACCAACCTTGGATGTAGCCCGAGTCCATCATAGACCCTTGTCATTATTTAACCAGATGTTGGTAACACCTACAAAAAATGTATTATACCACTATAAAATCAGAATATCTTGCAGTTCTGACTGGAACTTTTAGTTTGGGGGTTACACTATCTCAAGGACAATTGATATATCAGAGAACAAAGTGTTCTTAAATAAGTCTGTGAAAGCTTACAAGGATATTTTCAAATAATGTAAAGCTCCTCATTCTGCAGTAGTAAGTGAAAACATACAAATGAAAACACTGATCATAAATAATGTATTTAAAAAATGTTGAAAAACCTCTGACAACTTGTTGATTGGTCAATCAGCTAACTATATATTTAATCCCATTCTTCAGTAACAGCAGGAACCATCAAGAACCAGAACTAGGATAATGAAGTAATACCAGGTATGGTTTCTGTTACAAGCAAGAATGTTTAAAGAAGCATTGTTTGCGGTCTGATTGTATCAGATTTAAGCACCTACCTACATAGTTAAAATAGTGGAAATTACTTTTATACTGGTATTTATTTGTCACAGTTTACGTCTTGTAGATTATGCCAATTTTTTTAGTTCCCTTTGATATTTGCCATTATGCTGTGCTTCATTACAAATTGAAATGTATACTGTACATCATATAAAATTTTGTGTAATGGATGGCGCGCATGGGTGGGCATCTCAGCTGGATTGGGGGAAGGTTTCTTACCTGGACTGGACACCAGCCCATTGGAAGTGAAAGAAGAAAGGCAGGGCACTCTGCCTTAGCCAGGACGTTGGCAGAAGATGCCAATTTGGAACTGGGTACAGTGGCATCCCATCCAGTTGGATGGAGGAACAAAACCCAGCCTGGAGGCCAGTGTGATAGAAGGACCTGGGGAGACAACTGGTCATAGCTACATGCTCCCCCAACATGTTAGGTGGAAGCATCCCTGGATGTCATTACCATTATGGACACCCACAAAACATGCTGGGATCTGTAGTTCCATGGTTCAGCCATGTTGGGTTCTGAGGGTGCCACCAGAGGTGCTTTGAGAATATGTGATCCCTACTCTCGGGGTCTTCTGCTCGACCTGGAACCGTTTCCAACAGGCTATGCCCTAGCACCTGAAGTACTCCCAGGTCTAAGATAAAGGAAGCCGCTCAACCTCATCCAGGCAAGTTGGACTTGGGAGAGGCGCTGGACAACACTCACCTGGCAGCAGTGATGGAATAAAAGAGAGAGACAGAGAGGAGAAGAGGGCATTTGTGGTGACGACATATAAGAAATCTTTTTGTAAGATATTTTGGTTAATAAGCCTTTTTTATTGTACTGGGACTTGTATCATTGTGGCTGTGTTTGGGGTTTGAGGTGCTGCAATGCCCCCTACTGGTCACAGTTGTCAGTAAGTGCTTGCATCTTGTCTTTGGTTCACTAAACTTTTCATGAGCTGAAGGTGTACCAGAGGTTGAAATCCTCATCAGTTTGTCAAAATCATGAGCAGCTTTGTCCTTGCTAATAGACTTAGAGGGGTTCCAGCTCCTTGTTCATGCTTAACACTTCTTAATTCAGCCATAAACACTCTGATTAAACACTGTCTCCATAGCTTTCTACAGATTACGGCCCTGGTACATCATATGGCTATAAGAAGCAGATCACTGCTCGCTGCTGCTCTTTGGTAGAAGAAGTGATTGGAGAGGCCATGTTTACTCCTAAAAAATAATAAGAGAAACAGGCTGATAAAGGTTTAATTTTTAACATTGTGACCACAAACACACCACATTTCCACATTTGCACAGGCAAGCAGTACAGCCCACCAAAACAAAATTATCACAAAATTGCAGATAATTATTAACTTTGGAATATTGTGTACTCTGACTAGTAGTGTTTTTCTCACCCCCTTGTTCTTAATTGGCACATACTTCTTCATATGCCAATCTTACACCCACAATCAGTTGCCAAATGCTCAATCATCTACTCTTTTATATATGACAGTCAATACTTAAGGACCTTAAAGGAACTTTTGAACACCAGATACTTCAGAGATATTATTTTGTAGCTGAAATTAAAATAATTAACATATGGTCTGGAAAAAAGATAATTAAGAATACTGTATATTTAGGCAAAAAGCAGCTCATTTTGCAAGGAATCTTGTTTTGTTTTACAAAAATACATCCTTATGGCTAAATCATATAAGTGCCCATTAGTAAAATACTGTAACCTTTTTCTTAAAAGTCTAGCTTTGAACATTTATAGTAAATAGCAAATAGTTGAAAAGTTATATGGATGGAACAGACTCTTTCTTCTGACTTTAGTTTCTGTATTTACTAAAAGTGATGGAAAACATGTGTCATTCCCCAGAGCTGTTAGTCAGCTATCTTTCTGACAGCACTGTTTCTATAAAGAGCATTTCTTGGCACTCTACAGAATAATAACAAAAAGGCAGAAACCAGTCATATGAAAAACAGGGTCCCAAGCCATATGTCATCATCTGCTGTCAAAAACATGAAACTGATACCTAAATGCCATTAGTACGGAAATGTTGATATTTTTGGAATCAAAATTTGTGTATAGTTAAGACTTTACTTGTTACCGGTTTTAAAAGGATATATTTCAGTATATCCAATAAGGTTCATTTGACTTACTGAAGATATCACTTATTGATAATAAAACAATTACTGTGCAGTTAATACTTATTTTATTAAATTCTGTCTCAATGAAAAGCAGTTCTCTACAGATTCAGTCTGTGACTAGTGTCATTGTCACATAATATCATAAGTGAAATAAGGTTCCTCTTTTAAATGTTATATTTTTTTGTTCAGTATTTACCAGCTACTCCATCACTCTATATATTCTTCATGTCTCATCAGACAAAAGTGGATTTAAAGTTAATTGTTCAATGTTGATTCTATTAATTTTTTGCCTCTCTCTCTGATCACCTCCATATTGTAATGCAAATAGCTAAATGGATGGGGGGGGGGGTGAGGATACTACAGTGCACCCCACAGGAGCAGACACTCTTTCTTTCATGCATACCAAAAATGAATTGTCAATTAACAATCTCCAATACCATGGCTGAATAAATTCACTTAGCCTACTTTCAACAAAAGATTATCAAGAACTTTAATCACAACCCATCCCAGTTTTTGCTACCTTTTTTTCTAAAATCAACATCCATGATATTCAAAAGAAATACAAAAAAACAGAGCAGTTTATTATACAGTGAACCCCTGACTTACGAACTCAATTCGTTCGCAAGGGCTGGTTGTAACTCAATTTGGTTGTAAGTCAAGACTATTTTTCCCATAAGAAATAATGGAAATACCCATAATGCGTTCCGAACCTCCTACAGCAACACTTACTTAACCTTTTCATAATAAAAAAGGGTTGTATAATGTGCATAATTTACCAAAACACCAATAATTTTTCTAATGTTCTAACCAAAAAGTTATAAAAAGTGCCTAGCCTACCAGAAACAACAATTTCATACTGTACTCACCATTTAATTTGACATCTTTGGGCTACAGGAAGGGAGGAGGAGGAGAATGAAATGGAAGGTGGTTATTGTTTGGAAGGAGCCTCCTTATACAAATCTTTTCTTTGTAAAATTGTTGAGATGGTGGATTTCGACATGCTGTACATATTAGTGAGATCGGTCACACGAACGCCAATCTCATATTTCCGCACAATTTCCTTCTTCGTTTCGATTGTGATCGCTTTCTTTACCTTCGTTATGTTCTCTTCCTTCCTTAGCAATTATTGAAAAAAAATTATATAAATCACTGCACTGACCGAAATTACGTCCACAAACACATGTATCTGGGCTCCGACTGATGCTTACAAACGCTCTCAGCTGTTTGTTTACAATAGCAAAAGCGGATACACGTGACCGCATTCAGGTCGTAACGCAAGATGTCGGTCATAAATCAAAACCAAAATTTTGGTTGTAAATCAAGTTGTTCGCATGTCAGGCCGGTCGTATATCAAGGGTCGACTGTATTCTGCTTCCATGTAATGTAATCCTTGAAATACCAAGTCTGTTAAGCATTTTGAAAAACATTAAATTTAATTTACCTGCTTAACAATTTGAAATGTTCAATGCACTTTATGCACATTTGCATTTCTTTTATTTTAATACTTGTTAGTTTTTCAGTTTTTCAACTCTGGCACTATATTGACAGAGCCGAGAGACCTACAAACAGGATCTAGCTGATCTCCAGTGATTCCAGCATATGATTTGATTGATACAATGAGAGAGAGGTTAGGAGCATGTGCTGATAGCATCCACCACACAACAAACCATCTGGATTGGGACCAGAGTGCAGTGGTTGACACCTCAGCACCACACTGGAACAGAGGGAGGTTTTCTACAATAGCTGGAGTGCCAGTCCTGCCACCAACCTTCAGTTTTCCCTGAAAGTTGGAGGACCTGCTTGCAGGGCTGGTAATGTCATACCCAGGATGAAGCAATATCTGGTTAAGGGTATTGCTTAAGGGCCCAACAGAGTAAAGTCACTTTTGGCGTTTACAGGACTCAACTACCTTCTGATTGTCGACACAGATCCCTAGCCTCAAAGCCACCACACCACTCAGTTTGATACAATCACTATGCAAAAAGAGGCAGAATGCACAATGGGGGAATCACGGTCAGTGCTTACGGTTTTATTTGTTAACTACTTCAGCCAGGAGCAACCATTCAGAAGTACATAAACCCATGTGCTGTAATTGTTTTCCACAAAATACATGCCAGCTCTTGACTTTCCTCCTTGAGCTGGAATATTTTGAAATATAGTCACATATACTGTGTGGAAGACTGAGTGCAAACCAACAATGAACACCAAGGAGGTCAAGGTTTTCTTATTATAAATTATGACAACAAGGATAAGAAATAACATATGGAGCCACAAAATATACAGTAAACCCAAAAATAAATCCTAATGTTACTCTGGGTCTTCCTATACAAAGGGTCTGTCTTCTGTTTCTGCATTGGGTTGGCTGGTACCTCTGTACCTAACCAAGTACTTGCATTCCTGGCCTCTAGTATCTCTATGCAGTATTCTCTGCCCTCTCTTCCTCCCAGCAGTCAAGCTCTGTAAGATTCTGCCCTCCAAACTCCAAGCTCACTGAGTCACTGACTGGGTGAGACTTTTACACTTTAGGACATTAAAACCATTGTGACAAGAACAGGCCAATAGCCCAACAATCTCATCCATCTCGATTCATCTGAATTTTCTAAAATAATATTAAATTGAGATTTGGTGGTCCCTAAAGTTCTACACTACTTGGTCATTTATTCCTTGTGTCTTTAGTTCTTTGCATTAAGAAAAGTCAATCCTAAACAAGTTTCAAACTATGTCCCTGTGTTCTTTTTTAAAGAATGCTTTTTAAAAGTAACAGTCAAGATCCACTGTACTAATTCCCTTCATAATTTTAAACACTTTGATCATGTTACCTCTTAATCTCCATTCACTTAAAACTGCAAAGTTTCACCTAGTTAAATCTCTCCTCATAGCTCATATCTCTTAGTCCTGGAATCAGCCCAGTCGTTCAACTCTTGATTTCTCTAGCAATGCTATTTTTTTGTGGGACCAAAACAGTATGCAGTTCTCCAGGTAAGGCCTTACTAGTGTGTTGTGTAGCCTAATCATAACCTCCTTTGACATATTGTGCTTTATAACCAACCATCTCATTAGCCATCTTGGTTGCTTCTGTACACTCTCTTGATGTAGACAGCAATGAGTCTACTGACCTCTTCATCCATCACATAAGTTTAAGGCCTCCCATTTGTAGTCAAAGATTTGAAGTGTGCCACTGTGATCTGTGAGGTTTATTCCATACACATTATTTCAATTAAAACTAAAGGCCATAAATAAATAAAGCTGAAGCCACGCAAATCGGTTGACAAGGAGTAACACTACTGCCATGTAAGCAACCTGACAGGGAGATGGAAAGAAACAAGTGGAGGCAACTCAGATGGGCTATTAAAGAGTGCTGATGTGCTCCCTGTTTGGATGATGATCAATATATGGCCAGTAGACGCTGTCTTCAATTTACAGTACCTGTGAATAAATCCCATGTTTGGCAAATGCATGTTCTTATTTTGGAACCAGAGAAAAGTATAAGGCTCTGGCAATTGAACTGAATATTACAGCTCACCCATGGATGGATGGAAACATCACCCCTGCCCATACCTAGGAAACGTGCCTCCTGCATTCTCTCTTGAAGCAGGTCAGGGTCGACTGCAGGAACCTACAACTGCATCGCACTTTTCGTCAGTATCTCTCCTTCAAATATTATTTTATAGTGAATGTCTATCTGATATTAAAAGAAGCCAAGTATACTCTTTCTTTAGTGTTATTTTTTTATTATGCCATCCAAGTCCCTCTGTAACAGTTTAGCTGATTCTAACTTATCTCCCTTTCCACCTAGTTTGGTATCATCTACAAACTTAACCAGTATATGGATTATATTCTTGCCTAGATCATAAATATTTATTAAAAGAACAGTTGCCTTGCACTGATCTCTGAGTGTCACCACGTCTAACATCACCTAATTTCTTGCTTCCTCATAAAATTCCACCATATTAGTGAACCATGACCTCACCTGTCTGAGCCCATGTTGACTACTTGCAAATATGCCTGTTCCAGATATATGTGGCTTCACCTTTTCCTTGATAATTGCTTCCATTAATTTACCTTTGATCCCCATGGAGCTTACTAGCCTTACCACAGCCAGGAATCACTCATGTGCAAATTTTTTGTTTCTGAGGTTAGATGGTTTACAAAACAAGGAGACACTTTTTCCCTCAATGTCATTTGGATAGGCTATCGCTAAGCTGTCCTGATATGTCATCCAGATACTTTTTAAAAGTTGTCAAGTTTCTCCTTCAACTACGTGACCTGGTAGTTTGTTCCAAATCCCCATGATGTTTTGTTGTTAGTACTTCCTGGTTCCTGTCTGTAATGCACTTCTGTGTGGGTATGTGATTCATAAATTAACTATAAGAATTCTGCTTAATACAATTTACTGCCAGCTTTGAGAATTTAAAAGACTTGGATAAGGTTATAAAGTAGCTTTCTCTTTTCATTGTTGAAGAATAGTTTTAATTTTCATAGTCTGTCATAGTGGGAGAAACTCTTTAAGCACTATAAGCTGCTGTTATTTTGGTAGCATGCTGACCTGAACTAAATACTGTACTCCAGATAAAATCTCACTAGCACATCATGAACTTTTAGCATAATGTCCATTATATTATAGTATCCATCCATCCATCCTCTTCCGCTTATCCGAGGTCGGGTCGCGGGGGCAGCAGCTTGAGCAGAGATGCCCAGACTTCCCTCTCCCTATTATAGTATACTGAAAAATATTTACAGTATAACCTGCCACTTAACTTTTCATTGCTTTTGTGTTTTACATTTTCAATGGAGAAGCAGACTGCTAAATGCTTTTCATAGTTTGCCTCTGTAGGTCAGCATCGTTGTTATCATATACAGAGTTAACGTGTGGAGCACTTTCCACTTTTCAACATTTTACAAGTGTTTGCCAAGTTCTGAAGTTTGTCATTGTCCTTTTGAGTTGTTCATGCTACATCTTTGGTATCTCCTATTACTCTGAGTTTGGTTTCATCTACAAATTTCATAAATATAATAACTATATTAGAACTGATGTCATTGATATAAATAAGGACGAGTAACTGTAGAAAAACAGCTTGCTGAGGGGCTCTGCTGATGACCTTACTCCATATGTAGCAATTTCTTAGACAAGAGCTAACTTAAAATCAAGATGTACAAGTTATCAAATGTACAAGTTATCATATATAGAATACAAACAGCATGTGGCTTATAAAAAGGATAACAAGAAAAAAAAAACAGGAAAAAGATGAAGATCACCAAATAAAATCTTTTCTAATTTGATTTTAATTGCAACTTAGGCTGCATTCTTTGAAGATTTCCCAGGTATTCTTCTTATTCTCAGTCCTCTCCGACCATATGTATATATTTAAAAACAACAAAAATTCATTAATAGTAATATCTTCATTTATTATAACATTTTTTTTATAGTTTTTATTATAGTTTTCTGAAAAAATTCCAATCACTAGAAGCATTATTAGATTCAGTATTAAAGCTATTACTTTATAAGTGTTGTCACAAGTGCACTTGGGAGACAACTTTGAGGCTCATCAAATGAGTCAAGGGTTGGCGCTGTCACCTAGGGCCTCTTTCTCTTCCTCTGTCTGCAGATCCAAGGAGCGAAGAAACACTAACATCTGATGTCACTCCTGTGTTCCAGTTACCAGCACCCTTCCCTTCCACCTCTTCCCCTCATTAGGTGGAGTGGTGGCTCTGAGGCTAGAGATCTGCACTGGCAATCGGAAGGTTGCTGGTTCGAATCCCATAAATGCTAAAAGGGACTCAGCTCTGTTGGGCCTTTGAGCAAGGCCCTTAACCTGCAATTGCTGAGTGCTTCGAGTAGTGAGAAAAGTGCTATATAAATGCAAAGAATTATTATTATTATTAATATCACCAGCTTGGCCGTCATCTTCAGGCAGTATAGTGTTGGGCTCGCATCTTGAAAGATGTTTTTGCATCTGTCTTGACAATTCCATTTTGTTATTTTTGCCAAGAATTATACAGGGATCACCTGCCATTGCTCCAACCGTTCATTATCTTGTTTGTGTTTCATTTACAGTGTATATATGCATATGACAATAGATATGCTACTTTATATTCCAGGTGTTTTTTTTTTTCTTTTTTATGTTTTATTTTCAAATTTATAACTGCAAAGAAAAGGCCAGAACAAACCACAAACTAGTAATGAAAATGTTTTATGAACCTTTTTCAAGTCAAATGCTTTCCTTAGGGAAGTTATCATACATGTCATATTTTGAAAAGAGCATTTTGCTTACTTGGCACAAACAATGGAACAATCTGCTCTCAGTCAAGATACTCCATTACTGCAGATCAGAGAGCCCTGATTAGCTGGGAAGAGTGAGAACTGTGCAGTAAATGTACTTTAGCACAAGACAGGAAATATGGCCATTGAAGTCACAGAAGGTAGGAATACTATATTTGTTGATTCAGGAAGAAATCCAGTAAACTCTGAAGTGGAGGTAGATTTTTGTTGTTGTCTTGCAGCAGATGTTTGCTGAGATAGGCTCCAGCCTTCCTTGGACACGGCTCTGGATAAGTGGGTTTCAAAGATGAATGGATGTATTATGGACTTCACAAAATTAAAAGTAGCTTAATCTATGCTAATTAAAATAAATCAATCTAGAGGCTCTTAAATAAGTATTCATTTTTATTTTTTCTGGTCAAGTAGGTAGTGGCATATTTGGCCAATGTAACATATCTTTAATCAAACAGAGAAACAGATCCATGAAAATGTATATACACATATTAAGGTTTCATATAAAGTATAAAATATTGTAAGTTGGAAATTTAAATACTAATGACCTTTACATTTCGTTCAGTATGTTCACAAAATGGATGGATGGATAGATGCATAATTTAGTAACAGTGTAGAGGCAAGGAACAACTGTACCCAAACAGGAGGCGCAGTGGTAGCACTACTGCCTCACAGTAAGGAGATCATGGGTTCGTGTCCTAAGTCCTCCCTGTGTGGTAGTGCTTTGAGTAGTGAGAAAAGCACTATAAAAATGTAATGAATTAAATTATTATTATTATTACAAATGTGTTTCAAAGATTGTATTCCCATTTCTCCAAGCATACACTCAACTAAGATATAATCATTCTTACTCATAAGTCCACATGAAGGTGTATGGTGGTTTATTATACTTCTAGAAACACCTTTGGTTATGACATTGGGGGCTCTCTGCTTCAAAAATGAGTAGCCTTTCCTGCCTCAAAACTTCAGAAAAAACAATGACAATCTAATATTTAATAATGATAAAAGCAGTAAATTGTCAAATATTTTAAATAACAAACAACCTGGCTAAAACTGGCTTGGTTCAAAATGCCTCATCTTAAATATGACTTTAGGAACAAAATCTTAATCATCTGAGTCTTCTAAGTAATATTTCAGTAGTTTTAGGCCTCAGAAATGTTTAATGAAACTCTGAAATTACTATGAGATACTGCTTTCAGATTATGAAGTAGATTCAAATAGAAGGTGTTTAAATTCATTTTAGCTCTCATGAACATTTCCATTATCTGGCAACAGTTTTACTTGTGTGCTGTCTCTGAGTGTGGTTGCTACAGCAATGGAGTTAGTCTGTGACTTATTCATGGTTTTCATATGGCCACTAGGTGGAAGATGGAACATACATAGAACTTTACTTGCATCATATTTGTTAATATAATTCATAATGTAAATAAAGAGTTTTGAGTTTCTCCTAGTTATCTGTAATGAAAATTGTATCTTTATTGATAAATTTTCATTTTTATTTGGGAAAATGCACATATAAGTAATGGAAAAAAAATTGTTTTAATTTGTTTTATGTGATAAAGGCATGTAGTTTAATTTATTTGCAGAAACCTATTTTGTAACTGATTTATTAGTATTTGTTTTTGTATACTATTTCACACTTGATTTTTTAATTTTTTATTCAAATTTAAATTAAGCGGTTTAGTGTCTACCTGTCATGCTATTAAACTTTCTTTTAGAAATATGTTTGCTATCAAAGGATTTTTATTAAGGGGCTTTATTTTTTGTATAATTGATAAAAAGAAGGTAGTATGGTGTGTTTTTTTAGCTTGTTTTATCCTCATTTTCATGCTACGTAACTGAAGTTCAGGTTTATTTCTGATTTTCTGGTTCAGTGGATAATAGTGATAATCATATATGGAAAAAGGTATTTATTAGTGGGCTAATACCTTATTTGTATATCTTTCTATAGTTATTTATTAAATTTTGCATGTGCTTAATGATCACTGATAGCTAAGCCCAACATAATCAAATTATTTTTAATATCATTATTTTTACAAGATTATAGTGTGATGGATGGCCGGCAGCTCAGCCCGGCCCAGGACGCCCAAAGATTGGAAGGATGGGGGAAGGCAGCCAATTTGGGACACTGCCTCCCCCAGGATGCTAAATGGCAGTTTCCCTGCAGCTTAGCGGTGCTCCAGATTCCCACAGGGCACCATGGGATTTGGAGTTTGGTCTCACAGTTCTGCTGGGTACCGTGGGTGCTGCCAGGAGACACTGCAGGGAGACCGGGGGATTTTCACTTTCCGTATAGCCTGGAAGTACTCCCAAGTCAGGGGGACAGAAGCCCTGAAGTACTTCCGGGCTGAAGAAAACTCAAGCCCTCCATCTGACCCGGAAGTGCTGGCAAGTCACGTGGGAGGAAGAATGGAAGCAATTCCGGGTCAAGGACTATATAAAGGACTGTTGGGATCCCAGCAAGCGATCCAGTGCTGAGAGGTAGATGACAGAGCTTGGTGGGAGGTGTGGAGGAGAGAACTGAGTATGGTTATTGTACTTATTATTGTAATTATTAGTATTGCTTGCCTGTGTATGACGGTTGGGGTGCTTAGAGGCACTATTACAGAAAAGGATAGAATTAAAAAATCTTTTTGTACTTTTACCTGGTGTCCTGAAAGTTTGTCTATCGGGTTAGAGGAGCCACAGTGCCCTCTAGTGTCACAATAGTTAGCATGAAACTGAACAAATGAGCATGCATTTATGAAATATTTCATATCAAATTCAGCGACATCCCTAACACACCAGAAATGCTATGAAAAAATATGACTCAATTACAGATAACGAAGCATGTGAAAGTAAACAGGGACCCAGCATGCTTACTTGAGGACAACATTAATAAATTGTTCCCAAATTCTACAGAAGCTTTGGGATATTTGTCAAATGAAACATTAGATTTTTTTTTCAAATAAATAGAAAAGGACAACCTTTTTCCCCATTGTATTACAGTGAGTAGATTTGGATTTTTTTTAAAAACTGAATGAGATAAAAAGATGAGCAAACACTATTTTCCTGTCCAACAAATATTGCTGCTAGGGAATTAGGATAATATAGTTTGACAGGTAGGCAAAACATTTGTTTCCACTATGGTCTGAGTGTGGGACAGTTTCACTCAACCATTTGTTTTTGAATTGTGTAAAGAAATCATATAACCTGTCATAAATCTATGTGAATATGAAGAGAACAGTTTCAGGAAAAAAAAATGACGCTTCTACAGCAAGCCAAAATAACAGTGAAAGATGTTCCAAAATGCATTTTAAGATATCTGTGGTGGGTTGGTACCCTGCCTGGGATTGGTTCCTGCCTTGTGCCCTGTGTTGGCTGGGATTGGCTCCAGCAGACCCCCGTGACCATGTGTTCGGATTCAGTGGGTTGGAAAATGGATGGATGGATGGAATTTAAGATATTTTGAAATGACTATATATTATTGTATTTCAAGATATCTAAATATTATTTACAGTTAGATCATGCCGCTGCAGAGAACTATGCAGCATTCACCTTACATTCAGGCAGAAAAGGGGGCTCAGGGTTTGCTTTAATTAAATTCCAAGAAAACTGAAAGGAACATAGAACTGTAGGTTAATTTTCCTTTTTACAGTACAAAAAGGGTACTCATACATTGTACTTTCAAGGTACTGATTTGTTTCCTGCTTTTAACGTTAATGTGAAAACTTAACATAAGACACCTACTGATAGTGTAAATTGGTTTATTTTCATTTATTAAAGGTAGGTTACTTAAACTTTCCACACACGGATGAGCTGCAACATCTGTAGATAACATGAATTAACTAGTGTTATGTTATCCGGCTATGACAGATAATTTTAATGATTCATGCACTAAGGCCAAGCTGTTTGGCCTGTTACTGACAGGCTTATACTGATAAATGAACACATTAGACAAGTATCAACATTGTATAATTCCATACAGTAGGCAGAGTATTATCTGAGGGCAAGGAGAAAATCCATTTAATTTTTTTTACTATGAATGTATACTTTATTCAGATGTGCAATTATTTAAGTGTATCCTCAAAATTTAATTCCTGAGAAATGGGGCTCACCTTTCATGTTAAAAAATTGATTTATTGATCTAAAATAGGTGTTTTTATTGTTGTGTGTCTTTTCAGAAAGATGGTTAGCACAGTGCAGACACTGCTCCAGGTAAAAACAAAAACAAAAATGGTGTGAAATTAGTTGTCTCTCGTGTAGATTGTGCTGCATATATTATCTGGAAAACCTACCATCTCCATATGCAGCTTTACAACAGTAATTGCTGTTCAGCATACCACGTTACCGCAGCATTAAGGTAGCAGTTAAACAGACTTGCCATTCAGTGAAGATTAGGCAGCGACACTATGGCTTCACATACATCAGCTATTTAAAGAATGAATCACTGCCAACGGAAACAGAAGCGAGGTAAATGAGCTGGTGTCCACATTTGATAGGGAAACATCCAATCAGGCCAGTGCTTCCTTCTATCCTTCTTTCAAAAGTTCACTCACTTGACAAAACGTTGGATCACCTCAAGCTTCAATGGATAACCCAGTGAGAAATGAAGGGACTGTTCTGTTTTTACTTTTACTGAAACGTAGCTGCATAAAAGCACGACCATTCAGCTAGACGGACTGACCACTTTCTGAGCAGACTGATTTGTTTCAGCAACCAGTGGGGTGCACAGAGGCGCTCTGTGTGTTTATGTCAACAACAAGCAGTGCAGAAATGCTACAGCAGAGTCATGCGACTGGTCTCCAGTGCTGGAATGTCTAATTGTAAAGTGCCGTCCTTTTTACAAGCCACTGGAGTTTACTGTTACTGGCTACCTACATCTCTCTGGGGGTTAATTCTACAAAAATGCCAAATGTACATTACAGAATTGTTACAGATCTGTAAACCGGGTATCCTGGTGGTTTTGTTATTGTGACTGGAGATTTTAGCCCCATGAATTTGAAGACTGTTCTCTCCAACTTTTGTCAACATGTGCAATTTTCCAGCCAAGGGTGATAACATACTTGACCTTGTTTTTATAAACTCTTGCAATGCTTATAAAGCTGTAACCCAGCCATATCTTGGTCTTTCTGATTATACAATACAATACAAGTTATTTTGTATGGCACAAAATCACACAAGAAGTGCCGCAATGGGCTTTAACAGGCCCTGCCTCTTGACAGCCCCGGAGCCTTGACTCTCTAAGAAGACAAGGAAAACTCCCAAAAACAACCTAGTAGGGAAAAATGGAAGAAACCTTGGGAAAGGCAGTTCAAAGAGAGATCCCTTTCCAGGGAGGTTGGGCGTGCAGTGGGTGTCAAACGAAGGGGGTCAATACAATACAATACAATACACAGAACAGAACAAATCCTCAATACAGTATTAAAATAAATATTTTATAAGTACGGAGCAGAATTTAACAGTAGATGATATTACATAAGAAGATTTGGAGTCCTGGAGACCTCATCCATCAAACTGCCTCCCCCATTTGGCCATTCCATGGCTGAAACAGTACTGGGCCAGCCAATCCGATGAAACAACCCCTACTTTCCACAATTCCTGAGATCCTCCATCAGGGATGACTTTACCTTAGGCAGGCAAAACAACTTGACAGGTGGGTGCCACATTTGAGTACCGAGAAGAAAAACAGAATAGGTGAGGGTTAGTATCCAATTATAACTATCATGTTACTTATGTTTTAGTGCTAATGACTAACAACAGAGATGCAGTCTGTACAGTTAATCAGCAGCTCCAGTCAGGATATGCTAAATTGAAGTAGTGAGTCTTCAGCTGGGATTTAAAAGCTGAGACCAAAGGGGCATCTCTTATAGTAGCAGGCAGACCATTCCACAGTTTAGGGGCCTTGTAACTAAAAGCTCGACCTCCCATTGTTATTTTATTAATCCTTGGAATCATAAGCAGACCGGCATCTTGAGATCTTAATGTGCGCTCTGGTTTGTAAGTCATGATAAGTTCTGACAAGTAAGCCAGACCTTGGCCATTTAATGCTTTATATGTTAAAAGGAGGATTTTGAAATCTGCCCTAAACTTAACCGGGAGCCAGTGTAAGGATTTAAGAACAAGAGTTATGTGTTCGTATTTTTTTGCTCTTGTAATAATTCATGCAGCCGCTTTTTGTTTCCAAATTGATTATGTTTCCATCATGCTACTTCAACAGTCCAGAACAACTTGCAAACAGAGGAGTGGCCAAAGCGATTCACGACAGTTTGGATCACATGGACTGGCCTATGTTTAAAGTAGCTGCCACTTATCACTCTGAGATCAACTTAGAGGAGTATATGCCATCAGTTACTTGCTACACAAGTGCATAGATGATGTAACTGTCTCAAAGACCATCAGAAAAATGCAAATGCAAATCAAAAACCATGGGTGGCATTGGAGGTATGTGCACTGTATAAAATTAATAGACTCGACACACTTAAAAAGGTTTGGGGCAGCCACCCATATATTAATCACGGCTGCAAAAGAGTCTTTTAAATACAGAGATGTTCTCTATACCGGGTCCAAAACAGAACTGACTATGGTTTGTCAAGATGGCGGTTTTAAGGGATAGGACAGGAAGTGATGTAAGGGAACCGGAAGTGATGATCTTCATTAGTCAGAGTAGGTGCCGGAACCGGAAGTGCTATTTTTCTGGGTGCTGGAACCGGAAGTGATGTCTTCTGTTCTAAATCAGACAGGTTTTCCTGTGGCTGGTCTGTAGAGATAACAAGAGAAGGTTTAGTGCACCCCACCACCCCCTAGCCTGGCGTGGAATTACCTTTACTTGGTCCATACAACATCTTCCTAGTCGCACATGTGTGACAACTGTTAAAAGCCTGTAATGCTGCCTTTAGATCAGGCTGACAAAGTAGCCCACAAAACAGTAAGCACAAATTATCTCGGGGCCTCAAAGCTGCTAACTTAGAGTGTGGTAAGAACAAAGCAAAAACTACATACTATATATTCTTAATACAAAACTGCAAAATTATTAATAAATAACACAATATTACATAAATATAACAGAAAAATACCAAATACATAATTGCTAATGTTAACATACATAATTATATGTAAATTATACCAAAAAATGAAATTAGCAAAAAATAAGCTTGAACCAGGTCAACAACCCTGGCTATACCTTAACAGTGGGCAAGATCTCAGCAGGTTGTTCACACAGATGACGAACTGAGATCTGGTCACCCTTGAGTCACCACACTAGAACAGGGCCAACACGTCAGACTGGTCTATCTGAGAGACTGTTTCTGTCATTAGTACTACTGTTGAAATGTCCAGCAGATGCAATGTCCATATCAACGACAACATTTATTTTTATAGCACATTTTCATACAAACAATGTACTGTAGCTCAAAGTGCTTTACAAAATTAAATAAAGGGAAGTTAATATAAAACATAAACAAACACGATTATGTAATAATGTTATACAGTATGTAACAAAGAAAAATGTATGGTTGAATGGCCCAAAAGAGAGAAGAAAAAAACAGTTAGGTTGGAGAAAAAAACAACAAAATCTGCTGGGGTTCCAGGACCAAAAGACTTCCCAGCCCCCACTGGGCATCTACCTAATGCAGATGTTCTAAATCAGTCCATATGGTTTTCAGATTTCACATGGAAGAAATCGTAGAAGATGGTGGTCATGTGGACATTTGGGACACCTGCCTTTGAATCAATAAACAAAGGAGGCAGCATGGTACATAATTTCCATAATTTCACATAATCTTCCATCCACCCATCCATCTATTCATTTTCCAAACCTGCTTTATCCTGAGCAGGGTCATGGGGAAGCAGTAATCACAGGGCCTAAGGCAGTAACAGTCCCTGGACAGGGCACCAATCCATTGAAGTGTGAACACACAGACACACACATAGAGTAGGGCCATCTAACGCTAAATGTACCCCTCTCGTCTGTTTAACAAAACTGCTAGTTTTAAGTTATTTGAAAGGTAATATATCCATGCAATACTGACTGAAACTTTCGCAGGATTAAAACGATTCAACAGTTTAATCATTTTTAAAATGTTTGAAAGGCACATTAGTCATTCCTGTTTATTGAGGGGTTGCTTAAAACAAGTCTTGTCTCAGTGCTTCCTTTAATTGCTGTTACATTGATGCAGCAATTCTCAGCATTTAATTGCTGTCACATTTAACCAGTCTTTTTTTTCTTTGAACACTCTATTTCATTAAATATTATCAGGTTCACACAAGTATTGTGCTGTGTGACAAGGTAAATTAAATCAGTCACCTTTTACCTTAAAAACTAGGACTTGATGGTAGCAGCTCAGATTGTAATGACTGAGCATCACTCACATGTGTTGACTGTGCAGGTCACCGGGGAAATTACTCTTGACGGCCTTAATACTGTGGAGGTGTGACAGAGACTGCAGTCCCTGTCTCAAGCATTTGTGGCTTTTTACTGTTATATTATTTTTATTTATTTTTTTTACAACAACTGCATGCACATAATTAATTCTTGAGAATCACAACCTTGATATTATGTCAATTTGGTACATAACGTTTTTGGATTTTTTTCATTTATTATTTATGTTGCATATTAAATTTTACACTGTACAGCAATTACTATTTTTCCAGTGAACTGCCAGCTTCATTAAAAGGTTCGAAAGGAGACACATTTCCAACATTGTTTAAATTCTGAGTGATTATTTTCTGATTGGGCAACATGGTGTTGCAGTGGCTGGTGTGGCAACATCACACTTACTAAATCCCAGGAATACCTTTTCTCTGTCTGTTTTCTGGTAGGTGCTCCTATTTCCCATTACAGTGCACCCCTAAGACATTCACGTTAATTTAATTGGCCCCTTGTTTGACTGACTTCTTTTGTGCTTTTAAGTGTGCTCTGCAGTGGACTGAATAGACCCTGAATTGGATTAAGGGTGTTTGATGATGAATCATTAATTAAATTTTAATCAATGTAACTGTTGCTGTTAATATAACTGAAGGTCCGTGATGAATAAAAAAAATTCTGTGCAATTTGTTAGAAATAATTTACCTATTTTTACAGTTTTGTTCAAGCAAAGTGTAAGACTCATAATGTTATATTAAATGTGAGTACTCATAATATTAATGATGTATGTTATACTTCATCAGTGGCGTAGCTAGTGGCGGGTGGAGGGGGTGGTCATTTTTGGGGGCAGAATTATTGGCCAAAAGGCTCAGTACAATTCATGTGTAAGCAGCAGGGTTCGGAAAAATATTACTCATGAATGCAAAAAGTAAAATTTTCTGATTTTTATCCACGAATGCTTCAAAATTAATTTTCAGACTGTCCTTCTGTGACGTGATCAGACAGCACAGTTGAAATTTATGAAGCAATAGCAAAAATAAACATAAACATTACACCAATAATAATGTCTAGGAAGATAAACAACTAATTTACAATTTATAATTTCGTTTCGTTATCAATCCGAATGCGTTCTTGCTCTGTAAAACATCCCCACCTATCACTTGTACACTACACTGGTTCTGATTTTCACAGCGTAGTTATATTAAACTAATAATTAGAACATGGCTTATTAGTGCATCTATACTATATTCTTGTCTAGTTGATGCTTATAAATAATTATATGTGAAAAATTATTGCACTTCCCGGTGTCTGCGTGGGTTTCCTCTGGGTGCTCCGGTTTGGGAGATGTGCAGGTTAGGTGCATTAGCGATTCTAAATTGTGCCTAGTGTGTGCTTGGTGTGTGGGTGGGTGTGTGTGTGCCCTGTGGTGGGCTGGCACCCTGCCCGGGGTTTGTTTCCTGCCTTGCGCCCTGTGTTGGCTGGGATTGGCTCCAGCAGATCCCCGTGACCCTATAGTTAAGATATAGCGGGTTGGATAATGGATGGATGGAAATTATTGCTGTTTCTTATATATGAATAAATCTATGCAAAATTTATCTTAATTTTTCTCCATACGTCATTTTAATTTTCTATTTAAATAGGTTAACATATTCAGATATGTTGGAGGGCGGCAAATTGAAGCACTGCCCTGCCACAAGCAGCACAAACTCGAGCTACGCCACTGTACTTCATTTAAGTCTGAAGTGTTGTAGGCCACAGTCTAACAACTTAGTTCTGTTGGTTATTGTAAATCCAAATCAACCTGTTATTTGAAATAGTATAAGTTTAAATTCCTAATAAGTAATTCTTTTAAGTTATATATTTGTTTTCTCCCAGATTCTAAAGAAATTAACATTAGGCTAATCTGCTACTCCAAACAGACTCTGTTTGAGTGGTTGTCAGTGTGTACATAAGTGAGTCCACTGTCATGGCTCCTGATGCTGCCAAGAAAGAATCTGGGCCTGGGTTGTACAAAGTTAAATATATATTTGGTGCTGATTGAAGCAATTAGAAAAAGAATACAAAAGTCAACTAACAGTAAGCTAAATGATAGCCAATGATAATAATTAGTTAATATTTTTTAAAGCCTTGGACTTATACAGTATTCTTAAAAGGAGTGTAATGTGAAATATTTTAAACACGTGCACCAGGAAGACCTTCAATTTGTTGTCCTAGATGAATATACGTTGCAAGTATTAAGATGTCTAGCCTCTGTACTAAGAAATCTCTTTCCTAACTAAAGGAAGCTAAATCCTACCTATCAAATCATGTTTTTTGTACTGAACATTCATTTTATATTGAATGTATACATATATACTGAAGACAGGTTTATAGTTTCATTGCTATGTATGCAGAGTTCAGTGAAATTCTTACTTGCATGTGTTAATCAACATGCAACAAGTCTCCACGATTAGTTAGTGTACATACCTCAAAATGTCTCTCTTTATTAACTGAAAAGTCTCAGAACTCAGTTTACAATGCCATAATTAAGTTCCATTCAAATTCTGATCACACAAAGCTGTATTTATCAATTAAACTGATTAATTGCATGCTGTCAAACAACAACTAAACCTTCTGACTGCATTGACTTGCTGCTTACATTGAGTGGCAGCCACGTGATTGGAGGAGCAGGCTATTTGCATTAATGCTGTGCAGTTGGCAATGAATTTAACAGGCCACAGTTGAACAGCATACTTTCCAATATGCTATATACAATTAAATACTCTGTTTGACTAATGTTTGAAAGTATTCATCATGAATGTGCGGATTAGTTATTTTAGCATTTCCCTTATCTGAAGAAAAACAAATAATAGTGATTTGTAATAAATTGAATGATATTATGGCTATTTTAGTGGCTATTTTACCTGGTAATAAAAAAAACACTATTCCTGTGAGCTGACTCCTTTTTAAGCCATTCCCATAATCAAATTGAATACTAACTCATACTCAATGTACATACTTAAATTCTTCATCTCACCTCTGATGAATATGAATTGAAGGGCTAAAGCAGCAATCACCTAAGTAATAGAAATGAGTACAGGAAAACATCTTGGCCTTGCAGAATGGGGACAGCCTATATTATAAGCAGTTTTCCAAGCTAGAAATTAATTGTCCTTTAGGACCAGACAGTAATCACTAGAAGATAGCTTTAAAAGAGCCATCAGGGAAAACGAATTGGTTTAATCCTCTGCATCTGTCTAATTCATTTGCCACTCTTTGACGTTTAAGGTCAGTTTCTATTTTAAATTATTCTATTTAAATAGGAGGTCATATTGTGTGAAAGCTGATCACACAACTTAGTTAAGGGATATGACATATTTGATGAATTATTTTAATGTGACAGAATACTGTTCCAACAGTTACTCTAACTCTCTCAAGTGACTTAAGCTGCCCAAGAAAGTCCCAGTAGAAATTGCATTCTTTGTACTCTGTCAACCACCTTAACAGCTCAGATTTCTATATATAGTTAATAAGAAGTTTCTATTTTTATATACTGTATACACACACACACACACACGTATATATATATATATATATATATATATATATATATATATATATATATATATATATATATATATGCACAGTATATACAGTATATATAGGTGTATTTGACTGATGCCTTTATTGATGAACACTTAAAAGTTACAGTTATACTATAGCTGTTTTTATAATTAGAGCACAGGCAGGTTAAGTGATTTGCTCCCGGTCACACAGTGAGTCATAAGCAGGAACTGAGCCAGCATCCTTGGGTTTAAAGTCCATTGCTTTACCTCCTACATCACTGCCTGCCAATATGTGTGCATAAATACACATTGTAACATTTCTAGACCTACTTAATCGCAATCTTAAGTTCCAGGGGGTAAATTTTATATTGTTTTACCTTTTAAAGGGTAACTAACATTTGTATTTGATGTAACCATTTCAGAACCTGCCTATTCACTTAGCACCTGAGCCTGTTCCAACAGCATTCACAACAATGCAAGGAACATCCCGGAGTGCCAGTCCATCATCAAGCCCTCTCCCGCACACACTCACTTAACCTTCCCTCCACATTTTTGGGGATGTGAGAGGAAAACCATCGTACCCAGAGAAAAGCCCACAAAGATACAGCGTTAACACCTGATTCCAAACATACACACACACCAAAAACTGAGTGCAGTATTCAAACTCAGGATGCTTTATCTGTGATGCTGCAGCTCTAACAATTGCACCACCAGGCAATTTATTTATAAGTGAAAATACTGAAGGCCCTATCATTGACTTTTTTCTTTTGATTTCTCTTTCAAATGTTTTTTTGCACATTTAATTGATTATTATAATTGGAAAATATAATAGATATATTTAATCAGAGTGAAATGGGAAAATCAATTACTACTACTAATAATAAAATATAACATCATTTAACCTACAATTTCAGTATGATATAAATATTGTTTCCAAAGGTCTTAGAATCCACAATATGATAAAAAAAATGAAATATGACTATTGATTATGGCCATTCATTCTCTCCACTTTATGCCCTTTCTTCTTTTGTCATTTATTGGACTGTATTGTTTGCTAAAATTAAATTTTCTCACTGAGTCACCAGCTGTGCATGACCTTACAACCAACCTGATATATGATTTATTGCAGATAAAACTGCTTTTACTATGTCTAAAGGTGGCTTAGCAAAAACCAAATTGTGCATCCTGAGCTATATAAAGACCCAAAAAAGCCATCTCATGATTTGTTGTATGAGATGAATGTCACGTTTAAATTATTGTATGCATGATTAAGACAATAGGCTATATAAGATGGAAAATAATTTAACAAAAGGTTACTTTCCACTACTGCACTGTGGAATATACATAAAACAGAAAAGAACAAAGTTCCATAGGTTAACAGTTTAGATACAGAAGACAATCCTACGACATGTGCAACTGCACTGAAGATATACCAGGAACCCATAACTGGTTATAAAACAGCAATAGCTTGCCACTAATACACTTTTGAATTCCAGGGCTTAGGTGCTTAGATAGTCAGTACACCTTCAGAGGTCTTGTGGAGTCAATGCTTTAATGGGTCGGAGCTGTTTTGGAGGGGACCTGGATATTAGGCTGGTGGTTTTAATATTGTGAATGATCTATATATCTGTCTATTATAATAAAAAAATCTTGGGTCGTGACATGATTTTCTCGGAGACACTTTAACGCCCCGCGAGACAAGGAAGTGAAACAAAAGGACAGCTGCTGTACAGGCTTTTAAATGATCGACGCATAGCGCAAATTGCAGATCACGCAGCACAGCACAAGCATCAGCAGCAAGCCAGCTGATTGAGCATAGAGGAGGTAAAAAAAATGTATTTGTTTCCCATTGTATCACTGTTTAAGAGGGGTATATACACAGGGTGAGTCAAAATTATGTTAACACTAATAGATTATTGTAATCTTGACCACACCTTTCCAGGTCAATAGATAGGTCATGGTGGACCACTGCCATGGCCTCCACACTCTCCTGATTTGACACCCTGTGATTTCTGGTTGTGGGGTATGGGGAAAGAGCAAGTGTATAGCAGGAAAGTTTGTGATATCAATGACCTGAAGGACATAATACAAACTGTGGTATCATCTATTCCCTGCAAAATGTGTGTCTGGGCTTTAAATGGCACTGTGGCTTGTTGGTTTGTGTGTGTTGAACATGATGGTAAACAGGTTGAGACATTTCTGTAAATCATCTTGAACATATGAAGTATGTTTTGTGAATAAATTGTTTCCGCCATTCAAATATTAACATAATTTTGACACACCCTGTATATATATATATATATATATATATATATATATATATATATATATATATATATATATATATATATATATATGTATGTATGTGTGTGTCACACATACTGTATACACCTGTGAACCACTCTCCAGTCTCATCTGAAGTATGTACTGATGGTTCTGGTTGTGAGGGGGAGCTGATGCTGTTCTCCTCTGAGGTTTCCTCCACAGCACCAAGAAGACACCAGTGAGTGCACTATAAATTGCACTGCTTCCAGAAAGAGGTGCTGAGTCCCCTACCAAACCTGCCATAGGATGGAGTTCCTTCCTTGCAGTACTTTCATTAAATAGCCTGATGGCAATCTGAGTTTGGAATGCTTTCTTGCTATTGCTATGCATAGTGGCCTAATGTACATTGCTTTTAGTTATAATGTTGTTGGAATTAAGCAGTTCCTTTATTGACCACTATATTATATATATATATATATATATATATATATATATATATATATATATATATATATATATATACAGTGGAACCTCGGTTCAAGACCATAATTCGTTCCAAAACTCTGGTCGTAAACCGAGTTGGTCGTGAACCGAAGCAATTTCTCCCATAGGATTGTATGTAAATACAATTAATCCGTTCCAGACCGTAGAAACTGTATGTAAATATATACATTTTTTTAGTTTTAAAGCACAAATATAGTTAATTATACCATAGAATGCACAGCGTAATGGTAAACTAAATGTAAAAACATTGAATAACACTGAGAAAACCTTTAACAACAGAGAAAACTAACACTGCAATAGTTCGCGCTATAGTGCTAGGAACCGCTCTTGCTAAAAACACTTTTTTTAATGAGTTTTAAGCACAGGGGAAAAAAGGAAATTTTTGAAAAATCCGTAATTTAATAAACCACCAAGAAAAGTAACATTGCAACAATGCAGGCTACGAACCGATCACTGGAAACAGAACTGAAAACAAAAACAAGCCTTCTCTAACTTATGCGTCCCTCAATCGCTGTGTGTGTGTGCGTGCGTCTCTCTTTTGCGAGCCTGGAGCACCTGTGTGTGTCTCTCTAGCGTGCCTCTCTCTGCCCCGCCTGTGTGTGCGTGCGTCTCTCTTCTGCGAGCCTGGAGCGCCTGTGTGTGTTGTCACGCTTGGGTCACAGATTTGCACAGAGACACAGGAGGTTGTAGAAAAAAAGGAACTTTATTCAAAGCACTGCAAACAAACATTTGTCTCTTTTCAACAGTTTAAACGTGCTCCATGACAAGTCAGAGATGACAGCTCTGCCAGGAGCACAGATTGTCTGAGAGAGAAAGAAGGAGAAGCAAGCAACCAATTTAACAAACTGAAAGAAGCCCGTGCAGGCTTTTTAAGAAGGCGGAGCACCGCACGAGAGGCATATTACGCGACAGAGCCGGCAAGAAGGGAAAGGAGGAATGTGAAGGTAGTCTGTCCATGTTTCTTAGGGGTTTTCCCAGGGGCGTCTGTATTCTCTGGGGGTGCGATCAGCTTTGCAGCTCACAGTGTGTCTGTCTAGAGCGCTCCTGTGTGTGTGCGCACACGCCTCTCTCGCGCGTGCTCCTGTGTATGTGTGTGTACAGCCCTCTGTCTCTTGCGCTGCCTCTCTGTGTGTGTGTGTGTGTGTGTGTGTGTGTGCGTGCGTGTGTGCGCGCTCGCGCTCTCTCTCGCTCGCTGCACAGGAAATGCACAGGGAGAGAATGAACATCAACAAACCGAAAGGGAACCTGGCTTGTTCGTATACCGAGTGTTTGGTCGTGAACCGAGGCAAAAGTTTGGCGAACTTTTTGGTCGTAAACCGAGTTGTACGTGTGCCGAGACGTTCGTGAACCGAGGTTCCACTGTATATATATACACACACACACACAGTATACAGTGCATCTGGAAAGTATTTCACAGCCTTTGCCATGAAGCTCAAAATTGAGCTGAGGTGCATCCTGTTTCCCCTGATCATCCTTGAGATGTTTCTGCAGCTTAATTGGAGTCCATCTGTGGTAAATTCAGTTGATTGGACATGATTTGGAAAGGCACACACCTGTCTATATAAGGTCCCACAGTTGACAGTTCATGTCAGAGCACAAACCAAGCATGAAGTCAAAGGAATTGTCTGTAGACCTTCGAGACAGGATTGTCTCAAGGCACAAATCTGGGGAAGGTTACAGAAAAATTTCTGCTGCTTTGAAGGTCCCAATGAGCACAGTGGCCTCCATCATCCGTAAGTGGAAGAAGTTCGAAACCACCAGGACTCTTCCTAGAGCTGGCCGGCCATCTAAACTGAGCAATCGGGGGAGAAGGGCCTTAGTCAGGGAGGTGGCTTCCGTCTGGCCACTCTACCATACAGGCCTGATTGGTGGATTGCTGCAGAGATGGTTGTCCTTCTGGAAGGTTCTCTTCTCTCCACAGAGGACCTCTGGAGCTCTGACAGAGTGACCATCGGGTTCTTGGTCACCTCCCTGACTAAGGCCCTTCTTCCCCAATTGCTCAGTTTAGATGGCTGGCCAGCTTTAGCAAGAGTCCTAGTGGTTTCGAACTTCTTCCACTTATGGATGATAGAGGCCACTGTGCTCATTGGGACCTTCAAAGCAGCAGAAATTTTTCTGTAACCTTCCCCAGATTTGTGCCTCGAGACAATTCTGTCTCGGAGGTCTACAGACAATTCCTTTGACTTCATGCTTGGTTTGTGCTCTGACATGAACTGTCAACTGTGGGACCTTATATAGACAGGTGTGTGCCTTTCCAAATCATGTCCAATCAACTGAATTTACCACAGGTGGACTCCAATTAAGCCGCAGAAACATCTCAAGGATGATCAGGGGAAACAGGATGCACCTGAGCTCAATTTTGAGCTTCATGGCAAACGCTGTGAATACTTATGTACATGTGCTTTCTCAGTTTTTTTATTTTTAATAAATTTGCAAAAACCTCAAGTAAACTTTTTTCACGTTGTCATTATGGGGTGTTGGGTGTAGAATTCTGAGGAAAAAAATTAATTTAATAGTGCCCTGCAAATGTTCAGCCACCCCCTGGTGGTGGTATATTTTAGACAATTACAGCATGTGGAGATGAATGCAATGTGCCATTTTTAAGGTAAATAATATTAATTCAACACCTACCACAGCATAAGGAGAAGTGTAATCAGTAAATGACTTAGTCATCATATTTTAAAACAATTTAAGATTACAGATGCCATTCATAATTGCACACAAAAAACACAAAAGCTAAAACAACTTTTCTAACAGTTATTTCTGTATATAGTCTCAATGAAACTTTCAGTTTATTTAATGGAAGTCCATTTTTACAATGCTTTAAGAAGGTGTAACAGTAGGGGGCGCTAGTGCTCCCTTGAACCCTCAGGTACCACGCCAAACACCAGGTAAAAGTATAACTTTTCTTCTTTTTATTATAAATACGTGCACAAAGCACCCTCCACTCCACACTACTCATACAATAAATCAATAATCAATCACCAATACAATATTCTCTATCCTCCTCTCCCAGACACTTAGCTGAGCTGGGAGGAAGGGTGGCTCAGTGTCTGGGCTTTCCCACAGTCCTTTTATATCCCCTGACCCGGACGTGATTCCAACTCTGCCGTCCATGATTCGCTATCACTTCCGGGTCAGATTAAAAGTCCTTTTCTTCATCCCAGAAGCACATCGTTCCTTCTGGTCATGTGATCATGACGTACTTCCGGGTTATAGGGCACGTATAAGTCCTTGAGCCTCCCTGCAGCGTCCTCTGGTGGGCCCCATGGTGTCCAGTAGGATTGGGAATAAAAACTCCATTGTCCATGATTCCCTGCTGGTCTTCGGGGCACTCCCATGCTACAGGGAGGGCTCCCCCTAGCGGCCTGGGGGTATTGGCCGGGATGAACAGCCGGCCATCTCCCACAAAGGATTATATGGGGTATGTTTATTTTATTTAGTCTCTTCTTGGTTGGTTATTGCATTGTCACAAGCTTACATCATTGGCCATGCACACAGAAGATTAAATATTCATGCTGCAGCTGCCTAGAAAAAATGCATTATTTTCTTATTCATTTGATCATCATTTTTGTTTTACCTGTTTTTTTTTTATTCTTTTCTTTTTGCTCTGTTGATTTTCTGAATGAAGTGAAGAAGGCATAGCTTTTTTTATTCTGAGGGAAATTAATTGTTTAGATTGAGTATTGCAATTTGTATTTGTTTTGAACCCATTAAAGATGCAATTTCAGGTTTTAGTTTCTGATCTAGTATTATGCTTTGACTGTAGTTTACAAATATGTTTTCTTCATGTCTACCACTTAAACATGTAATATCAATCCAGAGAGGAAAAATAGCATAGCATTAAATTCTCAGACCTGCTTAATACAATTCAGGGTAAATCAGACATTACCTCAGGAGCACCAAGCTCACGGCAGGAACCACTCTTGGTTCCATGGTTCATTTTTATTCATTATCAGCCAAGCTGAATTGTGACAGTGTGGGCTACCCCTGTCAACCAAGTTAATCTGTTTCAAAAACATTTCATGGCAAAGTCATCAATCCTCAGATTGTTTATTTTGTCAGTTTTAATCCTATGTATTTTCAATAGCTGACAATCTCTGCTGAGGATCAATAACTAACTGTCCTTTCTGAATTAAATGTGCACAATTTCACTGAAATAAAGTTTTCATTATCTACAGTTTATGATAATGGGGGAATTTTGCACTGCAGAATCACAGAGACCCAGGTCTAGGTGATATTATTTTATTTTGTCTTATTTGTGTCCTTCAGTTTCTACCTTCTGCCTTTAATCAGGCATTAGTAGTGAGAGGAACAGGATATAAAATTGATTCAACTGAGTACTGAAATATTTTTCTTTAAGCAAATTATCAATACATTAAGGACAAGTATCTGTTTATTGTACATTGTTTGCGTTCTGTATAGGTATGGGAGCTCTCCGCAGATTTGCTAATGTGAATATTGTACCATCCGTTGGAATGCAGAAGCAATTAATTGCGTTAGTACAGTACTCATAAAAAGTGTAAGAGCCAATCTTAGAAAGTTAAAGTTTTGAGTTAAACTCATATTAATGTTTGCTTTATTTGAATAGAATGTAATTTCTTCCATAGTCATAGACAATGGTATAGTCTTTTCCCCCTATAAGTTAGTAAGAGATAGAATCTTCTTGCTATAACTGAGAAACAGTGTGTTAATAAGCTCTTGTTGTGTTTAGAACAGGTCCCAGTAAACAGGGACTTGAAAGACCCATTTTCAACTTAGAAATGGGATAAGCATACAGTTTTCTGACCGCTTTGAAATGGTTCAGAAACATTTTGAAATGGTTCAGAAATTATAAGCGATTAGTAACGATTTAAGATGTAACAAGATTAAGCTTAGAATTGAATTTTTCTTATTACAAATTTTTCCTTTTTTTTTTGCTATTTTGATTTTCTTTTTTGTGTGAACTGTTTTACTTTGAAACTTAACTAAACACTTAAAGAACAAAGATATTTTGTCTGTGGAATCATTTCTGCGCATCAGGCCTTTGTTGAATCCCATTTTTTGAGTTAGAGCTGCTGAACTTTTGAAACTTTGGGAAAACGCAGCTACATTTTCATCAGAAAACTCTCCATCTGAAGGCCTCGAACTTGAACTGGAATCTACCATCGGAGGACAGGGGACGCTTCTGCTCCAGAACTCGTCAACCTCATTCCGAGGTACTGTGCTCTTATCTTGTACCTCTGCATTATCATAAATGAAAGCAAGGTCGCTGTACCTGGACTTAAGAAGATTTTAAGAGACTGTGATATTATAAAAGACTTTGTGGATGATTGCTTTTGCTTTTGCCTGAGTTTTTGAAGCCTCGCTATAAGGAAGTACCGCTTTGTAGGAACGTTCCGATTGTGACGTTTGTTGCTGACAAGAGAATCAGCTGTCAGTCATTTGAGCTGTTGTCATGGCAATGTCTAAGCATAACTCCAGTGAAGTTAGTAGTGACTTGAGTACAGACTCGAAGCCAGAGAATGTAATCGGAGATCTTAAAGGTCACATAAGTCAGAGGAAAGATAAACTTTCTGTGCTTATAGCTGAAATAGAAAGTCTTAAAGATACTCCAGAAAATCATTCAGAAGTAGCAGAAAGACTTGAAAATTTTTGCGAGACGCACAGTGAGATAGAGGAGTTGCATCAAAGGCTAATATTAGCACTGAGTAAAAAAGGCGCAAGTAAGAAACAGAAAATGACATTCGCAGAAAGCTCTAAGAAATGGAACAAATTTATTGACGCTACAGCAGCATGGCTGAAAGATACAAATAGTCTGTTAACACATACATCTGACAAACAGTTAGTTAATCAATTCGAAGAGATGCAATTGCAAGAACGGAATCGCACAAAGTCAAAAGTACGACAAACTTCGCCTCAGTTAAAATAGGCTATGCTCTCAAAAAGAAATGCGGCTTATCAGAACAGCAAACCGCTGCTGCATCAACATCTTCTACAGCAGCGTTGGTTGAACAATCTACACTTGATAGTATCCTACACAGAACTTAAAGTAAAAGTAGAAAAGCAGGAACAATTCATAACTGGCACAAAAACCGACACTCAGAGCTCCAAAAATGATATATTAGACGTGCTAGCGCAGAATCAAATCGAATATCAGAAGAATCAATCTGAAAGCCAAAAAAATCAAGCCGAATATCACAAAACAATCATTGAAATGGCTAAATTGTTAACCCAACAAAACATAGCTGCTGCTACTACTCTACCACCTCCAGCGCCACGTGGTGAAGTACCACACAGACAGGTCCCTTTATTTTCAGGTGACCCACTGGCCTATGCAAATTTCATCAGAGCCTTTGATCACACTGTGAGTGATGTATTAGCAGACTCACAAGATAAATTAGATTACCTGATCCAGTACACCAGAGGTTCGCCTCAAGAAATGATTAAAGGATGTTCACTAATGTTACCAGAAGCAGGCTACTTAGAAGCCAGAATGTTGCTTGAAAGATTTTATGGCAATGAGTTATTCGTAGCAGACGCATATCTCAATAAAGCATTGAAATGGCCTCAAATAAAGCAAAACGATGGGGAAGCTCTAAGAGATTACGCTAACTTCCTCTCAATCTGCATGAACACTATGAATGATGCAGGGAACGGTGGAGAATTCAATAACAGTAATAATGTGCGTGTTGTGTGTAAGAAACTTCCATTCTCTCTGAGAAATGAGTGGATGAGGTATGCTTATAAGCTTATAAGAGAAAATGAAACGAGACCTGGCATACCTGAACTAATTAATTTTTTGTGTGACGAAGCTGAAATTCTTCTAGACCCTTTGTACAGTGCCGTTTCACAAGGCTACACTTGTATAGAGAAAAAACAAAAAACGGAGAAAGTCAGGCCTCCTCAGAAGTACGGACTGAGATCGGGAGGTATTTTCACCACCAATATTTCTGATGCTGCTGAAAAGGAGACTCAAGAAATCTCTGTCAAAAAGACTGTTAATGCTACATGTGCATTTAAAAAGCCTTGTGTATTCTGCAATGGCCAGCATATCCTTGCTGAATGTAGTACAATTAAAGAACTGCCACATAAAGAAAGAATTGACTTTTTAAAATCTAAAGGTTTATGTTTTTGTAGTCTCAAGCAGGGACACCTTGGTAAGAACTGTAAAGAAAGAATGAAATGTCAGATGTGTTATTTTTAACACTCAGATATCTTGCATATCAAAAGAGGTTGGAGTGACACCTACTGAAAGGGAAACCAAGACTGGGACTTGTGCCTTTACTGGGGCGCACTGTACGTGGTTCCCGTTAAGGTAAAAGAAAAGTGAAAGGTATGTAGAAACAACATTTATAGACCTCAGCAGCACAGTAACCATTTGCACTGAAAGGCTCCAGAGATTATTAAGCCTTCAAGGGAGAAGAACACAAGTATTCCTCAAAACTATGAGTAACTATGATGATGATTCAAAAATACTAACCCAATGTTCTGTCTTATCAGATTTGCAAGTCTGTGGTCTCAATGACGATGAATATATTGATTTGCCAAAGGTCTTTACACAGGTCTCCATTCCAGTGGACAGAGAAAATATTCCACTACAAGAAGATATCGATAAGTGGGCATATCTTAAAGAGGTACGTCTAACTCATATTGACTCTGAAGTTGATCTTTTAAGAGGAATCAACTACCCAGAAATCTTCGAGCAGTCACGATTCATACCTAGCCAAGGAGGTGGACCTCATGCTGTGAAGACTGCACTTGGATGCGTGGTTGGTGGACCATACAAAGAGATAGACCTCACAAAACAAAGTGGTAAGATGCCCAAACATTCAATCAATCGTGTGTCAATAACAGAGATTGAGGATATGTTGCTGCAACAATATAACACGGATTTTCCAGAGCGCAGCTGTGAAGAAAACGAGGAGATGTCACAGGAAGACATCAAGTTCATGCGCATAGCCTCAGAATCTGCGAGACTGGTAGGTGGCCACTATTGTTTAAATTTGCCTTTGAAGGATGAAACACAGAAAATGCCAAACAATTGCTGTATTGCTGAACAGCGTTATTGGACTCAAAAGAAAACTGAGCAAAAATTCAGGTTTCCACGGAGACTATAAAGCCTTCATGAAAGACATTATAGACAAGCGTTATGCTGTCAAGGTACCCAAAGAAAGCCTAAATTGCAATGAAGGCAGAGTGTGGTACATTCCACATCACGGTGTGTATCATCCTAAGAAAAATAAAATTCGAGTGGTCTTTGACTGCACAGCCACCTATCAGGGGATTTCACTTAATGAACAATTATTAAAAGGCCCTGACCTAACTAACACACTCATTGGCATCCTTACAAGATTCAGAAAGGAGCCAGTAGCCTTAATGGCAGATATTAAATCAATGTTCTACCAAGTTAAAGTACCAGATAAAGACACTGATCTTTTACGTTTTTTATGGTGGCCTGAAGGTAATCTAAGTAAAGACCTCGAAGAATTCAAAATGACAGTACATCTTTTTGGTGCTACTTCTTCACCCAGTTGTGCTTCTTATGCTTTGCGTAGAACAGCCGAAGACGCCAGAGATACATTTCCTGAGGAAGCTGTTAACACCATTCTCAATAACTTCTACGTGCATGACTGTTTAAGGTCAGTGACAACAGAAGAACAAGCAATAAAGCTAGCAAAGGACCTCCAAGCTCTATGCCTCAAAAGGGGATTTCATTTGACTAAGTGGCTGAGTAACAACAGAGAAGTTTTATTGTCTATACCTGAAGAAGACAGAGCTCATGAACAAAAGGACTTAGACTTGAGCCACAGTCTCCTTCCCACAGAGCGTGCCCTGGGTGTCCAGTGGTGCACAAAAATGGACAGTTTCAAATTTCAGATTAAGTTACAAAACAAGCCCGCTACAAGGCGTGGTATTCTGTCTGTTGTTAGCTCAGTTTATGATCCACTTGGTTTTTTAGCACCCGCCTTACTGCCAGCAAAGCTTATTCTAAGAGACTTATGCAAAGAGAAATTTGGGTGGGATGAAGAAGTAGAAGTCAAACACATTCAGAAATGGAAAAAATGGATGGACGATTTGCAGTTACTTACAGACTATAAAGTGAACAGATGCTTCAAACCTACCGGGTTTGGAACCATAAAGACAGCACAAATGCACCGTTTTGCAGATGCTAGGGAAGATGAATATGGCACTGTCACTTACCTTGTCTTAACCAACAAAGAGGGCAAAAAGCATTGTTCATTCCTGATGGGCAAGTCAAGAGTTGCACCATTGAAACAGGTCATGATTCCAAGATTGGAACTGACAGCAGCCGTTGTAGCAGTTAAAATGGACAAAATGCTTAAAAGTGAGCTTCAAATGCCCTTAGAAGAATCTACATTTTGGACTGACAGCACCAAGGTGCTAAAATACATTTCAAATGAAAGCACTCGGTTCAAGACCTTTGTTGCCAATAGAATCTCCGTGATCAGAGATCATTCACAGCCTTCACAGTGGAGGTATGTCACATCTGCCCTTAACCCGGCTGATCAAGCATCCAGAGGGCTAAGCATAGAAAACTTTCTCAAAAGCACTACATGGTCACAAGGTCCAAGTTTCTTATCGAAGCCTGAAAGGGAGTGGCCAAAAAGACCAGAGCAACTGAACGATTCACTCATTGAAGATGATCCAGAAGTTAAAACTTGTGCAGTTAACATGACAAAAATAGAGGAAGCAACTGAGCCCATCAACAAACTAATCACCTATTTTTCAGATTGGCATCGCTTGAAGAAAGCAGTGGCTTGGTTCCTCAAGTTTAAAGACTTAATGCTGAACTTAAGAAATGAAAGAAAAGCACTCCAACTAGAAGTTAGTCAGACTAAAAGTAATCCAGAAGAACAAAAATCACTCATTGCAAAGCACATGAAAAAGTATAACTTTAAAAACAAATCCAATTTCTTTAGATGATTTGGTTAAAGCTGAAACAGAGCTTATCCGCCTCAGTCAACAGCAAGAATTTCCAGAAGAATTAAATTCTTTAAAGAAAAAGACTTGCATAAAAAAGAACAGTCAAATCTATAAACTTGACCCGATCATACAAGATGGAATAGTGAGAATTGGAAAAACACTCAACAAAGCTGCAATGCCAAAAGAAGCTAAACACCTCGCAATTCCTGGGTAATGGGTCGAGTCATCAAGACAATGCCAGATGCCAAAGGTGCAGTCAGAAGAGTTTGTGTGCAAACCAAAACTAGCACACTGGACAGACCCGTGAATAAACTGTGCCTGCTTCAAGAAACAGCCAATGTTTAAAAAGAGAAATTTTTAAAATGTTTGTTTGCAGTGTTATTGCTAGTGATTTGAAAACAATAGTTAATATAAAGTTAACTGGCTCATATTGAAGTAAAGTATAGTAATTGTCTCCGCTCCTGCATAGCCAATTAGGGGCCCGGAAATGTAAGAGCCAATCTTAGAAAGTTAAAGTTTTGAGTTAAACTTATATTAATGTTTGCTTTATTTGAATAGAATGTAATTTCTTCCATAGTCATAGACAATGGTATAGTCTTTTCCCCCTATAAGTTAGTAAGAGATAGAATCTTCTTGCTTTAACTGAGAACAGGCCCGGCCTTAGGCATAGGCAAAGTAGGCGACCGCCTAGGGCCCCGGCGTCCGGGGGGCCCCGGATCAACGGCGGCCAGGCCCCTGGCCCGCCCCTCGCAATGCATTCCAAAAGTTTCAAATATCCCAAAAAATAAAAAAGGACAAAAAAACTAAAAAAAGAAAAAATACAAAAAAACTAAGCTGGGCTTAGCTACATACCGCCACGTGGTGCCCAGTGGAAACAGTTCAAACTGGCTAAATTGTAGCAGCTAACTACTCCGGGCGAAAAAGGGACGCAGGGTGATGACCTCGTAACGTTACAAGAAAACGTCTCCTTGGTCTAATTTTCACGCATTTCGCAGAGCTTCCAGGGGGGCTCCACCCCCTTCAGGGGGCCCCTAGACCCCCCTTTCGCCTAGGGCCCCATAATACCTAAGACCGGGCCTGCTGAGAAACAGTGTGTTAATAAGCTCTTGTTGTGTTTAGAACAGGTCCCAGTAAACAGGGACTTGAAAGACCCATTTTCAACTTAGAAATGGGATAAGCATACAGTTTTCTGACTGCTTTGAAATGGTTCAGAAACGTTTTGAAATGGTTCAGAAATTATAAGTGATTAGCAACGATTTAAGATGTAACAAGATTAAGCTTATAATTGAATTTTTCTTATTACAAATTTTTCCTTTTTTTTGCTATTTCTTTTTTTTTTTATCTTTATTTTATTAATTTTATTGCAATTATTCCATACAAATAGATCAATTTATAACCAAACAAATTAAAGACAAATCAAACCCCACCCCTGAGAAGGAGAGCTTAGCTAAAGGAGAATTGCTTAGGGCTTTTTAATAAGACAACAATAAGCAAAGGAAAGGGAGAAATAAATATATATGTAAATAAGAGATGGAGAAGGGAATTAAATGCGGTAATAATTATTTCTCTTATTCTAAAATATTAGAAAATATAATTTTTTGCTATTTCAATTTTCTTTTTTGTGTGAACTGTTTTACTTTGAAACTTAACCAAACACTTAAAAAATGAAGATATTTTGTCTGTGGAATCATTTCTGCACGTCAGGCCTTTGTTGAATCCCATTTTTTGAGTTAGAGCTGCTGAACTTTGGAAACTTTGGGAAAACGCAGCTACAAAAAGTATGTTGCTTCTTTATTCTCACATAAGGTGATCTGCAAATATTAGCACTGCAGGATGCAGAAATTCATATAACAAGTGCTCAAATTACATTTAGGTCAAGTGTTTGGGTGTATTGTGGTTCCATCCGTCCATCCATCCATTACTCAACCCACTATATCCTAACTACGGGGTCACGGGGGTCTGCTGGAGCCAATCCCAGGGCGCAAGGCAGGAACAAACCCCGGGCAGGGTGCCAGCCCACCGCATGGTGCACGCACACCCACACACACACACACCAAGCACACACTAGGGACAATTTTGGAACACAAATGCACCTAACCTGCAAGTCTTTGGACTGTGGGAGGAAACCAGACCACCCGTTGGAAACCAACTCAGACACGGGGAGAACATGCAAACTCCACACAGGGAGGACCCAGGAAGCGAACCCATGTCTTCTTAGTGTGAGGCAGCAGCACTCTCCACTGCGCCACCGTGCCGCCCGCATGTTGACATATCGACTGTATTACATTTCTAATTCACTGCCACAAGGCTACAATATCATCTTCTGTCATTCTCTTTCATACTAACAGGAAGCAAGGCATAACATCTAAATTGCTGCTTTATTAGGTAAAATTTAGCATAACTAGTTTGTAATTTGCACAAACTGGGCACTATCACCATGCTTAATTAACCTTGAAATCCAATTAATAGAAGAATTTGGCTGAGATGAAACCTCCCCAATCACAGGGAGTCCTTAGAAGGCTCATTTATAAACATTACGTTCATATAAGAAGAAGCTTGAAATGTGCATACACAACTTCTAACGCAAAACATGATGTGAAAGCTTGCGTTGAGACCACTAGGGGGCATTGTAACACCCCAAACCCTAGACACAACTTCATAGACACAAGTTAATACAAAATACCTTGCACAAAGGCTTTTTCTTTTCTTTCTCTCCTCCATACCTCCCAGTTATTATAATGTGTGATAATGTGAAAAACATTTTATACCTTAAAAGTGATAAATGTGGTGCACAGACTCGATTTTAGTTCCTTTTTAAAAGGTCCAATGCTACGTGTTTGAACCGAAAAACCTTTAAGGTTTGTTGTCAGGTTATATCGACTCTTCACTTATCAAGGAAGTGACTGACAGGTCAGGAATATCTCAGCCAAGCTTCATTCCATCATGCCCGCTGTTCTGGAAGCCATTAACAGATGGGAGGGGATCTACATCCAGTTTTTGTATGGTGTGGATGAACATATATAAAATATAACATGTTTTTAAAAGGCAATTAAAAGGCAATTTGCAGCAGTGTCCATTTCTTCTTACATAATCACAGCACTTCACTACACTTTTATTGCAATATGTGAGCATATGGAGAATGAAGCTGTATTTGTTAACCGTAAGCTGTTACATTCCATTAATGCACAGGTCATCCAAGATGTGACTGGCAAGCATTGTGTCCTGAAGGCCTGGGTCAACCTGTGATTCATTTATTTTGAGGCAAAGTAGTTTGTGGTGGCTGGTTTGTGGTAAGGTAACTGGCTGAACCCTCAGTGTTTCATATGGTCTGCACTACTCATTGTAACAGTAATCACATCATTACATAAACAAGGTGATAGTGTCAACCCACTAAGACAAAGGTGCCTTACACCTTTCCCAGAGCACAGTGGAGAGGTGCTATAATGCCACACATGATGTTGCACTCTCAGTTATGGAGCATAGCCAGATACTCTTGAAATCAGATGGCATGGTCTCAACGTGTGATGAGAGAGGCTGCTCTGCTACTCAATGAAGTTCTGCAGCATTGAAATTGCATTGTACTGTATGAGGTTAATGCTCCATATGCTCCATATACGGATGTTTCAGGGCAGTGTTTGAGGCTGGCTCATATATGCATATTTAAAAGGCAGTTGTGATTTATCCAATGCATGTATGTCAAGTTTTATAAATCTGATTTTTTTTTTTTGCCATACGCATGTTCCTATTTTTTTGGTGTGCGCATATTTTCATGTTTGATTCCACATAAATGTTTATAAATGAGGCCCCTGGACTGAATATTATAACCCTTGTTCTATATACTGTATCTTATTTCCAGGCCAAATATAACTTTTACCCCTGTGACCAAAATGCTCTTCCTGACTGTGTCTGCTTGCAAAAAAGATACAAGCTTTGAAATCCTTTTAATTGACATATGATTTCCATCTTCTCACCCTAATCCAAATCTTTGACATCTGGAAAATATAGGGAATGAATGTAAAAAGCATGAAGTGGCGACTTACCGATATATACAGCTCTTTTAATGTTTCCTTTGTTCTCTATGATGAGCGTTCAAACATCTACAGAATGATGAGTTTTGTAGGAAAGTCTTAAACATTGCATTGTTTATGCTGTGATTCCTCCATTTCTTAATGGAATGGTCCATGAAACATGCAGTCCCTTTGAAATTATTTTTACATCAATCCTGCGATGTGTACCCTTCAATAGGCACACGTCCTGCAAACGTTTTGTTAGCTTCTTGTGGACCATGGGCTGGAATCAATCAAATTACTGTTAGGTAAAAGGAAACTTACCTTAGTGTATGAATAGGAATTTAAGTAGATAAATAAATGGTTTGCAAATCGGTTTCTTTCTAACAATTATCAGTTTTTTACATTTAAATATTGTTGGTTACAAGGTCTTATTAAATGTCCAAAAGATGAGATAGAAAATAAAATTTCAAGAAGTGTGTAGACTTTTGATATCCACTGATGGCAACCTCTTCACATTATAATTGATATAGCACTTGTATACATCTCATAATGCTAAAGCATTACTAACTGGAAATAATAATGATAAATGGTACAAACACTTACAAAACTAGACCAGGCATGGTATAATGATTGTTGAGTACATTTTAAGATATGTACTGTGGGTTTGAGATCAAGAGAATTAGAGTAAAGCAAATTCATATATTTATTAATGGAATTTCAAAAAGGAAACAGGTAAGACATAATTGTTATTAAAGCATATACAGTATGTAGTTTTGGGGGTCCCACTCTTAACTTCCCTTTTACAGAAAGTGTTATACATGTTCTATATTTAAACATTGTTGTGGGGTACAACATCTGTAAATTTTGTTCTGTATTTTCATTATATTTTGACAAAAAGACAAAAACAGATGAACTAAATTCAGGACACATCAAAGCTTATCCTCTTCCCAGTTGTACCTCACTTTTAAAACAGCTGTTTCAACAAAGATAGGGAGACATGCTGGTGCCTAACGCTATTGATTAGTTTATAACCTGGGCATCTGGGACAACGAGTATCTAAATTGGTTTACAGCCTGGGAAAGGAAGACATGCTGATACCTCAGGCAACATCAAAAAAGTTTTATTGTTTGGGAAAACTGACAGTGAATTCATTCATCACATTGGCAGCCAACCAATCAAAATGTCTAACAATCAATCTTGCAAAACCCCCTGATAGAATTTTATAATAAATATGCCTCGGCTGAAGAGCAACATAGGAGGGAGGAAGAAGAAGGGACAAAGACGTCAGGAGAAGGGAACAGAGCGATTTCTGAAGAGGACACTGGCAACGCGCAGCCGTTTCCATCTGATCATCAGAAAAGCATCTCATGAACAACTACGAGTGCTAGATCACAAACCGCCTGCGACATTCTTCCTGGTCATCTCTAATTCCTTTCAGTAAGCTTTTATCTAAAGACTATATATATCCAGACTTTACACTCAGTCCTGTTTTCTATTATTCTTTTGTTCTACTGGTATTATTATTCTTGTAATAAATACCATACTGCTTTTAACTTTCTATGCTTTGTCTTAATGTCTAGAGTGATTGAAGTAATAAGGTAGATTTCTTTGAGCACCTGGTGCAGCTGGAGATTTGCCATTACCTCTGTGCTGCGAGGTTTATTAAGGGCTGAGGGTGAGAGCTCCACCCAAAAGTAGGGAACAGTACGTAAAGTAAGGCATTCTTGGCTGATAAATGGCCTATAGTCAAGGATGATGAGCCTTTGTATGTTTAAATGTATTCTTGGAGACCAAAAGTAATATTTAGGTCTGAGATATCTTTAAAACATCGTATTTTGTTCGTGCCAATAATAAGTAAGTCTCATGAAGTGCTGAGAGAGTGACAGGCTGCGTTATTCCTAAGGCACTTGTGTGATTTACAGTGCCAGAGGTTAACTAGCTGTGTGTGTGTCATTTATAGGGCACTGTTGAGTTTCTTTGTGTTTGTGTATATCTATGTATGCGTTTGTTAATCTAAAGGTGCAACATTAGACCAATCTATGAGTACACTTACCCCTAGGTAAAGGGTAAATAGAGTGAAATACCACAATAATACAAACATAAAGGTACTTCCTCTTTCAGCCAATTACTAAAGGTCTTGGCTTACCTTTAGACTCTACCTTTAACAGGTTCCACATGAAGATTTTAGCTTTAATTAGAAAACAACATGACTTAGGTTCTTGGGTATCTGGACTGTTGAGGAAGCACAAAACATTGAGAGCCTCCAGCAATGGTGCTTCAGGTGGATACATTGATTGATTGGATGAATATGATGATGATCCCTACTGTGAATTTTTCTGAAATCACTATGTAACAGCAGAATTCCTAAACACTGGAAGCTTAAAAATACTCTTCAATGTTCTAAAAAAAAAAAAGGATAATCAACGAGACCAAGATAACTATAGACCGGTTAGTCTGAGGAGCATTTCAGGCAAATTATTGAAACCTGTTGTGAAGGATGACACAGAGAAATACATATTCATTGTGGTAGCGACAAACAGTCAACATAACTTTAGTTGGAGGGGATCGTGTTTCACTTATATTTGACTGTGTTATTATTTTTAGGTCTTTCAATACTGAAATATGCTTGGTGGAATTGTCATCTATTTATTATTATACCTTTTTGTGTATTTATCCATGAATTGTATATCTTTTCTTTGAACTTCAATTTTTTTGTTTTATTTCAGGTGTACTTCTTGTAAGCCACTTTGACTGTAGATAGTCGTACTCTCAAGCAGTCCTGGAAGCAGGTGGTGACATGTGAGCTTATTCAGTGGCATCTCAGAGGAGGGTGCCTCTGCTTTTCAAATTAAGATTTCTTCAATTTTGTCCCCACATTGAATTTGTTCAAAAGAATTTGTAGAGTAACAGTTAAATAAAACACAATAAAAATAAAATCATACCAAATACATCACATGTAAACATCTGGAAGAGAACAAAATGTGAAAAGCTATTACTATACTTCTTATAGACACTTTATATTAAAATTACAAGAATTTTCTTTCAGCTTGAAATCTCTAAAGCACTATAGTATCATAAGCAATGATACTTTTGGTTAAATATCTTCCAGTTGTCACCCAAGAGAGAGTTTTCTAAATGAACAAAAGCAATGAATGTCTCTCTTGTTGAAAATTGAAAAATCTATTCATAGGACAAAACTTAACATAAAAGTCATCACAAAAATGCAATCATTATGCAACACTCCTGCCAAGACTATGAAAGAGTGTTAAAAGCAGTAAAAATATCATTATAGTACCCTAATGCACTGTAAATGTGAGAATGGCTAGATGAATATGTGTCATTAAATCCTGCAAGTTCGCATCTTAACCACTTATTTTGTATAATACATGAGTTGCTGTGATGCACATTTGTGACTCTTCCACTAAAAAAACACATTTGCGGCTGCAGATATATAACTATACAAATATTTTCATTTAGTATACTATCTTCAGATTGAATTACATTACTATATACTGTTGTTCTACTTTGTAGTAACATTTTCAAAATATTTCTTTTGAGTTTCACATATTTATGCACGAGATGTAGCTCATAGTTAAGATAAAGCTTTTGTTGAATACTCAACTCTCAAGGGGTTGCCAAGACTAAGTGCACAAGGCAAGATACAGTCAGGCACAAAACCTTCAAGCAACAGGTAAACCACCATAGGAAAAGTAGAAGTGCTTTATATGTGACTCAATGTAGGCAGAGTCTGCTAGGAAGCATCAGACGCTGTCAGGCATGTTAATCCACAAAAGTGAAACCACCATAGCCATCCATATTTCCACGGAAATAAGAATAAACCTCCTAGATTCCTAGAGAAATCAACCCATCAGATGCTACTTTGTCAGACCCTCTGTTGAGAGCCCATGGAGCTCTAGAAGTAGGCTAGAAGTTCTCCTTGCTGAAGGATGTCAACACATTGTTCCTATCCATGTATTGGGATCTTTTATAAGAGTGAAGCTAAGCAGAACTGACAGTACCCTCCTGCCCTTATGCTAGAATGCTAGGAATTGGATAAATGGCACCACATTAGCTTCTTTTAAAATATAAAGTGAGAAATGCATTAGACAACTGGTTCTTTGAGAGGCTCCAGGAGCTCCTGAAAGATGCTTTAGCCTGGTTTCACTGTACACAAAGAAGGGTCAAGTGCTTTCTAGAACTTACTCTGGAAGTGAGACTATTGTTGGGGTGAAGGTTCACTAGCAGGTTCACTAGCAGTAAGAAAACAGGCCAGTATTATATAAGCCAGAGAAAGATAGAGAGTGAGTGGAAAATTACCTTGGCATAGTATTTAGGAAGTGAGCAAGTCTCTCCTCCCTGAAAGACATGAAAATCCTCCAACAGGAAAACCATAAAGGGGTTTGTGTCTTTCTTCACACTTTGGACACTTTCAAGTGTTGGTTTCTCTCAGTGTATGTTTTATTTGTTTAATAAATAAATGCATTTGATGCATCTTGTGCTTGATGAATCATTCCAGTTATGGAGTGATGGCAGGACAGTGCTCTGCTATTACAGTTATTTATTCAATATAAGAAATTCAATCTAAGCTCCTGTACTGAAGCATTTCTTGTATTAAAGTTATTTTTTGTGGATTTCTGTATGAATCTTTATTTCAGAAGTGTTTTTATGTTTCTCAGCTGTATGTTTCTGTTGAAACACATTTTAATAAGCAACTTTCATTCACATCAAAAATGTATTTTCTGTATACAGTATATCTTGAATATCTAAGATATTGAGTTTTATAAACTACTTTATCAATTTTTTGCCTTCATTCATAAAATGCATAAATGCAAGGTTAAGATTTTTAATTTTCACATTTTTTACGTCTAATAGATCCTATGAACAGGGTTAAGCATATAAACAGTGAAGTTAGTATAGAACATTATTTAAAATTATTTTCTAAATCTATATGCAACAAAAACATTGTATTACTTATATACTGTAAATCTGTACTTCAATATTTCACTACGATTATAAGAAATTAACATATTTTACATGCTGTGTATTTCTTTCATTACTAGCAAGAAATGTTTTCTTCAAGTAGTCTGGGTTTTTTTATTTTACAACTATTTATTTCATCATTAAATAAGTATTTTAGCATGTTGCTCTTTGCAATTGTCAGTTCTTGGTCATTGATGCATAACTGACAGAAAGCCCAAAGTGTATGAATAATAAAATCTTGTTTTTGGCTGAAGTTCCAATTCCTTTAATTTTGTAGAAGTCTTAGCTGTCTATTCTACACTAGGGAACACAGATAATTAAAAGCATTCATAGGCACTTGCGTAAAGCTTTCAAAGATAGTTGTGAAATTAACACTTCAGTATGTGGATGTGCTTTCAAATAAAACTTGTTGTCCATGCCACATTATATTTCCCAATGGTTTTTTTAAATATTTATTTCAATGCATACTGTATACAAACAGGACAAAAAAGGTCAATCAAAGTCAGAAACATAGAAATGCATCGTTTTTTCACCTTGCACAATAGTATTAATAAATACTAATGTAAACATAAGATATATTAAAATAGAAGCAGTAAACCTTTATAGAGAAGGAAAAATTATACTGCATCATACACAGCATGATCACCTAATGTACTTGGTTTCAAGTGAAAATCATGACAGCAAGCCACCTTCTAAGCCATGAAAGATATGTCTTCTTAAGATATAGAAATTGCACAGAGTAAAGTTAAATTGTTAATACAAAACTTGAAGTTTTTTCAGCACATGACCCTTTAAATCATGACACCTACTGTATAGAACCACTACTTGGCTTATCCTAGAACTGTCACCACACTTCTAATGGTATAGCATCAAAGAAAAAAAAATATACTGTATATTACACATGTGCCATATTTATAGCATATCCTGTGTGATAGACGGCCAGGGACCTGGAGAAGCAGGGGACCGGGAGAGGGGCAATTCCTTCCCCAGGACGCAAGAGGGCAGTCATCCTGGATTGTGTGTGAGCCACAGAACTGGAGGGCTCAACCCTGTGGGGATCTGTGGCCACCGCCAGGGAGCGCCCGAAGGTCTAAGGAGCCTTGGACCACGGCACTTCCTGGTGTGGGAACCAGGAAGCAGGTACACCCGGAGTGCTTCCGGGTGACTATGCAACACTTCCGCCACACCAGGAAATGCTGCAGGGAGATCATCAGGGAGCACCTGGAGCACATCCGGGTGTATTATAAAAGGGGCCGCCTCACTCCATTCATTGAGCTGGAGTCAGGTGGAAGAGGACAGAGCATCTGGGTGGAGGAGTAGAGGCGGTTGAAGACTTGGGAAAAGATGAAGGACTGAGCCATTATTGTGGGCTGGTGCACTGTGTGTGTTGCTGTAAACGAAAATAAAATCGTGTGTTTGGACATCTGTCTGTCTCAGTGTCTGTCTGTGTCCGGGCATCTTTTACACTTGGTATATGATTTTTATTACCCCATTCAAAATTCCACAGTGGTTAAATAGGATGTGATAGCAGATAACGATTGTAAAATTATTCCATTTTCACAATGTATATATCAGGGCATTAATGAATTATGTACTGTACATTTAATTTTGTTTTAAATTACAGTGTAAGTTGTATACTTTTTATAGAGCATGTCACAAAAGAAATCTCTTAAAATCATTCATGAAATGTTAGGTAAAAAAGTAAATCTTCAAAGACAATTCAACATTTAAATTTCAGAATTGTGGAGAATATAAACAGAGGAATCTTCCCACCAAAATGTTTATTTTCATTTCCTAATTAATTACATTCAAGTTTATTGTTATATGTGCCTAGTACAATGAAATTATTAATTACAGAATTGATAGGTAATACAAAGCTAACATACTAATGCCAACATACCGTACTAATAAAAAATAATCAGTGTAGTTAATGTTAAGGACCAGATATAATGTAAAGGTATAGAATAACACAAAAGTATAAAGGAAGAAAGATGTTTAAGTATTTAAAAAGCATAAACATCAGAATTAGAAAGAAAATGAGAAACCTACACTTACCTATAGCATGTGCAGTTATTCCAGATCACACGTAGATTACATTTGCCTCTCACACAGAAAGATTTCAAGAGTACACCGGGGAAGGTATTTCGGAGTAACATGGTGACTTACTTTTATTTGACATTGAATAAAATTTTTTTAATATTTTATAAAGAAAACATATACCTGATGTGCCTTAAAATTGCAGACTATAGGGCAGGGGTCCTCAATCACGATCCTGGAGGGCCGCAGTGGCTGCAGGTCTTTGTTCCAACCTAATTGCTTAATAAGAAGCACTTACTGCTCAAGTAACACTTCTGCTTCACTTTAGTTGTCTCGCTCGTTAAGATTTTTGATCCCTTATTGCTTATTTTAGTCTTAAACAGCCGTATTCTTGGTTTTTAATTGCTCCTAATTAATAATAACATGCAAATTATAAAAAGGGACCAGCATTTGTCCATTTGGCTTGTGACCATTTACACCTGTGTGTATTTATCATGCACTGTTGGGTTTAATTAAAGCCTTGGAAGGAAAGTGAAGAGAAAAAAATGAAGGTCTGAGAATCACTGATCCATTTTAGCCTTCAAATCATTTGGATGATATCCTTAGAAAGGGGAAGAAAATCTAGGATATGAGAATTACCTGACATAACAGAGCTGAAGCACTCACAAGCCATGAAATTAAATTATTGGCGAGAACTGCTTTCTAATTAAGTAACCAGGTTAGAACAAAAACCTGCAGCCACTGCGGCCCATCAGGAATGTGATGGAGGACCCCTGCTATAGGGCATTAGTCTCAGTGAGAAACAAAGCTTTTAACCTTACCAAATACGTGATTGGAGAATGGTGAAGAATGTTCCTGTTAGTTGATTTGCATTTGGAGATTGTGTACACATCTTATATATAAATGTCTATGTGTGGAATTGTGTGTGTCTGTCCGGCCCGGAAGTGAGAGGTGGAGTCAGTGTAACGGCTCCGCCTCCAAAGAAACAGAAAACTCGCTTAGTCACATATAACACAAGTGAGGCCAACACGTCAGCAAAATGAAACCTCAAATGAAACACGAAGTCACTTAGCTGCTAACATCAGCAAACCGGTATCCCTTTTACTTTTTCTCCCGCCGCTAATGTTCAAGCGATGCAAGCACATTGGCAAAATGAATCCTCCTAGGAGAGAGACACCCAGAGTAGTTCTTTTCAATTACCTGACATCTCTACATTTCAGTTTTTTTTCTGACGATTTTAATAGTTTCCAGGACTGTGAGCTTTTTACAGCACGGGCTTACACAGCTAGTTAATTAATAAAAGTATGCTCCAATACCAGGGCCATTAGGGTTTAATATTTTTTTTTAATTCAATAGCTTACAATACTATGAAATGTATTGATTTAGAGGGTCCTTTTATATATATCATTAAATGTGCAAATCTAAAAATGAAGCAATGATATAAGCAATAAACACAAGGTACTGCTTAGATATTCTAAGATGGGTAATCAATGATATATGGTATATTAAGAGGTGATAAGTGAAATAGGCAAGTTTAGATAGACATACAGTTTTGTGAAACTGACCCTAAAAATCATTATGCAGGCGATTTCACAAATGCAAAATGAAAAACTAACTGAAGAGGTTTTTGGGGGATTTTAAAGGGTTGTTTTCAGGAGGAAAACATAGAATACTGCTCCCTAACTGCTTTGTTCATATTTCTTTGTTTACCACATTGGCAAAAAAATGTTCAATGTATACCTCTTGTTCACATCATTGTGGAGGAGTGCAATATATTTTTTACATATGTTGGCATGCTTTGTATTTTCCACATGAATACACAATAAAAGGCAATATTGTGCATTTACTGTGTTTTCTCTACTAGACAACACATTAAGTCAAAAACCAGCTCCCTATTGTTGTGTAGCAATGGCATCATCCTTGAGGATATGCACACTTCCGGTGATTCATTTTTTACTGGATATTTCTAGTTAAATACTACATATCAGGCAGACGTATGTGAAATTAATGCATGAAGATAGTTCAACATAGGAGGAAAATGCTTTTCTTCTTGTGTGAATGGCATGAATTTCACTGGAAGCAAAAATAATTTATTTTGTAAAATTTTCTGTGAAGCAAAGCATTTGAGTTTCAGAGCGAATTCAGTTTAGCACATCACTAATAGCAAGGAGCACACTAGAATTTGAAAATGATACGATATTATTGCTGGCTGAAGAATTTCTAAACACTGAAACGAGTAAGTTCTGATTTTGTACAGCATGATTTCAATCAGATAAAAAAATTAATATTTACCTGCTAGAAAGTACAGTTGTCCCAATTTATATAATGTTCTTGTGTAAGGTCTCAAACTTTCTTTCCTTATAGAAATTTTTCATCATAATAAAATGCCATTGGTTTAGTTTGGGTTGCTGATGATAATTTTCCATCCTACCAGAAATCACATAATACCAGTTGATTAGGCAGACTTGGGCTGTTTTTAATTTGAATTACAACTTTGTTTAACAGTGGAATGCACTTTACATCCTTTGTGGTGCATGTTTTAAATATTTAAACAGAATCAAGTCCAGCTTTATGGCTAATTTGAACACTAATGATCAACCCTCATTCTTAGAGTAAAATACTGAAGACTAGAGAGTAAAGGAACACAGCTAAATGAGAGATTTGCCCCACAGCATAGACTGAGAGCATTAACAGCTATAAGAAAGCACTTTATCTAATCCTACTTTAATAGTATTCCAAATTATTACATGTGAATAGAAGAAATGAGTGTATAGTACTTAGAACAGTGGAGACTTTGACAAATAAAAAAGCAACTTCTTTCTATAAAGTCTTTCTGAGATTTAGCACCAAGTTTTAATGTCATTAATAATCTAGGCAATGTAACTCAGCCAAATCTAGCATTGCAGGATTGAAATATGACACTAGATGCATACCAACCTAATAAAAAGCTCAGTTATTACACTTACTGTACATCTCTAGTTCTCAAAATGAATATGTCTTGGTGGAAATTGTTAGATCTTTACTTATCGAATCAGATTTAGATCTTAATGTTTCTTGAAAATTAACAACCAAATTCAAGCAATAACCTCTCTTTAAACACTTTGAAAAAGTACTAGAATCTCCATCTCATCTTAAAAACCTCAAGCAACCTGAAACGTTTCAGTCACAGAAGAGAAGCATCCTTACCTTCCTTTATTAGCAGTATTCCAAAAGAGGAGGTTTTACAGTTATTACATTTCTGGACTCGTGTGTAGCTTTTGACCTGGTTTACAAAGCACACTATTACTGTATGTAGACGTGATCGTGATTATCTTGGGCTGTCAGATACTGATGCTAAGTGGTTTAGTTTAGAATAACCAAATCATTTTCAACAGAAATCATTTGTGAGTATTTTGTTGTAGCTAAATGATGCCAAATATAGCATCACTCAGAGCTTAGTGTTAGGATTCTTGCAGTTTTTTCTCTATATGTGCTACTATTAATTGATAAAGTTTTAAAACATAATAGTCATTGTAAGCACACCACAAATTGGATATTATTTTTACTGATAATGTTAATTTTCTTATTTTTCAGTTTCAAGTTATGAAGTATTCCGTTTGACAGTATTAACATATAAACAAAAAATTATCTGTATTGAAGAAATTAAGAGATGGTAATTTTTACTTTTCTGTGTCTGTTCTCTTTCTCTTATTGTAATTGCCATACATGTGTTGCAAAATTTAATCATTAAGATAATTAACTGCAAAATATTTTATGCGCCTATTCTTTATATTGAATAATATTTGTAGTGACACACTGGGACACATGTCTTATTAGCATTTTAATGCCCCTAATGCATTGAGCCTGAGATGCAAATACTGTGTAGTGAAAGCTCTCCAGATTAAAAATCAACAACCATGAATCCCTCAACTACCTTAACCTCTAGCACCCCATCATTTTTCTTATGCCAGTTACAAATTCAGGTTGTACATTGTCGGAAGCTTTCTGATGCAGCACTTCCCTTCCGCTTCTCTCATTATGAATCAACCAACCATAAACTTATTAGAATGCTAACAGAGCACTGATTCAGGGCCCCTGGAGATTTTTGCTTGGATAGTTTGCATTGATAAGCTAAATGTGTATATTCATAAAAAAAAACTTTAGCATGAACAGTAAATTGCACAATATTTATGCTAATGGAATTCACAATTAATTCATCTCTAAATATGTTAACTTATTTTAATATCACAGATACATTTTATGATGCATTTTCAATATGCAACAAAAAATAAAAACAAAAATATTCTAGTCATAATTAGAAAACCTTCATTTGTCATTTCAGAATTTAAAACATACCCATATCAATCAGATTAAATAGGTTTCAGAATCTTATTTTATTTAAATGTTCTATTAAATATTTCAATAACACACATTATTTATTAGCATCCATTCTTAATGTGTGTTTATTGTTTTTATGGCTGGTGCAGTGGAAATACTGCTGCCTCGCAGATCCAGCATCCAAGGTTCAAATCCAGCACCTGCTTGTTGTCTGTGTGAAGACTGCATGTTCTTCCTGTGTCTGTGTCAGGTTTTCCTTTGGATATTCTGAATTTTCTCCCAGATCTCCAAAGAGGTGCAATGTAATTGGTGATTCCAAGTTAGCTCTGTGTGGGTTTGGGCTCAAGTGGGCTCTGCAATGTACTGATGCCTTATGCTGAGCTCTTTTCTGCATTGTACCTGGTAAATTTTAACCATCTCTGTGACTATGTGTTGGATTAGGGTGGATTGAGAATGTTAAATTACATTATTGGTGCAAGATTATTTCAAACTATTTTGTATAGGAACAGGATTTTATTTTTTCTTTTCAATAAAGTGTAGTTCATATTACACACTAAATATAATTTCATCAGCATTCATAGAACAGATAGCAATGAATGACATATATTCACAACAGACTTTTGAAAATGCAATAGTAAAAAAACAAAAATAGTATTTGGATGATTAGCATTATGAGAAGCTAAATCCCTACCCTCTAAATCCTTAACCTCTATCATATGAGGTTCAAAATTACAAGATGCATAAGTGATAAAATTCAATCCTGTACTAAATATGCCCCTTATTGCTATTACACTGAAACTGAACTAAGATTGACAGCAAAATTAATCCCAGCAACACAGCTCCAGTGGCTTGTAATATTACAAAAGGCAAAGTAAGATCAAAGCATGTTGTCTTGAATATGAAGGAATAGGTCATTTAAATTCATAAAGTATAACCAATCTATGCTAAAGGTCTAGAACATAATTTTGGGTGAATGGAGACATACAAGTGGCCTTACTATGAATAGAAGAAACTAGCGAGAAAAGAAAAACGCTGCATTTACTTTCAAAATAGAAACTGGTCTTATAGTGAATACATAGTTGCAAGGTGTTTTCAAGAAAAAAAAATGCAAATATTAAAACATGTTTTGTAATCCATTAGGCTTGACTATTGACAATGTCTCATGGCTGAAAACCACATAAGCCCAGTTGTTCATTTTTCTTAACATCCTCAAACTAGACAGGAGAAAGCTGGAGCAGAAGTTGCAGAATAACAGCATGAAGGAAGTGTGGGATGGGATGATCATCACTGGCTGCAGCTCGAAGCGGGGTGCCACCATCGAGAGAGACATGGAGGGAGCAAACCAAATGAACAACTTCTTTAACAGGTTTGACCACCCTAACCCACTCTCACTCTCACCTCGGAGTATTGCACCCTCCACACATCCTTCTGCTGATACCAGCATAGGAAAGACATCCCCACCCATAATTACAACAGCGCAAGTGAGCAGAGAGCTGAGGAGACTTCGTGCCAGCAAAGCAGCGGGTCCAGATGGAGTATCGCCACGACTGCTAAAGGTCTGTGCATCGGAGCTGGGGGGTCCTCTACAGCGCATCTTCAACCTGAGCCTGGAACAGGGGAGAGTCCCAAGGCTTTGGAAAACATCTTGTATCACCCCAGTCCCAAAGGTATCACGTCCTAGTGAGCTGAATGACTTTCGGCCTGTTGCTCTGACATCACATGTGATGAAGACCATGGAGAGGCTGCTGCTTCACCACCTTAGGCCACAGGTTCAACACGCCCTTGACCCTCTGCAGTTTGCATATCAGGAGAAGGTGGGAGCGGAGGATGCCATCATCTACATGCTACACCGATCCCTCTCTCACTTGGATAGAGGCAGTGATGCTGTAAGAATTATGTTTCTAGACTTCTCTAGCGCCTTCAACACAATCCAACCTCTGCTCCTTAGGGACAAGCTGACAGAGATGGGATTAGATTCATTCCTAGTGGCATGGATCGTGGACTATCTTAAAGACAGACCTCAGTATGTGCGTCTTGGGAACTGCACGTCTGACATTGTGGTCAGCAACACAGGAGCGCCACAGGGGACTGTACTTTCTCCGGTCCTGTTCAGCCTATATACATCGGACTTCCAATACAACTCGGAGTCCTGCCACGTGCAAAAGTTCGCTGATGACACTGCTATCGTGGGCTGCATCAGGAATGGGCTGGAGGAGGAGTATAGGGACCTAATCAATGACTTTGTTAAATGGTGCGACTCAAACCACCTACACCTGAACACCAGCAAACCCAAGGAGCTGGTGGTGGATTTTAGGAGGCCCAGACCCCTCATAGACCCCGTGATCATCAAAGGTGACTGTGTGCAGATGGTGCAGACCTATAAATATCTGGGAGTGCAGCTGGATGATAAATTAGACTGGACTGCCAATACTGATGCGCTGTGCAAGAGAGGACAGAGCCGGTTATACTACCTTAGAAGGCTGGCGTCCTTCAACATCTGCAATAAGATTCTGCAGATGTTCTATCAGACAGTTGTGGCGAGCGCCCTCTTCTACGCAGTGGTGTGCTGGGGAGGCAGCATTAAAAGGAAAGACGCCTCACGCCTGGACAAACTGGTGAGGAAGGCAAGCTCTATTGTTGGCATGGAGCTGGACAGTTTAACATCTGTGGCAGAGCGAAGGGCGCTCAGCAGGCTCCTATCAATTATGGAGAATCCACTGCATCCACTTAATAGTATCATCTCCAGACAGAAGAGCAGCTTCAGCGACAGACTGCTGTCACTGTCCTGCTCCACTGACAGATTGAGGAGATCGTTCCTCCCCCAAACTATGCGACTCTTTAATTCCACCCAGGGGGGTAAACGTTAACATTTAACATTATACATAGTTATTGTCTGTTTTTCACCTGCATTATTATCATTCTTTAATTTAATATTATTTATTGTATCAGTATGCTGCTGCTGAAGAATGTGATTTTCCCATTGGGATTAATAAAGTATCTATCTATCTATCTATCTATCTATCTATCTATCTATCTATCTATCTATCTATCTATCTATCTATCTATCTATCTATCTATCTATCTATCTATCTATCTATCTATCTATCTATCTATCTATCTATCTATCTAGACAGTTCTGGGCACCCTGTTATTTTATTACTTAAGTGTTCTACCTGCCTTGACAGCATTAGAAGATTCCTTGTTGAAGTTCTTTCTGCATATATGAAAGGAACTGACTGTGTTACCCCAATTTTTTAAAAGCTTTCAAATTCATTATTTAGATGGGTAATTTTTTACCTTTGAAATCTCTGTTTACATGAGGATGCAAATCTCACACAGACAAATAGCAAATATCAAGTGCAGGACCTTACCATTATTATCCTTTAACACTTTTAACATCCTGTTTTAGCATGTTCCTTGGGTCACTACGATATCCATAGTGAGACATTCAGTGCCATATAAAATTATTTACCCTCTCAAAAATGTTCACATTTTATTGTTATAGGATATTTAATTTAATTTGGCTTTTTTGACATTGAGCAACAGGAAATGACTTTTTGATGTCAAAGTGAAAACTGATCTTCAAATTAATTACAAATATGAAACACATAATAATTGACTGCATAATTCCCCCATTAATATGACACACTTATTTCATCACTGATGTGGCCACATGGTTTTAGAAGTCAGATGATTAGTTCAGTGGAGACCACCTGTATGTAGTCAAGGGGTTTCAAATGACTGTAGTATAAATGCACCTTATCTGGAAGGTCCAACTTGTGGTGAGTCAGTATTGTGGTCTAACCTACATAATGAAGAAGAATGAACACTCCAGGCAACAAATCAGGAGATGAAGAGAAGAAAATATTTTAAGCCTGTATATCCATTGGAATCCAGTTAAATCAATCATTAAGAAATACAAAGAGAATAGCACAAGTGTAAAATTGATTGATAATGCAAGAAGACTAGTGAGGGAGGCAGCAAAACACCTAACACAAAATAACAACTCTGATGGAGTTACAAGCTACAATACATACGTTTTGTGAGATTCTGCATACAGCTGTTGCCCAGGTTCTTCACCAGTCACAGCTTTATGGGAGAGTGACAAACAGAAAGCCACTGGTAAACTCCAGACAAGATGACTTATGTACTTTTGACACATGGGACACTCTGAAGTCAGCTGGAAGAAGGTTCAATGGTTTAATTACATAAAAATTAAGATTTTTCCCCATCAGGCCCTGGTAGGCTTGTCAGGGTAGAGATTATACTGAATGCAGCAAAACACAGAGAAATACTAAGAGGAAAACCTCATGCAGTCTGCAAGACTCCTACACCTTGGGAGAAGGTTTGTTTTCTAGAAAGACGGCAGCTGCGGCAGCAACAGCAGCAGCTGCTGCTGCTGATCGAGCAAAGATAGATAGATAGATAGATAGATAGATAGATAGATAGATAGATAGATAGATAGATAGATAGATAGATAGATAGATAGATAGATAGATAGATAGATAGATAGATAGATAGATAGATAGATACTTTATTAATCAAAGGGGAAATTCACATACTCCAGCAGCACCTTACTGATACAAAAAACAATATTAAATTAAAGATTGATAATAATGCAGGTAAAAACAGACAATAACTTTGTATAATATTAATGTTTACATCCCCGGGTGGAAATGAACAGTCGCATAGTTTGGGGGAGGAACGATCTTCTCAGTCTGTCAGTGGAGCAGGACAGTGACAGCAGTCTGTCGCTGAAGCTGCTCCTCTGTCTGGAGATGACACTGTTTAGTGCATGCAGTGGATTTTCCATAATTGATAGGAGTCTGCTGAGTGCCCGTCACTCTGCCACAGATGTCAAACTGTCCAGCTCCATGCCAACAATAGAGCCTGCCTTCCTCACCAGTTTGTCCAGGCGTGAGGCGTCTTTCTTCTTAATGCTGCCTCCCCAGCACACAACCGTGTAGAAGAGGGCGCTTGCCACAACTGTCTGATAGAACATCTACAGCATCTTATTGCAGATGTTGAAGGACGCCAGCCTTCTAAGGAAGTATAACCGGCTCTGTCCTTTCTTACACAGAGCATCAGTATTGGCAGTCCAGTCTAATTTATTATCAAGTTGCACTCCCAGGTATTTATAGGTCTGCACCATCTGCACACAGTCACTTCTGATGATCATGGGGTCCATGAGGGGTCTGGGCCTCCTAAAATCCACCACCAGCTCCTTGGTTTTGCTGGAGTTCAGGTGTAGGTGGTTTGAGTCGCACCATTTAACAAAGTCATTGATTAGGTCCCTATACTCCTCTTCCTGCCCACTCCTGATGCAGCCCACGATAGCAGTGTCATCAGCGAACTTTTGCACGTGGCAGGAATCCAAGTTGTATTGGAAGTCCAATGTATATAGGCTGAACAGGACCGGAGAAAGTACAGTCCCTTGTGGCGCTCCTGTGTTGCTGACCACAATGTCAGACATGCAGTTCCCAAGACGCACATACTGAGGTCTGCTTGTAAGATAGTCCATGATCCATGCCACTAGGAATGAATCTACTCCCATCTCTGTCAGCTTGTCCCTAAGGAGCAGAGGTTGGATTGTGTTGAAGGCGCTAGAGAAGTCTAGAAACATAATTCTTACAGCACCACTGCCTCTGTCCAAGTGGGAGAGGGATCGATGTAGCATATAGATGATGAAAAGAGGAAATAAAAAAGAGATAAAAAAATAAGAGGAGGTAAAAAAAAAAACTGTGTTTGTTTCCCATTGTATCACCGTTTAAGAGGGGGTTTCAGAGGAGTGACCACATCTCCTTGGGGTGCATTCAGCCCTCCTCTTCACAACGCGAGCAGCAGAGATGCGAAGTGACTGGTGCGTAGCGCAGGCCAGGGGGGTTGGCGAGCGAAGCGAGCATGGGGTAACCCCCTAGTAATAATAATAAAAGAACAAGAAGGAAAAAATAATAAGGTAGTATATTGCACTAATAAGCTGTATGAAATTTTTTCCCCTTTGCTACAACATAAAGGATAATGCAGTTGTGAGTACCAAGATGTAAAGACTGTTTATGTAACAATGAATGGTCCAGGGATTGTCCTGCCTTGCACCCAATGCTTGCTAGCCTCCAGTTTCACCGTGAACAGGATTAGAAAATTGTTGGATGAATTGATGATCCACTGCTGTACTTTTATGTTTACGCTGTTAGGGCAATGGGAATTGGCTTGTAAAGTAACAGTTATAGTAAAACTCGCTCCAGTGCTGTTTCTGAAGTCACGTTCCCTCTTTCATCATCCTGATCATCTTCTGCTGAGCCTGGCTTTGCCTCTGTCGGTGATTCTGAGAGGCTCTATTTCTCCAATGCCTCAGGAGTCTCCATCTGCCTTCTAGGACCTTCCTCGGCTTGCAAAATGTAAAGGGGATGCTCCAGGGGTTCGTGGAATGCAGACCTCAGTGTACCTATGTGACATTTACCTGTCAATTACCCATATTGCTCCACCTATCTTTAGGGTAGTATGCTGGCTACTACAGAACTGTTTGCATGCATGACTACCTGTGTGTTGACAGTGTGATATCGCTTGCTATTCCCATATGTATACTCATTCACACTTGGGACAATGATCTTTATGTGCGGGCCAACCTGTGTGAATGCAGTTTATCTTATTATTATCTCAAGTGGAGTAATATGAAAATGTATGAATCTGCAAATTAACTCAGGCGGTGTAAGAATGTTTCATGTTTAGTAAAAAAATCAAGAAATGGTTGTGATGTATCCCAATAATTGCTATAACAAAGCTGCATTTTACAGATAGCATTACACTTTCATTTCGACTGGCAGCTCATGGCTTCACTGCATAGATGGAGTGACTATGTAATGTACAAGATTTGTTATGAATATTATTCCAGCTCTGCAAAATCAATATCGTTTTATGAGTTCATTGTTGTCCAGCATTTCCAAAACATTGAGTGTTTCCTGGGATGTGCGTGCCGATCTTGCATGAAGGCCACCTTCTGTCAGCTCCCAGTGAGTTAGGATAAGCTTACAAGCTCTTCTTAATCAGGGTGAAGGATGGATTAGTTTCTTAAATTTGATAAATTGATAAAGGCTTCTTCCTACTCCTAAGATTAGGACCAAATTTGTATCACTCTGAGATTTTTGAGCCAGTTTTGGATTGGCAAAGGTCACTTTATAATCATGCATGACACAAGGATCAACCAATAGTTGAAGCATATGCATGATAAGACAAATGTACACTTCTGCAGTCCACTTCCAAGCAGCAGTTTCTGATTATAACTCATCTTTCATATCACACAAACGCAAGTAAATGATTCAGTATGAACATTAATTCACGGGTGAAATATCTGATGGAATTCATATTACCTTATTAGATTTTAAACATTTTTTAACTGTCATTCCAGTAAAAGGTAAATGTTTATGGAATTCTAAAACAAGTGACATTTTACTTGTGACATGGGTACCACCATTTTGTGCATTCTGTTTGTTTTGGTTGCCAAGTAGTTGCCAGGCAAGGTCAACCAGAAAGGTTAATCATATGACATCACCAGGTCAAAGGTATAAAGGTCAGTGGTGTGCAATTCTTGGTTTTTCCAAGTTGGTGGACACAACCAATAAAAAGACTGCACAACAATTTTTTTTGAAAAGTCTTGCTTCCTGAAAAGTTTTCATTGATTGTGACAGGTACCTACTGGGTATGCACATATATAGTTTCGGTTTTACTGCATAACGTAGGAACTCTGAGAAATAGACATTTATATGTTTACTGACAATAACGCATTTAGTCACGTTTATGTTTCGCATAAGCTATTAAATTCAACAGAATTAAAAGTGTTTTGCTCCTGATTTTCTTTTGTATTCAATGTCTGGTGCATCACGTTGCAGTGTCCAACAGTAGTCAGCAAGCATTGACGGATTCCGGATTCCCTGGTATCGTTTCTCCATCGTAGCAATGTCCTGGTGAAACCTTTCACAGTGTTCATCACTGACAGCACCGAGATTTGCGGGGAAGAAGTCCAAGTGTGAGTGGAAGAAATGAATCTTGAGTGATGTGTTGCACTTCATTGTCTTGTATGCTTTGAGAAGTTTGTCTACCAGCTAAATGTATTTTGGGGCTCTGTAATTGCCCAGAAAATTGTCAACAATGTCTTTGAAGGCTTTCCAGGCAATTTTTTCCGGCCCAACTAACAGATCTTCAAACTGCTTGTCACTCATAACAAGTCTGATCTGGGGGCTCAACAAAAATGCCCTCTTTGATCTTGGCGTCATTCTTGGAAACATCCATCTTAAGTAACGAAAACCTTTGCATTCCTTGCTCAGTGTTTTCACAAAATTCTTCATGAGTCCCAGTTTTATGTGAAGAGGAGGCAAAAATATCTTTGCCGGGTCGACAAGCGATTCATGTTACACATTTTTCTGTCCCGGAACTAACTTTTCACGCAGTGGCCAATTCTGTCAAGAATAGTGCGACTCTTTGGCACAGCTGTCCCATTCACAGATGAAACAACAGTACTTTGTATAGCAGTTCTAGTAACAGAGCAATGACTTTAACATCTCCACAGATATTCCAGTTGTACCTGCTATACTGGACGTATACAGCAACAGTTCCATATTCTAATACATTTCTGTGATGTGTTCATGTGTGCTGCATAGCCAACAGGTACTGAAGGATAAACGTTGCCATTGTGTAGCAGAACAGCTTTCAGGCTTAACATTGACAAATCAATGAAGAAACGCCACTCTTCCGGGTTGTGATCACAACCTAAGGCCGAGAACAATCCTTCAATGTCACAACGGAAACAGAGACTGTCGACTTGTGCAAAAAATTTGGTTATATCATGATGTCAGCCTCGAAACATAGAAATTTTCATACCTGGTGACAGCAAACACCATTCCTGCAGTCTCAAACCCAGCAGTTCAGCTTTTGCTTTTGACAGACCCAAATCTCTGACCAAATCGTTCAATTCGGACAGTGTTATCAGATGTTGATCACCTGATGAGTATGGTTGAAAATCCAGGTCAATGTCACTGTCAGTACCCTGCAATGCAGTTTCTTCATCTGGTTCGTCTAAGGTCCAATCCTCTGGTGGTTTCAGAATTGGAAGACTGTCGTCATGTGGCACGGGTCTCATTGCTGAAGGCAGATTAGGATATTCAATTGACTTCTTGTTTTTGAGATGGTCTTTCTGTTCTCACCATATCATTGGAACAGCAAACGACATCGTCTTTCGAGTGCCTCTGAGCCAGGCTCTCAGACTGACAGCACATGTCGCACAGCAAATGTGAGATGCCCATTTCTTGTCTTGATCACCAATTTTGATGCCAAAATACAGATGATAAGCTTTCTTCACAAGAGCAGTCATCCAACGTCTCTGAGGTGCAAGTGTATAGTCGCCACAGATATAGCAGAATGTATCGCGGCTGTTACGACATTGACAAGACATATCGTCCAGCACCAAAACGTCTATAGCATCAAGCTTACTTATTGTTATATTGATACGGATACTATACTTTACTATACTGATACTATACATACACACTGACTATCTATATTAACCAAATGAGCAGAATCGGTGTATGTAAGCCACCTTTATAGCATGCTGAGACAGCGTCAAGCTCGTTCAGACCTGCTCAGGATGTCAACTTCCACAGTACAGTTTCCAACCTGGCCAGATTCCATGCCTGGACATGCCCAGGCTGCACAAACCGTTGTTGATAAGTCACTTACGGGAGCGAAAATGTTTGGATACAAATATAAGAAAAAATCACGACAAAATTTAAGATTTGTCTGAAACGGTACGTGATGTGATATTCGTGATCAGCACCCAAAAATCTATAAGAAACACCCAACAGTGTTCAAGAAACAAAAACTTTGCTGTGCAGTGCAAGTATTTCAAGCTGTTTATTGGTAGCAACTTCTTTTGTTAATTGACTTTGACTTTTGTGTTAATGTTTTAGTTCTGGTTACATGAAAACGTTTTGGTTTTCAGCTCCTTGGATATGTTCTTCGATTTTACAGTTTTATTAAACATCCTGGGTTTGTTTATTAGAGTTTGTCTGTTAATAAAACCATAAGTAAAACTGATTCCATTATGATTTAAAAATTGCTACCACCCAACAGTACATCTATTTAATACATTAGAATGAAATGTAATAACTTGCTGGAATTTACTATACTTAGAAAAATGTAATAACAGTGTTTTACACTATTTGATTAATTTAAAAAAGATAGATGTGGATTGGCAAAAATGTGGAGTACTTATTTTTTGTAGTTAGAGGTTAATCAAGTAGTTTGCTGAGGACAGAGGCAGTTGTAGCATTTTTGCTGCCCTCAGCCAAGTTGTAAATGGTGCCCTCCTCCCCCTTTGCTATGAGTGGAATCATCGCTGCCAGACCTGTACATTGACACTTTGAGACACAAGAGAAAATCCAGGATTGGGTAGAGTTAAATATGGAGGGTTTGGATCAAAAACATTGAATTTACAATTTAAGAATATAGGGGTGTTGTGTTTTGATCTGTTTACAAGATTGTCTCAAAAGATACTGTATGCTCTTGAGGAGTGCCATTTCAGAAATAAAGTAGGAATTTGGCTATATTAGTAGGCTTTAATTATTATTTATTGCATTTAATCCTCCTCTGGGCGGCATGGTGGCGCAGTGGGTAGCGCTGCTGCCTCGCAGTTGGGAGATCTGGGGACCTGGGTTCGCTTCCCGGGTCCTCCCTGCGTGGAGTTTGCATGTTCTCCCCGTGTCTGCGTGGGTTTCCTCCGGGCGCTCCGGTTTCCTCCCACAGTCCAAAGACATGCAGGTTAGGTGGATTGGCGATTCTAAATTGGCCCTAGTGTGTGGGTGTGTTTGTGTGTGTCCTGCGGTGGGTTGGCACCCTGCCCAGGATTGTTTCCTGCCTTGTGCCCTGTGTTGGCTGGGATTGGCTCCAGCAGACCCCCGTGACCCTGTGTTCGGATTCAACGGGTTGGAAAATGGATGGATGGATGGATAATCCTCCTCTAAAGAAAAAAAACACATTTTTCCATAATCAGATTATCAATTCAACTGCATTCATGTTCATTGATGCTCTGTATTTAAGCCTCCAGCCAAACATGTGCCTTACAGTGAATGTGTTGCTCTAGTTATAATCTTACCAAAGATACAAATAAATGTAACAAATACATGTAATTTAAATGAATTAAATAAATTCACATACTTCATGTATTCACAAAATTCAATTTAAGTGAAGTATAGTCATTATCTTTAAATAGAACTCATTGCCCATGGTTCCTATCTACTATATCCTTTTGTATTTAATTAATGCAAAACGACTATCCAATCAGTCCATGACCTCAGTTTGCCAGTGACAGACGGACTATGAAGAACTGCTTTAGCAAGCTAAGAGCAGCAGAGAACGATATTTGCTCGGTTTCAAGAACGGTTTCAATGTAAGTCCATTTGAGAGATGATTATAGTATGAATTAAATCAGCCTTTAGCAATGTGTTCCAGAGCTGTAGTACTGTTGCCATTTTGATTTATTAATTTTATTTTCCTATGTATCTGTCTTATATCCTATAGTTTGAAGATTATTTTTCTTATTATCATTATCATTGGTGTTGTTATTGTTCATGTTATTATTGTATTGTGCAGGTTGTCAAGTTTAAGACCAAACATCATTAAAAATAATGTAACTGGACAGCCCTATTGAGTACTCATAGGTCTGTATCGTTTAAAAAAAATGTTTCTCCCTAAATTTTGCAGTCATGTGCAACCTCCTAGTGTGCCTAAATGTCAGAGTCAGCCCTGGCTGAGGATGACACAATGACACAGAGGCAGGAATTGTGGTTTAAATTGTGATGCCTTAGCTACTTCATGCCACACGAAACTGCTAGCCTCAACATGGTTAACTGGAGGTGAACAGTTGAACTGGCAGCCATCTGGGTTCAAATCTGAGTTCTTAGCAACAACCCAACACTGTCACACTGCCTAGCTGTGCTGTGAACCAGACTTTCACTTCTCTGTTTTAATCTGTTACTAAGACAACTAGAAGAAAAGCCGAGAATCTGACCTCAGAAATTCTTCTGTGTTATTTTTACAAAGGAGACATTCCCAGATATGTAGTACTTATTCCATTACATTACACATTTAAATGGCCAGAATTTTTTTCCAATACAGCTTGAATTGAAATATGTTCCAATAAAGATATTTCAAGAGTGTTATGCATCTTTACCAGTAGTGGTGCTATGTGATATAAAATATACCCTACAAATTACATTTGATTGCTTTTCTTATTATAGTTACAGAATTGTTTCCTAACCACTAAGTCTGTCTGAATCAGAACTCACTAACATTTATCTTAATACTAAAACCCTTATTTTTACCATCTACCGTTTACGTTTACATTGAATTTAATTTAATGGACTGGAATGGCTGACAAATTGAATCTGGATACACAGTTAAAAGACAAGTATGTTATTTCCATGTATAGCAATTTATATATCCCTAGAGATTTGCAGTCTTTGGAGACACTGTTCAGAATACTGATGATGTGAATCAGTCTGCCTAATACCTGCATCATTTCAGTACTTTGCTTACAATTTTTTTTTTATTTTTTGTTGACAGGTTAAAATGTTTATTATAAAAAATCTTGACTGCCTTATGCATAAGTCTAAATTGGTATAAAGAAAGTTTTACTTAAGAAAATACATTGTATGTTTTCCAGAGATTGTGTAAAGAAATATCTCTCTCTCTTTGCTTAAAGCTGTTATAACAGAAAAAAAATCCTACTTATAACAGTTTGATAGTTGAAAAACACACATTTATGTAAATAAAATATACAAAGTTACTAAGAGGTGAAGTGTGATTAAAAAAATGCCTCAATGCTGATTTAGACTTTAATATGACATTCCCACAAGCTGTAACACCCACACTTGGTTTCTTCAGTTTTTTCTATTTTTTTTAGAACTAATGCAAACAGTATTTTTCCTAAGGTTTAAATTTTCCTAGCTATTGTGAAAAATAGATAATTGCTCATTTAAATTGCATGTTGTCAGATGTTACAGAGAATGAAAGTAAACTTCCAGAGGTGGGTTTCATCTCAGCAAAACAACACAGCTTTTAGGGTTTAGTAAACCTTTAAGTAATTCTGTAATCATAAAAAGACTGCCTGGATGGTAAGTAGAAAGGAGTGTAAAATGGCAAGCCTTAATAAAGATAGGGGTTACAAGGAAGCTGTTAGGAGCAAAAAACGCTTAGAATAAGCGCCCCTATTATGAAGCCTTTATTTTTGTTGTAATCAGAGTGTCTGTGGCAGGCAATTAAAATTTAAATTTGTAGCGCATACGGTTTATTTCAGTCACTTAGTTTACAACAATGATTTGACAGGCCAACTTAGACAGAATTTAAAAGGTAGAAACTGGAGGTGGAACAAATTAGTTTTAATACAATTAGTAAAGATTCCTGCCAGTTTGATGAATCCCCTTTAAGAAAATGTAAACTTATAGTCTGCTATAATTTAATCAGAACTTTATCAATTTCAAACAATACATTGTTACGTGCATCCCATCCTGCATTTGGGGCCCACGTCTTTGTGCACCATCTCTAAATTTCCATCATGATGGCTGAACACAGATGCTAACAACTGGCATAAAAATAAAAACAAATTAGTCCTGAAATAATGAAGGCACAGAAGAGTGTGAATTGGGATCAGAACATGTTTCAGATAATTCCCAAGAAATGTGTGTTAGTGTCTGTCAGCTGATAGGAAATGGAATCCAAAAACTTCTTAATAACCAGTTATTGCTGCCCTTCTTTTGTCTTCAAATAAATTTAAGGTTATATTTTGTTTTATATATGGGCAGTTTCAACTCCCTTTCCATTTGTAGAATGTTGTCAGCAGGGCCAATGCGTTAAATAATGCATTCCAAGGCAAGGCACATTTCTGCCAATTGCCCCAAGTCCTCTCCATATATATCCTTCCTAGTTATGACTCAATGCACTTATTGCGCATAAATAGAACTTTATTTGTCCCCAGGGGGAAATTTGACTTTTTACAGCTGCCCATTAATAATCTATTATATATATTTCTCTTCTGGTTCGTCCTGCTTCCACTTCAAAACCGGTCCCGCCCACACGCAGCCGACACGGCATTTCGCGATTCCTATTCGTCGTCTTCCATGTCATGCACTATACTGGCCTGCTGAGCGTAATACATCCAACAAGTACTCGAGGTGCTGCCACAATGGTAAAGTAGCTTTACCATCTTTGTGGGAGCCACCTGTGTCTTTACAACAGCTTCTTACACAGCAAACATCAGAAGCTAAAAATTATCGTGAACACATTTGAGAATACAACTCTTCTCTAGCATTTGCTTCCATGGGTGCATAGATAACTCAACCTCCTGGCCACGGACCATACTGTTTTAAAATACACGGGAAAATTTATCACCAAATCTCTCCACTATACGCTAACACTTCTACCTCTCCAGGATATGGACAGTTGTATGTTTTTGACACAGCGCAAGCTACTGAAGTACGCTTACAAAATAAAGCAGACTCTGCATGCAGCGAAAATGTACATCTCCAGCTAGATTCCATGCTCAGAACCATCAACCCCTTTGCTAAATCATACAAACACATGCATGAAATCAATCAGTCCAATCCAACAGCAAGTGTACGAATGGTTTTCAAGGAAAACCTTGGGAAGGATTTACGACGATACAATGCCCCGACATTGCAGCAATTTTCATCCGAGAAGATGGTGAAACGCCTGCCGAAAGAGACATTTGCATCTATCCCTTACGCAACTCCTGTAAACAGATTTCCACGCTCAATATGAATTGCGATCCTATGGTTTACCTACTTTTATTCCCTTACAGAGACATTGGCTGGCACAAAGATTTACAACATGTTCCTGATAAAAGAACCGCCAAGCGAATAAGGCTTACTTAATGCCAATTTTACTCGTACAGATTAGCAATGAGGAATACATTTAGTATTTTGTACTCCAGTGGCAAACTATTCCAACAGTACATCGTAGATGCGTATGTTAAAACAGAGGGCGCGCGTCTCAGCTATCTCAGATTACATCAACAAGATCTGCGCGTGGAACAATACAATGTTCGAATACAAACGCACTGCAAGCAAACGCTGAAAATAACAACGTATGTGTAGGCAAAATGATCATATTACCATCCACATTTCCAGGAAGTCCAAGATACATGCAACAAAACTATCAGGATGCCATGGCCATAGTACGTAAATTCGGAAAGCCTGATTTATTTATCACTTTCACATGTAGTAATCCTACTTGGCCGGAAATTCTACATGCACACTTCTTTCAAGAAGTATTTATTTCTACTTGATTTCTGAATTCCTTTCTCACCGTTTTCCATTCCTATTCTTACACCGCCGTATGCTACGGCGGGCGTCGGCTAGTACAAATAAATTATGATCTAAACAGACAAAACAATGACTAAAAAGAAAATTAAAAAGTATAAAACTTTTGACTTGGCAGTCACAGTCAGAGTGAGGCATCATACAGGCATATTGCTGTTGATATAAAGGAGCCCCAGTAGCGTTTCTTGACACACTTCAGCTGAATGATTTGTTGCCTGAAAATTATCAGTGGTTGTGTGTCAAGGAGAGAAAGTACAGCATCCATATTACTAACCGAGAATGGTAAACCGGATATGGACGCAGGGACCTGCCCGTGGACACAGGAGACATAGTGCGCAGGCGCCACACAAAGCCCCCCTCCCCAGAGTGAAACGGGAGAGATTACGAACGTGCGCAGGCGCCACACAAAGCCCCCCCCACCCCAGAGCGAAACAGGAGAGACTACGAACCGTCTGACATGCCGCAAGCAGGATAAAGCGAGGTCAGAAATAAAAGACAGAGTAGGAAACAAAGTAAAACGTCATAAAGAGGTTAAAGAACGGGGCCAAACACATGGACAGCAGGTTACAGATGATGAAAACTGTAATGCAACAGCTTCAAAAAAACCTAGGCACGAAACACATGCACAGCGAGATACAGAATATAAAAGCAGAAAAAACAACAGTTAAACGTCCACACCACACAGCGGAGGCAGACCCGGAAGGTGCAGGCGCCTACATCGCGCGTCGGAAGGCGCGGGAAAGTACGAAAGGCAAAGGCGCCTACACAGCATGGTAAAACCCGACATAATACGGAAGTCGCAGGTGTTGCCGCCATATTGTGAGTGGCACTACTGCGTAGTGAAGGCGCAGGCGTCACCGCCATATTGTGCGTGGCACTACTGCGGAGTGAACTTAGGAATAATGTGCTGCTTGGGATCGTACAAAACACCGAACGCGACCCACCGTCTGAAACTGCGGAGGCAAAGCAAGCAGGGGTTCAAACCGAACGAGCTCGACTGACGGATATACGGCTACAACGCGCGTCTCAAACCGCAGAAGCAGGGCAAGCACGGATTCAAAACAACGCACTCCTACAATGCGCGTCTGAAACTACGGCTGCCCAGCGGGCACGGGTTCAAAACGCCCTGGGTAGGCGAGCGAAGCGAGCAGGGGGCGAAGCCCCCTTGTTGTTCAAAATGGCTGTCAGTTTTGTTTGAATTGTCTCATTCTCTCTACCTGAAGATGGTTCAGAGTATGTGCTATAACTGAGCTTGCCCTTTTAATTAGCTTGTTGATTTGGTGGGCCTTTCTTGGAGTGATGTTACCAACCCAGAACACCACAGCATAGAAAATTGCATTGGCCATCGCAGAGTTATAGAAGATGTGAAGGATGTCACTCCCACATTTAAGGAATGCAGACCAGTCCAGCTTGGCATTAATGTACTTGTAGGAGTGGACCACCTCTATATCCACTCCTTGAATTGTGACTGGACATTGATGTTAAGATACAGGCGATTCTCTTTTCACCAAGAACAAACTTTTCCACCTGATTCCTATACTCTGTCTCATCCCTTTTATCAATGCGCCCATTTGTAATATATTTACTGGTCTCAGAAAACATTCTAACAATAAATATAACTATGTCAAAGAATCTATCCTTCAGCCATCCTAGGGAATGGTGGGATAGGTACCTCTCAATTGCCATCTCAGAAAAGGAGTAGAACTCAGCCATACACAAAAAACACTCTAGTTAGGTTCTATTAGTTAGTTAGGTTCTAGGTTCTATATGTACCAAGCATTCCATGATTCAACTAAAAATCTTTAATCAATCACACTTCTCTCGTTTAAAATAGTTTAAAATGTAATCAGGACAAGATTGAGTTTGCAAGTGCCAGCATCTAACCCCCAACATCACTAGACTGTATGTGTTGGGAATGCCCTCCATTAAAATAATCTTGGACAAAAATCTTTATATACTTCTCAGACAACCTTGGTGTAACAGTCACTACTAATCCATTCACTGTGACATTTGGTGTTGTCAAGCTTGGGTCACAGAGTTTACCAGAGACAGGAAGGCGAGTCCAGTAAAGTAACTTTATTGTTGAAAAGGAAGAAGCAGTCCCAAGGCTTTATTCAAAGTACACTGCAAACAAAAAGCATTGTGGGGCTCATCCTGCTTTAGTTCACTCCTTCAGGTTGAAAGAACACAAAGCCCTCCTTGTCAAGCAGGTTCAGTGGCTGGGAAGCATTGGTTGGGTCAGACATAGTCTGAAGAAGAGAGGACAGGAGCGGGAGCCAAAGCGTAAGAGAAGGCACAGCTTTAAATGTTCTAAGCATCGTGCATGACATGCACGTTACGCGGTAAGGGTACCATTGATCCCGCGCAAGTGTTCTTTAGAAGTATGTTTGTTTCTCATTGAAATGCTATTTAACAGAGTTTCCGCGTGCAGCTGCTGGTGATGAATGGCAGAAATGCGCACCAGCCTCCATCTAGGTCACAGTGTAGCACCAGGCAGGATTAGAGATCACAGGGAGAAATTAATTGTAATAGTATATAGTACAGTACAAGCATCTAGTCTTATTTTGCTTAACTGGAAGAACCCCAACTCATCTTCAATAACTCAGTGGATAAGTGATCCATCCATCCATTTTCCAACCTGCTGAATCCGAACACAGGGTCACGGGGGTCAGCTGGAGCCAATCCCAGCTAACACAGGGCACAAGGCAGGAACCAATCCCGGGCAGGGTGCCAACCCACCGCAGGACACACACAAACACACCCACACACCAAGCACACACTAGGGCCAATTTAGAATCGCCAATCCACCTAACCAGCATGTCTTTGGACTGTGGGAGGAAACCGGAGCGCCCGGAGGAAACCCACGCAGACACGGGGAGAACATGCAAACTCCACACAGGGAGGACCCGGGAAGCGAACCCAGGTCCCCAGATCTCCCAACTGCGAGGCAGCAGCACTACCCACTGCGCCACTGTGCCGCCCTGGATAAGTGATGTTCCATATTATTCAAATCAGAAATAATCTAATTCTTTATAAGACTATATATCCATTTTTTTTAAACTTGGCAAGAGTTTATTAATATAATTTCAGAATAAGCAAGCTAAGGCCAGGATTGACTTTCTGATGCTCTTAATTCCTTGATTATATTTAAACAAGAAATGAACCACATAGCAAAATGAAACACTTTGTAATAATGCATACTACATTTGCCGTATATACTCATGTTTGTTCTCCCGCGTATAAGTCGGGGCTTGATTTTAATGTATAATTTCCAGTATTTTATAATGTCGGTCGTATAAGTCAAATGCGGAAAACTCATGCCTATTGGTCCAAGAGATTATGATATGCTAATGCCAACCTGAGAAAGTAACCACAGAGCACACTGCCCTTTTTTCCTATGTATTGTGCCTACGTGACCACACGGTAATACCCGAACTATTCCAAAGCAACGTTTGCACTGTTTTCTGTTTTTTTGTGTCTCACACCCTCATACACCTTTATCATAAGAGCATCCCTTATCTACTATGGAGCGTTCGATTAGAAGAAAATATGAAGCTGGTTTTAAATTAAACGTCATTGAAGTAGTGAAAGAAATTGGTAACTGCACTGCTGCAACTAAATTTGATGTGTCTGATAAACTGGTGTGAGATTGGAAGAAGCAAGAAGATGTAAAAAAAAAAAATTTAAGTGTCGCATTTTTGAACGGGTGTATAAGATGGGGTCTGATTTTATGATCGATATTTCAGGTTTCAAGACCCGACTTATATGCGAGTATATACGGTAATTAAAATGAAACATAATGTGCCTGCTAACGACTCCTCACTAGCAGAGAAATGAAACTAATTCTACTGTAGTTTTGATATGTAAAACAGCAGGCGACTAATCTGAGACAATGACGTGTCAATGAAGTTTACCCTTTATGAATGCTCTTCTTTGTACATCTGGGTGTGACCTCGTTTCAATAATAACGCTGAACTCTTTTATCAGTCAACTTGCTTGTACTTGTAAAAATATTTTTAACTTCTAACTAAATTAGGTAGAACTTTTGAGTTTGTATTTTTATTTTTTGTTTTCTCTAGGCTGCTTTTAAAAGTATATTGTTATATAGTATGTTATTATTATTTGTTTGCTTCATATTTTGTGTCAGATTATTACTGGGATAAAATTACAATAACAACAACACTAAGAGGAACCACTCGATTGAGACGGCTTTACTCACGGTGGTCGACCAGCTACAACTTACTAGAGCTACTAACAAGTTATCAGTTCAGATCCTGCTAGATCTTTCTTCTGCCTTTGACATGGTCAACCACAACATCCTTTTTGCCACACTCTCTGACATTGGCATAATTGGGACTTCTCTCAAATGTTTTGAGTCCTACATCTGGGACAGACACTACAGCATCTCCTGGTGAGGAGATGCATAGGTGCACCAGAGTGTATGGAAACATTGGTGAGGTCCTATACTCCTTCTCAGCCTCTCAGGACTACCAGTGAACAGCATCTGGTGATGGCACCTCTCCTTGGTGTCAAGTCTGAAACCAGACTCTTTTCCGGTGTGGTTCACGCTTGGTGGGATGGGCTACCTACTTCCATCTGTATTGCTGACTCCCTCAATGTATTTAAGAAGCAACTGACAACCAATCTGTTCTGTAAATATGTGACTAATTGACAGAAAAAAATCTTTTGCTCTGTGATCTTTTGTATTGTTGGTTAATTTGTTGTTTAAGTTGCTTTATCGATTATAATCTATGATTGTAAATTATTAGTTTTCACATCTTTTCACTTGTGGCAATCAACTTTTGTTACCTGTCCTATTACACTTGCTGAAAAACAGGACCTAGCCTAATGTTACTCGATTACGTTTACCTCTTTTGTATGTTGCTTTGTATAAAAAAATTTGTCAGGCAAATAAATGTAAATGTAGTGGCCTCAACCTCTAATTCCTCAGTCTGTGCTACAATACAGGAAGACTGTTAATTGATAGTTTCTTGGGTATTGTCCAAATCCAGCTTAAAAAATTAAATATTTTCAAATAATAATACAATCACCCCTAAAACATCTCAGAAAATATAACTGACCAATACCTACTGAAAAACAGCAGGAATGTTGGTGACAACATATGACATGACCAAGTATTTGCATTAGTTAGGGGATGCGTCACGATTAGTTTTCTGTTTGTCACCCTGTCTGATGTGGATAAGGTTACATGAAATTCCTTGAATTAAAATTTGTTAATAAGGCTTCATTTTAACTTGATTCAAGTAAGACAAGGTTAGTGAAAGAGCATAATTATTCTTTATGCTCAATGTAAGAGCCAAATCCTTTAAGCTAATGTTATTGGTAAATTTATCTTAGTTTTTGCTTAGTTTGAACTTGGATATAATGTAGCTTTAATATAGATAATGGAAGATTCTGTTCCACCCCTTATAAATTAAAGGTAACATAATGTTCTTAATGTTAGTTCTGGGTGAGTAGAGAATAGCCCTTAGATTGAAGTTAAACAGCTAGAGAGAAACATGAGCTGTTAGTCAGATAGGCACATAGTTTTGTGACAGGTATGTACCTAATATGGGTCCTAGCGTATGTGATAAAAGAATTAAGTCTTAAGAAATATAATGTAGATACTTAAGCCTCAAGCAGAGTACCATAAACAAGAAGTTTCCCTTTTTCCCATTTTTTTTACATATCAACTTTTTTCATTCTTCTGTATGAACTATTTTTTTTTAATTTCACAAAAATCTTTTAAAGGAAGACACTTGGACAGTGGAGTTTTGTTTCTTGTATGAGTTGCGCTACCACTGGAATGCCTGTCTGGTAACTACTATTTTGAACTATTTGGGAAGCCTCGACAAACGCAGCTACATTTCTTTTTTTTCATTCTCTGTATGTAAACGGATATGGAGGAATATTTTGGACAAAATAAAATAAATATGTTGGCATATGTGATATGATATGTGACACTAAATAAATAAAAACATAATATGTAAGCATAAATAATGAAATGTGTCATGATTTTTTTTTTGTTGCTTATTGTCTAATGTATTTATTTCTTCATTTACTTATTCATTTCAGAGACATCACTTACAACATGAAATACAGCTTGAAATTAAAGCTGTCATTTTCACCTGTCAAAGATGAGAGGTTCAGCTTTAGTGAGTGCTTTTTTTTTTACTGGTGATTCATCAGTAGAGTGTGCATAAATCTTTGGGTATTGAGTGCTACCTCATGTCAGATCCAGACTCTTGATAGGATATAGAATTTAGGGTTTTTATAATTAAGGTAGCTGCTTTGTGCAGTAATTCTGCCCAACATCTTCTAGCACTTGTGTCTGCCACGGATGCGCACAGTCAAAACATTCAGCATGTGCTTTGCTTGCCTTGGGTATGGCTGTAACACATAGGCATTTGTAAAGTTGAGCTGTGAGCATCTCCTCCACCAGAGATTCACCAATCAAAACACAGTAGATAGTAGGTAAATGTAGATCTCCATCCACAATATATCTCCATTGATGAATAGACATCTTTTTTTCTACAAAAAATAAAAGCCTGAAGGGAAATAACCTTTAGCACATTTTCACATTTTACATGTATGCTGCTTATTTACATAGTGCAGTACCTCCATTAGTGAGGGTATTCCTGGGTTTATAACTTCTTATTCAAATAAAAATGTTCTAAAATAAGCCAATAATATGCACACATTAGTTGCAATTAAATAAATTGTTACATAAGCATGCATACCTACCTGTTACAGTATGTAGAAGTCATCTGTAAGGGTCTTCACTAGAAAGATTACTTCAATTTCCACGTAAATGGTTCTGATAAAGACTTTATACATAAATCCATCTGGTTAAATGCTTTATATTTTATACTAGCAAAATACCCGCGCTTTGCAGCGGAGAAGTAGTGTGTTAAAGAGGTTATGTAAACATATATACATATACACATATATATATATACATATCTACATATATATACACATATATATATATATACATATCTACATATATATACACATATATATATATATATACATATCTACATATATATATATATATATATATATATATATATATATATATATATAGACATACATATATACATACATACATTCACATATATATATATATATATATATATATATATATATATATATATATATATATACACAGTGGTGTGAAAAACTATTTGCCCCCTTCCTGATTTCTTATTCTTTTGCATGTTTGTCACACAAAATGTTTCTGATCATCAAACACATTTAACCATTAGTCAAATATAATATAAGTAAACACAAAATGCAGTTTTTAAATGATGGTTTTTATTATTTAGGGAGAAAAAAAATCCAAACCTACATGCCCTGTGTGAAAAAGTAATTGCCCCCTTGTTAAAAAATAACCTAACTGTGGTGTATCACACCTGAGTTCAATTTCCGTAGCTACCCCCAGGCCTGATTACTGCCACACCTGTTTCAATCAAGAAATCACTTAAATAGGAGCTGCCTGACACAGAGAAGTACACCAAAAGCACCTCAAAAGCTAGATATCATGCCAAGATCCAAAGAAATTCAGGAACAAATGAGAACAGAAGTAATTGAGATCTATCAGTCTGGTAAAGGTTATAAAGCCATTTCTAAAGCTTTGGGACTCCAGCGAACCACAGTGAGAGCCATTATCTACAAATGGCAAAAACATGGAACAGTGGTGAACCTTCCCAGGAGTGGCCGGCCAACCAAATTTACCCCAAGAGCGCAGAGACGACTCATCCGAGAGGTCACAAAAGACCCCAGGACAACGTCTAAAGAACTGCAGGCCTCACTTGCCTCAATTAAGGTCAGTGTTCACGACTCCACCATAAGAAAGAGACTGGGCAAAAACGGCTTGCATGGCAGATTTCCAAGACGCAAACCACTGTTAAGCAAAAAGAACATTAGGGCTCGTCTCAATTTTGCTAAGAAACATCTCAATGATTGCCAAGACTTTTGGGAAAATACCTTGTGGACTGATGAGTCAAAAGTTGAACTTTTTGGAAGGCAAATGTCCCGTTACATCTGGCGTAAAAGGAACACAGCATTTCAGAAAAAGAACATCATACCAACAGTAAAATATGGTGGTGGTAGTGTGATGGTCTGGGGTTGTTTTGCTGCTTCAGGACCTGGAAGGCTTGCTGTGATAGATAGAACCATGAATTCTACTGTCTACCAAAAAATCCTGAAGGAGAATGTCCGGCCATCTGTTCGTCAACTCAAGCTGAAGCGATCTTGGGTGCTGCAACAGGACAATGACCCAAAACACACCAGCAAATCCACCTCTGAATGGCTGAAGAAAAACAAAATGAAGACTTTGGAGTCAAAGTCCTGACCTGAATCCAATTGAGATGCTATGGCATGACCTTAAAAAGGCGGTTCATGCTAGAAAACCCTCAAATAAAGCTGAATTACAACAATTTTGCAAAGATGAGTGGGCCAAAATTCCTCCAGAGCGCTGTAAAAGACTCATTGCAAGTTATCGCAAACGCTTGATTGCAGTTATTGCTGCTAAGGGTGGCCCAACCAGTTATTAGGTTCAGGGGGCAATTACTTTTTCACACAGGGCCATGTAGGTTTGTATTTTTTTTTCTCCCTAAATAATAAAAACCACCATTTACAAACTGCATTTTGTGTTTACTTGTGTTATATTTGACTAATGGTTAAATGTGTTTGATGATCAGAAACATTTTGTGTGACAAACATGCAAAAGAATAAGAAATCAGGAAGGAGGCAAATAGTTTTTCACACCACTGTATATATATATATATATATATATACATACATATATATATACATATATATACATATATATATATATATATATATATATATATATATATATATATATATATATATATATATAGCCAAATCTGCGCGCTTCGCAGCGGCGAAGTACTGCTTTTAAATTTTTATTAAGAAGAAAAGAAAACCTTTTAAATTGAGGGAAAGTATACCAATAACAATTTGTTAAGGATCTGTTTTTTTGTGAAGCTGCCTTTACACAGCCTTTCCGCTGTTTTATAAACGAACGCCATATAAGGCCGTCCTTTCTCCTTGCTTAGCGGTTCTGTATTGTTTTATTGTTCGTTTATTACGATTGTTATAGTTATTGTGTAGCTATTTGAGACTCACTTTTCTGTTCAGGTACCCATTTCCTTTATGTAATCCGCGGATTCTCCGCTATTTTTTGTTCGTTTATTACGATTATAGTTATTTATTGATTCCTTTCTCTAGCTGACTGCCTGCTCATATAAGGCGCTCTGCTGTTTTTTTGTGAAGCAGCCTTTACACAGGTTCTCCGCTGTTTTATAAACGAACGCCATATAAGGTCATCCTTTTTCCTTGCTTCGCCAAGGAAGCATCCTTTTTATTTAATCCACAGGTTCTCCGCTGTTTTATTGTTCGTTTATTACGATTGTTATAGTTCTCTTTGTATATCACGTTGTCAGTTCAGCACTCCGGTTGTAATATGACCAAGCCGTGCAAGCTTACGGTTGAGAATGCAACGTATAGTTGTACAGGAGAAAAGCAATCTTGCCTCAAATCAATGGCAACCTTTTGTAGGTCTATGAACTTAATTTAAACTTTAGGTGTACACGGTGCTTTGTTTCCGAAGTACCTGCACTCATGAAAATGTCTGTATGCATCAGTCGCTTCATATTCTTTTCCTACATTATCAATTGTGTAATGTGTTTTTTGAACAGGTTTGATTCATCGAAGTGATCACTCGTGCTGCGTGCAGTCAGTTCACGTGAGCCGCTCTCTTGTGTGATGTTGCGATGTCCATGGCTTTATTTAATGTTAGCTAAGACCCGGCACTTAAAAGTTTCTCGCTACAGCAATTTTAACTCCATTACAAAGTGATCCAAAGTCTCGTTTACACCTCGTGTCTTCTCATTAAACTTGTATGTCACGAATATGGTATTGCAAACAGCATCGGGACCGTTTCTATAAATTGTGTAATGTGTTTTTTGAACAGGTTTGATTCATCGAAGTGATCACTCGTGCTGCGTTCAGTCAGTTCACGTGAGCCGCTTTCTTGTGTGATGTTGCGATGTCCATGGCTTTATTTAATGTTAGCTAAGACCCGGCACTTAAAAGTTTCTCGCTACAGGAATTTTAACTCCGTTACAAAGTGATCCAAAGTCTCGTTTATACCTCGTGTCTTCTCATTAAACTTGTATGTCGCAAATATGGTATTGCAAACGGCAGCGGGAGCGTTTCTATAAACTTAATTTAAACTTACGGTTTACACCGTGATTTGTTTCCGCAGTAGCTGCACTTATGAATATGCTTGTATGCGTCACTCGCTCGCTTCTTATTGTTTCGCTGCCTTCTCAATTGTGTAATGAATGTTTTCTTCAGCGCTCTTTGGGGCTCTTCCTTGTTTTCTACGTACTGCGTTCACAGTCAGTTCACGTGATTACGTGGGAGGCGTGATGACGCGATACGCAACTCCGCCTCCCACGGCCATCGAGCTGCAGTCTATTACAGTATATGGACAAAAAAGAGGTTCCAGTTATGACCGTTACACGTAGAATTTCGAAATGAAACCTGGTTAACCATGGAGCTGATCAAGACTGTCACAGTGAGAACTACTTTCATTGTAGTGCAAAGTTGGCTTTTAATGTTCATTACATGTGTGTTTTCCCTAATGAACAGTTTATCAATCATTTAAGGCTTGTGCTGGGATTGTAGTTTTGGTAAATTTCCCTGATCAATACTAATTCTCCAGCTTCATCCTAAGAACTCTGTGTGGCTGTAGATTTTGTTATAACCCATTTGATAGTGAATTATTTTTCCTTTAACTGATTTCATTTTTTTACATGGTCTTATTTACTCTTTGTTTAGCCAGAAAAACACAGCTGTGTGATTTTTACATTTAGAAAACTTTTAGATATACAGTATTCCTATTTTTGCTATAGCTTTAAATGCTTAACTCTTATGTTGTTCTCTTATTAATTTACTTTTGTCTGCACAAGTTTTTCCCTTAATCATATCCTATTAATGATAATTAGCAATGAGCAGAGCAGACACTAATGTGCTCATTAGTAAATAATGGACTAAGTATCCAGAACACCTGGAAAAGCAGAATGAAGATTATGATGATAATCTTTAAAAACAATGTGTGTGTGTGTGCTCACTCCACGAAGGACTGGTGCCCTGTCCTGGGATTGTTCCTGCCTTGCGCCCTTTGCTAGCTGGGATAGACTCCAGCATCCCCCACAACTCTGTTAAGAACAAAGCGAATTAGAAAATGACTGACTGACAATTTTCTGCTGTTTTTAAGGATATGATTGCTGTATAGCCAGGTTATCACATGCAATGGACAAATACATAAACAAGTAAGTGGCTTTGAGTATAACACTAAGTGAAGAGACATACAAGAACAAAAACAAGGGAAGCTTTGAAGACATTAAAAACAAGGATGCTTCTAATCACCTCTGCTACTCTAAATATACAAGAATTCTGAGTTATCCCATGGGAAAGTGCTCAATAAACTGGAGGATTATTAGTTTGATGTTTTTAGGCTATGGGTTTAAAATGGTTCCTCTCTCCCTACTGTAATTTGTAGGAATTATTCAGAGCTTTTTATAGTTGTGGGCCCTGAATCATAACTGGATTCTGCATGAAAAGAATATAAGTGCACAGCAAAGTAAATATGCCATAGGATAATGTCTGTAGGCTACATGAAACCTATAATAAACAAAGAAGAAGACAAAGAAAGGATGATAATCAATATGAAGATGATAAAGAAATAGCTTTGACTAAGAGAAAGTTTTCAGCTGACTATAATCAGTGAAGAACAAATAAACCAAAGCAACCAAGATAAAAATCATGAGCATTAACGCTTAATTGGAAAGACAAAGCAGACAGTAGACAGAAGGAGGATGCACAAAGTGAACTTATCTAGACTAAGATGAAAACCGTTATTCATAGTGTAGTCATTCTTGCCAAAACAATGAAAAAAATTAACTCCTTATTATAATCTATCCTATGAAAAACTGTCTTCATTCTTAGCATTATTAAGTTATCCCTCCATATTTCACATTACCCTGAAATGTTGTGTCTGTCGTAGTAGCAGGAGCAGTATTAGTATTAATAATGTCACTGTGAGATATCAGTCTTGAAGAAAATAACTCCAAACAAAACAGATAAAGATTTGGGACCGTCCCCGTTTATTATCGTCCAGACAATAATAAAGAAACTGATTCTAAAGACTTTTCAGTACATAGAACATTTTACTGAAGACAAAATGGCGTTTTTATAGTACAAGGAATGATGGGACAGGAAATGGTTGGCAGGATGTGACGATTGGAGACAGGAAGCGGAACCAACATCATTAGAAGTCGACGGAAGTGAAGGATTGTGGAACCGGAAGTGATGTTGTCATAATTGACCGGAAGTGATGTCGTCGCAGCCATTTTGAACCCGGAAATGGAGATCTTTACTTTTCTTCTGATTTTCTGTAGCGGGAAAGAGATTCAGGTAAGTACCACGTGATGACCCTCTGTCTCATGATAATTCACTCACCTTTAGGCTCTTTGACTGCCTCCAACACGCACATGTGTGACATGACCCCCCCCCCCTCAGCCCAGACCCATCAGGTTGGGCGATCTGCACCGAGAGGTCGTGGACACGGGAGAGTGCATCTGCGTTGGCCTGCAAGGAACCTCTATGATAAGTGACACTAAAACGATAAGGTTAAAGATCAAGAAACCACCTAGTGACACAAGGATTAGACTCCTGAAGATGAAGAGACATCCACTGCAAAGCGGCATGATCCATCACCAGAGTAAATTCACGCCCCAATAGGTAGTACCTCGATGACGTGATTAGTCCACTTAATCGCCAAGGCTTCTCTCTCCACCGCAGCATACTTGGTCTCCCGGTCCAGCAGTTTCCGGCTTAGATACATAATGAGGTGTTCAGCACCGTCGAGCATTGGCTCAGCACGGCACCCAATCCTGTGGCCGATGCGTCGGTCTGGGGAATAAAAGGAATAGAAAAGTCAGGAGATTTCAATAAAGGTGCTGACGTAAGGGCCAATTTTAAGTCACTGAATGCTTTATCAACCGAATCATCCCATACCACTTTTACAGGTGCTCGTTTCCTTGTTAAATTAGATGGAAGGGCATAGCAATTTCACAGAAATGCGGTACGAAACGTCAATAGTAACCTGCCAATCCCAAAAATGCTTGTACTTGCCGCTTATTTATCGGACGGGGCCAATTCATGATGGCATCAATTTTATTACATTGTGGTTTAACAACACCCCCACCTACTAGGTAGCCTAAATATTTGGCTTCCCTTAATCCGAAAAAACATTTCCTCGGATTAATACGAAGCCCTGTTGATGCCAGCATGGACAGTATTGTTTGAACCTGCCATACATGATCCTTCCATGTGCTGGAATAAATGACTACGTCATCCAGGTAGGCGGCACAATATGAATTGTGGGGCCGTAGCAGTGTGTCTACCAGACGTTGAAAAGTAGCTGGTGCCCCGTGCAAACCAAAAGGAAGGACCCTGTATTGCCAATGTCCACTTGGTGTACTAAAAGCGTTTTTTTCTTTAGCGGAATCCGTTATGGGAATTTGCCAATACCCTTTTGTCATGTCAAGAGTAGTTAGGAATTGAGCGTTCCCCAGCCGATTGAGTAAATCATCCACTCACGGCATGGGATACGCATCAAATTTAGAGACCTGATTAAGTCGACGAAAGTCATTACAGAACCTCCATGACCCATCAGGTTTAGAAACTAAGACAATTGGACTAGACCAAGGGCTATAACTTTCTTCAATGACCCCTAACTCTAGCATTCATCTAATCTCTAACTCTACTTCCACTTTCTTTGCTTCCGGGGGCCTATAGGGTCTCTCTCTGACAATCACTCCAGGGTCGGTAATGGTATCATGAACAATCAGCGCAGTTCGTCCTGGTATTTTATCCACAACTTTGGGTACAGACAAGATAGCCATTTTGAGATCTTGTCTTTGTTCATATGTCAAATTGGGACCAAAATTAAGATGGGCACATGACATAAAAAGCGAACTAGGCTGTCAGGGAGGGATCAAGATCTCTTTCCTTCCACGGTTTCAGCAAATTAATATGGTAAACTCGCTCACTCGGTCAACGATTAGGTTGTTTAACACTAGAATTACCAGAGCCTACGAAAAAACTCGTAGATCCGTCCCACATTAAATCACTTCTTAAATCCATTCGCACCTCTCCGCCATCATCTTTTGTCATCTAAATGTGCAGATAAAGACAAGCTGCAAACAGCCGACTATTCCATCCCCCTACCGACTTAGAACGTCCACGAACTTCTCCCAGCTCATGCCTTGATTGATTATCTGGGAGTGAAGTGGAGTTTTAGAGTGGAAATAATAGATCGTTACTTGGAACACACGCATTTCATGTGTGTTCTGTTTCTACAGTAATCTGTGTAAACACATTTTTAAAACAGAAATGTTTTTCATATTCTAGTAGTAAATGACAAAATATAGGCATAAACTATATAATGTATGAAGCCTGAAGTCCAAATATCAAAGAAACACTTTCACGAAAGGTACAAATATAACAGAACAAGTGCAATTTTATTCAAAAATATAACTGCAGAAAAAAAAAGCCGCCTTAGTGTGCGACATTGACACTCAGTTACTACAACAGCCCCGTGGTGCAACAGTATCAGTTGCTGACTGGGAATTAAAAAGTCACAAGTTCGATCCTGCACGACTCTTTTGACAAGTGAACTGCTCTTATTTTTACTATTTTAGAATAAAAAGATACATTTGATTTCATTCTGTAACAGTCGGTGTAATTTATGATATTTGTAAAGGTTAGCTTTGTTTTTGTTTTTTTTTATTCACTTTTCATTCCCACAGTCACGTTCAGGATCCTTCCCTACCCCATCTGACACTGCTATTTTCACATAAAGACGCGCTATAGCTCTGCAGTGTATCACGATACATACAACCGCGTGGTTTTTTTCCCCCCAATCTTGCCAGTCCCCACATGTTGCTGTATGCTGTTTCTTTTGTACTCCAGGACATGCAAAGGAAAGCATAGTAAAGAGCAGTAACTTCAGTGCTATATGCAATCATCAGACACTCCCCATCTGACACTGCTGTTTTCACATAAAGACGCGCTATAGCTCACCCAAGGAGCACCTTTCCTACATTTACGACGTATACTTGTTGCAGTGTACATATCTCTCTGTGCTATGGTTCCTATTACACTGAACAAGCACCTGTAATTTGCAGCTCTATTCATTGTCTCAAAACAAATATATGTGACGTTTTGAAGAAATCATTTTATGACGCGAATAGCACCAATCAGAAAACATCGTCAAAGTAATGCAATATTATTTGAAAATAAACAGCGTCAGATTGGGTGTGATTTATACTGGCGCTGTTACTTAGAGTCAGATCAGAAGCTGAATAAGCTGAATAAGCTCCTGTTCTGACTCTAAGTAAAAAAGCATGAATTAATCAACAGAAATAACCGCAATCGACATTTTAAACTTAACGATTTACAGTGCATACCAATTTATAAATTTTATGTCCATTTGAGGCTACAAAGAAAAAAAAACACTTTCTCCCCAGTGGGGAATCAAACTCGGGTCTCTATGGTGCAGCAGGGTTGCCATGCTCTGAGTCAGCAAATCTCAGCGTTATGCCACAGAAGGTGTTGTTACATCCTTGAACCTTTTGTGAAAGTGTTTATTTGATGTTTGGCTGTCAGGCTTCACACATTCTATAGTTTATGCCTACATTTTGTAACATTTACTACTAAAATATGAAAAAGTTTCTGTTTTAACAGTGTTTACACAGATTACTGTAGAAACGGAACACACATGAAATGCGTGTGTTTCAAATAACGATCTATTATTTCCACTCTAAAACTCCATTTCAGTCACTCCCAGATAATCAAACAAGGCATGAGCTGGGAAAACTTAGTGAACATTTTGTGATGATGGGGGATGGAATAGCCGGCTTTTTGCTGCTCGTCTTAATCGGCACATTTAGAAGACAAAAGAGAGGTGAGAACGGTTTTAAGGTGGGCTGGATCTACGTGTTTTTTCGTAGACTCTGGTAATTCTAGTGTTAACCAACTAGAATTCTTTAGAGTCCTTTCCTTTCCTTAATTTCATAAGGGCCTTGCCAATGTGCTAACAACTTTGAATGAGAAGTTGGGACTAATACCATAACACGATCACCCGGGACAAATTCCCAAATGGTGGTATTTCTATTGTAATAACGTGACTGCGCTGCTTGTGCTTTCTCCAAATTCTCTTTTAGAATAGGTCTAATTTTTTCCAATCTATCACGTAAATGCGTGATATATTCAAGAATGTTTGAAGTAGGGAGGACCTCCTCTTCCCATCCTTGTTTTATCATATCCAAAAGCCCTCTGAGTCGTCTTCCATACAATAATTCAAAAGGAGAAAACCCCGTAGAGGTCTGAGGAACTTCCCGATAAGCAAACAAAACGAGAGGAAGCCACTGATCCCAGTTTCTTCCATCTTCGTTAACTACTTTGCGTAACATCTGTTTTAACGTTTGATTAAAACGTTCTACCAGCCCATCAATTTGGGGATGGTAGACAGACGTTTTCAAATGTTTTATTCTGAGTAATATGGCGACTTCCCTGAACGTTTCCAAAGTAATGGGAGTCCCTTGGTTCGTTAAAACCTCTTTGGGATCCCAACACGAGCAAATATCCCTACTAACTCCCGTGCAATATTTTTAGTATTAGCTGAAAGCAAAGGAACAGCATCAGGGAAGCAAGTGGCATAATCCACTAGGACTAAAATGTATTTAAAGCCCTTCAACGAGGGTTCTAGGGGTCCCACGAGATCAATTCCTACTCGGTCAAAAGGGATATCAATAAGGGAAAGGGGAACGAGAGGAACTCTAGTCCTTCTTGGAATCTGGCGAAGTTGACACTTGGGACAGTTTTATTCTCTCCAATGTTTTATCGGAGCCTAAATGGGCTCCTAGAAGGTGAGCATGTGCCAATTCACACACTTTTCGCAGAAAAGTGCGTGGAATCAACAGTTGGCACCTTAACATTTCATTGGGCCTTGTGTATTCCTCTCAGTCAATGACAGATGACAAACCTACATTTCCCAATGTGTCAATTGGGATGCCAATGTGCTAACAAACCAACCTTTTAATTATTGTATATTCTTTTTATTTAAATCAAACAAGTTTACTAGATGTGCATACCATCTTCACAAAACACTCTTTAAATACTGTTAATAAAATGTAATCTAATGGTTAATTAGATACAGGGAACTGATAATCTGAGCAGGAAAAAAAGTTCTGCTGTGGGAATTAAAGATTTATAGGTTATTTAGTATGTTTAATATTTTGCCATTTGCAATCCTAACAGGCAAAAATGGCTAACAGTTATGGCTTTGCACTATCGACACATACCACAGACAGTGGTGTTTGGTGCACAGAGGTGGCCCGGCAAATCAAAGCATAACTTTTCAGTCGAATATAATAGCTTCTATTATTAAGATTTCCATCAAATTGTTTTTTTAAAGCCATTGATATTTTAATGAATGCTAATGAATTTCACTAACATTGCTAAAGGTAAATTTGCACACTGCAGATGCCTAAAATACCCTGCAGAGAGCATCAGATGTGTGAGTCATGTTCAGGTACCCAAGGCTGGTACCATTAAAGAGCCATTTGTTTGTGTGTTTTAAATTTGACAGTTAACATTTGTTGAGCCTCTTCTTATGCCAAAAATCTAGATGCTTTGAAAATTAATTACTAGGGAATTAGTCTAACTATTTATGTAACCTATCATTGTTTGCTTGTTACAGAGACACCAGATGGATTTTACCCCCAAGGTAGCTGACTACACCGTCTGTTTATGAAGGATCAGATAATTTTGCCCTTCCTTTTGAAAACTTTCTTTGATTAGTAATGACAGAACACAAAGTGTAAAATTAATAGTTTGAGCTTAATCATTGGAACCTTTGTTTCTGTTCTTGTAATTGTAAACTTTTATTAGAAAGGTTTGAATGAATTAATATTGCACAATAAATAGAATATGAATTTATTTGAAATTGTCTTATTAAAGAGGTGAATGCTAATTTGATATGTGTCATTTTATATTTAGCAGACAATTCCCAGGGGACATTCTGCACAGCAGAAGAGAACCTGAACTCTATTTTATATGTTCAGCACATCAAAAATAGAAATTAGGTAACTTCCTTATAGAACATTCATTTATACATTCAGCACTGGGCATGAATTAAGACAGTGTTTATTAAATAGTATTAAATTACCTGGAAAGTAATTGATATAGGTCTTACAAACCACCAATATTTTACTTTTAGTGTTTCTAAAACAAAACCTATTGTATAAAATCATACGCTGGTTATTGGTAATAAGTTATTAATATGTCATTAAAGTTTTCTTTCTTGTTGTTAAGATCTAGTACATACCATTTGAAGTATCTGAGGCTACTGCTAGCCAGATTGTCTATATTGTTTTTATTTCAACAGGAAAAAAAAATGAGTCTATGTTATCCATATCACATCACCTTCCCAGATATAATCCTTTGCATGTTCTTGGGTCCTTTGCTACTGAGCTCCTAATGGTCTGGGCTTTCTGGGGTGACAGAATATTCAGTTTCATGGCTCCCTAAATCTGGAACTCCCTCCCATTGGGTTATGGTGAAAGGAACTTTTTGCTAATAGGTTTTCAAAAATGGTGTTCCTCATCTATCAGTGCTGGGTCTGTTGCTCTTTTTAATATAAATGATGTGAACAAGAATAAAATCTATTCCAGTTGAGGTTTGCAGATGATATAATAGATGGAAAGGCAGATAATGCAGAGTCAGCAAATTGTTGCAGAGGGACCTATACAGCATACAGAATTGGGCAGATTTGAGAGAGGAGGTTAGGAGCACACACTGATACAGCACATTGCTGCACCCACCACATGACACACCAACTCAGGATCCCAGATTTGGACCCGAGTGCAGCCATGCAACAGGTGACACCTCAGTACCACACAAGTTCAGATTGAATGGAACCAATGTGAGGTTTTTTATGTTGGTTGGAGTGCCAATTCTGCCACCAACCCCCAGGTTTTTCCCTGCAGGTTGGAGGGCCTACATGAAGGGCCGGATGCAGATTAACGTCATACCCAGGATGGAGCAATTGCAGGTTAAGGGCCTTGCTTAAGGGCCCAACAAAGTAGAGTCAATTTTGGCATTTATGGGATTCGAACTGGCAACCTTCTGATCAGTGCAGATCCCTAGCCTTACAGCCACCACTCCACCAAGGGCAGATTTGGGGCAGGTGAAATTTAATGTAAGTAAATGAAAGGTAATACACATTGGAAGTACAAACATTTGATTTGTTATACACAATGAGAAGTTTTAAATTTGAAAGTTCATGTCATGAGACAGACCCAGGTGTCATATTGGTCCTCTCACTATCATCATCAAAACAGTGTACTTAAGTGTTTAATAACTATAAATGATTTGGATAAGAATATAAGTAACAAGCTGGTTAAATTTGCAGATGATACCAAGATAGATGGATTGACAGGTAATGTGAAATCCACTGAATTATTACAGAGGGACTTGGACAGCATACAGGCTTGGGCAGATTTCTTGTAGATGAAATGAAAGTAAATGTAAAGTATTACATGTAGGAAGTAAAAATATGAGAGTACACAATGGGAGGTCTGAAAATCAAAAGTAAACCTTATGAAAAGGATTTAGGAGTTGATGGTGGACTTGACACTATCACCTGACAGATGGTCTTCAGAAGTTATTAAGAAAGCAAACAGAATGTTAGGTTACATAGCACAATATGTGGAGTGCAAGTCAAGCAAGGTTATACTTAAGTTATATAATATGCTAGTGAGGCCTTATCTGGAATACTGTGTGCAGTTTTGGTGTACATGTTACAAAAAAGTTGTAGCAGCACTACAGGAAATCCACAGCGGGAGTGGTTGGGCTGATTCTCTATACAGTAATCCCTCGCTACTTCGCGGTTCACTTTTCGCGGATTAACGACTTCGTGGATTTTATATGTAAACATATCTAAATATATAATGCGGATTTTTCGCTGCTTCGCGGGTTTTTGCGGACAATGGGTCTTTTTACTTCTGGTATTTGCTTCCTCAGTTGGTTTGCCCAGTTGATTTCATACAAGAGATGCTATTGGTGGATGGCTGAGAAGCTACCCAATCAGAGCACGCAGTTAAGTTCCTGTGTACTGCTGATTGGCTCAGCGACGGAGTGCTGCATTAACCAGGAAGTCTCATCTCACTCATTCAGCATTAACATGCTCTTACTACTGCATTCAGGGGATTATCACCTTCATCGTCATCATTTTTACTGCGCAGCATATTCATCACCATCATCACGTCATATATAACTACGTGTACTTCGCTATACAGTAAGTGTAAACTTATCTACCAATTTCATATTGCTTAGCAGTTGTCCCTGTTATTAATAGAGTAAAGGGTGGGTTGTAAACAATACAGGGAGGGTTTAAAAACGTCCAAATACACGTTAAGTAATTAAATAAATATGGTGTCCCTACTTCGCGGAAATTCAGTTATCTCCCGCGATAAGTGAGGGATTACTGTATATGCCTGAGAGTTATGAGCTATGAGGAAATGAGGAAGGAGTTGAACCTTTTCAGTTTAAGCAAATGGAGAATAAGAGGTGATATGATCGAAGTGTTTAAAATTATGAAGGGAATTAGTGCATTCAGAATGTTATTTTAAACTAAGTTCTTTAATAAAAATCATAGGGATATGGTTGGAAACTTGTTATGGGCAAATTTGGAATAAATGTCAGAAAGTTTTTCTTCACACAATGAACCACAGACACATGAAATAGTTGACCAAGTAGTATAGTAGAGAGTAGGGTCTTTGGAGACCTTCATGACTTGGCTGATGATATTTTTGAGAATCTAGGTGAACAGGATTGGCAAGCTTGTTGATCTGAAAAGCCTGTCATCATCAAAATTGTTCAAATGTAACAAGTGGGAAGTGATACATGATGTGTCAGGTGTAATGAGTGAAGGGGGCAAGTAACATTGTTAGATGCAATAAATGAGAGGTGACATAAGAGTGATGTTGTCACTTGGTGACTTGTAATAAAAGAATGAGAATGAATTAAAGGTGAGCAGGTGTGTCATTATAAATGACAGACCCAACAGAGTAAATTCCTTTCATTTTTGCCAGTTAATAACATTTTTTACACAATGATACATTGTTTAAATGTCTTCAGAGGGGTGGATGACTAATTGGCTATGTATGCAAGTTTTTTTTATAAAATATCTAGGTGTATTTGCATATTTGTTAATTTCTATATAGACATTGTATGATGTTTTTATGTTTAGACTGTTATTTTTATGTAGTGCTTTAACAGCTTTGTTTTAGCTAGGCTGAAGTATTTTAAATTAAGCAGCACCCCAGTTTGAATAATGGGAGAGAAACTGAAGTGAAAGGAGAAGTATTTAAACAGGAGATCGAAATGCACTCCATGCACATTATTTGAATATTTAGGAGCACAGAAGTTGTATTGCAGAGGACTGAGCAGCAAACAGGAAAGATGATCAAGAACTGACCTTAACAAATGATATGACTTCAAACCACAGAATCCTGAAATTATAATAAGGTGCATAATCACTAAAGAATGTGATTCTATTTCAGAAGGCAAGAAGATAATAGAGTCTTAGTGAAAGTCTTTTAGTTAAAGGCATAGCACGTAGATTGCAAAGGTCAAAAACCAGAATGAAGCAGAAAAAGGAGGACTTTGAATAAGAAAAAATGGTGAGAGGAACAGCAGGTAGAACATGGGATTAAAATGAATTTAGGAAAGGGAAGAAGATGATTGAGATGAATTGAACCATGATGCATATGGAAAGAAACAGTGGAGCTGTAAAGGAAATTTTCTTCAAATAATAATAACATGTTTTCCCAGAAACTTTCTAGACAATTTGGTCACTTTCTATTTTTACAAAGTAAAAGGTAAAAGGTAACAGAAAGGTAAAATGGGCAATAATATCATTTTTTGTGGATTGGAGTGTGAGTTTTACAACTGTTTTATGCAAATCATCCAAGCATTCGTAAGCTAAAGCTTTCCATTAATTCCTCAGTCTTCTCATAGTGAACTGGGGTGTTTATTTACAGGCTCCATCAGAACTGTTGTAATAAAGGATATCCATTGGAACCGTCATAGTATGATCTCACCTATTATTTAAAGGAAAGTTCCCCAACAGGGCAGTTAGAGGAGGCTGCAGATCCATGATAGATAAAAAGACCAGAGAAATGTACTAAAGTGAAAACCCCCGAGACTGTTGAATGCTACTAGAAGAGGCTAGGAGTAGGATCATCACCAGCACAAACACTGAAGTACATCAGAAGTGAACAGCAGGAGTCATTGAGGCAGCCCAATATGAAGCAGCAAGTGGACAATTCAGTGGGAAGAGCTGGCAGACCCCCTCCTTTAACCACCACCTTATCGTGGTGGAGGGGTTTGCGTGTCCCAATGATCATAGGAGCTCTGTTGTCCGGGGCTTTATGCCCCTGGTAGGGTTACCCTAGGCAAACTGGTCCTAGGTGAGGGATGAGACAAAGAGCGGTTCAAACCTCCTATGATGAATGAAAACTTTGGACGCCGTTTTTCCCTTGCCCGGACGCGGGTCACCGAGGCTCCCCTCTGGAGCCAGGCCTGGAGGTGGGGCTCGATGGCGAGCGCCTGGTGGCCGGGCCTGCACCCATGGGGCTCGGCCGGGCACAGCCCAAAGAGGCAACGTGGGTCCCCCTTCCCATGGGCTCACCACCTATGAGAGGGGCCAAGGAGGTCGGGTGCAGTGTGAGTTGGGTGGTGGCCGAAGGCGGGGACCTTGGCGGTCCGATCCTCGGCTACAGAAGCTGGCTTTTGGGACGTGGAATGTGTCTCTCGGCTGGCCTGGGAACGCCTTGGGATTCTCCCGGAAGAGCTAGAAGAAGTGGCCGGGGAGAGGGAAATCTGGGCATCTCTGCTCAAGCTGCTGCCCCCGCGACCCGATCTCGGATAATCGGAAGAGGATGGATGGATGGATGGATGAGCTGGCAGACAAAAAATGCAAACAAGTCCATAGTTGGTTCTGCTAGATCTAAATGGGTGAGATTTTAACAGCCCTGTTTATAATGAAGCTGGCCTTTTAATTACTGATTTAAGCCATGTTTCTTTCACAGCAGACCCATGTTGTATTTTTGTATTCTGTATTGAAGTTTATCATTGTTTTTCAAAGATAGTAATAGCTGCATGGTGTCTACTTTTTTGTACAACAAACACCTTTAGATTTCTGTATAATAATAGCCAAGGTCCTTTGTGTTACAAGCGGAGTTTATCAATTGTGTTTAATTTTTGAAGTCAGCTGCACATACTGTTTGATCACTCAGGAAAATTTTCATTCAAGGTCAGGTTAAAATTTATTGTCATGGATGAGAAGAACTGTGAAGTTCTTACTTTTATTTTTCCATGGACTAGTTATACAAGTATAATATCTACAACATACAGTGATTACGATCCCAGGCAATAAACAGAATATCATTCTTTAAAAGCAACATCAGATGATATATAAGAACTACTTATGCAATTGTCAGTATGAGTTGTTTTGGAGTACCCTTATCACTCTGTGGATAAAGACTTTTCCTAAATCTTATGGTATGATTGCTTAATAGTCCTCTATCTTTTGTAGAAATGGAGTAGATTGTAAAAGTAAATTAACAGTGGAGAGATAATTTAACAGAAAGCGTTACACATGAAGCCTGTTTCCATTCTTTGTCATTTTGGGAAAATAAAACTGAGCTCATAACTGTATACAGCAAATTATTTGATTACTATTTGCTTACGTTTATAAGTTGCCTTGATAAATATTTCTTTTGTATTATTAATTATTACCCGATAACTGCCAGATTATTTTAATTACTTTGAATATGTAATTGTAATCATGTACCAGGGTCCACTCAGATGGGCCCTCACAATCAAAAAAGACAATTTGTTTTCTGAACCAGCAGTGTTCCCCTTTAACTCGACTGACTTCAAAGACTACTTTTTCACTGTCCACGTGGAGTGAGGTCCTGAGTTTTCATCAAGGGTACCCAGTCTGATGGTTTGTGAATGGAGCAAATCCTGATTCCCCAGGCAAAAAGAACTCAAATACACTTCGTTATTTTAATAAATACTGTTTCATGTTTTTGTGAACTTTAATTTTAGCTGAAAAGTAAGAAACTGCATGTGTCTGGAAAATGGTACTTTTTTCACAAAGTAATGTGAAAAGCAGAAAATATTTCAATATGTTAAATTATGAATGGGACTAAAAATATTTTTTATCAGAAATCAAAATGAAATGTGCAGCAAGCCAAACATCTGTCTTTATTGAAAAACGCATGCAAAACTTTAACATCTGGAGAAAACACATGTTTAATTAATTCCTGAAACAAAAAAAGAGTATATTTTAATGAATGGCAAAATGGAGAAAAATATTTTTGGGAATGTCCAGTAAAATTATTCTCTTGTCTTTATAAAACGAATGCAATAAATAATAAGATTTTTGTCTAGTATCTCACTCTGAAAATATTGGTAGATATATGTATTATGTGTCAGGACATTACTGTACTTTTTCTGAATTTTTCTTTATATGATAAATTGCAGTTTGAATGTGTTTGTTTTGATATAGTGTGGCCAAAGGTTTGTAGTGTGCCACTGTGATCTGTGAGGTTTATTCTACAAAACTTCAACTAAATCCTATTCTATTTGACATTTTCTCACCTATAATTTTTCTCTCTATATATGCTATACTGTTGTACTTCCCATTGTACCCCTAAGCAAACTTTCATGTCTCACACAATACTTATGACACCGTTATCACATTTTCCACAGTTTCTGGTAACTTTCAAATATCCCAGAAGACATCATATTTTCCCAAAATATCTAAGCTTGCATTGATACTGGTTGTCCAAACCTTTATATGGCAAACCATACCTACTCTGGCCTATTCTTATCTAGAAAATGCCTCTTCTATACATACTATTAATCTACTCATCACAGCTTTATTCTGTGTAAAAAGAGTTGATCATAACGCATTTACATTTTCCTATAATAATCTCATGAACTTTCCATGTTAACCTTATAGTAAATGACATGCCATAGTACTTGTAGGCAGAAACCAGGTCTTGTATGAAGGAATACTTTGGACAAAATTAATTAATTAAATAAATAAAAGTACTTTGAAATGTGACAATAAACATTGAAAAATGGCATGACATGTAAGTGAAAAAGAATAAATGTTTCACATAATATTTTTTATTACTGATTTATTTATTTAATTTTGTCCAAAATATTTCTCCAAATACAACATGAAATACAGTTTGAACTTCTTCACACAACTTCTACACTGGTTTTGATTTTTGTTGAATAAATAGTGATCAATTCAAAATCTCTGAAAATGTTTGTTGTCACTTCAGGTTAGACTTATTTAATTGGTAGGATTGGTGAGGACTAGATGACTGTAAAACCACAGAATTGCAGAAATAGGCAAGACATTTCAATGTATCTTAAAATAGTGCTGCTTTTAGACATCTGAATTCTTATTCAGGTTTTTTTATTTTGACTCCTTTTTTTTTCTCAAGTATTAGTGACTTACAGTGTGTATATAATACTAGCTCCTGTGCTATAATAAATTGGAATTGCATTAGTCACTTTAACAAGTACGCTGCTCTTTTTCCATTATAATTTCATTCATCCATGGATATAGTGTGGTCTGCAAAATTCAATGTCATTGTCACCAAATTGACATAAAGAATCTTGTAGTCCTCATGTTTCCTGGATCATGATTTCATTTTTATAATTTGAAGTTACACTATATTGTACGTTGAGTACATCATACTGGATTCAACTCCTAAAACAACCAGAGAAATTATTTATTGTGTAACATTAGTAATTAAAGAAAAACCTGAGAATTCATTCATTTTGATATTTATTTTATATGTTACTTGCTTCATGTACACTGTACAGGTGGTTGAGAAAATTTTTTATTCTTATGTTTTCATGCAGAAAGGAGTGAAAAAAGTTTATGAATTTATAGAAGTCAATAGCGGCCACTGCTGTACAAATGAAAAAGAAACAAAAATCTTGTGTAACTCATGTTGCATAATCCATAATGCAATGCAATGCTCAAAATATGCAAAACACATGCTATTTTGCTAAATTATTGTTAAATAGTAACTTCTGGAATATTCATTGCACACACCCTAAACAGTAAGCTGAAACCTCATGGGAATAACTTTTTGTATTGAAGATTTCCCCTCATCTGTTGGTCAGGAGTCCCAACTTCAGTGTAAAAAGTAACTCCCATGAGGCGTTAGTTTATGGTTTAGGATGTGTGTGCTGAGTATTCTCTCCTTTCTGCATAAAACATGACATTAAATGTTTTTCTCAGTCAGCACCACAAAGCTCATGGGGAAAGTAAGATATAAAAAAATATTTTTGGTGGGAGTTTTCATTTACATTAATTGATAATTCCATGACTCCTGGAAATATTGGAAATTAAGGTTAAAGTTATCATATATAATAACACACTACCTTAATTTAAGACTATAAAATGAGAACAAAAGTTCAGAAGCAATCTCTCTATGACCAAACAATGAACTTAGTGAGCTGGAACGTCAAAGGTCTCAATCACGAATTAAAGGGGAAGAAAGTATTCTCTCACTTAACAGGTATAAATGCCAAGATAGTATTTTTACAGGAGACTGACTTAATTGGCAAGGATCAGTTTTGGTTGCAAAGACACTGGACTGGCCAAATATTCCACTACAGCTATACACAGAAAACTAGAGGAGTAGGAATCATAGAACAATTTCATTTGTTGTATCAGATATAGTATCTGATCCTGAAGGGCGATATGTATAGGTGATGGGTAATTTATTTAATTGTAAAGTAATTTTGATAAATATCTACGCACCCAATGTGGATGACAGAGATTTCATTCAGAACGTATCTGTATCCATTCCTAACTTGAACACTCAAAACATTATAGTGGCCAGAGACTTTAATTGTGTTTTAAATTCAGCCCTGGATAGGTCTTCAACTACAGGGGTGATAACATGTAATACTTCAAAAATAATCAGTTTTTAATTGACATTAACTTATCAGACAAATGGAGATTTCAAAATCCATACTTAAAAGCATATACCTTCTTCTCACCGGTACATCATTGCTACTCAATAATTGATTATTTCTTTATAGATAATAATTTCTTGCTCCCGATCAAATCTTGCAAGTACGACGCTATTGTTATCTCTGACCATGCACCTTTTATCATGGAGCTCAAATCACTATACCCCACATACTCATTTTGCAACTGGCATCTTAACTCCTTTTTATTACCTGACAAGAACTGTACAGAATTTATATCCAAGTAACATGATTCTTTTTTAGAGGCAAATGCATCCTCAGAAGTTTCTACAGGAATACTCTGGGAAACTGTAAAGGCTTTTTTAAGAGGACATAGATGATCTGGTACTGTATCTATCAGATCCACAAAATTTTGTGCCTGCAGCCCCAACTGCACTAGTAGAATTTCAAAAGATATATGGACTCAAAATTAATTTGAACAAAAGTGTGCTTTTATCAGTGAATTCTCAAGCAAACAACATTAGATTGGACATCTTCACTTTTATCATTGTAAATCAGTTTAAATGTCGAGGAGTAACCATCATAAGCAAATATAAAGCTCTTTTTCAACAAAATTTTGCTGTCTGCTTGGAAAAACCTAAGCAAGATGTGCATAGATGGTCTACCCTCCATCTTACTTTAGCAGGGATAATGAACACTATCAATACGAATATTCTCGATAAGCTTCTGTTTTTATTTCAAAACATCCCCATATACATTAATAAATATTTTTTAAGAAATTAGATTCAATTAAAACTTAATTTATTTGTGATTTGAAATATCCACATATCCAAAGGGTGACCCTACAATGACCTAAATCTGAAGGTGGCATGGTTCTACCTAATTTTCAGTTTAATTGCTGGGAGGCAAGTATACAAGCTATAAAAACTTGGACATTGACACAGATAGATGAACACACACTAATGTAGCCCATAATAGAATGAAATCTTGCAGTACTTCTTTATATTCCTTATTTTGTACACTAGTAAATAAAAGTTATCTTCAATGTACTAACAACCCAATTGTCCTTCATTCTCTCAGAATTTGGAGCCAATGTAGGAAACACTTCAAGTCAGAGAATATGTTATCTGTTGCACCACTACATGATAACCACCTATTTCCACCCTCTCAAACTTACAGTTTCTAATGTTTGGAAGACGTATGGAATGAAATCATTTAGAGATTTGTAAATAAATAATGTCTTTACATCCTACAAACAATTACACTCCAAATTTAGCTTCCCATCAACACAAATTTTCCATTATCTCCAAATTAGAAAGTTTGCTAAACGAAATCTGCCCAATTTTCCTAACCTCCCAAATATTTCTTTTCCAGAATAAATACTGATCGGTCTTGAGGACTCAGACAGCATTTCTGTAATATACAAAAACATTGTAAAGTCCCTTCCTTTTAAAAATCCCCGAGTACAGTGAGAAAAGGATCTATCATTCAACATTTTAGAACAGGAGTGGAAGGTAGCCATGCACAGAATTAACTCTAGCTCTATATGTGCAAAGAACTAAACTATTCAACTTAAAATCTTTTATTGAACATATCTATCTCTTTTAAAAGTGTTCAAAATGTTTCCCAGGGTAAGTTAAAAAAAAAAGTTAACTTGTAATTCCAAATGTGATATACGTACAAGATATGCAGAAGTAGGTAACTGGAAATAGAATGCAATGGAATAGAGACATACATTTTTATGGTAATGACCACAGATAAGGAAAAAATATGTAGTGTGTGTATTGAAGACGATAGCTCTTGTATAGGTATGGTATATAATGGAAAATTATTAAGCAAATATATGACAGTTTAATGATCTAGTCAGATAAACATCTATGAAAAACTTTACTTGTGATCAGTGTGAACAACTGACGCCTTGTTCAAGGTTGGCTCCAACTATGTGCTAGATTGTGCTGGGACAAGATCTGACTGTGCAACCCTGAACTGGACTAGGTTATCTTATGCTATGTTATACAATACCTGCTAGTGGCGTCTCTGATTTTTGTTTTAATTGACAAAAAGAACAATCTGAATCCTGTCACATATTTAAAAGGCGCTACAGGGAATACAATCTAAACAAGCATTATCCATTTTAATGAGCTGATCTACTAAGACAAGACAGCTCAGGTTTGTGGTCAGAGCACTGTAAAACTACAAACAAATGGCTAGGGGATGAGAATTAATGAGCTTTCTGTTTACTAGTTCAGTTTAGAGACCCTTTGTTTTTTATTATCCATTACATCAAAGGAGGATTTGGGTAAATGTGAATTTGCTCGAAACCTTTATAAAAATAATATTTGTTGTTAGCTATTTGCTGTTTCTGCAACATAAAAGCTAAGCTGTTCCTTAAAGTGCTGAATGGCTTTCATTAACTGTTTTATTCAAAATGCTGTTGGTGGTGAGGTAAAGTGGTCTTTTCTTTTATGGGAATTTAACAAATGCTATACTATTGTTAGTTAGAATTATTTATGATTATATTTAAGTGTAGCAAATGTTCCCTTTAGATCACCTAGAGCCTTAGGCCACCCTATATTTCGGCAAATGTGTCTTCAAATAACCTGCAGTCTAATCCCTGGCCTTGTGGAATTTGCTTGTACTCCATATGTATGTGTGGGCTTTTCTCTGGGTATTCTGAATTACTTATGTTATCTGGCAGTTCTAAATTGTCCCGCCCTGGTAGGTCCTAGGGTGGGTATGAATGTTCCCTGCATTGAAATATCATTGGAAGGATGATACAGGATTTACAAAGCAAACAACTGTACAATTTAAAGTGATACAATCAAGTGAAGTACAAGATCATTAAATATATTGCATATAAATGACAAAACAACAACCACAAAAGTAAACATTTTCATTGCTGTTTAACAGAAAGAAAATGAACTAAGGATGGACATTACCATGCACTAAAACAACAACATTAATTTATATTACACAATTTCATATAGAAGTGTAGTTTAAAGTGCTTTACCAATAGTAAATGGAAAAGAAAATCAAATTACAAAATAGGCAGATAGTGAACAATATGTCATGATAGTTACATTGCATAACAATCTGTAATGGTTAAAACAACAAAAATCATTGTCCCACTTGATAGCATCTGCTATGGTCAGATGGCCAGAGAGAAGAGAAAATATAAAAACTACCGCTGGTGTGCATGCCAGAATTATGGTATATTTCAGACTGGAGAATAGCTGGAAAAAGAGCAAGCCATTAACTTAGAGGAATCGTGTTCCTGTAATAAAAGGCAAAGCCTGGTTGGAGTGACAGTCTATAGCCCCATTTAATAGACATTGCTAAACCATTTGCCCTGTTCCATGTGCTGCAGTTGAAATGCATCTTGCTTCTTCAATATTCTGTTATAAAAGAAATACTGGCACACATCAAATTTCCGTTGTACAATTTATACTACAGGTCAAATTCCATTAGAACGAAGTGCTCTAGACTGAAAAAGTAATTTGTAATAACGATTTTGTTATAATGGAATTGTAACACAGCACTGTCTTTCGTCACGTACAGCTGAACTGACTACAGATTGCCAAACTCAACAGTAACATCTGTTTTCTTCTTGTTAGCATCAATAGCAGTGAGACCTTCCAAACTTTTTTATTTTTTTTAAATGTTGAAACTCAGTAGTCAGAACATTTGCTGAAGGGAAAGTCAAAAATGAATCTTATGTCTGATCGATGTGCTCAGCAAAGTCAAACTATACCTTAAGAAACCTGGAAATAAGCAACAGAGTGCAGATTGTGGTAGCTTGAGCGGGTATGTGAAGCCTGTCACATCATACCCAAGAAGACTACAAGCTGTAATCATGGCCAAATGTGCTTCAACTAAGTACTAGGGCTGAATACTTGCGTCAATATGATATTTCAAATTTTTATTTTTAATAAATGTGTAAAAATGCCTAAAATCTTATATTTGCTTTGTTATTCTGGTGTATTGAGTGTTGCTTGATGAGGGAAAAAATGAATTAAAAGATTTTAGTATAAGGCTGCAACATAATAGGATGTGAAAAAAGTGAAGGAGTCTAAATACTTTTTGAAGGCACTGTATATTTAAATATGCCGTATAAATTGCATTTCTAAATTTTCACTTAAGGTTTTGTCTTCAGTGTTGGTTTACACAAACATCTGATTTTTAATATTATGTTCAAGTGTAGTTTATCAGATGATAGTATAATCAAATGCAGAAGTGTTTTATTTGGGGCTGAATTTATGAGTGTTATAAGTTCAGATCCACCCTTGCGTGAAACGGACACCAATGAACTATGAAGTGGAATCAATCCATTTCTACATCCATTACTTTACCCATTGAATCCAGTTCAAGGTTAAAGGGATTGAGACTAACCCTGTTAAAGGCCAACAAATCATCTCAGGGGGAAACACACATGCGCCCATATTCATTTGCCTGTGTCTTTGGAATGTTGGAAGAAAAACCCCAGATTCATGATGTTGCCCACTCCACATGTACAGTGTATCTTGGCTGCTGCATGAGCCCAGAACTCTTGAGCCGTAAACCAGCAGCATTAAATATTATGTAACTGTAGCATCCCCAATCCAATTTTATTACAAAGTCAAGTCCCCTTTGTTTGAAAGATTTTCAAGTGGGATCCCCAACCCCATGATGTAAGAGAATCTGCATAAAACCACACCATTTTCTTTTAAAAAGGGGAAATTAAATTGGACTGCATATTGCATTTCAAGCCTCCCTGAATTTAATGCAGGAATATGCTATTGCAAAAAGTTTCACTGATGAGTTTTTGATAATACAGTATTCTCTTTAATAGTATTGACGTCCAAGGCATTGTCTTTAATTTGACCATCTCTAATGGAATATATATTTTAAAATGATTTAGGCTGAAAAAACAAAGTCTATTTTGACATCAACTATCCTATCAGGATATGTGAAGTTAAAAGAGTAAACTACTGCAGCACTCGCATTACTAGTTTTAAGTTTTACTTTTTTCAGATGTGAAATGTGTTTGTGTTAAGGTTAAGACATTGCATATGATTAATTTGAAATAAAGCAATGAAAATGTATCTTTTGTGTAATTCACAGTCACATTAAGGGATATAGCAATTACTGGTTTAATTCAAAATGACTGTTATAAATATGATGACTAGATGATGCACTTTGAATTAAATATTCATAAAGCTGCTGTTCATATGTGGTCAAGACTTTAATGTTAATGGCTCACAGAGCAACTCCACTATCAATAAAGCTTTGCACTTTGAGTTACTGGAAACCCCATAAAACTCATTAAACTATCTACAGTCAGTTTCTAGCCATATATAATGTGATTATTTATTTTAAAGTTATTGAGTGTGATTACGTTTTAAGCAATGTGTACAAAGTAAAGAAGCATTCTGTCTTTTACATCAAAATAAAGTTAATGGCCATTGTGTGCTTAGTTTGTTGGCTGTCAAAGTGTATTTACTCCGCAGAGATTTAGTCAATGTCTTTTTAATGGTAAACACTATCAAAAGGCAGTATAAATGCACAGTTTCACAGAAATATAGTAAACACGAATGCCAAATGACTTACTTGAGGCTACAGGGAGAGTGAAAGGTTAGAAATAAACCTGCAGCCTTGTACTGTATATTTTAATACCTTCTCCGCTAACCCCAACTAGCCATGTTTACTGTGATGTTGCCCAGAAAGTATAAATACATTTCAAGAAACCTACATATAATCAATGCTGGATAATCCACTTGAATTATAGGATGCATTTGGTTGCAGTCATTGCAGCTAAAGATGGCACAACCAGTTATATGTATGAGAGCAAATACATTTTCACGCAGTGCTAGTTGGTGTTCCATAACTTTGTAAATTAGCTAAATGATTTAAATTAAACAGGAGTGTTATTTGATAATATACCTTTTACCTTACATTAGATTTTATTACAAAAGAACATTCAATGTTAATAATATGAAATAGCAAAAATGTTTGATGGGTAAATGCTTGTTTAGAGCCATAAGCACTACTTGGGTGCCTGTGTTTTACTGAGTTAAATCAAAGAAGAGACATCAGATACATAAAATGGCTACTCAGACAAAATTAATCTGGCCTTAGGTTCATACCTTGCCAGTGTTAAAATACACTTTTATTTATAGCCAATTACCTCAGCAGTTATTTACTGCTACTTGAAAATTGTCTTTAGCCATTAGACATTAAATATAGCTTAATCTAACACTTTGTCCATTTATTTAAGTATAAACTTGGTTAATGGCCAAAAACATTCCATATAAAGGTTGTAGTAAACAGGTTTATAAGTTTTATATTTTTAACACTGACCAGTATTAGGGGACCAAACTACTGATTATTTTCATTAAGCTCTTTTTTATTTTCATTAAAGTACAAGTCTTTACAGTGTATCTTTTAATATCCTATTTTAACCTTCATGACACAGACATTAAACAACAATTATCTTCGACAGTAGTGCACCACACAGGAGTCGAGATAAATCACTACTTATCTTTCTTTTGTCTTGTGTGTTCCATTTGTAAGCACAGCTGCATTGCAAAGTACTTTTTGTGGTCCAGAAACACTTCAAAAGGTACCATAAATTCTATTAGAAAAACAAAATTCAAGATAAGCAATGGGATTTCTGCTTCATTATATTTACGGCAATTTCATAATTGTCCGGATGTAATTGAACATAAATTAACATTTTTTCTAGTAAAACATGTATTGAAGCACATAAATTCATAAAGGTAACAATTATAATAATTTTGCATCAATAAGTAAAAGAACTCTGCAACAGACTGGCATTCCTGTACATGGCTGTTTTCCAGTCTTGCTTCTAGTGCTTCCAGCCCCCCAACAACCCTAAATTGGATTGAGTTTGAGAATGTATGTACTGTATGTACATTAAGTATGTATGTAAACAAAAGAGTAACTCTAGTACCAATACCTTTCTCCCAGCCAAGTCCTGCTAATAGAGATTTAGAAAAAAGAAATAAGCCATAATGCTAAAGCAGCTAATGTATGAGAGAGGGCAGCAGCCTCATCAATGGTGTAGTTAGTGGGAAAGACAAAAAGACTAAGGAGGTCCCCAAATCACTAACCTTAATCCACCCAACTCCAGACCAGTTGTATAATGGAACCAACAGCACATGGAGTTCAAGAACGGCCAAGTTATACAAGAGGATTTTCAGAAAAGAGAGTGTGAGAGTTGGGTTTTCTAGTCACTGCTCAACAGTCAGCTTGGTTGCAATAGCATAAAAAAGAAAAGCCATTAAATAGAACTATGAGTTGGCTCCAGCAGACCCCCGTGACCCTATGTTCTGATTCAGCGGGTTGGAAAATGGATGGATGGATGGATAGAACTATGAGGAAGAGAAAAACCATCCAGGAAGTGAAATATATAGGCTGTAAGAGGAATTGCAATAGAGAGTGTCAAGGAACAACAACATCATTATTTCTATAGCACAATTTTCATACAAACGGTGAAACTCGAGTACTTTACAAGATGTCAAAATAGCTACAAGCAAAGGAAAAAAAAATCAAAATTGGATAAGAGTGACAATAAATAATTTATAAATAGTAGAGAAAAAGTAAAAAATGCACACTTACATAAGATAGTTATATAATTAAAACAAATATAGTCCTTAAATGTAAATGTTGTTTTTAAGTCTGTAAATGTGCACCCAATTATAAGATCAAGTGATCAGGGTGGACTAAAAAAATTAAGCTGGACAAAAAAACAAACTTGTAGGGGTTCAAGGACAAAAGTTTACCCAGCCCCTACCTAGGAATTCTACCTAACGCCAATGTTCTTCAGTAGTGCTTTATTAGTTCTTTTAGGCTTTCTCTTAGAGGATTCAACACAGTTGGTCTCATGGTAAGTTGGGGTATTCAGATTCATTGAATAGCATGATAATTCTACTGTATGTATATCTATTTTATTAGGACAGAACTAAAATGCAGCAGCAACAACATAAAAAATTAAAAAGTGGGGTTTTAGGAGTCAGAGACAAAAGACCTGTGGGATGAGATTGGATGACTGGTCCAAAATATGAATCGGAAAGTACTAGAAGCATTTAGAAAACAGATGTAGCAGTATGGGGTGGTAGGCCTGTCCCATATCATAGTCCACAGCTTTATGTGTTTAAGGTGTAACTGATTCACAAATTTAAATGAAATGTGTCCAGTAATTGGCTTTCTTGAAAGACAGTGACATTTTTTGTATTTAAATAATATTCTACAGTAGAGGAGTACAGGAGATTTGTCCTATATAGATAATACACCAAAATGTGATGTGTTTCATGGTGCACCTCTGGCATTCTGTTGTCAAAAGTGAAAACTGCAGCTTTGGAAAAAGAAAGACTAAACTACTAATTAACTGAATAAATATAGACCGATATGTGCGACAGGTGTGTCTTTTAATTGTGTCCAAATGCCATTCTCTTTTACTATTGTCACATGCGTGACTCTGGTTAGTCTATTACAGGGACTGATTTCATGGGGCAAGGGAGAAGGAATTGAATGTGTCATGGTCACTAAACCTTTTTCTGCTTCACCGTTAGTGAAGAAAACGCAGCTAACAAAAAACAGCAATATCATTTCCTCCACATCTCAAACTCTGCCTCTTTCGGTGCCATTCTTTAAGAATGGGAGGAAATAGGAAGTTGGCTTCAGTTATTTGACCAGCACAAAGATAGATAGATAGATAGATAGATAGATAGATAGATAGATAGATAGATAGATAGATAGATACTTTATTAATCCCAAGGGGAAATTCACATACTGAAGCAGCAGCATCATATTGATAAAAACAATATTAAATTAAAAAGAGTGATAAAAATGCAGATATAACAGACAATAACTTTGTATAATGTTAAAGTTTACCCCCCTGAGTGGAACTGAAGAGTCGCATAGTGTGGGGGGAGGAACGATCTCCTCAGTCTGTCAGTGGAGCAGGACAGTGGCAGCAGTCTGTCGCTGAAGCTGCTCCTCTGTTTGGAGATGATACTGTTTAGTGGATGCAGTGGATTCTCCATGATTGACAGGAGCCTGCTCAGCGCCCGTTGCTCCACCACAGATGTCAAACTGTCCAGCTCCGTGCCTACAATAGAGCCTGCCTTCCTCACCAGTTTGCCCAGGTGTGAGGCGTCCCTCTTCTTTATGCTGCCTCCCCAGCATACCACTGCGTAGAAGAGGGCGCTCGCAACAACCATCTGATAGAACATCTGCAGCATCTTATTGCAGATGTTGAAGGACGCCAGCCTTCAAAGGAAGTATAGTCGGCTCTGTCCTCTCTTGCACAGAGCATCAGTATTGGCAGTCCAGTCTAATTTATCATCCAGCTGCACTCCCAGGTATTTATAGGTCTGCACCCTCTGCACACAGTCACCTCTGATGATCACGGGGTCCATGAGGGGCCTGGTCCTCATGAAATTCACCACCAGCTCCTTGGTTTTGCTGGTGTTCAGTTGTAGGTGGTTTGAGTCGCACCATTTAACAAAGTCCTTGATTAGGTCCCTATACTCCTCCTCCTGCCCACTCCTGATGCAGCCCACGATAGCAGTGTCGTCAGTGAACATTTGCACGTGGCAGGACTCTGAGTTGTATTGGAAGTCCGATGTATATAGGCTGAACAGGACCAGAGAAAGTACAGTCTCCTGCGGTGCTCCTGTGTTGCTGACCACAATGTCAGACCTGCAGTTCCCGAAACGCACATACTGAGGTCTGTCTGTAAGATAGTCCACGATCCATGCCACCAGGTATGAATCTATCCCATCTCTGTCACAGCAGTGCCATCCCTCAAATGGAAATAGGTTTTTAGTATTTTTGCCTTTTTAAATCTTGGTTTGTGGCAATTAAACTGAGTTTTCCTTTATAGGACATAAAACCTTTATGTGGTTATCTCTTTTTAATTACACTGCTTAAAGATTGGTCATAATAGAAGTCGAAAAGGAGTTGCTAATAAGCTGTAAGATAAAATCCAATTTCATATTTTCAACAGAATCCACAGAAGCAAATGTGTGAAAAGTCTGAATGCAAATTGTTACAAAAATGTGATGACTGTTTCTTTGTATCTCTGTGTTTACTTAGTTTCAATAGGGGACATTCTCTGAAGGGATTTGAGAAGATTTTTACTGGTCTGTATTATATTTCTTTTTTTTTCTTCTGTGGTTTTTTAAACATAACTCCATCAAAACTGCAGAAGATTGATGGTTGAAATTTTAGAAAAGATTAAAATGTTCATTGTTAATCAGTTGGTTGCAATTTTGATTTTGTAATTAGTTGCACCATTCACCTTAAACTTACACATGGCAGTCTTATGTTATTTTACCCTTGCTTATGTAAAGTTTTAATACATGTTGATAGATGGGCTTGTATAAACAGCTTTGCTCTTAAATTCAAGCCAGAAAAATACTTTCTGTAAATGAGTACCAGAACTATGACCACTAGGCTGGTTCATAAAACAATAACTTGAAAAGCACAATGAAGGACAGAATATAAAATAAACCAACAGAAAGCAAAACACACCCCAGCTATCCCACTGGGCCTGGTCACAGAGGTCTGGGTCTCCATTTATTTGCCTCCATTCAAACCCATGTTCTTCTACTCAACTTTAAATCTCTCTTTCACTCTTGAACAGTGTAAATTAATTAGGTGTAAACCCACCCTTCCAGAGCTGATACTGGTGGCCCCAAGTATCCTTGTGTTCCTGGGCCTCTTATCCATAGTTAAATGGTCATACGCTGTATGGACTGTAGCTGTCATGCTGTGCCTACTATGTAATGTGGCATAGTGCCAGCAGATCATCTGCTGGCACTGTAGGCGAGTTTAACTGGCCTCTTGCCAACATCTCTTTCCTTTCAGTGCCCACTCAGTAATTACTTTCATAACACCACTTACACATGTAGAACATGCTGCACTCTCCACCAAGTGTCTGCTTCCCCACACTAACATTTTACAAAGAGAGTCTACACTGGCAGAGGGAGAATCTCCTTAAGTAGTGACACTCTGACTCCTATCTTCACATATCTCTGTCCAGTGCCCTTTCCACTTGTTACATTACTTATTTATTAAACATTATAGTTTGTCTTAGTTTTCCAAAATTTTTGTTAAATGTGTTAATTCTAAATCATCTAAAAATACAAGAAAGGCTTAATTAACAGTATTTCTTCTCATTTCCAATTAACACAAAAAACTAGATAATGTTTATCTAATACGGCTTCATTTAAAAACAAGGTAATTTCACAATCACTAGTACCCCTCTTCCCTTACTAACAGGAAGCAACCAGTCAGTGTAGAAACATTATCTGGTCTTTGGTCATGGATGCATTAGTTCTCTTCTGTTCATCAGTTACTGCAGTGTTTCAGTGGGCCTAATCAGCATGCCCTCAGATTTTTACATAATACAAGTTAAAACTGATTGCATGAGAAATGAGGAACCAAAAAAATCAGGGGTCAGATTTATAAAACCTGCATATGCACAAAAAGAGGCACAAAATGTGCATATGCATCTTTCCCCGCAAAAGCTGGCATTTATAAAAGAAAACTTGACAAGAGAATGTGTGTATATTTACAGTAACTATGATCCATCTGTACGCAATATTTTGGTGAAGCTGGGAAAGACACTCTTGGGCAAGTACGGAAATGTAGCCAAACCAACTAAATGATGATACATACAGTATGCGTAATTCATAGCAGTTATCATAATGTGCATTGACTTGACAAACATACTGAAACCTAAAAACTGATAATTATGATGTTCACAGTGTATTTCAGTTTCCTTTTAAAGAGTCCGTTTATATTGTCTGCTCACTTATCAGGGAAGGAATATCTCAGCCAAACTTTCCTCCATTAACCAGACAGTTTTTGCACGGTGCGGTGAAACACTAACGTGTTTTTTCCAACATAAAAAGATAATTTTTGCAGCAGTGTCCGGTTCCTCTAATGTAATTTGAGTACTTTGCTACATTCATATTGCATTAAGGGCCTCTAGTGAGCATGAAGCTGCTTTTATTAAATATAAGCAGTTACATTACCTTAACACACAAGTCATCTGTGATTCTAAGCTGCCTCCTGTTGTACCTAATATTTTGATATGGCTATGAAACATTGAGCTCAGCTACAGCTGTTAATGTGATATCCTTGTACTTGCTGACAGGGTCATTTGGTGTCCGAACTTTAACCTTTTCCCTATGAATTTCTCTAAAAATATTCTAGACAAGTAGACTAAAAGAAAATTAATTTCAAGATCAACATTGGAGCTAAATTAAAAGCATATTACTTGTGTTGCTTATTTTGTTACAAGAAGACTGTTTTGTTAATTATTCCTTTGAGGGGGACCTGATGTTTCAGACTGACTAGGAGTGCTAAGAAAATTATACCTCATGACTGTTTCCAGTTTCCTCTACTCTGATACCAGAAAAAATAATGCCATAAGATCTTTTGTAAGTAGAGTCTTTTGTAACAGGTATATCTTTTACCCATAGCCCTCTGGAAATTCACAGGTTAACATTACCAGAAGTTTACTGAGATAAGCTTGTTCAAACATATCTGGATGACTAGTAGTTGTGATATCTGTGATCAAATATGCCATTTTTTTGCCTGAACAAAGCTGCTAAGTGACAGTTGTCACAGTATTGTATTTGTTCTTCATTATTTATTTTTTTGCATAATGTGCTCAAGTCACAAAATGCATTTGTGTATTCAATACATGAATAGTCCTGTGGACGATAAACTGAGTAATAGCTGAGCCAAATATAAAGCTGTAAGCTTCCATTGTTTTTGTATGGCTCCTGAATCTTTCACAGAGGTTAATTTTCATTAGACAAGATACACACACTCTCTTTTCCACTTCCTTCTGTGTGCACCTATTCCTTCACAAATGTATAGCGATGGCTGTGAAACTGACATTGCATAATGTAATGGAGCCTGGGCTCAATAATTTGTTCCTTTTCTTGGACAAAGGAGAGTTTAATTATTTAGTCCATTTCTATCCAATCTTTAAAAAAGAAAAAGGAAAAACAGAACTGAACTGAATGTAGGTTTAGTGTGAAAACTAAAAATAACAATTTTTAATATTGTATATAAATTGGCAACTGTACATCAAAGCACAAAAATGGGAATGTAACTCTTGTTTTGCTAGCTCTTGCCAGCCATTTAGACAAAGTAACATTATGTGATCTGTTAACTCCGTTCAGATAAATGAGAAGCTGCAGCAAGAACATTAGGTCAATAAATTAACTCCCATGTTAACAACACTGGGGACACTACATTCAGTGTCAAGACAACCGTTTAAGCGGCTGAACTGATAGAAAAGCCATTGAATTCAAATGGAAAGCCAATTTCTGTCACAGCAACAAATGAGAAAAATACTTTGATTCTTTTTTTCTCTTTTTGTAATTCCCCTGGGCTCTCTTTTAGGGCTTTATGCTATAGCTAAAAGCAAAAGAGCAGCACATTTATTTCAAATGTATTATAACATAATAGAAAGTCTTGACAAATCAGTCATTTGCTCTTATAAAGAGACACTTAAAGTAGAGTGCAAAGAAGACATTCTTTCTTGACACACTATTTCAGCAATAAAGGCTACTTATTTCTAGTAAAAATGTTACCTGTGAAATGTTATCTAGGATGTGCCACATTACACATGCCTTCATTATTGCTCTTGTTAGCCAAATCATTTCTTTTCATCAATTGCACCTCTAAGTTCAAGAAGAACATAAGAAACTTCAAAAAGAAGAAACCATATAATCTGTCTGGCCTGAGACTAAGTGGCTAATTTGTCCTAGTACTTTTTCCAAGTGAATTGTCAAAGACTGTGCTCAGTTTTACTTTTTGACAGACTAATGTTATCCAGAACTCTATAAAACTTTTTTCCATTATAAGTCCATTTATTTTCACACATCACCAGAAGATTTAAGAGTACAGCCTATGAAATGTTTAAGGATTTTAAAAACCTGGATTACTGCAGTGAAAGGTAAATTGACATTATTACCCAACACATAGGCGGAGCATAATTGTTTTTAGTGAAATAATATCTATACTATCCAGCCGTGGCATAGTATATGCTGCATAATTATTTATTGATGGGTGAACACTTCCTGAAAGACACAGTTGTCCAGATTGGGTGGGTTTGAGGATACGACTGTGAGTGAATGAAAAGATGGAACTCTGGAGAGAGCAACATACAATTGTCCATGACTGAAAACTTGTTTTGGCAGATACAGGCATATCTTTTTGAAAGTTTGGCCCTGTGCATTGTTAATTGTCATTGCAAAGGCCAATCTAACAGGAAATTGTCTGTGTGTAAAAGTAAAAGGCAAATTTGAATCTGATGGGGTCAGGGAAGTCCGGGGAATAAGGACAGTTTGTGAGGTAGCAGCTGCGATAGTTTTACACTCCAGTACATTGCGGTGAATGCTGGTAACAGTCAGTCTAGTGCCATTACAGAGACTTCTTGCTGGCATGAGGTTTCTGAGAAGCATGATGACTGAACCAATTTTAATTTTGAGTTTATGTGGAGGCATGCCAGTGGGAGTAAGACTGCTAAGAAATTCTTCGGGGAATGAAAGTTGATCTGCGGGATCGTCTGTGACGATGGAGTCAACGCTGGTGAAAGTTACTTCGTCGGTAGAGATAAGTTTCAGTACTTGTTCATTAAGGTGTAGCGAGTCTTCGTTGGTGACGGTTAATATAGCTTGCGTACTGAGTTGTTCCGGAGTTACAGTTGAGAAGTCGATGTCGCCATATAGTTGTTGAACAGGATCAGAAATAAAAGGAAAACAATGTGAAGGTAATCTTACAGGTGTTCCGTTTTTCCCGTCTCCAACATCGAGGAGCCATTTTGCGAAATCTTGTTCGTGAGGAAGAGCTCTCATATTTGTTGTCAGTGTAAGTACATGCATGTGACGCCATAAAGGTTGCTTGTTAATGCAACTGGCAACAGTAAGTGCTCGGGAGCCACGCATAATGACAGGGAGTAGTATTGTTTTCCCTCCAAATGGCTGCGTGTCACCCATGAGGTCACGTAATAACCTGTCAACTGCCTGGAATGCGTATGCATGTGTCATTGGCGCCTCGTCCCATATTATCAATTTGGATTGCAGAAGATGTTGAGTGTGTGGCGAGGTAGGTTTGATGTTGCATGTGGAAGTAGTACTCAGCTTCAACGATATTTTAAAAACGGAATGTGCAGTACATCCACCCGTAACAATGTTGCAGCTATTCCTGTAGATGCTACAATTATAGGAATGTCTCCCCTAGCTCTGATGGCATGAATCAGGGTTTTGTAGACAAAGGTTTTCCCTGTTCCTGCAGGACCATCTAAGAAGAAGCATGTTTGTCGCGGATGGGAATTGCTGTATGCACCGTGTAAAATAGTGTCAACAGCAAGTTTCTGTTCTGTGTTGAATTTGTCATAGTGTTCTATAGTGTGGGAGTGTTCAGCCTGAGCGTCGAAGGTGGGAGATGAATGACACAGTGGAAGAATGTCAGTGGGGTGTAGGTGTAATTTGTGCAGGTTGAGGCCATGTGGTTGCAGCATGTCATTAATTTCTGCGAGGGATACATGCAAGCGGTGGGTGTGGAATATTTTGTGAGAAGCTCCTCAGAAAGGGAGAGTTTATGTGTGTCCCAAATATGTGGAACGTTGTGGGGCTCGCCGAAGACACAGACGAAAACGAAAAGTTGTCGCAAGAATGGTGGCAATCGTATGTGGGATGCCTCTGTAAGAGTATCATGCCATATCTTGTCGTCTTTAAGAAGACCTAATTGTTGGCACGCTTCTTTGAAAGTGTTACATTCGACGGCGTTGACAGTTCGTAGATGGTGGAAACTTGTGACGCCTACGGAATGGGTAAGGAGAAGTCTCAGGTAATAACGTTCGGTGTTGTTAATGGCAACAACAGGCATTCTACCGATCACTTTTGTGCCTCCTCTCATTCTCTTTTTCCAATTTCCAGAGGACTGTTGGAATGTGTAATGTTGTGGAATATCAGTGTAATGTAACTCCACAGCTTCAGGATCTGTCATGTTGAGTTTAAACCATGCTAAGAGCATAGTGTTTTAGTTGGCTTGTCTTTGTAGTGCTTGTTCTTCGTGACCCTCATGAAAGAAGATGACTTGTTGTTCCGGCAAATGAACTGGTAATCGTGTAATAACTTGAGATTTTTCTGAAAGACTGTACTCGTTCAAACGCCACATAGCCTCAGGAGTACTAACATACCTACCGTCAAGGAAAGTCTGTATTTCGTCATGTTGGAAAACACCATCGGCTGGCTCCCTATGAAGTGCAATGGACTCTGCGTTGTGTCCTTTGTAGACATACTTATATAGATACTTGATACATTGAATGGACGCGCAAACTTCAACATTAATATGAGCATTGAATTTCTGAGAAAGCCAGGGATTGTAAGGAACTATCCAATGTTTGTTGATTTCGTATGTGCCAACAATGGCAGTTCTCCCCTGTCTTCGGCGGTATATGGGGTATCCTTGTGTGTTTTCTTGAGTCTCGGCGTTGAAATCCTTTGGGAAATTTTTGGTACACGTGCCGTCTTTCATGCAAGGTGAGTTGGTGTTGAGTGTTCCACACGGACCATGTACCATGCATTTAGTGACAATTTGGAAAAGTCGAGGGTGTATTTCGGGATTTGGAAGCTCAGCGCAGACATATTTGTCTATGTCATCTTTGGTCCTTATTTTGGATTGTGAGTCAAGTGTAAGTAACATCTGGCAATGAGGCAATCCTCGTTTTTGGAAATCAATGACGAAGATGTAAGCGAGAACATTGCCGAAAATATTCCTCTCCAGAATATCTGTTAGGAAATGTCGCAGTTTGATATGAAAGACGCGAGCAACGATGTCAGGTCAGTGTTCTGGTCGCTCATGATGGGAAATGGCGTTAGAGATTTCCGGCCAAGCAGGATTGCAGGTGAAGGTTAGGAATAAGTCAGGCTTTCCACATTTGCGGACAGTTGCCATCACGTCTTGGTAGTTCTGTTGCATGTACCTTAGAGTGCCTTGAAAGGTAGAGGAAAGAATGATCAATTGTCCAGGGCGGAGGTTATGGTCTTGTGCTTTCGCAGCGACAGCATTTAACAGTCCCTTGTATTGCTCTACACGCAAATCTTGTTGATGGGAGCGTAGGTAATGTAAACGCGCACCTTCTGTTCTGACATATGCGTCGACGACGTATTGATGGAAGAGTTTGCCACTGGAATGCAAGACGCTAAATGCAAATCTCATGCCAAGCCTGTAAGCATAAAATTGGAGCTGCGTGACTCGTGTTCTTTTCGCGGTTCTCTTTTCCTCAACATGGGTCAATTGTATGTGCCAGCCTGGATCTCCGTAAGGGAATAGCAGTGGATAAACCATGGGGTCACAGTTCATATTGAGTACAGAGATACGCTTGCAAGCATCTCCCCTTGGGTATATGCAAGTGTTGCATTGTGCAGGAGGTTCCCCGTCTTCACCTACAAAGATAGCAGCAGCATCAGTTTGACAGGACGGGGCTTCTCATATCCAGAGTTGGATTTTCCATGAATATCATTCGTACAGCAGCAACAGGGTTACTGTGAGTGATAATGTCATGCATTTGCATGTAAGACTTAGTGAAGGGATTAACCTGTTGTAGCATTTTATATAGTTGTAGCAACAAAATCTCACTGCAAGCGCAGTTACATTCCTTTTGCAAACATTCAGTGGTAGCCTCAGCAGAATCAAAGATATAAAGCTGACTGTATCGTGGTGACATGTTAGGATTGGTATATAAAGGAGAGACCTGGTGATAAATTTGACTGTGGATTCTGAAGGCATATGGTCCGTGGCCAGATGGTTGAGTGATGTGGGCACCCATTGAAGTGAAAGCTAAAGCAGAGTTGTATTCCCTGATATGATCACAGTAATTTTGTGACAGCGGGTTATTGCCAGTCAAGAGGTTTTATAATAAAAGAGGAGGTTGGGATAGCGGTGGCAAAGACACCTTGCCGGTATGACAACACTTAGTGTAATGTCCGGATTTGTTGACCTCTGATGGCCAATGAAGAGCATTGCAAGAAGTACATTGTGCGGTAGGTAGGCCAATGTTATGTTCTTGGACGGGAATGGTGGTATCTTCTTGAAAAGCTGCGGAAAATTGAATGCGATGACTGTGCATGTGGTTTGCGAGAAGATGTGAGTTTTTGAAAGAGCTTTTGCAATGTACACATTCAAAGAATGTGTCATGGGAATGTGTTTTTGTATGTTTGTTGAGAACAAATGATGTTTCGAACGATTTAGTGCAGTATTGACACTGAAAGGATTTCGTCAGGGAATGTGTTTTGAAATGGTTAGTAAGATATCAGCATGTGTGAAACTGTTTGTCGCAAATGTTGCATACAAATGTTTGTGTTGAATGGATTTGCACATGTTTGAGGAGATCCATCTCAGCCGTGAAGTCCTCGTTACAAAATGTGCAATTGAAGGTGTGAGTGGAATGAGTTTGTAAGTGCTTCTTGAGAGTGCGAGTTGTTTTGAAGCATTGCTGGCAATGTTCACATTGCATCATTTGTTCAGGGGAGTGTGTTTTTAAATGTGCGTTGAGATCTGTGCAGTCAGAAGGTTTTGGAACAAATGGTGCATTGAAAGTCCTGTGTGGAATGTGTTTGTTCAGTGGAGTGTGTTTTTAAATGTGCGTTGAGATATTTCTGGAGTGTGAAGGTTTTGGAGCAAATGTTGCATTGAAATTCTGGTGTGAAATGCGTTTGTAAATGTTTTTCAGTAAGAGGATAGTGGGAAGGTGACGTCACATCAGTGTGGAGATCACGTGGGTGTGTATTTTGTGTGCACATACCGACATTGTCAATAGATGGCACCAGAAGGTCATCATGTGTGTTTGTGAGAGGCAAGAGAACTTCGTAATGCCCATGATCCAAAGGACCGCTAAAGAACAGGGATATGCAGAGATGTTGGCCCGGATTGTAAACTCGAGGAGAGGCATGAGGATGTTCTCGGAAGTGAATGGTGATAGTAGCTGGAAGTATTTGGGACGTCGCCACAATTTCTGCCTCGCCACCATAAACTCCGGAAGTATTCATGTAGTCAGCATATTGTTGAGCAGACTGTATGACTATGCTTCTGTGACTAAGAACAACGGACATCACGTCGCCGAAGTTATCCCAATGTTGGCAAACAAAGGTTACAGCCATGTTGCGAAGTTCGAGAGCAACAGTTTCGTCGATGACATTTTTCCAGAAATATCTGACTGATAGAAAGAAACAGTTACCTGATGCAGGAATTTGTATAACATTGAAAGAAGAGTTGTTTCCATGAAATACATGTGAAGCAGTGGCCATGTTAGGAAAATGAACAGTCAACGTGGCTCAGAGGTGCATGTGGACTGTAGCACAGACCAAAGTGACTCAGGATGTGTTTGGTGAGGAGTTGGGGGCAGGCACATGAACAGGCAGTGTGCATGCCTCGAGAGCGACGGTGGACGTGGGAGGAGGGTTACAGTCGGTGGGCAGTGCTCTGTCGTGCGTATCCCATGACACGGGAGGAGGGTAAGAGTTGGTGGGCGGGGCTCTGTCATGCGTACCCCATGGTCGGGCGACTTGGTCGATTATATATATATAGAAGATTAGCTACTGTATAAGCTAAGGTTGTCAGTTGGTCCTTGTTTTACAGTATCTTTCCATATCTGAAACAGACATGTTGTTTTTTGTTCTGTTTCTGGCCCAGACATTGACAGTACTGAAATTCAAGGACGGACTCCCCACTCCTAGACGTTCTTTTTAAACCCATTCCTCACCCTCCTCCATTATTGCTTAAGGTTGTCCCTTATTTTTGTTTAGGAAAGTTGGCAACCCTAGTATTAGCATCCCAGAAGAACACTCGAAAGGGTAACCCAAGAGGATTATTCGCTGTAGTATCATGTAGTGGTCCTCTGTTGCAGATTTCAGTCCCACTGTAAACATGCACTTGATAGAATGACAGATATCTGGGCCTGTAAGCAATATATTGTAACTAAACACCAGATTCTAACCATAATGGCTAATTCAGTGATTACAGTTTAGTAGCTGATATGCTCAATCAAAAACATATGCAGCTCATCTTGAGAATTAATACCACTGGACATTCCATAGTTTCGGTCTCCAGGCTCCAAAAAGGACATAGCAGAACTAGGAAACGTCCAGAGAAGTACGACTAGGCTGATTCCAAGACTATAGGGGATGAATTATGAAGAAAGATTTAAAGAGCTGAACATTTTCAGTTTAAGCAAAAGAATATTAAAAGGACACATGGTTGCAGTGTTTAAAATTATGAAGGGAATTAGTACAATGGACTGAAATTGTTACTTTAAAACAAGTTCATCAAGAACACAAGGACACAATTGGAAACTTGTTATGGGTAAATATTGCAAAAACATTAGAAAGTTTCTCTTTACACAGAGAAACACAGATACATGGAATAAACTACCAAGTAGTGTGGTAGACAAGTAGGACTTTAGAGACTTTCAAAACTCGACTTGATGTTTTTTTAGAAGAAGTGGATAGGACTGGCAAGCTTTGTCGGGCTGAATGGCCCACTTGTGCCTACATTGTTCTAATGTTATTGTGATTTCTCATTGCTTCTCAGATCTTCTATTCTCATGAAACCTGTGGGTGACATATGTGTTATTGACATTTTCAGGCAATAGTCTTTCCATCACATCTTTTGTAGTACAATTGCATGTATTTTGAACCAATAGAACACCTTGTTAGACACTCAAAGTGGCTTAACGTTTAGTATACACTCTGGTGAAAATGAACATTACAACTTACTGAGAAGAAAAATGAAAATTGTTTCTCACTAACAAAAGCACACAAAACAAAAAGTGTGGCGACAAAAAGGGATGGTGATGAATGTGCAAGGAAAAAATACTCACAGCTAGTGGAATTTAATTTTGTGGGAACTTACAAAAACAACTTAAAAGGTTCCTCTACATGTTAAAATGTCATGGGGTTGAGGTTTTGTGCCTTGTGATGACATGGCCACTGATTTTGAAGACCTTGTGAATCCCTCCAGAAGAAGAGGCAACCAAATAAAAATATGTTTTGCTTAGTCACTGTTTGCAATGATTAATACTCACTTATGAACATGTGCCACATTTAAACTTTTCTCAAGGGATTGCACATAATGTGGCACTATAAATTGCATGGTTCTGTTATCCTTTTATTTACACATTTTTGTACTTTCAGTTTCATTTATGTCATTTTTTATGAAAAAAATATTTTCTTTAAATAAAGTGGTAAAATCATAAAGACAGGCTTATATATCATAATTGAAATTATTACTGTATATTACTACTACTACTACTACTACTAAAAGTTAAATTTTCAGAAAACTGAGGTTTTAATAATTGTCCCACGAAACCAAACCCGATCTGCACCCAGCAGTTACTCAAAAAGTTTTTGCTACCTCCATGTCTTCTCTGCATCCCTATGTAATATACTGTAGGTTTGATCAATGTCTGAGTTTTGATGCACATGTCAGGTTTTTTCTCAGTCGTTGTTGTTTTCCTTTTCATTTAAGAAACTTATCCAAGTTGAGATGTGTTGTTACCAGGGCTGAGATGGAAATGCTTATCCTGTCCTTTCATCTCATCACATCCAGATTACAGCAATTTCCTTTTTACCTGTCTGGGTAGAGCTGGTTTATCTCGTGTTTAGACTGTTCAAAATACAGCTGTCAGGCTTTTAACACATTCACACAAATGGACCCACATATCCTCAGTTTTACACTCACTACACTGGATCCCAGTAGAATTTAGAATGCAGTTCAATATTCTGGTACTTACTTTCAGAGCTTTGCATGGTCAGGTTCCCCAATATATCGCAAACCTCGTTCAGTACTACATCTTCAGCCGTGCTCTGAGATTTTTTCAGTTAGATGTCCTTTCAGTTCCTCGTATCAGACTAAAGACACGTGGAGATGGCGCATTTCAAGATATTGCTCCAAGGTTATGGAACATTCTTCCACTGATGTTGAGATCAGCAGAATCTATTGAATTGTTTAAGTATCAGCTTAAGACACATCTGTTCAGACAGGCATTTGAACAGTGCTGCCATCTGTGGGTGTGTTTTATATTGTCCTTGTTTTGTATTTTGCTTTGATATTTCATTTTATTCTATTTTTTATTGTTCAGCGTTTTGGGCCTTTTGTCTGTGATAGGCGCTTTATAAAACATTTCTACTTACTTTTTTACTTACTTATGTGTAGGGTTATGTATCATTGAAAATGCTTCTGACTCCAGAAAGCTTAAAATCTACTCAATTTTTAGTATGTGCCATGTGTCAAACCGTAACTTTTAAAGAAGGTATTATTGTGTAAATGCAATGGACGGCAAAGAATAAGTAGGTGCATTGTGGTTTTTCTGTTAATTTTTAGCACCACTGAAATGTAGATGTTACCGTATAAAAGGCACTGTCCAATGTGTTTTAATGCATGTGTATTCATTAAGAATATGGCCTTACCAAGTGGGATGCAGTTTCCTTATCAACTCTAAATAAACAAAAATGGAACCTGTCATCTCAAGCCAAATGAGCCCTCCAGTAAATGAATGCATGTGCTTATGTCAGAAGTGTGTATCTGCTTTACAAATCTCCATTTTTCAATTGGTTACCTAAAATACTCTGACTCCAGCTACACAGTCCTGTGCATATGTAACGGAGAAATTACTACTTGGTTCCGTCTTAATTTTTGTCATCGATATGCATTCTGTATACTGTATTTGTCCATGAGTTGCAGTACCTTTTCTGATCTCTGACCATCATTTTTATTTTCTGAAATTTTCAATCCAGTAAAATGTTCCTGGTCAGCTGAGGCCAGTGTTTGACTTGGTAATGGGGAGAATATAAATGATTTTCAAAAATATCAGATGTGCAAATTTTAGTAATGGTAACAGTGTGGGCCATGAATTCTCATGATGGAAAATGCTATTTTTGAGTAATGCCTATGAAAAGAATTAATTGCCTTGACAAGATATTTTTGTGAAGTCAAGGTGCCTTCAATGATAACCGAGTTGCATGTTTTGTCATATATTCCCCAAAACATGACCCAAGAAATTGATGACCTATGCCTTTTAGAAATGGTTTATGGCAGAGTCCTTTCCACAGGCTTTCTGTGGACCCAATGTCTCATTTAAACAAAAGACTCATCACTGAAAGTGAATTGACACCATTGTGGCATTTAGTGCAATCTTCACTGACATAAAACAATTCCTTGCTCTCTGTGGTGAGGTATTATTGTATTTGAATTGATAAATGCAGATTAGAATCCCATCTCTTTGTCAGTGGCTAAATGTCTGTCTTATGATTCTTATTGTTAATGCAGGGCAGATTTATATACTTAGTATTCAATGTATTTATTGATTTTTATATCTGTCATCTTCCTGGATGATTCAGTCATGGGTCTGCAAGTGTGAGTCCCTTCTGCTGTCAACTAGTGCCACACATATTGAATACTGGATGAATCCCATCCAATTCACTGTCTATCATCTGTAATAAACTTGCCAGCATCATTCTTGACAAAGACCCTGTCCTCCTCAATATCTGACAGCAGTTCAGACAAAGCTCTTATCCTCCTAGCCATGAGAAGCTGAGGAAGAGATGTGTTCAATAATACTCCACTAAATGTTCTTCATTTATATCAAACTTCCTTTCCCCTAACTAAGACCATGACTTGGCATCTCTACAGATTTTGCATTATGCCAATCTCATTATACAGAAACGGACAGTCCTCTAAAAGTTTAGTTTAGAAATGCTGGTGCCCTGGTTTATTTATTTTCTCTTAGAATAATAAGTTGACTGCATATCTTTGTGTACTTCACCTGTATTCCACCAGGCTTCTATGAAATTGCTTTTGAGAGTCATTTTTTTCTCTAGCAAACTTTGTTGTTTCCAGAAGAGTTACTGTATATGTGGCAACTCCCATCTGATTCATTCATATGTATCTTGCATGGCAGCTCTTTTTCCTGGAGACAGTTCTTCTGTGTCATTATCAAATTGTGGTGTTCTGAACTTGTTGCAACAAGGAGTCATATCCAGTGCCTATAACTTCTCCCTCAATTACATCTTGAAGAGATTCATGATATTTTGCAACCATTTTTAGCAGCTTGAGTGATACTGCTTTTTGAAGGTTTAGGACAGGGCTACTCAAATATAAATTTGAAAGGTCCACTTACTAAATTTCCATTCAGTCTGAGGTCTGGAAAAGTGACGGTCAAATTCCAAATAGAGAACTCCAAAAAAAGGCAATCCCCAAACTTTAGAACTATACACAAAAAAATGACATGGTAGGCCTTTTAGTGTGAAAGGTGACACCTTCTTTGTGCCACCAGTTGTTTGAACTTGGGCATAAAAGGTGTGATGGCAAGGCGGAGGCACTGATGTAAATGTTCATTGGTGAGGGTGTTGCGGTATGTGTTTTTCACCATGTTCATAGTGGAAAAGGCAGATTCACAGCAGTACGTTGAGGGAAACATTGTAAGAATTTGAAGGGCCATCTTCTGCAGGAGAGGAACACCTGCCGCAGTAACCATCTTTGTCCAGAAGGTGACAAGGTCACAGTGAGATTCCTGCAGTGCTAGGTTTTCTTGTAGCTCAATTAACTCTGTTTGCAGAGAAGCAGCACTGGCCCATTGGAAGACTTTTGTGGCTTCATTTGAGAATTCTGCAATATTTTTGATAAGAAATGGATTTTCGATGCACAGCAAGACTTGTTTTCCCAAAGGGAAATCTTCAAAGCGAGTTTGGAAATTTTTAATCAGCTTGTCCAGGAATTCAGCATAATTGTGATGGTGATGTTTTCCTGCAGTCTGATCCAAAAGTCTTGGGAAGTGAAGCAGGTCCTGCTGTAAGTCACATTTGAACACCTCCAGCTTCCTCTGGAAAGCACGGACAGCTAACATGAGGTCACACACTGTGCTGTTTTTGCCTTGGAGCTTCATATTAAGGTCATTAAGATGGGAAGTAATGTCCGTTAGAAAAGCAACAATTTCCATTTTCTCGTCATTCTTCATGAAATCCACAAACAGTTTGGCTTTTGCACTCTTCTGATCCAACAGAAATGTCTCCAGCTCTTTCCGCAGTGCCCAAAAACTCTCCAGTACCTTGCCTTTACTAAGCCACCGGACATTGTTGTGAAGGAGCAAATCATCAAATGTTGCATTCACCTCTATTAGAAATGAGCGTAATAAACGATGTTGCAAAGCAGAGGATGCTCTCAGATAATTGACTAGTTTCATGACTGTTGTCATGACTTCTGAGTACCTTTCTCCAAGGCTGGCACACAAAACCATCTGGTGAATTATGCAGTGGTATGCCATGAGGTCAGGGTGGTGAGTTCTCAAGCGTGACACTAATCCCCTCTCTTTCCCAATCATACATGGTGCACCATCAGTAGCAATGGAAACAACATGCTTCAGGTCTATCGCTCTGTCTCTAAGCATCTGTGTCACTGCTTCATAGATATCATCCCCCCTTGTGTGTCCATGGAGGTTTGTGAGACCCAAAACATCTTCATGAAATTCTCCCTTTTCTTCATCAAAAAATCTGACAAAGACCATGAGTTGTGCATTGTCCGTGATATCTGTGGATTCATCCACAGCCAATGAAATGAATTTGGCTTTTTTTATAGCAGAACTAAGTTGTTCAAGTAAATCATCAGCGAGTATTTCAGCTCGTCTTGCAGCAGTGGAATCAGAAAAGGGTATTTGGTTTATTTTCTGGATTATTTCATCCTTTTGAGTCCCTTCAAACAGAGCAGTCACCACTTCACTCATACACTCTTTGACTACTTCAGCATCAGAGAAGGGTTTCTTGTTTTTTCCCAGGACCCATGCTACTCTAAGTGAGGCTTCTGTTGCCCGCTCCTGTTGTGTGGCTGATCTAACTATTACACTGCTTGTAGCTTCATATGATGATTTCAGCTGGTTTATTTTTATGGTCCTTACCTCTGAGTTCTGAGGGTAATTTTGTTCGAAATGTGCATGCTTGGTTTCATAATGGCGTTTCACATTACCACTTTTGATTATTGCTACCGTCTCGTTGCAGATTAAACACATTGGTTTTCTGCTTCCCACGGGGAGCACGAACGCATATTTTTCTGTCCACTCACTCTTAAATTCGCGGTTTTCAAAATCAACTTTTCTTTTCTTATCAATGTACTGTCTTGGGCCAGCCATCTTCACTTTCAGTCAGCAAAAAAAAATTCAGTTATCGAAATTTGCACTGCCTGCGAGTGATGAGACTGCCTGTTCACCGGCCTGACCCAGAGCACGTGACCGGTACATAAATCTGGCTGCCGTGAATGAGCGAGCGAGCGAATATTGGGGGGGAGGCGGGGAGTAGTGGGAACGATACTGTTACAACTGCTGTGATTGGACATAGATGAAGCAACCAAACCGAGTAGAAACCTCAAAGATATATCGCGCGGAATCACAATTGCGCACTTCATTGAGAACTCATTTGGATTATGATTAAATTTGCATGTTTGTTTTGGCGTCGGTCCAGATTTAACCGTATTTGGGTCCGGATGCGGACCGGAGTCCGCCTATTGAGTACCCCGGGTTTAGGACATACTTTCATGATTTCTTTGATAATTATTCAGATCATTTCACAGTGTTAATGTGGGCTTGGTCTTTTGCCCCTTTCCAGGGATTGCATTAAATCCTCTGGGAATTTCAAGTATGGTATCTGAAAACTATCTGATTGTAGCGGTATACCAGCCCTGCACAACTCAAAAATGATCCGGGGCCTCAACGAAAGTCGGAAAATGTAGCGCGGGCCATAGGTCGCGTTAAATTCACTAAAAAAATTAAGGTGGCAAACTTCAATATTTTCAAGAGAGTACCAATTAAAAACATGTTAAGAAAGTATTAGATAACTATTCTAGAAAGTCGATTCTGTTCATCTGGACATAGTTTTTTTTCTCTGAGGAGACTGAGGAAGTCACTTGGATGAGTCATGAAATGTATCGGAAAAAATCTATGTCCAGATGAACAGAATCAACTTTCTAGAATTTCCTTACCTGGATTATTGAGCATGCCTTGAAATATTAGATAACTACATTTAGTAATGTTAACTTACCAAAAGCATGACAAACTGCCACATTTGTACTTGTTAATGTGAGATGTTGCATCTCATGTCACGAACTAGTTTTTCAAATTCTGGAGTCATATTTGATGTTGGAAGTTTTTAATATGTCTTCTAAGTGTTCGTCAGTTAAACATAAACGAGATTTGCTTTTATTAAGGTTCATAACAGAAAATGTTTGTTCTCATATGTACGTGCTGCCAAACACGCTGAATACTTGTATTGCTGCATCACTTAAATTTTGAAATTTCTTTTTGTCCAAGCTTCTGTAAAAGTCAAGAAGATCACCTTCTCTATGCTTGGTTTCATAAATTGCTGAACACTGAAGTTCGATGATCTCCAGCTGTAAGTCTATGGGAACTTCATCTGGGTTCACAGAAAAAGGGTCACTCTGAATCACTCTGAATTTGATTTCCTCTTCTCTTGACAATGTGAATCTTTTGTTGAATTCTTGAATTAATTTATCAACATCGTGAGAATATTTCTTTCCTAGCATGGCATGTTTATAAGAAGGAATGGTCTTACATGTTGGGAAATGGCTCATGTCTCCTTTTGAACAGCGTAAGTTTAATTTTGAAAGCTCTTACTGATGCCAAAAGTTGGAAAATAAGCTCTGACTTTCCCTGCAGTTTTGAATTCAGTTCGTTCAAATGAGTGGTGATATCAATCAGAAAACATAGGTCGTTGTTCCAATCTTCTTTTTTCAATTCGGGAAAATCCTTTGGATCGTTTTTCAAAAACTCACCGATTTCCTCTATGAGTGCAATGAAACATTGTAATACTTTCCCACAGCTTAGCCAACGAACCTATGATATAATAAATCCCCGAAATTAGCGCCAGCTTCTTCTAGAAATGCATGAAATATTCGATGTTTAAGCCCTCTTGCAGGGAAACTACAACTGACATGACATAGTAGTAACTTAGGACTTTGCTGCACAGCAATTGTTGATGAATGATGCAATGATATTTGGTTAATTTTTTCGCAGCAAATTCTTCCAGGAGTGTTACCGCACCAATCCTCTTGCCACACATTGATGGTGTGCCATCGGTGCAAATAGCCACAATATTTTCAAAAGTCATACTCAGTTTCTTTGTGATACATTGCTTCACTTCATTTGAAATATCTTCACCGGTGGTTCGGCCTCTCATGGAACACAAAGCTGCCAATTCTTCTGTAATTTCAAAGTTGTCATCTATAGCACGGATAAAAACTAAAAGTTGTGCAGTATCATTTTGTGACAGTGCTTTCATCCATGACTAACTAGTAGTACTTTGAATTCTGCAGCTTTTTTTCTTAACTAGTCATGAACGTTGCTAGAGATATCATTCACTCTTCGTTGCACAGTCATCCAGGACAAACTCATGTTTTCAAAAGTATGTTTCTTTTCTGGACATAGTTCAGATGCTGCAATTATCATGCACTTTTTTATGAAGTCGCTTTCCATGAAAGGTTTTCCAGCAGCAGAAATTTCTTTTGAAATTAAAAAGCTTCCCTTTGTAGCCACTTCACTTTCTGTCTTTGCCCTTTGAAAAATTGCTGTTGTCCATGCAAACCTTTCAGCAAGTTTGATGCCTTAATTTTCTTCTCATTTTCATTCAACTTCACCAACTCGACATGTTTGGATTCAAAATGATGTCGGACATTGTATTCCTTTGGAACAGCAATTGATTTGCGGCAAACCAAACAAATGATTTTATCATTGTAGAAGCTGAACAGATACTTATTTGTCCACACATGATTATATACTCTCCGTTCTGACTGAATTTTGCGCTTGCGATTATCACCACCCATTATTTCTGGTCATTGTGAATTGAATGTTAATTAAGACTCACGCTTTACCACACACGCACACACTCATAAAATAAAAACACAACTCACGCAGCTTCAGCTCTAAAAATTAGGGTTAAAGATACAAGCACAGTTGAAATAAGATTATTAATGTGACAATAATCATAGTGGGTATTAGGACTGAATAGACTGCGCATTTAACCTTTGGGAGCTAGCTCGCGAACTCTGACTCCACAATTGTATATTATATGCAAACAGTAGTTTCTTGGAATGACCTGTAGATGCATTTTGTACGATTAGATATAAGTTTAGTCACATTTAAGTTCAAGTTCACAATTCTTAGAAACCCTGGCGCGGGCCGCAGTGAGAGCCGTATCGGGCCGCATGTGGCCTGCGGGCCGTATGTTGTGCAGGGTTGCGGTATACAGTCGACAAGCATAAGGAGAATTTGAAGATGAAAGTGAATGTAAAGGTGAAGCCATGTTGGATGCAGAGCAACAGCTGTCATTGCTGTCTCCTAGAAAGAAACCAAATATATAAACATTACTCATCTGGACATTGTATTTAATTATACTACAGATACATATATTCCTAAGATTTTGCTTTAATCAAAACAAATATTAATGCTTACCATAGGTCTTTCTAAAATACAGAGCTTGTCAAATGGTAACTATCTGTAAAGTAGAAAATCCATGCAAATTTCACTGTAATTTAAATAATAAAATATGATTCTTACTTGTCATGGTCCATGAAGTTACCAGTCTCCTTGCTTGAATATGCTTCAAAACAGACAACAGGTCCTTTTCTTGAACATATTTTAGATCTTCTATGCTTTCCTCCCCGAGACATTTCAGCATTTCCATAAGTGAGCTTCGGCTGGAGCTAAGAAGGTCAGGTATTAAATTGCTAATAGCAATGCTTACTCTAATTTAATTGTAGAAATCCATATCTAAAATGGTGAGGAATGAAAACACTTCAGATCTTATATAATCAACAGTTTGATGTTTTACAAACAAAACAATTACAATGTTTTTCCCTTCTCTGGGAATTTACTAGCCGTTGCCATATTTTTGTCCTCCAAACAATGGCAGAAGACTTGGCTGCTTCTTTAATTCTGACTTCTCAAATTGGCCAGAGTTCCTGTTAGAAATGCGCACCTGACGTGATGTCATGGTTGTACTTTCACCACTGAAGGTATCGCCCCAATTGGCAGTCTCTTACTGATGTTTTCATCGATTTAGTGAACTGAATATGAATTTTGAACGATAAACATATACAGTAGTATCTCTAGAATAGTTTGCAGAATGGTGTTGCATAGAAAATATAAGGCTGACATTTTGTCATTTTCTTTGGAAAAGAAATAAATGAATAAAATTACAATTCATTATTACTTTGAACTTTAAACAAACGGTAATAAACTTTTGGATTTGGAAGATTTTAAACGAGTGTTCTTATGGACTGTATAATTTTTGATAAAACATTTTTGCATCAGGATAGCATGGTGTCATAGTGGTTTCAGCTATTACCTCAACATCTTTAGGAGATAGGATCACATACAAGTCTTTTCATTGCCTTTGTGAAGTTTTCTTAGTCTTCTCATATCTGGTATGTTTTCTTGGTGCACTCTAGTTTTTAACCCAGATCCCTCAATTAGGTGTGTCTTTGGCTTGAGTTTTGCCTTAGTCGTGAGGGTACATGAATAGAATTTGGGTCCAGTGATACTGAACTGAAAAACAAATTACAAAATTGGATGGGCCTTTTGTTCACAGAGTCCTCTGAGCTGGATAGGTGTGGAACTCCAAGTGATGATCAAGTGTTAATGAATCTTAATTCTCTTGGAATATTTTACCTTTTATAACATTAGAAAAAATGAATAAATAGATGACGTTTTTGCTTTTTTATTGTGTGAAAAGACTTACTTTAAGTAAAGTTGCAACAAAGAAATGCATTTGAAGAACATCTTTGGACCTAATTTATTATAATAAGTGTAGGTTATTGCAGGTGTTTTAAATAACTAAGTATAAGTTTGAACATAATTTTTGTTCAAGCATGCATAACTGGACATATTTTGACCCTTTATATCTTATCATTTTTCAGCTAATTTAATTGTTGGTTTGCTCAGAATTGTAGTAAAGGGTTCACGTCCTGGGTTGTTCTTCGTGTTCTCCCTGTATAAGCGTGGGTTTCCTCCAGGGGCACCACTTTCTTTCTATAGTCCAAAGACAGGCAGATCAGGTGGATTGGAGCCTAGTGTATGTGTGTGCATGCGTGTATGTGTGTGTCCAGGAATTCTTCCTGCCTTGCACCTTATGCTTGCTGGGATGGACTCCAGTCCCCCATGACCCTGCTCAGGATTAAGTGGTCTTAGAAAATGGTAATAGTATTATTTATGAAATTAGCTTTTCAGAATCTTTCTCAAGGTGGTTTAAAATAAAATGTAATTATGGAATACAAGTAACCACAGTAACCATTACTGGAAGATGGTATTCTTGTATAAATCAGTACCGTACCTATTTTTAACTCTGCTAGATTATTTCACTTATTCTTTTCAGCTCAAAAGACGTGTGGAATGCTGTCAGTCTACCTATTATAAAATGTGAACATTTGTGAATTTAGATGTCAATACAGTATTAACAGTATATCTAGTAGTACTGTAGATGCACATTTGCTAACTGGATAAATAATGTTTAAACAAATTTACAATGGTCAATTCCAATTATAATATTTCTATTATATTACTATGTGTGTATTTTTGAGTTTAGTTTTGCATGAGGTAAAAAAAGAAAACGCATTATTGAGGAGATCTATGGTTAGAAATGAAAACAGCTCCTTAAAAGCACAATCCAAAAATATTACAAATTGTTGAAATGAGGACTATAGTCATACTACAGAATCTTAAAGCACACGAAAATAAGTAATATTTTACAAAAGACTGTTGACAATGAAACAGACAGCCATAAAAAAGGCAACAATATGGCATTAACAGATGTTTCTATTATTTTTCATGTTTTTCAGTACATCTTGCATTACTGTTGCATTAATTACTAAGAAAAATAGTAGTAGCCTTTTTACACTCTTCTTCAAATTGGGGAAGAACAGGAAAATCATTAAAATAAAGAAAATACTGAGAAAAAGCAGGCAAGTGTTAAATGCTACATACAGTATTAATTATAATTGTGATATAGGCAGCGCTAACCTATAGGAAAGAAACTCCTCCTTTGACCCAAACTTCATGCATAGTTAAAATATCATTACAATCTTCTTAAAATGGTAAGCTAAACAGTCTTCTGTCAGTATCTGTAGGGGAGCAGTTCTAGGACCTTCTATAGATATCGAAATCTGCGGATGCTTAAGTCTCTTATTTAAAATATATCCTCCCATATACTTTAACTCATCTGTTGATTACTTATATTTAATACAATGAACAAGCTATGTAAATAGTTGTTATACTGTATTTTTGTTTTTGGATAAAACACAACCCCATACTAAATGTCAACAATATATTCCCTCATTTGTGGATTGGAGGAGACATACTGACAAGCTGATGAAATCCATGCAAATGAAAGAGAAGTGGCTGAGAGCTTTTGTATTTTCTGTGGTGTGTGAGTTAAATAAAAAAATTCTGTGCTGAAATTTTTAAGACAAGAATCCCCGAAGCCTACGAAAAAAGTCGGAATGCCGGTCACTTTAAATTCCTTTGGAGCTCTTCATCAGTGTCTTTGTTTTGCAAATGTGTCGATCAGCACAAGTAGCCTGCTATCCTATCCCCTACCGATGCAGTTTAAGTCATATGCAAAATTGAAAATTCTCAGAGCTCAAGTCTGTTTATCTGGGTGTGAGGTGTCTGGAATTGTATAAGGTAAATAATATATTGTTATTTGGAATACATACATTTAATGTGTGTTATGTGTCTACAATGATCTGAGTAAATGTAGGATGACAGGAAATGCGAGGCAAGAAATGTTGAACACATAACTAAAACATAAACTTTTTTGTTATAGTAATAATTGACAAAATGTTGACGTGAAGTGTATAATGTGTGAAGACTGAAGTCTGAATATCAAATAAACACGTTCACAAAAGTTATATAATAAAACAAGTGCACTTTTATTCAAGAATATAACCAAAGAAAAAGAAATTACTCAATTTACATGTTGCTGTCAAAGTGTTCTTTCTATTTACATCTAGAGGAATGTGTAGTGGCATGTTTGTAATTGAGAGGAGGTGAGACGTTAATTGCTGCTGCGCTGCAGTTAAAGGGCAATCACTAATTAGAATCTAGTTTTTTTAAAACTTGACTTGCTTGTATGGATTGTTTTTTGATTTTAAATAAATTCAATAAAATGTTAATAAAAAATAAAGGACAATCAAAGAGCCAGCTGAGTGAACAGAGAAGAAGCATAAAACAAAAACAAGACTTAGCTGCGGATTAGTTAAACTTGGTACTGTTGTTGTTCCACGGTTCACTGCAACAGAGCTTAGACTTGTGGATCATCTCATCTTGGTTCCATACTACGTAGTTTGGTCTTGAACAGCAGCCTGTACAGTGCTATCTCAGTTACACTGTAGCTAACCCCTAGTGTCCATCTTGTCTTTTTTCGCAGGCTGCTTCTTTTTTGTTTTTGTAAGTATTTTTCACCCGATCACCATACCATGTTCTTCATTTTGACCTCGTATGTTATTTTGCCAGTCAAGTGCAGGTACTAATTTTTAGTATAATGTGGCACACATAAAAACTATTTGCCAAATATACTCTTAACAGCATACAATATACTGTTTCTCCTGTGAATTTATGGCTCAGCTGCATCCACTACATGTACTTTTTATAAATTCCTATAACTTTTCATTTCTTTTGAACGTCACTGTCCACCAGTTATGTAGCATAACATTACCAGTACACATGCCTGTGAATGCAACGTAAGGTTACTTATTGTATTAACAAGAAAACTCACAATGATAGGCTTACCTATTTTAAATTCACTCATATACATTCATACATCTACACACCAGAAGTTTCAAATTGCAAATAAAGCTTTAGGAAAAAAATCTCTATGCACATTGTTTTCTGATTTTAGAAAAATATTAGCCAGAAGTTGTGAAATAGTACACAATAATAATAATTGTCTCGACAATAATAAACAATCACTTTAAATTACTTAAGTATCTTTGCAGTAAAAGTATAAAAAAGTAGAGAGTAACTCTGATTTGAGAAGTTTAATGAGTCACTACAAGTCTAGACGAGTTACTATATTAAAAAGAAGAACTTGGCCACAACTAGTTGCTTCTCTCTGTCTCTAAACTTTTCATATCTGCAGCACTACATATTTTAGTTTATTGGTGCTCACTGTATTATGACAAAAAACAAAGCATTAAAAAAAACTCCAAATGAGGATGGAGCCAAAATGAACTGTTTGACTTTCCATACTACAAAGAAAAATGTCATTATGCCTGCCTAAAAGGATTTGAAAACATCAAAAAAGCTGCTAGTCAATTTCCTATATGCCAAAACTTTAAATACTAGCTGTAACAGCACATCCTGCCATCAGTGGAAAGACGGCTGTAATACTGGATAGGTGTACACATAATGCAAAAGAAGGATGAGAGAATGGATAAGTAACTTACACACTTACATACTTCTATGCATGTACCTGTATATAATGTGTATGCCTAAATGACTGTTGTAAATACAGTATACTTGAATTCTTAACTACTGTAATACCTTATCGAGTTAAATTGCATATTCAGGCAGAAAATACTTCCTTATACACAATATTTTGAGTAAACACTCATTTGGGAATAATAATTGGGAATGATTTTTCCTTGCTTTTTTGTATTGAGGCTTATTTTAACTTTTGCTCTTGAGGTTGCTCTAGACCAAATGATTAGTTATGTGTTAAAACTGGCAACAATAAATAAATACCAAAAATATCTAAAGTTTGCCGAGCAATAGAGATGGAGGAAATGACATGTGTGCTTCTGTGAGAAATGTAGTACAAAAATAAACTTAGAAAAACCGTTATAAACACATACATTTGCATCAGCCTTAAAAATCTGTATTTCTTTTGTAGGTTGTCCAAATAGGAGTTTCTGGTGTTTGTTATTATTTGCATATTCCTGGCATTCATTTCAGGGGGGTATTTTCCGTACGTAGCTTAAATCATCTGAGATCAGATGCCTCATCTTTGATGAGTTAATGCCAGTGAAACTCATCCGGAATAAGTCGGTTTTTCAAACGCAGCCATGTAGTAGATTAGTCGAGCTGGATCTAATCATCCGAGATGAATGCCCGCGCCCGCGCTGAGTGAAAAGCCCATATATATTGAGTCTAGAAAACATGATCAGCAAGTCTTTGATAGGCTGTAACAATATGACGAAAGAACGGGCGCATTTTTTTTTTCACACAAGCGGAGCAAAACCTTTCATTCAAAGGACATGAAGAATTTCAAGATTTAATATGCACAAGGGGTAACACTGCAAAAGCAGCCCAAACCAGAAAAGACGGCTGGCAAAAAGTGGCCGACAAATTAAACGCGTGTGCATTGTACTTACTGAAAGCAGCGTTTCATTTCCTATGTGTCAGATTAATTATTATTTAATATGTCCATAATTCCAGATCAAACGTGAGCACAAAGAGAACACGGGAACAGGTTAAAGTGAAGTACAAGAATATAGTTCAAACTGGTAAATATTGGTATATAACTATTTAAAGAATTGTTGACATAAAGAATCATATATAATGTAGAGAACATTAATTTTAAAGCTAATAAGAAGGCAGACAAGCAAAAAACAGGTGGAGGTCCACGTGGTCCAGACCTAACCCCTGCAGAAGAGTTGGCTCTCCAGCAAAATGCCCATCACCCTGTTTCTGAGGGCATTCCACGGGGAAACTCCTCCTCAGAACCAGTGGCAGGATGCAGTGCTCATTTCATTTCAGATAAAGGATGGTCATTGCATATATTTGTCCTCAATGTGCGCCATAGGTATGTTCCATATAGCCCTCTTTTTTTGTTGGGTCAGTTGCAGGGAATGTCATATCCCTAGAACCTGTGTCTGACCAACGAGATATTGACAAAGGTCAAATATTTGATGAAGACACTGTGTCTGATTATTCATCAGGAGGAGAGGTACATTTTCCAAATAATGTTTGATCAAACTCCACTGTGATCAGTCCCATGTGCCCCAATCACATTTGGAAACCCCGGGTAATGAGAATGTTAGGATGATTGTGAGATTCTTTATGGAACTGTGGGTGTTTTTACCTGTGTATTACCTACCTGCAATGGCATGAAACGCCTCTTTTGTCTGCACACGCAGGTGTCCAGGAAACACAATGAAAACCCGAAGGAAATCTTTCAGAGCCAAACAGACTTTACGAATTGCCTGGCAAACTGCACTTTTAGATAGATTTTCCGCATCACCTACAGTATATAAAAAAAGTGCCACTTGCAAAAAACCTCAAAGCAATGCATACTGTCTGTGTGGTTGTGAGAGCCCGACTTCACCGAGTTTGACTTCGAATATAAGGTCCTAATAAATTTTTGAGGTACAATATTCCCCCTCGGCTAAAGCGGTATCTTTCGAAAAGAATTTCCTCCGGGAGCAATAAAGGATCTTGCCGATCGTGCAAACCCCTCTCTATATGAAATAATCTTCTTATAATTTGCGTACCGATATCAATTGGTCGCTCATTCATGAACGGCGAAAGTCATGACTGAATGAATTCCATGCATGGACACTGATTAAGTGTGTGAGCTAATCCTTGTTTACATAGAACAAACCAGCTCCGAGCAGGTTTGAGGATTAGGATGTGTTGCTATGACAACAATTCCAGCAAGAGTTTCGAAAAACTGACAGATCCAGGATCAGGCCAAATCGTCAACAATTACATCCGGCTAAACGAGTAATCCACGTACGAAAAATACCCCCCAGATGTGACATAGCATTATGCCAGTGATTCTTAACCTTTTTTGAGTCCTGGACTACTGTAGGAACCTGATGGACTCCCTTCCCCAGAAATATTCACATAAACACAACTTTGCATGCAAGTATTATTAAACTTTAAAGTAATGGCCACTCATTATAATTATGAAATTATGAAATTACACTAGCAATGTAAGCCCGTGCTGTAAAAAGCTGGGGATCCTAGAAAATATTGAAATTGTCAGAAAAAAATTGAAATGCAGAGTCAGCAGTTTCGTTTTGCAGATGTTTTGCCCCCCTTGTCTATCAGCGGCTAAGCGAGTTTCTCTCTCGTTTGACTTTCCTTGGTGGTTTCACTTTGGCGATGGTGTCGCTTTCTTTCAGCTTTATGCTGTAGCCTCGTACTTCTTTCTTCTTCTGACTCGTTAATTTGAGGCCACCTTGCCGGCGTTTTGAGCTTCATGAGGTAGCCTCGCACTTCTGGGCCAGACAGACAGACAGACACACACACACTTCCACACGTAGACATTTTTATATAAGATTCCTTTTGTACAAATTAAAACATATCTAATACTACTACGTTTTCTACTACCATTACTACTACTACTACTACTACGTCTACTCTAAATCAACAGTACCAGGCTATATAGTGAATATAAATGTTAATTTTTATCTGACCCTCACAGACCCCTGAAACCCATCCATTGACCCCCTAGGGATCCATGGACCTGAGGTTAAGAACCCCTGTGTTATGCTACATACTGCTTGGGAATATACATGCAAGATTTAAACTTGTCAGATCGAAAGTGTCATCTGAAAGCCATAGATCGACATAACAAGCCGCATGTTCAAAAGAATGCTCATGATAAGGAAATTACATTTCATGCTTTGATATCACAGAAGCATGCAAACAAAACAAAATTATTTATAGCAACAGAAAAAAGTTACCTAAAAAATACTTAAAAAACAAAAAGTATTAGCTATGATTTCTTACAGATGGAAGATTTGCATTGAATGGACCAAAAAATAAAAATACCATTGAGCATAGTGTATTTATGAGTTAGATTTTATAAGATAGCGTTTGCAAAGTTGTGTGAGACTGAACCTTAGAAATGACATCTAGAGCTTGATGGTGCACGTCCAAATTCAAAAATATGAACCAATTAAAAACATAAACTGTATTAAGTGAAAAAAATGTGACAACAAATGAAATCCCTACACAAAAGCCCTGATATCTGATGTTGGGGACCTGCAAGTATGAAGCTACATGCAATATAATGGCATAAGCAGCAATTATACTTTCATTTCATTACATTTTCTAAGCTGTGATGAAAAGATTAGTAGATAGCTTGAAGAAAATAATTCTGTTTTTCAGAAATCATCACTTCTATTCACCACAATACATTGGATGCAGAAAGTATCCCCTATTAGTATCCATGACAAAAAGATAATATGAGTAAAAAATGTCATTAGTTGTTGGAAAGAGAAGCCAAAGGACACCCTGGTGTTTTCCAGACGCTATATTCTTAAAAAAGAAGTCTTTCATACCTTGCTGAATAGTAATAAACAGCATTTTCCAGTTGAACCCCAATCCTCTTGTGCTGTTTTGTTGCATCTTTTCACATCATGTAAATAAAAAATATGAACAATAATCACCCTACCCCATCATATTTGTATATATAAAAATACTTTAAGTTGAAAGTAATTTACTAAAGCTAATCCTCTAACAACATACAATTAATGGGGTACCCAGGCATTTGATTAATATGTCATTTATTGACATTACTTCATTAGCTGCTATCACTGTTATTTTGAATGTCTATTAATAGAAATGATAACACATAAACATCTTATGCTCTTGTTAAATTAAAAAAATCAATAAAAATGGATATTTTCTAAAGGCTCCATATGTACAGTACATATTTTTCAGTTGTATTCAGTGCAATAGAGAAAAAATCTTCTATTTGCTTATTAGATCAGGGTCATTTTTTAATTGGATTTTTAATTCTGAGGTCTACCAGATACAATCTGTTTTAACGCCTACTGTTAAAATAAATTTTACTTTACAAATCTGTAAAAGTATCTTCAAATACGATACTGAATATTTTTATTAAAGCAAGACAATACTCCATAATAAGGCTTTCATTTATTTGGCTCACTAAACTAATATGAATAATTAATGAAATCCTTTCAACAAAATTATTTATAAAACAAAAACTCTTAAGACAAAAGACAAAGCATGTGCCACATTTTAAATTATATTTGTGTTTTTTACTTCTATTTCTACTGAGCAAATATTTCTAAAATTAGAATGTTTAAGCAATTCACCCTTAAAATTATAAAATTTTGGACACTTTATAAAAAAGTGCTATCTAACAAGCAATTTAAGCAGAAGTACATTTAACACAGCAATCAAAAGTTACAGACTAGTCCAAACTAAGCAGAACCGTCAAAACATTAGCTGAGCTCTGCTGACATGCCAGACCGTAGAGCCGTCCTCCACTGATGTCCATGATCTTCAGTGTAATTAAGTCTGACTCAAGAAAACACTTGGATGCCAATTTACTCTAATTGACCCCACTTATAGTGGATGCACTCAGTAATTATCTATGAAACTACAGTGTAAACAGACATTGTCAACTTTACTTGAAACAGCATTTTAAAGCAGCAAAAGTAATTGTTTAGATAAGTAAATAATCAGCTATGCAATAGGAATGGGAATTATGCAGTGCTCTTGAATTTTGAAAAGAAATAAACACAATTTAAAATGAAAACGTTTACTCGTTCCAGTTTTGCAGGATAATATATCTCAGAATCATTTTCTATGCTGATAATGTCAGGCTATAAAATAACTGGATGAAATCTTTCTAAATGCCCTCCAATCTGCCTGCCTGGATCTGGCACCATCACAATTACCATACCCATTACCGACCAGCTCCATCATCTGGGCATTGAAATACTTTTGTCTGTACACCTCCTTTACCCACTCATACGTTTTCTCCATACAAACTCTTCTACCTTCTTAGAAAGTCTGCTTAGTTTCTTTAATTCTATTAAGTTCTTGAAATAAACCTAATTCCCTTCTCCCATTTCTCATAACTCACATAATACACTTAACGGGTCTTTGCCCTGATCGATTCTCCCACATGGTGCGCTCATCACCTTTACGCATATGCATTGGTTTACATCGAAGTGCGGAGCAGGGGGGATACGGTAAATCAAGCTCCTGTCTGCTTTGCCCTCAATGTCCTAGTTTCCCTTTTTGTGGATAGCCAATTTCATTTTTCACCTCTTGATAATTCTTCTTCAGAATTTAGTACAGATCTCCCACTAGGACAGATTTGATCTCTTCAAAGCACAAGTGATTGCCTTTTGTTGTTTATTAATCAGAGAAAAGCAACATAGGTTAGAACATTTTAGAAGGAATGTGGAAAGTAACTCATGAAGGGTGTCATATGGAGCCTCTTGTATATAAGAAAGACTGTCTTAATTTACCTGTTTTAAGTTTGCAAACTGTCAAACTCACCATGTTATTGTCTTCATGGCTATTTAGCTACCCCAAGTAATCATATTTAGAGGTCTTCCATCTAAGCTTGATGCAGCCCAGCAATGTATTCTGTATTGAATCGGTTTAGGTCATTTTTTTCACATACAGCTTCAGACACAGCACAGGATCAGGTTTGCTTTATAATTTGTCAAAATTAGTTGTATTTATATAGTTTCATATTTTCCAATTATTTTTGTTAGAGGAAATTCATAACTAATTTTGCACCCCTTGCTTGCTTGTTCTCTCTCTCATGTGTGTAATATTAACAGGTTTAGGGACATACAAATTTTCATGCTGAGAGAGATTGGTGATATACAGTACATATAAACTGACACCAGATGATATTTTCTAGTGACTTTTTGAATTTTTTCCCACAATTGACATATTTGGAAGAAAACAAATCTTTGATTTCATGTGAATTCATGATGTTAGGATGGAAAGAGATGGCATTTGGCATTGCATGCGATGAGATCAAAATTATTTAAGGCTGTCCTCTTGTTAAGCTATATTATATCAGGTAAATCATTATGCACTCAGTAGATGGGAAGTAAAATCTTTCTGATAATCAAGCACATTCACCAAATATGGCAGAACCATTCTTTGCCAATGTTGTGAATATTATATTGCCTCTGAAGTAACATCCAAACTTGTTCTAACATTAAAATAACAGACATACCTATATAAGCAGGACTGATGTGTTACAAGGAAACCCTGTCCAGGAAAGTGCCCCTTCTCATCGTCAGGACCAGTGCCAACCAAAAGGTCTTTGCACGTCTCTACTGCACATTATGCAATATAAATGTGTTAGCAATGTGATGAATAATCGTTTTTGAAAAACCATGCCTTAGTGGAAGCGGAGGTTGACCAAATATTTGGAAACCTAGTGTCAAAAGGCAGGCTGGGAAACTCCTCAAATTGCTCAACATGTAAAAAAATGATGCAGCAGGTATAGTCTATAATTCAGTGTGACATGGTAATTGACAAAGCAGGTTTAGAAAATGGATAGATCAATACAACTATCTTATAGTATTATTTCAAAGGAACAATAATGGAAACAAATCATACCAGGTGTCACACACGCATGATTGGTAGACAAGTTCAAGGCTTATTAACTAGTAATTCTACCCTGAATCTAGAGTTGGCACTGTCACCTAATGCCTCTCATTTCCTTTCACTCTCAGACTAGCAGATCCAAGTCGCAAAGAACTATAATGTCACTTTCATTTCATACTACTAGTTGGCAGGATTTTACTGGAATATCTGACCCAGTAGTCCTGGCAGAGATGGTGGCCGACCTATCAGAACAATTCCAAGCTCTCCATGTGCAGACCACCAGGCATACTTTGCAGAAATGGAAGCTCAATATACAGCAAAGGAGGCTCTGTGGGAAGAATGAACATTTGGACTTTCCCAAGTGCTCTTTCCAATTCATCTAGAAGAAGATATTGAAACTTACTTAATAATTTTTCAGACACTATTGGGAATGAATGGATTGGATTATAAATTCATAAAGGTAGAGATCTTTTCCAGGTACAGGGTCACCACTAGCCAACAGGCAAGACAATGCTGGAAGTGCCCTTTGACCCGAAGTAGCCGTGGTGCTTTCAGGCATTCAGTCTGTGGAGCAAGTTCAGCTGATTGCTAAAACTAGGTGCTAACAGTGCAGAAAAGGTCATGAAAATAGTTGTGGGCAACTGCCTAGTTAACGGCCTCCCCAAGAGTCTCGCACAACAGGTAAGGCGACAGTTCTGGAAAAATATGGATACTTTAATTGAAACCCTGGAGCAGCATATGGCAGCTTTGGTACTGGAGAGCTCAGACAGGCCCGATGAAGGCCGTAACAAAGACCCATCCCACTAGGACATTGAACATGGTATTCGCCTAAAAGAAAAATGGCCTCTGTCCATGCATTATTTCAAGTATGGAAAAGATGGTCACATATTTCTCAACTGCTCATGCCTTGAAAAGCCAATGGACTATGGAGGCACAAGAAGGAAGGTATCGTGGAATGAAAGTTGCTAACCTTCTCTCTCAGTTTCATATACAGGTGTTGCAGTTGTAAATGGATTTAGGGTGATAGTGTTAATAGATTCCAGGGGCCACATTTCCATTGATGCTCACAGATATGTACTTCTACGACAGTGGAATACTGGTAAGACCAGTCTTATCTGTATCAATGAGGAAACCCAGTATAGGTCTACAACAGGTGATTACACTTTAGGGGGAAACTTGACACTTGACAAAGAATGTTATCCGCAGTCCACCTTATTTTGTCATAGTCGGGTAGGATTGGTCTAACAAGAAAACCGAACTTGTAAAAACTTCACCTTCACCTAACTTAATAGGCCTGACTGTAGACAGGGCACCTCATATCAAATTATCTCCATGCTGTGTTCACTTCCTTCTTATGAGGGTGATGACATGTCTACCTAATATGACGTGAGGAACATTCTGACATAATGACACCTGTGTCGAGGTGTTGTGAGAGACACTGTGTTCGGAAACTTGGAGGTCACGTTAGATCTTCTTGTTGATCTTTATTTTCAGTTTTTTGCATTTGCCAACCTCATTTAAAGAGTGTAATGACAATTCCCTGAAATTTGCTAAGAATGCAGTCAAATGACCACACATCCCATGCCATAGGGGCCACATTTTGTACTTAATAATAAGTATCTATTATATTGAGTAAGTAAACAAGGAAAGAGAAGTACGGACACTGTTGCCAGAAGGTTGCAAACTAGCACACAATCAACTGTACATCGCTCGGGATTTGTTTCCAACATTTTGCAAATATGCTGTGTGCATGGCATCATTATTTGGTGGCACGTACGAGTGTATCACATCTTTTCACAAGTGACATTTACTAAAAGCAAGTATAGAAGTGAACAGATACCAGTCTTTGCAATGAATTGATTGTTGCAACAACCAGCATCTCAGTTTATATTAACAGTTTATGCAGACGCCAGCAGTTTCATATTCATCACTACAACAATATCATATTGAAATTATTTTACTTTCAGATTGCTCTATTATTGGTGCATTGCTTTCAATAGCTTTGCTATTAATGCATTGTCGTAAGGCACAAGGCGTGTCTGGGTATTTTTGTTAGTGACAGAATAGGAGAGGATTTTCATAGGCAAAGACATGGTAAGGGTCAAAACCATGAGACTGAAAATAGTCAAGCAAACAAGAGTGAAAGGGACATGATGATACACAGATGTTAAAAACAAAGTGAAGGACAAAAGCCAGTACTTAAACTTAATGCTAGGGGGTTTCTACTAAGGCCTACAAAGGCAAGAAAGAGAAAAAAACAGATGAATGGATATTTTTCAGCCAGGGTAGCCTAACACAGGAACAGTTTCTTGCAGTAAGCAAGCAAGTGTACACGTAAATTATTGTTTTCCTTTTGCCAGTCCATATTGATTTTATAGTTATGTGCTTCATTAAATGTTTAAATAATTGTCTAAACATACAATTTTTAGTTCACCTCCTTATTCCACATTTAACTCATTTTCAGTTTTTTAATTGCCTAGATGTAGACATTTTTTCAGCTGGCTGTATGGTAAAGATTTAAGAAACTGCAGTTATCTTTCGTACTTCAAAAACTATAAGAAAGTGAGCATTCGAATTCCGATGTTTAATAGAAATAAAAGCATAAAGGAAAACTGCTGAAGCCCACTCAACATTTAACCTGGCAATCAAAGTCTCTTTCTTCAATACTTTTCTCTTCAAGTTTTCCTCCAACATTTTGCTTTCCTTTAAAAACAATATTTACAAATCCATTTCTTTAATCGAATGTCTGATTTGTTTACCAACTTTTCTTTAATGTCAAATTTCTTATGAATAAGGTCCTGCCAATTCCCTCTCAGTGCTGAAACCACACTTAATTGTTATTTATCTCTGTAAAGGCCAAGTTCCTTAGAATTTGTAATTGATAACTAAAAAGGGTTTACTGACTTGGATCATGATAAATCACTTCATCTTGAGCATTCTGATAATTGATAAAATAGTTCTTACTTCATATGTAAATTACATTTGATTAAAAAGCAGAGCTCCAGTTAGCTAAGTATTGTCATTTGTTTTGTTTTTGTAATATATATGTACTGAAGTTTTCTTATGTAGGCAGCAATTATTGGGAAGCAGAAAATTAATTCCTTTCTGAGTTTCTGCCTCCAGATTTATCTTATGTTGACAGAAGATGTTTACCTGCAATTTGTCAAAGGTCAAATACTCATTCTGACAACATGATATCATTGGCTTCACTGGGAATGACATACATTCATTTCTTTCTTTCTTTCTTTCTTTCTTTCTTTCTTTCTTTCTTTCTTTCTTTCTTTTCAAAACTGGTCCTATCGGGCTTCTAATTTACTGAACTGGGGCCTAAGGTTTTTCACAAATTCTATTGCATCTAGAGCGAGCCATAGTTACCTAGGGACACCTGCTTAATCCTAATTGAGTGGCAGCCATGACAGGTAAAGAACAAACTCGATTACTGATATGATTCTTCATCCCCTTTTGTTATCCACTTAATATCTCTGTCCTCAGTTATAAAGAAAGTTTACCATTTTCAACAAACTGTTTAAAACAAGTGAAACATGCAGACCTATGGCCCTAAAATAAAATGCTACAAAAGGCTAGATATAAACAACAGTAAATGTAAGAAAACGTAAGAACTCAAACTTGATTATGAATTCCAAACACATACTGTATGTACCATATCCTGGAGATTATTGATACATAGGCTTGGGGGGATCATCTAAATGAAGCAAACCGTTATGAATGTTATTGTCTTTTTTTCCATTTTCCTTTTTCTTCCATTTTTTCATATACCACCTGTTTCTGTTTTATTTTCAAATAATTACACTTTGTTTCAATGTTCAACTTTATTTTTAGTTGTATGGAGTACACAGAAACTCTTGCATTTATTTCTCATTTACAACCTTACTTTCATAAATATCACTAATTTTCAACACAGCATATAAATCCAAATTAGCTCATAGCATGCAGATTGTAAAGGCACAGTTGCTTATCTACTGCCTGAACTCTGACCTTACAGCTGTTCTACACGGCAGAAAATGGTCTTGAAAATCGCAATCAACAAACTGTACCGTTTGGGAGCATAGATGATCAGTGAGAACTTCACAGAAACAATGTTAGCAATGCAACAAAAAAAAGCAGTTTTATACTGTAACTCAGGACAGATTGGGGAAAAAAGCTAAAATATTACAAATTATGAATTCCTTAGAAGAGCATAGACAAAAAGACGATGAGCTGTTTCATGTTAAAGGTTTATGTTTCAAGCTGATGAAATTAAGACACTTAAAATGAACAATATTGAAAGAAAATAGAAGACTAATTACACTATAAAACTTAACAGTAAAATTGTAAAACATAAAATTAACATTGGGGACAAGTTCAATATAATTTCATTAGATGCCTTCAAGCTAATAAAATACAAAGCAAAAACAAAAATCTTTCCGCCAAAAATGTAACTTATGGACAAACAATAATCAATATCAAAGATACCCAACTACTAAAAAGTCCAATAGAAAGAAATCACATTTTCAAGTCTTCCAGTTTCAGACAACAGATATTAATTTTCACCTGCATTAATTTTCCACATGATGTCATCTACATGACTGTTGTGAATGCCGTAAAATGACTAACTGTAAGAGCACACAAGGGGAAGGGAAACAGTCACACTGTCCTAATAGTTTCCCCTTCCATCCTAAACTCAACCTGCACCAGGAATAATGACACCACCTTGGCTCTTACCTTGAGTACTTCTGTTTTGGCAAATGACTGACAATGAAAAAAGGAAGGAAGTCAGGGTTATATGACCAACCTGCATTCAAGTGAACACATGAGTACTCCTGGGTCACACTTACAAACATTTGGCTTCATATACTAATTATGTTTTGTTTTTTTGTTCTTAGCTGTGACCCCCCCCTTCTCAAATTATTTTGAAATGGTTAGAAGATACTCTAAATTATATTAAATGAAGTGCTTGGGCTTCCTCCCCCAGTCCCAAACCATTCAGGTTATAAAAGGATTGGGGATGCTAAGTTGGCCCCTGCTGTGTGTGTTCACCCTGGTCTGATGCCTTGTTTGGGGATTGTTCACGCCTTGAACCCAGTGATTGCTGGGATAAGCTCCAACTTTCCTATGACTGTGCTGTGGATACGTGGGTTTGGAAGAAGGATGGACGGATATTAAATGCAGGTTGACATGTAATAAGTGTATATGTTTAATATGTCACTGTGCTGTGTACAAATATTTTATAAATCTACTTTTCTTTCTACTCACATGCACAGCTAATACAAAGCCAGATTTAGCACAGAGGCTCATCATTTAGAACTGCTAGGCAAGCATTATAAGACAAGACAGGGACAACTGCGAAATGGGCATTGTATACTATTTTTGTGTGTCAAAGTCAGCATGAAACTGTATCCTCTTTTCCTTGTTTGGAATGGCATGATTCACCTAAGTTGGGGCCTGCACATGAAGAAAGAGTATAAAGCCTTGGAACATTGCCCGGCACTCCTTTGAAGCCGACAGATGGATGGGATATAACGTATTCCAATCCGGAAAATTCTTCCACTGCATGGCGAAAATAGCAGACTCTACACATTTGGGCCCCCACTCCCAAACTGGGTTCTTGTCATGACTTCCTTCGTCTGTTATACCGCGTATGCTGTCATTAAAGAAAGATAAGTTATTTCTCCTATGAGATTTCTTATCGCCGTATCATTAAGGGAGGGGTATCGCCATTTTATATTATATCTGTATAGATTTGGGTTATGTAACACACTGCAATTACTAAAGAACTCATTCCAACAAGGGAGCTAATGGTCCTTGCTGGATACATGACGTTACTAAGGTGAATAACTACTTTATATAAAATATTTTTTTACTTTTTCTACACATTCATGGATGCACTTAGTACAACTGCCGATAGCTTGCTCAGTTAAAAGCGATCAAAGTGAGATACCAGCGGTAATGTCAGACAGTGTAAAAAATTATCTAGAAAAATGTATTTATTTTTGAGTTGCAGAGATTTACATTTATTTCTATAAGGGAGTTATTATGACCATCTGTGATCTCACAGAAAATTATTTTCTGTGGTTATACTTCGCAAATGTTTTTTACATTTTTTTTAGAAATTAAATTTTAAGTTAAGAGTTCAAAATCATTCTTTCTCTGGGTTACTGGAAACATCGTTGTAGTTACTGCAAACTATGTTTGTGCTGAATTTGACTGATATTATTGTGTTTACAGGTGATAATAATCTATAAGTGTTAAAAATGCAAACCATTTCCAATGCTTTTAAAAAATCTGTTCTGTAAATTTATTTTTCATCTTGTACTATTAAAAGTATCTATGAAAATAATTAAATATTGACAACGAATTCAAAAAAACAATAAAAAAAAGCACAAAGTATCTCAATTTGCACATTTACATAAACAGTACAAGCTTGTATTCAGGGCAGCTTCCAAAAGTGTTTGTTTATCTCTATTTTAATATAACTGCTTAACTATAGCTAACAAGTTACTGAGCAATGTTATATAAAAATGTTCCAAATATGTGAAAGTGTGCTTCGATAAAGAAAAATAGTTAAGAGAATTATTTCATGTGCCATCCTTTTCAGATCCTGTTTTTGAGCAAAAAAAAATTCTGTTGAATAAATGGCTACTTGAGATTTTAACTGCAGCTACTTGTCTTGAAGCATGTTCCCTATACTTAGCTACGCAAAAAAGTTATGAGTCAGATTTTAAAAAACAATAATTTTAAAAATGAGTGGATTTTTGATACAATTCTTCATTATCGGCTTACAGTATTAGAAAGAAATGCTTGCAACATAAGACTTCACAACATGTAGCTGATGTAAATACTACACATGAGTAATAGAAAGGGACTAAATAGCATAACCTTATATACAATAATTCTTTATACAGAAATGATGTTTTGCTGTAGAACCCTTCGGTGGACTTCCTTCAAATACGTTCTAGTAGTAGTAGTAGTAGTAATAATTTTGTGCGTACAGAGGACAGTGAAAGTATTTCTTGCATGTCAAACCAATATGCAACAAATTACCACTCTCCAGCAGCCTAATAAATAATTATGTATTAAAATGCAAAGCTTTAAACTAGTTTTAACTGACGTAATCCTTACTCTCATTTCTTTACTCCAATTACCTGAAACCTTACTTAATAGATATTCCTTTTTCTAACAAATTTATAGCGATTAGGCAGTTTGGAAGCATTGTGTGGAGTAAAGTTGTGGTAAAAATTGCTACAATAATAAAAGCTTACAGTTTGACAGAATATATTGGGGACACAAAGTCATGTTACAGGAATACAGAATTGACATTTCTTCCATTTTTGTGCCTCTCCTCTTACTTTTTGGATTATTTTGTGTTTTTGTCCTGTGGTGACACATTAATCAGGATGTACTATGAGCATTTTTGCTCAAAAGTTCACACGAGCACTAAGGTAATCCATATAGCAAGCACTGCACTCTCATTGGCTCTTTGTTTGAAGAAGGTGGCTCCTTCAAAACACTATAATGACAAAGTAAAAAAAGAAGAATTTGTTTCGATTTTTTGTGTGTCAGGGGTCCCAGGGCTCTGGACTGAGTAGGCACCAAAGAAAAATAAAGTTTATAGATTTTTTGTTTCTGGTTGGTTTGCATTTCATCTAGCATCTGATGCCCTTTTTTCTGATAAGCTACACGTGTCTAACTAAGAAGTAGTTGTTTTGTTTGGTTTCCAGATGCCAACCACTTCTCAGCAAGCAGCACCTGTTTCAGTTAAGTAGCCAAAGTTTCATGCTCTCCAATGCCATTAAGCCAGATGTTGCGTGCAAAGTGGTGTCTGAACCCTGCTTCTGTTAAGCTAGCCATCTAGTATGGCAATCCGAGTGTAGATGTCTAGCTGATGATCTATAAAGTAGAAGGTTTGTTACTATCTAAATTCTTGACACAGTACTATGTCTGTCTAGCCAGCCAACCCTTTAGATTTTGTTTCTGGTTTGCAGTGCAGATGCTTGTTACTGTCCTTCCAAGTGGATAATAAAGAAACAAAACTAATCCCTTTTTCAGCCTACTGGATCCCGATGTTATTTTTAAGTGGCAGAGGATAAACATAAAAGTGCTAAACTGTATCACTTTGAGGAAAGGAGGGAGAATACCAGAAATTAAAGAGCTGGAGGTGGCAGAGTTAAAGACGCTAAAACTTGCACTGGGCATGATGAGGATGGACAGGATTAGAAATGAGTACATTAGAGCGTCAGCTCAAGATAGACAGTTGGGAGACAAAGTCAGAGAGGTGGGATTGCGTTGGTTTGGACATGTGCAGAGGAGAGATGCTGGGTATCTTGGGAGAAGGATGTTAAGGATAGAGCTGCCAGAGAAGAGGAAAAGAGGAAGGCCTAAGAGGAGGTTTATGGATGTGGTTAGAGAGGACATGCAGGTGATGAGTGTAACAGAACAAGATGTAGAGGACAGAAAGATATGGAAGAAGATGATCCATTGTGACAACCCCTAATGGAAGCAGCCGAAAGAAGAAGAAGACGAAACAAAGTCGTACTCTGCACTACCAAAATACTCCATCTTTTCCATTTTGCTGTAATGTTGGCTTTAAACTGAAGAGATATCAGCAGCCTTAGTTCTATCAACTCTGCTGTTCAGTTAAAGGGAAAAAATGTCTTCTCTCTTCTGCTGGCCATCCTAATACTTTCAATGCATTGAAGTCCAAGTCTCTTCTTTAAGGGTGCTCTGAATAAAAAACCTATTTTCAGAACCTTGAATTATCAGTTTTTATTCAGGCACTCTCCTAAATTTTTTACTATCATACTTTGAAATTTACTTGTTGTAAGAAACGATAATTGTTCATTTTCTGTACTTTGTTTATGAGCCCATCTTTGCTTAGTGCTGTAATTTGCACCAATAGTATAACACCAGTAACCAAAAACAGTTATTTTATTCACCCAGCTGCATCCTTGCACAATTATTTTAGGTTATTGAAACCGGTTGCTAGTGTGGAAATGCACATGAGAATGTTGAAACTTTGTAAAGCAAAGCTTGGCTACTAAATAAAAAGCTTAAGCACATAAAAAATAAATTCAAACTGAAACATGCAAGCTACTTGACTGGTTTTGCTGGAAGATATTAATCCATTTGAAGTCTCTTTCCTTTCTGGAAATGACAAACTACCACAGTAAGATAAATTCCAATTTGGCTGACTATAATAGTTGTGGCATAAAAATAATGTTGGAAACATTGAAAGCATTTTAGGTCCACAAATAATAAAATATCTGTGATGTAAGCAAGCTTGCATTGCTTTTCTACAAAGCATCTCAAAATGGCTTAAATGCTGCAGAGAGAACTGCTGACATACAGTATGTCTTGTACCACATTATTTAAAATAACTAAAGCAGGCTCATTCAAAGTTAAGTAAAACATGTTGCCAATCCACTTAATTACACATACAGTATACTGTGAAACTCTAACAATGAAGAATAAATCAACACAAATATTTAGTTTCTTGATACCACTTCAAAAAACCAAATAAACACAGAACTGACACATCTATAAAAACTAAACTTGACTATAGTTTATGAAAAGAAAACTAACTTTATCTGGTCAACATGCTCACCACTACACAAGGCATACCGTATATAATACAGCAATATGAAATAGAATGCCGTGGAGGGGGGCCTGGGGTCTACAAGCTACTGGGGGGCACAAAGGAAAGGTTGGATAAAAATCTCAGAATGAGAAAGTCAAACCATGGCAGTGATTGAGTCACTATACACAGCAGTGTTGTAAGGCAGAGGTCTTTAAAGACAAAACATCAAGTCAGTGTAAATGATGACTGAAGGAAAAGACATCTTTGTGACCCAGGGTTAAAGCTGAAAAGTAAGAATCAAGAAGGCAGCAAGTCAGTCTTGACAGGGGAGACTGTAGAGGGTAAGCAGCCCAAGTTAAGCTAAAGGTACCTGACCTTCAAACTGAGAGACGAAGGTTCACAAAGCCCTAATAAGAATGTTGATTAAAGGCTAAAAGTATTTTTTGTTGATTATCACATGCTGTACTAGATGTCATGTAGTTGTACAGCCTAACTAAAAAACTGCAAAAACCGTTCAATAGACCTGACGTTTATGTAGGCTGATCAAACATTTTGTATGTTGTTTCCAACAAAATGCAACCAGATTGTTCAGTGATTCATCTAGATAAAATAATTAATAAATCATGCATTTATGTGCAGGTAATCTGAATAAGAATATAATGTACTTTGTGCATTATGATGCTTCCTAAACCCCAACAGTTTTATTAAATTTCAATAAATTGAATTTTGCTAAGAAAGTGCACACTCAGCAATAACAATTCCAGGCTACCTTACAAAACATTCAATGACTCCTCACTTGCTGTCTGCGATTTTTTTTTCCAGAGGAAGGGCTCAAGCAGATCTTGAAGTTCTGTCCATCTTGAGCAGATTATAGACTACCAGTTAATTGGTCTAATTTAGTGCCCTCTTTGTCCAGATTACTCTCAGTTCAGTGTGACTGCAAGCATATCCAGAAAATCTTTATTTATAGGCTAAAATCTGTCAACATTCATTTGAGTTATAGCTAAGGCTCCAACAGTCTTAGCCTTCAGACAGAGACTAAGGCCTACTTACTCTCATGCTTTTTAATTATTTCTGTTATTATTTTCAACACTGTGTTGTGTGGTATACTAACTTTGTTTGCAATCATTCAAAATTTCACTCCTAATGTATCGGTTTATGTTGTATTGTTATTTTGTTCCCTGCTAATGATTCACATTTTTTGTAGTTTTACACTGCTCTATGTTTGACTTGTATTGATTTGATACATATTGTTTAAAATGTATAGCAGCAGCATACTGATGAAAAACAATAAATTAAAGATTGATAAAAATACAGGTATAACAGACAATAACTTTGTATAATGTTAACGTTTATCCCCCCGGGTGGAATTGAAGAGTCGCATAGTGTGGGGGAGGAACGATCTCCTCAGTCTGTCAGTGGAGCAGGACTGACAGCAGTCTGTCGCTGAAGCTGCTCTTCTGTCTGGAGATGATACTGTTCAGTGGATGCAGTGGATTCTCCATGATTGACAGGAGCCTGCTCAGCGCCCGTCGCTCTGCCATGGATGTCAAACTGTCCAGCTCCATGCCTACAATAGAGCCTGCCTTCCTCACCAGTTTGCCCAGGTGTGAGGTATCCCTCTTCTTTATGCATCCTCCCCAGTACACCACTGCATAGAAGAGGGCACTCGCCACAACCGTCTGATAGAACATCTGCAGCATCTTATTGGAGATGTTGAAGGACGCCAGCCTTCTAAGGAAGTATAGTTGGCTCTGTCCTACTTGCACAGAGCATCAGTATTGCCAGTCCAATTTATCATCCAGCTGTACTCCCAGGTATTTATAGATCTGTACACTCTGCACACAGTCACCTCTGATAATCACAGGGTCCATAAGGGGCCTGGGCCTCCTAAAATCCACCACCAGCTCCCTGGTTTTGCTGGTGTTCAGGTGTAAGTCGTTTGAGTCGCACCATTTAACAAAGTCTTTGATTAGGTTCCTATACTCCTCCTCCTGCCCACTCCTGATGCAGCCCATGATAGCAGTGTCGTCAGCGAACTCTTGCATGTGGCAGAACTCCGAGTTGTTTTGGAAGTCCAATGTATATAGGCTGAACAGGACCAGAGAAAGTACAGTCCTCTGTGGCGCTCCTGTGTTGCAGACCTGCAGTTCCTGAGACATACTGAGGTCTGTCTTTAAGATAGTCCAAGATCCATGCCACCAGGTATGAATCTACTTCCATCTCTGTCAGCTTGTCCCTAAGAAGCCAAGGTTAGATGGTGTTGAAGGTGCTAGAGAAGTCCAGAAACATAATTCTTACTGCACTACTGCCTCTGTCCAAGTGGGAGAGGGATCTATGTAGCATATAGATGATGGCATCCTCCACTCCCACCTTCTCCTGGTATGCGAACTGCAGAGGGTCGAGGGCGTGGTGGACCTGTGGCCTCAGATGGTGAAGCAGCAGCCGCTCCATGGTCTTCATCACATGTGACGTCAGAGCGACAGGCCAGAAGTCATTCAGCTCACTAGGACATGATACCTTTGGGGCTGGGGTGATGCAAGATGTTTTCCAAAGCCTGGGGACTCACCCCTGTTCCAGGCTCAGGTTGAAGATGCGCTGTAGAGGACTCCCCAGCTCCAGCGCACAGGCCTTCAGCAGTTTGGGCGATACTCCATCTGGACCCGCTGCTTTGCTGGCACGAAGTCTCTGCAGCTCTCTGCGTACCTGGGCTGTTCTAATTGTTGGTGGGGGAAACTCTCTCCTATGCTGGTATCAGCAGAAGGATGGATGGAGGGTGCAGTACTCAAAGGTGGGAGTGGGTTAGGATGGTCAAACCTGTTAAAGAAGTTGTTCATCTGGTTTGCTCTCTCCACGTCTCTCTTGATGGTGGCACCCCGCTTCGAGCTGCAGCCAGTGACGATCTTCATCCCGTCCCATACTTCCTTCATGCTGTTGTTCTGCAACTTCTGCTCCAGCTTTCTCCTGTACTGCTCTTTTGCCACCCTGAGCTGGACTCGGAGTTCCTTCTGCACGCACTTGAGCTCATGCTGATCACTGCCTTTAAAATCCCTTTTCTTCTGGTTCAAAAGGCCCTTGATGTCACTTGTAATCCATGGCTTGTTGTTAGCATAGCAGCTAATTAAAATTTAAAGCTATTAATAACCGGATAGAGCATGTCTAGCTTGTATTGTCATACCATTGTCTTGCCTAATAGACACTTGATTCCTTGTTTGAAGTCGGCAGCATTCAGAATGATCCATCATTAAAATATTAGCACAGAGTGAATCATTTCTGCTGCTGATTCAGCCAGGGTGATGTAATTTACATTCCTGAGTAGTGACATGGATGAATTCAGTCCGCATTTCAATGTCTTTCATCACACATTTTGGTTTTAATCGTATTGTGGTCCCTTTTCATCATTGCACATCCACAAAAATCTTCAATCCCCTTCCTGCTTTTTCTACTCAGTCTGATGAGACCCATCCACAGTACCCAAAATATCATAATACTTGAACTTGCTCTGAGATATAACAGTTCAAATAACTTTTACGAAGCAACATTTCTCATTATATGAAGTCAGGCCAGGTGTAAATCCTTACATTTATCCTTGCTCCAGTCCTTTGCCTCTTCCACCTCCACTGGGGCTTGTAACTTTTCCTTATCCTCACTCCAGATAATTCGACCTTTTGCCTTTTTCATTTTCAGACAAACAGGTTTTTCAATATTGCATAACGGGTCTCTTTCTGTGAGAATGTTTAATGTATCCCACTTTGCATTCCTCAGAGTCTATTATATTCTCAAATATTATAGATGTAGGCTCCCATCAGATCTTTTATGCTCACCATGTGACATTTCTCAAGTTTGCTGCTCATCTGAGAGGTAGTTGAAGTGGGCCTGTACACGGATGGGTCTGTGCTGCCAAGAGCATCTTTTCCATTTAGTTTAAAAATTCTTTCAAAAATGTATGGTAACAAGCCAGAGGCAAATCTTAACGTTACCACCTTCTAAAAGTTGTTTATAACTATGTTGTCTGCCATTTTACAAACACCTCTTAAAATTATAATGCTGCTGAAAAAAAATTATTAAATCCAAGGAAAAAAATACAGGCACAGACTCACAGTTTAAATGCCATGCATACTGATGAACATTAGGATTCTACCCAACACAATCAATGGATAAGTGTCTTCCTTTTGCAAGACTCAGTCCTTTCAAAAACATCATGGGCTCTGGCGTGCAGCTCATTTCGGTATCCCTGCAGAAGCCGCCTTTCTCTTTGTCGGTGCTTCCTTTATACCGGTACTTCCAGAAAGGGTGGGGTTAAGTGCCCTTGCCCTCCCTCTCATCTCGGCGGGATATTGTGTACCTTTCCCTGGCCCGTAGAGGAGTGCTTGGACGCCCATGTGGGACACGGCCCCCCCTAGCTCGAGCCTGGAGGGGCAAGCGAATCTTACCGTGAGTTCGTGGATGCGGTAGAGGGCATCCACGTTGGCATGTAAGGTGCCCTTACGGTGTATTACCTTAAAGTTATATTGTTGCAGGCTCAGGAACCACCTCGTTATTCAGGGATTTGTGTCACAAGCAGCAGAGAGCCACTGTAGGGGGGCATTATCAGTGACTAAGGTGAATTCACAGCCCAACAAATAATAACACAGCGTGGTTATCGCCCAATGGCAAGTGCTTCCCGTTCAATCGCGGCGTATCTCCTCTCCCGGTCCAGCAGTTTCCGGCTAAGATACATCATGGGGTGTTCAGCTCCTTTGACGACTTGGCTTAACACAGCACCCAGGCCGGTATCCGAGGAGTTGGTCTGGAGAATAAAAGGACAAGAGAAATCAGGTGATTTTAGTATTGGAGCCAAAGACAGGGCCCTTTTTAAGTCACTAAATGCAGCAGCAGCCTTGGGATTCCATACCACCAAATTAGGGCCTTCTTCTTTGTCAAATCTGTTAGAGGTGCAGCTCGCTCTGAGAAGCAGGGTACAAACCGGCGGTAGTACCCGGCTAAGCCCAAGAAAGCTTGCACTTGCCTCTTTGTTAGCAGCTGGGGCCAGTTGCTTATGGCAGTTATTTTGGACCATTGTGGTTTGATCTGTCCTCCGCCCACCACATAGCCTAGATACTTAGCCTCGGTCAATCCAAAGTGACACTTTTGTGGAATGACCTGGAGTCCAGCCTGGTGTATGGCCTGAAGGATGTGTCTCACATGCAGTAGGTGTTCTTCTCAGGTGCGGGAAAATATGACGACATGGTCAAGATAGGCAGCACTATAGGCATTATGGGGATGCAGTCAGTCCACCAGACGTTGGACGGTCGCCGGAGCCCCGTGCAGCCCAAAGGGAAGAATCTCGGTACTCCCAGTGGCCACTAGGGGTACTAAATGTGTTTTTTTCCTTATCTGTCTCGGTCAAGGGGATTTGCTAATATCCTTTCATCATGTCCACGGTGGAGAGGTAGCAGGCATCTCCCACGCGCTCTAGCATGTTGTCCACCCGAGGCATAGGATAAGCATCAAAACGGGAAATTTGGTTAAGCCGGCGGAAATCATTACAAAAGTGCCAACTCCCGTCCGGCTTAGGAATTAAGACAATTGGGCTGGACAAGGGGCTGAGACTGGCCTCTATCACGGCTATCTCCAGCATCCGACCTACTTCTAACTCCACCTCTGCCCTCTTTTCCTCTGGGAGTCTATAGGGACACTCTCGCACCAGCGCTCTTAGTTCAGTGATAATATTGTGGGTTATAAGTGAAGTGCGGCCTGGCTGAGATCCGATAACCCCTTCCACCGAACTTATTATTTCTGCTATCTTGCACCTTTGTTTGGGAGTGAGCTTATCCCCATAATTTAAGTGTTCGGCGTCCGTACATAAGGAAGTAGCATAAGCCACCATTGCCTCTGGGGAAGTACGGTCTACCCACGACTTTAGGAGGTTGACGTGGTAGATCCGCTCCTTGGGATGCCGGTTGGGTTGATAAATTAATCTACCAATCCTTTCCGTTCGTGTACTTCAAATGGCCCTTGCCAGTGGGTTAGGAGCTTGGAATGGCTGGTAGGGATGAGCACAATGATGCAGTCGCCGGGGCGGAACTCACGGAGGCGGGAGTTCCGGTTATACAACTGGGCCTATGCACGCTGTGCCCCTTCTAAATGCTCTCGGACAGCCGGTCTTAGGCGCTCGAAACAATCCCTAAGCTCAGCTACATGCTCCAGTATATTTTGATAAGGAGGTTGGACTTCGTCTTCCCAGCCCTCCCAAATGAGATCGAAGCGACCGCTGGGTTGTCTCCCGTACAGGAGTTTGAAGGGCGAAAACCCTGTTGAGGCTTGAGGAACCTCCCAGAAGGCGAGGAGGACTAGAGGGAGGAGCTGGTCCCAATCTTTCCCGTCCATCCAGACCACCTTTCTCAGCATCTGTTTGAGCGTTTCATTAAAATGCTCGACTAATCCATCTGTTTACGGGTGGTATACAGATGTTCTGAGTTGGCAGATCCGGAGTATCTTAGCCACCCCCTTGAAGGGGGGACATGAAGGGTGTCCCTTGATCCGTGAGTATTTCTTTGGGAATGCCCACTCGTGAAGAAACCCCTATAAGCTCCCAGGCTATTACTTTTGATGTAGCCACTCGTAGTGGGATGGCTTCTGGGTATTGGTTGGCGTAATCAACCATGACTAGAATATACTTATGTCCCCTAGCTGAGCGTTTAAGGGGTCCCACAATGTCTAGACCTATTCTCTCGAACGGGATATCAATTATGGGCAGGGGAACTAGAGGGGCGCGATCCTTCCTAGGAATGTGAGTGAGCTGACATTCGGGGCAGGACCTGCAAAATCGGCACACCTCCTTGTGCACGCCCAGCCAGTAAAAGCGTGCTGTTATATGCTCAAGGGTTTTTTCAGGGCCTAAATGCCCCTTCTCCAACAAATAAGCATGGGCCAGGTCACATATTTCCTGTCGGAAAGATCGGGGAACCAGAAGTTGGCTGCATACTCCATTATGGCTTTTAACCACCCGATATAAGAGATCATTCTCGATGACAAAGTGAGGCATGGGTGGGGTGGAATCTTTGGAGGGGTGTCCGTTTATGGCCACTACTGCATTTCTAGCATGTTTTAATGAGTCGTCGTTCCACTGCTCCCGCCTAAAAGAGAAGGGAAGGGGGTGGAACCAGACTGCTATGTCAGGTGATTCGTGGGGGGCAGTACTCAGCAGAGGCAGCAGAGTCATGGGAGGTAGGGGGCAGGTTACCGTCGGCCTCCTGCCCCTCCTCTGCAGGCTCCAGATCCGCAGGATCGCTCTGAGTAACTGACATTTTACCTGTTTTCCTGCATGGCTGGGACTCCTCCTTGGATGAGCAGCTCTCGTTCATATCCTGGGTCGAGGAACCAATCAGACACGGCCCTGTCCGCTTGGAGTTGTTTTGGGACCAGTCTCTTCCCAGTATTATGGCATATGGAGGCTTTGGGAGCACCACCACACGCTTTAGTGCCAAATGTCCACGGACTAGGAGCCAACACATCGCGGTGGGGTACTCCTTAATCTCACCGTGAATACAGGTAAGGCTGGTCTTTTTATTATCATACTGTCCCGAGCAGACATAGAGGGCAGCAACAACAGTCATATTGCTTCCTGTATCATACAGTGTTCGGACTAGGTGTCCATTCAGTCTGGATGGGCCTGAGAGGGGAGAAACGAGAGTGTTAGATGCGACAGCATAACAGTACCTGCCTGCTTCAGCCCAAGCACAGTCCATCTGGTCATCTCCCTTGGGGCAAATGGCCACCGTATGCCCTGACTCGCCGCAGCGGTAACAACGTAGTGGAACAACCTTTCCCTTTTTCTGGAAGGGTTCTCTGGGTCCCTCGCTGGATTTTCATTGCGGTTGTTTTGGCTGGAGCGGATTTGGCGCCATTTTTCTGGTCGCTCGGTTTCACTGGCAGATCGGTGGCGTTCAATTATTTCCACGAGGGTTTCCATATCAGCCCAGGGTAATCTTCTTACTGGCCTCATCAGATTTTCAGGAAGGGTGCGTACGAGGAAGTCGGCCATGACTACCTTGACTACGCGCTCCGGTGTGTTTTTGCCGGGACGTAGCCAACGGGTCATTCTTCCCCACAGGCCAAAGGCCTGGGCCCGCGCTGGCCTTTCCAGATCAAACTTCCATTCCCGGCAACGCTGAGCTTGACACGTAGGGGTTAATCCATAGCGAGCAAGAATTTCTCTCTTTAAAGTGGGATAATCTGCGGCTATGTCTTCATCCAAATCATAATAGGCCCGTTGTGCTTCACCGGTGAGAAAAGGCGCTAGCATGTGACTCCAATCCCGGCGTGGCCAAAATTATCTACTGGCGGTGCGCTTGAAAATGGTCAAATATGCCTCCATGTCTTCTCGTGGTCTCATAGGAACGAGCAGTTGGGCAGGACCTTGTCCTTTCGGGTTTGCGCGGTGCCCACCGGCACCTATGAACTCAATGTGGCATGCTTGCAGCTGGGCGAGTTGATCGGCCAGCTGTTGTACGACCTCAGCGAGGCCTACGGGTTCAACCATCCTATTAATTTTCTCCCAACCTTGATCCTGCCGACTTCGCCACTTGTGGTTGGGCGGTGGAAGGACAGACTGGAACAGTCAGTACATTGGGACACCAGCCAGGTCGTCCTGTTTAATCGTCGTGAGACGAACAGACAAAATAATCAAACGTAACGAAAATAGCGCTTCAGCGCTCTTGCGTACAGGGACTTCCTTCGCAAGACTCAGTCCTTTCACAAACGTCACAGGCTCTGGCATGTAGCTCGTTCCTACCTCCCAGCAGAAGCCACTTTTCTCTTCGTCTGTGCTTCATTTATACTGGTACTTCCGGAAGGGGCAGGGTGAAGTGCCCTTGCCGGGCAGCTTCTCTGAGCTATAGGGTAAGAGGAAGAACAGGACAAGGTCAGCGGTAGCCCCCCTCATGTCTCGGTGGGCTATTGTGTACCTTTCCCTGGCCCATAGAGGAGTCCTCGGACACCCATGCATGACACAGAGATATATGCATTGCATTTGCCATTCCAACGGATGGCACATCACAAACATTTGCTGCCATCTTTTGGGATGACAAATGCAATGAATTGTATTACTACATGCATTACAAAATACATTCCAATAGATGGTGCACTGCAAACGTTAACTTTGACTAGATAGATAGATAGATAGATAGATAGATAGATAGATAGATAGATAGATAGATAGATAGATAGATAGATAGATAGATACTTTATTAATCCCAAGGGGAAATTCACATTCATTCTACTTTGATTTCAAACTGTACTAGACATTTACAGCTAATACATTTACATAATATCACAATCACCTTAACGAACGTTGTGATGGAAATATAATTTAAGTGATAGAAATAAGGATCCATAGTATATAGAGAGAATTTAATATCTAAAAAATGTTAACATTTATTACAGTAGGCTCATGCAAATTATTGTACTGGATTTTCACAGGAAACAATTAACTATTTGGTATTTTTTAGTATCGCAACCTTGAAAACAAAAAAGTAATAAATGATCTAAGAGAGCCATAGGACAATAAGGCATGACATGGCAAGATGTAATTGCAGCAAGTTATGACATGACTTATCTATAAGCTCAAATGTGTTTTCTATCTTCCTAATAACAGAACCACAATAAAGAGCTTACAATTGTTTTGTTAGCACTTCTCCATTTTGGTGTTGCGGTTAGCTGCTCATCGTCCCTGCAGCAGTGACCCCAGACAAGAAAACATCCTGGGGACTTCAGTTCATTACACAGGTTTAGTGTTGTACATACTTCAAAATTGTATAGTTTAATAACTATAAAAACTGTTACATAAAATATATTTTTTAATTATGTGTCTGTTTTATATCTGATGTTTTTCAGTCCTCTTTCTAAAATAATTTTTAACAAACTTTAGAAGAGTTTTTTTTTTCTTTGAATGGCTGTATCAGGGATCTTGGCATAATCTCTTCATAAAATATGTGAGCAAGATGATCAATGAGTTTTTAAATTTAATTTCATATTAAAATACTGTATATTAAAATGTATTTGTTTCCTCTACCCACTTTCATTTACAGCACCTCAGCAATTCTTTTGAATGTTAATTATTTGTGATTTTATGCCATACTACAACAAATTTGTGCTCTTATCCTAAGGTTCATAAGCAATGCAAGTGGAGAATATAATTGCTATCTGCCATGAACGTATCACTTAACACCACTGTCTTTAATTTTGAGATGTAAAATTACAAGGACTTTTTGTGCCCCAGAACAACATACTGCACTGCACAAATTCTTTGCAATTGTAGTGAATGTCCCCTTTGACAGTATGCAGTTTAATAAAACAAGGGAAGTCCCCAGAAATAGTTACTTTGTGTGTATAGTTAAGGTGAAACTCAGATATTTAAATCTTCTTTCACAAAGTAGTAAACATTTTTTACAACTTTCACCAAGGTGCTGATTCTTACATTTTTGCATTGTAGCAATGAAAAGTGATTTATATTTGTGCCAGTTGATATACACTGAATTATATCGGCTCTTATAAAATATGAAATACTAAAACACTGATTATTTCTTGGACCTTCATATTTGGAAAGATGCAAAACAGAAAGAGAGGCTAACATAACTGACAACTGAAATGACATATACTCAGGATCCATTCTGGTCTTTGATATGACCCCCATTACTGTCAAAAATGAAAGAATTTTTGATCTGCTCGCTTTGGATGTCATTTATCACCTCTGGCACAGCTGCCAACAAAATTTAAAAAAAATGCTTCATCACTGCAGATTAGAACCTACTGATCCTATAAAATGTGAAATGCAAGCTAAAGGACAGTGCAGATACCAATATCCTGTAAAAGCATACTGCACACCCTTGGATACACCCGTATTGACGCTTCTCTGCTAACTACCACATATAAATAGTTTCTAACCATCTTATCTTATCTGGTGCTGTTACTTCAAGCCGCACCTACCTGGTTCCACTTATAGTCTCTGTATTTGCCCTATGCAGAAACTGTCTTTGTTTTTCATTCATTTAAATCCTTTGGTCCTACATATTTTGTCTCTTAGGAAAAGGTGGCCCTTTTAAAAATAAACTACAATGGAACCTCGGTTTGTGAGCATAATTCGTTCCGGAAACGTGCTCGTAGTCCAAAGCACTCGTATATCAAAGTGAATTTCCCCATAAGAAATAATGGAAACTCAGATGATTTGTTCCACAACCAAAAAACTATTCATATAAAAATGATTAATACAAAATATAAAATAAAAATACATAAAACAAATTAACCTGCACTTTACCTTTGAAAAGAATCATGGCTGGTGTGAGTGAGTTTCTAAACTCTTGTGGGATTGCACCCAACGGGACGACATGCGGAAGAGCATCCCAAAGCAATCGCAGTCTCACAGCGGTGTAGCAGTTCGCCGTAAAAGCGAATCCGAAAAGATCGCGGACATGCTATAAGCGCCTGCCGTTGATGGGTGATACAAGGAACAAGGAACATTATAAATGCGCAGGGCCCTGCCTGACTGCTGTGTCTGTGTATAGGAGAGCGGCAGATCCCGCTACAATAAATAACCGCGCTGTTGCTGTTTCAAGCTGAATAAAGCTGGTGTTGCTAAAGTACTGAGACTCAGCTTCGTGTTTTGGGGTGCAAGATGGGGGACTCGCATGTCACAGCTCAAGCACACACACACGAAAGCGTGCGTGGACACACACATACACACACACGCGAGCGAGCACACGCACATACACGTGCGCGCACACACACACAGTCACAATGCTAATGCTGCAGTAAATAGTATATGCTCGTGTGGATGTTGACTATATGAGTGAGGCACGCTGACTCAGACAGAGAATAGGAGACGATTGCCCTCAATCCCGCAGTGAGAGAGAGAGAAGAACCATCAGCTCAGTTGTGATCACATGATGCTCAGCAGACAAAGCGTATACATACTACTCATACTGCAAGACCTCGCTCGTTTATCAAGTCAAAATTTATTAAAAATTTTTGCTCGTCTTGCAAAACACTCGGAAACCAAGTTACTCGCAAACCAAGGTTCCACTGTATTTTGTTTCCTTGTCATCCTGGTGCCAGTTTCATTAATCCTATTATATTGTTTCCAGCCACTTAACCCTTCTTTGAATGGCTGAATTGTCCATACTATTAGCCCCTTCTCTTAATTCAGAACCTAAACACAAATCCCAAAGAGAAGAAGCAGAAGTTCAGTTGTGGGAAATTTAGATGTTCTTCAGGTTAGCAAGAATAAGAATGCAACCTAAATAAAGTCCTCATTAATTCTGATCTCACTACATCACTTTGAAATCACTAATGAGCAAGAATGAGACACAATTCTAAACTTTACTTCACACCCTTGAATTGCTGTGTAGTTTTTTGCATCTGATTGCTACTAGACATCACAGAACCCTTAAAGGGACATGACCAAAAAAAAAAAGTTAGATCTTATGCACACAAGAAAGTTTTATTTGCTGACCACATGCTTTTGCATGCTTACCAGGACGTTTTTTTGTGCCACAAGATCTTTTTGTATATGCATGTGGTAGTGTTTCTGGGATACATGAATCCCTTCAGGGGGACATATATCCATATACAAAGTGAGCCTAAATGAAGTACCACATTTCTCAAAGTCATTGTGCGAGGAAGAGGCAACTGAGTGGGTTGGGGTGGGAGTCATTTGATAGGTGATCCCTTGTAGTTTTCATTTGGCAACATGCCTTGGTCTGGTGCACACCGTGTTTTTGCTGTCGGAAGCGTTCTTCAAAAACAATGAATCCATCATCACTATGCAATTTGCCTTCCGAACACACTTCAGTATTCCTCCTAACGGTGATGACCCAAATCAGAAAATAATTCTTCAGTGGGTGGCTAAATTTAGACAGACTGGTACAACATTGAACAGAAAATCTCCAGGTCATCCTCGGACTGTACGAACACCTGAAAACATCCAAGCTGTAAGGGCATCAATTTTGCAGGCTCCTAGATGTCCAGTGCGTAAACATGCTTCTGCCTGAGACATTTCCAACATGTATTTGAGAAGGATTTTCCATGAGGACCTTAATTTCCATCCATACAAAATGATGGTAGTGCAAACATTTTGCGAACCGTTCATCGAGATGCCATCGTCATGTGCAGCGATGAGGCACATTTCCATTTGAATGGTTGTGTAAATAAGGAAAAACATTTGCTATTGGACTGGAACCAACCCTCATGAACTTCATCAGAGACCCCTGCATAGTGAGCATGTTACAGTTTGCTGCGCTACTGCAGAATTTGGCATTGTAGTCCCTTACTTTTTTGAGGAGGGGGGAGTAACGGTCACCGTCACTTCAGAACGTTATATTGGCAAGAAATGGATATGGCAGATGTCTGGTTTCAACAGGATGGAGCAACAGCTCATACGGCATGGAGATCCATGCAAGTTTTGTGGGAGATGTTTCTGGGGAAGCTGATCTCCCTGTGCGGTGATGCTGGGCGGCCTTCACATTCACCTGATCTCGCTCCATGTGATTTCTGCTTGTGGGGCTTTTTCAAGATGAAGGTATACACTCATCAACCTCAAAATCTTGAAGCCCTCAGGGACGCTATTCACCTTGAAATTAGTCATGCGAGCGTTCAGAAATCATCTTGAAGGCTGTATAGCTAATGATGGCCACCACCTTGAAGACATAATTTTTAAAACAAAGTGAAAAAAATATATTTTGTATACCCTTTCTTGTGTCATAATGAAATTTATTTTATCTTGTGGCGTTTTTGTAGAATAAACATTTGAAACGTGGTACTTCTTTTTGGCTCACACTGTACTTCCAATAGACCTGTTCCACAGCTTTGACCATTTTATTGTGTAACCTATCAGGAAGTCTTGTGCACACTCTTTTTTGTCTCATGTCCCTTTAGGAGCTTCATAGAGAAATGACCTGCAGTCCATCATTTCCTGCTTGAGGAAGTGAATCATAACAGCCACATCTCAAACAGAAGCAGCAAAACAAATACTTTAATAAAGATCAAATTATGTAAGATATAGTTGTAAAGACTAACCTAATATGATTCATTAGTTTTTATTAAGAGAATGTTCATTCTATATGTTACTGAAAAAATCACTTTTCTGACAATATAACACATTAACATCTTTCACAAATGCGGCAAAGTCAGGAGGAAAATAAACAAAAAGGTGAAGAGAAGAAATTTCATCATGGAGCAGAGTTACTGGGAGGAAGTAACTGGGCCACTCATCCTCTCTGTTACAAGCCTTGGGACTGTGTGAAAAAAGGGACACACAGTTAGTAACAGTGCCCTCTCTCAGTCTGTGGTAGAAGTGTTTGAGTCAGTGGAGTCTTTAAGATGTCTCCTATCCACATATAAACATCCCTCCATCCATTTTTTTAAAAGGTCTAATTGCTAAAGGATAGCAGATTGTGGTTCAAAGGAAGAAACAACTATGGCTCAATCACAGTGTGCAAACTCTTAACCCAACTTGTCCTTCTTACATGGACAATTTGACAAATCAAAGACCGTGGTCAAGCCAAGACCCATATGTCAAAATTAGCATTAAAAATTAATAAATAGAAACAGAATGATCTTTAAAGTCTCTTTTTGCAATAATTTGTCCTAATAGACCTATAGGTATTATCCTTCTTGGAGTATTGTCAATTCTCCAACCCTCAGTCTATGGCAGAAGTAATATTCAAAAGGTTTTCTCCCTTTTTTTTTAGTTGTGTGTTGTTGTGTTTATCATTGTATTTACCTATAGTAATATTATGTAAATTCTTGCCATTGCTAAGATGGATCTGATATTGTTCGGAAAAAACAACAGAATTTTTATTTTAGGACAGTCAGAAAGGATGACAGTTTCACATTTTTTAAATATTGGATTCCAAAAATGGTAAATTTAAATGAAGACATTGTTATGGTTTGCTTTCGTTTCTTTTCCTTTTTTTGTTTATTCTGTTGTTTCTTAGGAAGTTATTTTGTGACTTTTATTACAGAAAATATTTTTGTTTTTTTTCTTATTGTATTGAGCAATTTTTTATTTAGCATGTACTTATTTATTCTTCACTTGGTACTTTTTCTTTTGTCTTTTGTCATTTTTACTTGTTACAATTTGTCTTTTCTGTATGTTGAGCCCAAGGGGGAGGGGCCTTCAGCCACTGTTTGTTGTGTGGCCTATTTAAAAGCTGATGCTGAGACATTATCTTTCCTTCTCATGTTATTTAGCTCACCTTTTGATTTGTTTCAAATTTTTTGTAAGTTTTGTTGAAAATGTGGCCTTTTTGTTTTGATCTTATAGTTTTGATTTTTTTTCCTTCCCTTGGTTTCTTAGTTATTGCTTCTGGATTTTGATTCTGGTTTTGTTCTCTTTTTAGACATCTTTTCAAGGCAGCATCTAGTGTTATTTTAGATATTGTTATTCTAATGGATTAACATGTATTAGATTTCTTGGTTGCTTTTGTTGTTTTTGTATTATTATTTTTATTTTGTTTTATTTTTGTCAATGGTATTTATTAATAGTTTATGCAATGTCTCTGTGATGCTGAGAGCCACATACCACCTTTAAGTCCACTTTGTCAACAAAACGGATTTTATTTAAAGCCAGGCAAGGCAGTGCTTGTAGCTGTGCATGCGTATGGCCCTGACAGTGATGAAACCAGATACAAGTGAGTCTTTTTGTCCAGACAGTCTATGCAAATTAAACGGCTTCCAGTCTGCAAAGCTTCTCATATGCCTGTTGGCTAAGTTTAAATGTGGCGCTCTAGCTAAATGCTGCAGGCTAATGGGAGGGCTCACATTGATTGTCTTGGTGAGAGACAGTTTGTGGGATGTATTATATTTTGTTATAATATTTTAGTTTTGTTTATTTTTTTATTTATTTTATATAGTTTTAGGACTTGGTGGGTCAGTTGCAGTGTGCTCTAAGATACGGATGATCCCGTGCTGGTCCGGTCTTAGTACGTATTGACAGTTACATGACTAACTTTTAGGATTAGTGCCAGCGTAGTGTGCCTCAGAGCTGCAGACTAGCAGCTGATCAAGGTGAAGACTAAGTGTGTCTAAGTTTCAGTGTGGTTTTTGGAGGCAGAGAAGGAGAACAAAGTTGCATAGTAACTAAGATCACCTCGTGAGCAGGTTTAATGGACTTAGTATGGTAGGTAATGTTACAAAATAAATTCTGCACGCATCAGACAGACTGTTGCAGACATGACAAAGCACACATATGCTGTTAAAAATTAATCAAAACCATATTCTATATTTATATTTGGTTTGAAGTATACCATACAGAATGAAATATATTTAAATCAATGACACAAAAAAAGACAAGCGATGCTTGGAAATCTTTACATTGCATATTGTAAAAAAGTAGAAAAATATGGATCAACATATACATTTAGCCATTAATCTTCAGTAAAAAGATGCAGAGTCAGTGTATCTACTTAAGACATTGCTTGGCCACTGGCTCAGACTCTGCACATTAAAAGATGCTGCTAGTTTCCTTTATACTGTATTCCTTCAGTGTGTCATGGAGGTATCGTTGTGAGTGTTCGCCAGTTGTGATATAAGATCTCTCTGCTGTGATGTTTGCACTGAGATGAAGCTTTATTTCCGAACATTGCTCAGTCTATAAATGGGTATTTAATTAACTTTGGTAACTGTTAGTTTAATTTGGTTATTAGGAAAAGCTGATTAATAATGAATGATAAGTATTAACTCTTCTGCATTATCTACATAATTGAAACAGTGACCTATAGCATTACCTGATTAAGACCCCCACAGGCTCCAGGGTGTCACACACATATATTTACACACTACAAACATTACATATAAAAATAAAACAAGCCAGAGGGTGGTCTTTCTCTGAGTTATGAGTCAGCAGTTGAGGGGTAGCAATTAATGTATATCGGGCTGCTAAGGTACCAGTAACAGGCTGAACAAGGCTGTTATAGTGGGGGATAAGTCTATTCTAGGAAGGCAAAAGAGGCCTGACTTGGCTTGAGGAACTTTAGAAGGCCATACACCTGTTAGGAGAAGAGTTTCTTTTACATTTTTTCCAGGCTTTTCTAAGGTTATAAAAATCATCTAGGTGTGATTTTTGGGGTTCGTACACTTAAGAAATTTAATTTCTGGGTTAGAGCCTTTCTTTAAAAATTGACTTTTATTTAATCAATACCATCTTGTGATGACTATGAGGTGGCCATTTTGTGGTAATGGTCATCTTGATGCGGGTCCTGGTTGCTAGGGGTGTGGCTTATAGGGTCATGACATTTGGGTAATTGGTGAAGGGTTAAAAGGTCATTTTGATTACCATTTTTGTTTCTGAGACTGGATAAAACTTAGAAGCTATTGATTCTGCGTCTTTTTGGTTTGGCTCTTATATTTCTCTCATTTTCTTTTCTGGTCTTGACCCTTGGTTTGCCCTTGACTCCATTGTTACTCCTGTTCCTCACTCTAATTTTTTTTTTTTAAATTGTCTGCTCCTGTTCCTCACTCTAATTTTTTTTTAATTGTCTGCCTTTTTTGCAGACAATACAACACCCTTCATAGCTCTTGTCCTGACTCATTTTAATGACAGTTATAGTTTTAAGAAAATCTTATATAATGTTTTATTTTATGATTTTTCAACCTTTTTCTGTGATGTTTTGCTTTTGAATCATTCTTTATTTAACAAATAGTAAATGTTTAAAAGAATGACAAGTTTTGTTATTTATGCCAGGGGTTTTAACAGTTACCATTTCCTTTAAAGTGTAGGCTTCAGGCCTGTGTGGAATTTTAGGCCTAGGCCTCTTTTGAAAGTTTAAGGCCTTATTACATTTGTAGGCCTGAAGCATAACACAGATATTTTATGTGCATGCTTGGAAATTTTTTGCACATCTGTGTGAATTAAAAAGGAATGATGATGTTTTTCCAGGAACGGAAACACAATGACATTTGATTACCAGCACTGATAAATTATGTATTTAAATGTTTTCAATTTGTGTAAATAAAATAAGAATTCTATATTTTCCAAATAAAGCTTGAAAATAAGCATACCATAAACCATGTATGAAATAGAGATTACAAATTCTAGGTAAACTGTACTTGAAAGCAATAATTTTCTATTCCAATTTTTTTTTCTCAAGCAATTCAAGAACCTTGAGAATTTGAGCTTATCTTGGCAGAAATTAACACAAATTACCAGCTTTTTTGGGAACACTTGCCAATTGCAGGACACAAAAATACATGGCAAATATGGAATCTCTAATAAACCCGGTATGCATATCTTTGGAATGTGGGAGGAAGGCACAGTACCTGGAGAAAATGCCCTATCAATGTGGAGAAAATCTGAAATCTAACTTAAATCCATTGGAATAATTAAGGAAAATCACTGCTCTGATTTGTTATTCTGGAGTAAAGATGCTTTGTGAAATGTAGTCCTTGGTTCATTGAAGTTAAATAAACAGAAAATCCTGATGTTAATCTCTTTAGACATCTATAGTGTATAATTGCACTTCAAGTAGCGACCATGAATGAATGTGTTAACATCAGTAGGATAGCCTGGCATTATCCATTTTGCTATGCTTTTGGTCTCGTGGTCAAAACATTCACCTCGAACACACAGCCTATAATTCAATGATTGGCAGCCTTGATGGACAAATCTTTGCACAATTAGCCAATAGGGCTTATCTGCTCCTAAGAAACCCATAGCAAATGTTTACATCCATCCATCCATTTTCCAACCCGCTGAATCCGAACACAGGGTCACGGGGGTCTGCTGGAGCCAATCCCAGCCAACACAGGGCACAAGGCAGGAACCAATCCTGGGCAGGGTGCCAACCCACCGCAGGACACACACAAACACACCCACACACCAAGCACACACTAGGGCCAATGTAGGATCACCAATCCACCTAACCTGCATGTCTTTGGACTGTGGGAGGAAACCGGAGCGCCCGGAGGAAACCCACGCAGACACGGGGAGAACATGCAAACTCCACGCAGGGAGGACCCGGGAAGCGAACCCGGGTCCCCAGGTCTCCCAACTGCGAGGCAGCAGCGCTACCCACTGCGCCACCGTGCCGCCCCAAATGTTTACATCTTTCTTTAAATCCATTGCACAACCCAGATCTGTGCTCTGCCTGTAAAGTTCATGGTTTGGCCTAGATACAACTTCTGCCCTGTAGAGCAGGGACCCCACTGCTTATAGGGTGTGCCAATAACAAAGGCTGGATCAGAACCTGGTGCTGGACTGGAAGGATGGAAGACTTGTTAGTGCTGGAGTTGAATGAGGGGGGCCACAAATCCAAACTTTGCTATGGAATAGCAAGTGCACGAGTGAGACCAATACCAAACTTAAAAGTCACGCATTCGTCTTGCTAAAGATGAGGTTAACTGTATCTCCAACAACTGTAAACTTAATGCTAGCCAAAAAGAGAACACTATGTAAAAACCTTGAAAGAGAAAACTGCAGTGCCACCTACAACCAAAATGTGCAACTAGGGCAAAGTAGGAGCAGAGGTCCTGTACAGAGAAAGAAAAGCATGTTTAACTTCCTTTCACTGCTGGAGAAAACTGACCAAGAAGAAACAAAGCATCTCCTATACTAAACCATAGGTACACCTATTTTAATTCCAAAAACTATTAATTGTAAGGTAATAGCTAGGATAAAGCCAGATAATGTATTATGGTATTGTTGCTGCAACTGAAAAGAAATAACCTTTGAGAAGCATAAGACTTCAGCTGCTATACGTTTCTTCATAAATCCAATTGGAAAGTTCAGAGCAGCATCTCACACACACACACACCTGAAAACTGTGTGTATGGTAACAGAGTAGCTGTGAAGAAATGCATGCCACAATATTAAACACAAGCAGCTTTGTGACTTGCTAAAGAATTTATTCATGAATTTAAAGATCAGAATTCATAAATTGCGTGCCTTTTCCTATAGGAGAGAAAAAGATCTAAGCGAAGAGAGAGAATTCATGTTATATGCCTTTTTCTGCAGGGATTAAAACCAATCAAAAAATATGAACGGAATTAAAAAGCAGATACATAAAGTCATTATTTTATTATAACATCTTTATTATAAAGCTGCAATCAAGGTATCGAAATTGTATGCTTTGAGTTTTTTTGCTATTTTTCTTCTTCTATATACTGTGTATCTAGAAACATACAGTATATGTCTTATCTATTGTCACGAATGTGCTCCAGAGGATAACCTTGCTGGCTCTAATAAGTTAAGCAGCACCACACTGCCTTGAGAGGACCCACTGTCACTAAAATTGCCCTTTTTCTCACCCACAGCTCTTAGAGGTAGCTGCAGAAAGATGCCTATCACCCACCTTCAGCTCCAAGTTGGCTTTGCCCTTTTTAGCCAAAACGCAGTAGAAATGTGAAGTCCTTGGAAGATGACGGCTCATTCTGAAACCATCCAGCAAATGAGAGGTAGCTCCCACTTACAGAACCTTAATGTTTATTGAATTATAGTTTGCATTGTTGGCCGTATTTGGGCCTGATTCTTTTTGTGTGTGCAGAAGCACTGAATGAGATTTGTTTGCTTTATTTATCTCAATGCCTACATTTAAATGGCATAGCTGAGCCAGGGCCCCAACTATTTTTCTTTTGTCTTTCACATATACGGCATATATAATTTATTATCCTTATGTTAGTAGAGAAAAGTCCAAGCAAAATGACACCTTTTATTGGCTAACTAAAAAGATCACAATATGCAAGCTTTCGAGGCAACTCAGGCCCCTTCTTACATCTTGCCTGAAGAAGGGGCCTGAGTTGCCTCGAAAGCTTGCATATTGTAATCTTTTTAGTTAGCCAATAAAAGGTGTCATTTTGCTTGGCTTTTCTCTACATTCATAATGGCTAACATGGTACAACACCCTTATCCTTATGTTTTAAATAATTTCTATTATGTGCTTTATTGCAACAAGCATTTTTGGTTTATTTGATATTTTTTTAAAACAGTCTATCACCACATCTTTATCACAACAGAGAAAGAGAAAAGTATTTATGTGTGTATTTATTTATTTTTCACATAACCTTTGGGGGTCATAGTGTAGGGTCAGCAAATTGTAAACTGTCCCTGGAGCAATTTTCAGGTTAAGGGCTTTACTTAAGGGCTCAATGAAGTAAGATCCCTTCTGGCAGTAACTGGATTTTGAACCAGCAACCATCCAGATACCGACGCACATTCTTAGCCTAAGAGCCTCCACTCCACCCTAATGTAGACTTTTGCCGATTTATGAACTTCATTCATAAGTTGTACACATCTCTTTATCTTTATGGCTTTCTGACTGGTTAGGCAGAAGTTAAGAACCTATATTCACTAACCCATGTTAGGTGTTTTACTAATTTCTTTTAAACTTATTTCGGGCATTTCCAAAGGTACGACTGATAATTAATTAACTCCTTAACATTAATTAATTGATTTTTCTCACGCCCTACACATTTTCTACACTTCTTTACATCTTAAGTATGGGCTATCAAAACAATTCCCTCTCATCTATTTTATCTACTTATTTTTCTTTATATTATTATATCTCCAAAATAAAATTTTCCCTTACTTTAAAAGGTTTCATGTAAATGCATATTAATGCGGAGACTATCTCAGTAGTCTGTCAAAAAATGTACCATGCATTTTTAGCTAATAATGACCAGGCCTCTTGTCATTGCTATTCTGCTTTCCCTGACCTTTTCAATAATGACTGCCTAAGTCCTTTGAAATTAACATAGCTAATTTCATGCAGCTTGCACTTTAAAGTGGTCACTTTGAAGTTGTCAGGTACAATACATTTAATTGGAAAATTCCAAAATGACTTAGTCAGTCATGATACTTCTCAAAAAATATGAACGGAATTAAAAAGCAGATACATAAAGTCATTATTTTATTATAACATCTTTATTATAAAGCTTAAATCAGGTTGCCTCAAACATTGCTCAGGATAACCTGGATATTATAATAAAGGGAGAGCAGCAGCAGGATTCTGCTTTGGCTTTGTTAATAATGTCAACAGGTTCTAAAATATGAACACAATTAAATCTGGATAATCTTGTGTCGATGTAAATGTTGTTTTATGCATGAATGTGTTAGGAGGATAAACTAAAATCTGCATTATTAATTCTTTCTTCCCGGCTTTTCTACAGGGCATAGCATCACGTTGCTGCCTTTAATGAATATGATCAGAAAGCAATAAAGGTTAGAGATAACAAGATGGCATACAATGAATGGCCATTGTCACTTGTTTGACAATTATTTAACATTTATGCAAAGTTAGGCCTTTCTAAGTTCCGCATAATTGTGTCTGGTGCTTAGTGTGCAGGGCAAGAATTCATGTATTTAAAATAACATTTTGACATCCCTTCAGGTGTTGAGTGCCTTCTGTATTTTAAGTGATTTATTTAACAAGTAATGTGTAAAAAGGGTACAAACCTACAATTGGGTGAACAGAACAGTTTTGTTTTCTGAGTCACCTGGTATTTTTTCTGCTGCTGTACAGCGATTTACAAGTTTTATAAATAAAACTGTCATTCACAGTCTAAATTCAGGCAGCTGCTTGCAAATATCAGCAGCTAAAAAAAGAATTCTGAGCTATTTTCATCACAGTGATCTTTGAGCTTACTTTCACCAAAAGTAGCAAGTATTATTTCAGTCTTCAGTGTAAAATGTAGTTCAGCTTCTTTGTTGCAGCAGACAAATTTTGAAAAAGACAGCTCCACCTTAGCAGTGGCAACCATGTTTTGGGGAAAAGTGGCAGAGATTTAAAGCTTATCAAGGAATAGGAAAAACAATTGTTAGTAGCAGGGCTCTCAGTTGTTTGATTTCAAGGAAGGGCCATGAGAGGCCAGAGACTATCCCAGTATTACTGGCTGAAAAGCAAAAGGCAATCCTGGAAGTGGTTGAGGTATGTGGGTGATCCTCTGGAGGGGCCACCAACATACCTACACTGCTGCAGGGCCAATTTAGAGTACACCAGTGGCCAAACATGCCTATCCTTGGGATGCATGAGAAAGAACCCCAGTGGACACGGAGAACGTCCATATTCCCCAAAGACTATTTGTTGACATATTATTTCCATATCCTTACACTACAGATTGATTTGATTTAAAAGAGGTCATTCTGAAAATGATTAATTAATAACAATACATAATGAGTGCTCTTACAGGAGCGATGATGCATGACATCTTACCCCTTGTTTGTGACATGGAGTTTCTATTTTCTGTTGGCTTTCTTTAATACAAATTCCTCTTGTTATCAAATAAATACAATGTTAGGTAGGAAGATTTAAGGCCTGGAAGATTTAATATGTACTTGCTGTATTTTTGCATGTGCATTGTTCTGGTTTAGTGAGTAGGGTGTAATGTTATCTGTGACAATGCATTTTTCTCATAGTCCAGCCATGTTGTTTATGACGGCAACTCATTTGCTAGGCCTGTGACCGGTAAACAGTGTCACCTCATCGTACCGTCTGTATATAAGATTAAACAAAACTCTCCACAAAAAAAGCACAATTATTTATACCTGGAGAAGGGAAATGTGGCCAGTGTTAGGGCCTGTTTTTTTTTCTCCCCTTTTACCCTACAAATTTTTATATAGCTTTTTGTTTTTTGGCTGTTAGTATTCTTGACACTTTGACTCATTGGTTGTTTTAAAATCCTCTTTTACCTAGCACTTTAGATTCTTCATTGCTGAGTTAAACAACCTTTTCTTCATTTTCAACAGATCTTTTTCCTCCAAAGTCATTACACATTTCCCCTTATTACTTCCTGGGTCATGAATTCCTTGGACTGTCCTCCCCTACTTAACCACATGTATCCCTGCAGTCCTAAGCCCAGTCTCATAGTTAAAGAGCCAGGTAACCTCATTAAAAACTGTCCATCATCACACATAGAAGGGGACATTTAAATGTGCCTCCATGGTCCTACCTATGCAGGTACTATTCACCCCTGGTAGTATTTCATCCAGTGTCTTGGCATCACATCACTTCTGCTATAGCCCACTTTTTGTTATTGTCAGGACCTCATAGGTTTCTATCCCTACCTACTGGATGTTGACATTTGGGATCTTTGCTGTCAAATAGTGTTAACTCATTTTTTTCACTTTAGGTGAAAGAAGTACTTGAAACCTGTAGAGCTGCAAATGTGACACTAGTCTCCACAATGGTTCTTAGTAATTACAGATCAATTACACTTACAGTATTTCTATACAATGCAAAATTAAGGAAACTATTACAAGAAAACAATTAGAAGTGGACCTGTATGGAAACAGCATACTAAAAAATGAGTTTATGAGAGAAAGATCTCTTAGATATTTTTTGAGCATACTACTGGAGTAGCAAACAAAACCAAAGCATATGATATAATTAACTCAGACTTTCAAAAAGCTTTTGATGCAATCCCATGCCTTAGATTAAGTTTGAAATTAGAAGCTATTGATGTCAAAGGTAACTTACAAAACCTGATTTCAAGTTGGTTAATCAGCAGAAGAGAAAGAATAGAGGTAATGGGTGAATGGTCTTCATGGGGTGAAATCACCAGTGGAGTGCCTTAGGGGTCTGTTTTTGGACCATTACTTTACATTAATTACAAATAAAAAGATGAGAAACACTGCCTTCAACGTGCAAAAAAATAAATGTAATAAAATGAAATGCAAATACAATGTTATGTTATGCTAGCTCTCAGAAATCTGGAATCACTCAGAAATGTACATGTTTTTGATATTGTTTTTTATTCATATTCATATAATTCCATAGATATAGATCCATCCATCCATTTTCCAATCCACTGAATCTGAACACAGGGTCACAGGGGTCTGCTGGAGCCAATCCCAGCCAAAACAGGGTGCAAAGCAGGAACCAATCCTGGGCAGGGCGCCAACCCACCGCAGGACACACACACACACATTAAGCACGCACACACACTCGGGACAATTTAGGATCGCCAACTCACCTAACCTGCATGTCCTTGGACTGTGGGAGGAATCCCACGCAGATACTGGGAGAACATGCAAACTTCACACAGGGAAGACCCGGGAAGCGAAATCGGTCTCCTAACTGCGAGACAGCAGCGCTTCCACTGTACCACCGTGCCACCTTATAGATATAGATATACATACATGTGTATGTGTACATGCATGTTTTTGTTGGTTTTATGATTTTATTATGTATATGTTAGACACATAGGTGTTTAGAAAGGCACCTTGAAATAAAATGTATTATTATTATTTTTGATCTATCACATAAAATATCCTTTGTTTCACAAAACAATAATAGACTGATGTGTCTTTTGACAAACCTGTTTTGTTTTTGACATTTTTAAACCCAAAATTTAACATTAGGAATGGCAGTACCTTGTGACCTTATGAAAGGCGAATTAATCACTTTAGTAATTGTGTTAGAATAGGTTAACACAATTGAAAAGGTTTCTTCAATAACCAACTGCCATTTAAACATGATTAATTATGGATGAGCTAAGGGAGTTTACCAGTGTGCCATTGGAGTAAAGATCACTGAAAACGGGGCTTTGCAGTCATATGAGAATCATCATTTACAAATCAGTTATATCAACCAGTAATAGGTATTTCCAATATTAGTAATTGCTGTATTTTTAAATCAAATTAATGGTATCATGATAAAAAAAAGATTCAGTTTCTGTCAAAAATATGAACATTTATAGATTATTCTAAGCTTTTGAATCTTAGTATACATCGTGGAAACTGTTGAATAAGATTCAAGGGAAATTATACTTAGATTGTATAACATAATGTGTGTAGGTCTGGTCACAAAACTACAAATAAGACACATTTCAAGATAAGTGGAGGCGACTAAAAGGCGTGATCTACTGTGGCAGGCTCAGGGAATTAAACCTCTTTAGTTCTGAGCAGAGAAGGCTGAGTAGGAACCTTGTCTGGGGGTCTGTTCTAGAAAGCAGGGTTAGTGTGAAATCTGTTTGAAGTAAATCCAGAATCCAGGAAATTGGGCTAATTTCATTCCAGAAAACCTGGATTAAGCTAAACCTGCTGCTCTGGAAGACATGATTAGGCCAGAATTACACGATCCACGAGGCCAAAGATATAGACAATTTGCTAATCCTGCTTTTTGGAATAAGATGTGCCTGTTTCCATAAGAAAGATTTGATGAAATGCAGCTCAGTTAGTGGAGCAACCAATGCTCTGAAACTAACCTGCAAATAGCAGGGTTAACCTGAAGGATTAACACTTTAGGGTCATAACAGTTAAGGAGTAGAGCACCCAATTATATGTTCAAAAGTCTTAAATGCCGATACCATCTGTACTATTTAAGAAGCAGAAAAAGCAGAAGAAATGTTGAAAATGGCATGAGCTTTCATGAACAAACAATGAACACAAACCTTCACCAAATTCTGCCTAGAAAAAAGCAATCTGACCTCAACGAGACATTCTGGCATTCTGAGCAACCTTCTAAAGCATGACATGTTCAGTGTCACACATCATGGCGTTTTGCTGACATCAATGCAAATCATGGGAATTCTGTCTTTTTTCTTAAGGGCAGTTTTTTCACAACTTTGGAGCTGACACACATAATGGCAAAGTGATAGCAAATGTGCTTCTTACTTTGAACAGTGTCTGCTCACACTCACACATGCACATGTACATGCTGTCTCCCTGGGGCAGAATTAAAAGAAAAAAACACCATCAAAGAGGAATTCCACAGAACCACAGGTAGGGCAATGACAATTTTGAGCAGTAATAACTGACAATAGACTTGCGGTTGGAACAAGCTACCCATCTTCAGCCCTTCTGTGGAGTTCCTTGCTTTTTAAAGAAAAGCCTCTGAAGACTCTCCTTTTACTTAATATGCTTATTAATGCAGTTTCGATTTGGGTTTCTGTAATGGAATAAGGCAACAATATTATTTTTGCATTATATTGTAGTTCATTTGAATGCTTTTATGAATGAAGTGCTAGTATGTATTGTATATCGAATTTTGAGGCCAAATATGCAGCATCTCAGATTTAAACAGGGTAAGTTACCATTCAAAGAGTGGGCACTGTGAGTCTACTGTTGCAGATTTGTACATGAAAATAATTTAACATTTGTTTTATTTTGGCTTGTAATTACTGGAGAAAACGGCTCAGTGCAGGTAGAAAAACAGTCAACGTCTCTTACCGTCATGATTTAGAGCAACACTTTGTATTCTAAACACTTAATGTCATGGCTGTTAGACTTTTTTTGCTTTCATTGGTATTGCAATAACAATGCTTGCTTGAGGGCATATAACATTTCAAGTAGAGTAATATTGTTACTTGTACATTTTGCACAATTCCACAATTTACCACAGAAAGTTTACATTGATTTCACTAATTAGCTGTTTTACGCATTCACCTTTTTAGTGGTATGCCTCCACATCATCTCCCTTTCCTTGGTAGCTTTTGCTGCTTTGCTTATATTTTGTAGAATATGCCAATAATCTTCATGTTCTGCCACCAGTACCTCTTCCTGCACTAACATGAAAGTTGTTCCCTCTGTTTCTCAGGCTTGTGGTCCATGGTTGATCAGCTGTTCAGTGCTTAAATCATAAGGGCTTGTAAAACTTGTAGTGAACATGAGTTAATTTGGATCAATCTATCTGGGATTGTGTGAGTCGACTGAAAGCTGCTGTTCTGGAATAGGCAAATCCACTGGTGTGAAATCCCACTATAGCAAGCCAGAATTCATTCTGAGATCCAGGATCATCTAATCTCTCTTTCTGGTGAAGATCCACAGGTCTTCCAGCAGAGTTGTTTCGATTAAATAGTGAATCACCTATTCAAGTGTGTTTATGACTGAAGCCAAGAAGTGTTCCTTCACAAATACAGTACAATACAATTTACAATAAAAAACAATTTATTTTTTCATAGTCCAAAATCACACAAGAAGTGCCACAATGGGCTTTAACAGGCCCTGCCTTTTGACAGCACCCCAGCCTTGACTCTCTAAGAAGACAAGGAAAAGCTCACAGAAAAACCCTTGTAGGGAAAAAATGGAAGAAACCTTGGGAAAGGCAGTTCAGATAGAGACCCCTTTCCAGGTAGGCTGGTTGTGCAGTGGGTGTCAAAAAAGGGGTAAATACATTACAATACACAGAACAAAACACAAGTTATTCACGATACAATATATTAATGCAATAGAAATACTACAAGTATAGAGCAGAATTCAACGGTGGGTAATATTACATAATAAAACTTTGGATTTGTTCAGACTCCTGGAGACCTCAGCCATCAAGCTGCCTCCCCCTATTGGCCATTCCACAGCTGAGTCAGCACTGGGCCAGCCAATCCGACTAAAGGACCCTTCTACCCGATGATTTCTTCAATCTTCAGTCAGGGATGACTTTACCTTAGGCAGGCAGAACAACTTGGCAGTAGGGCAGTGGCACCAGTGGCACATTTCAGTACCAACAAGAGGAACAGAATAGATGAGGGTTAGTAACAAATTATAACAGTCATATTACTTATGTTTTAGTGCTAATGACCAATAACAGAGATGCAGTCTGTACAGTTAATCAGCAGCTCTAGTCAGGATATGCTAAACTGAAGTAGTGAGTATTCAGCTGGGATTTGAAAGCTAAAACTGAAGGGGCATCTCTTATAGTAGCAGGCAGACCATTCCACAATTTAGGGGCCCTGTAACTAAAAGCTCGACCTCCCACTGTTATTTTATTAATCCTTGGAATCCTAAGCAGAGTGGCATCTTGATATCTTAATGTACGTTGTAGTTTGTAAGTCTTGATAAATTCAGACAAGTAAGCTGGACCTTGGCTATTTAAGGCTTTATATGTTAAAATTTGAGATCTTCCACATACTACCAAGTCATGGACTTGAAGGGGAAACATTGAAAACGTTTAAAAAGTATCTGAATGAGATATAAGGACAACTTAGCTACCATCTCTAAATCGATGTGTAATAATTTATACAGAGGAAATGACAATAGTCTATTAAGAAAACATCCATAGAACATGAGCTTCAATACCACCATCTAACTCTCAGTCTCCACATTACAGGCAGTGTGCACATGCTGGTACAACCTTACAAAAAATTACCATACAGCAACAAAGCACTACATGGTCAACATTAGCTAAACAAATAAGCTTGATGGACTAAGTGGTCTCCTCTGGTTTGTCAAACTTCTTATGTAAATATATAACAGTGCATTTGTCTAATATTTTAAGTAATTTTATCATTATAAGAGCAAGGTAACTGTGACTCCATTTTAAGTGGTTTTTGGAAGGTGGTCACCACTGCTTTGTGATGTTTTTGTTTGGCCACACCCGTGTTTGTCACAATGTGTAACATTATGATATTCCTACTTATGATAGCAGATGTAAGTACTCTCCACAACAAACGTTTGTTTCTCTCTTTCTGTCACTCTCTCCAGCACTACAGGAAGATGAACGGAGCTTCCAAGAAAATGTAGTGTTAAGACCCATGCTTTCCCTCTTCTGTTTGGGTTTTTTTTTCTAGTTCTAATTTTGTTGTTTTGCCCAATTGTAGCCTTCCAGTATGTGACACCCACCTACTTTTCAGATTGGTTTGTCTCTCCTCTTAAAATAAAATAAGTTTTATGGTCATCATCGCACATTATTTGCACTGTATTCTGCTCAAATCACAACCGTAGTAGTCCCTGTGACCTGACCGGACACACCTTGACATTTATATAGCATTTTCTTAGCTATACTCCGGCATCACAAAATCATTGTGTATGATGAAACACATTCAACTTGGAAATGCCAGGAATAGTTAAAATCTTTATTCTTGACTATTATCAAATTTAAATCAAATTTGCTGTGTGTTTTAGCACAAAAGTGAATAATGTGATTCAAGTAACACTGTTTTTGGTAAACATGATTATATATATATTTACTCACGCCCTTTTTTTTACACTCATGGTTATTTATATAAAGCTTTGCATTTACAGCTACGTGTTAATGATTTGTTAATGACGTCTACAGTCTAGATATTTTTGGACTTTTTTAAAGGTTAGTAAGTTATATATAAACTGTTACTTCTGTCTTTCACTGCATACATAACCCAAAGATATATTTGTAGGTGATACTTTTACTTTTTCTAAAAAATAAGCAAATTTATAGTTCATTGTTGTTTTTCTTCTAGTACATGCTCTTCTCATAATAATAAATAAAACGTACAGATTGAAATGTTCTAACTTTGCGCTACAGTTGACCATTTACATTAAATTCAGCAAAAGCAGTTTAGGCTTGTGTATAATGGAAAAAAGAAGAAAAAAAAAAACTGGCATATAAGAGGCTGCTCTTTACCGTGACCTGAAACAAGCAATTTAATCAAAGTAATGAATTAGCATTTCCTAGATGCTAAGAAATAGCACCCCTGAGTGCCTGACAAGAATAGAAACAAAGGAGGGCCTGTCTCAGGGAGAAATGCATTATAGATAGGTTAGTTCGATTGTGACCACTCTCAATAAAAGGTGAAACTAATTATTCTTCAGTGCCAAGTGACGGCAACATTCCAGTAAAGACGGACAGGACTCTTGATTGATCATCTTTAAAAAAAGTTTTTGTACAAAGCTGGTCCAGCTTTAAATGTTTAATAAATGCAACTACTTCTAAGGAGTATCCACTTGGGTCCTAATCTGTACTCGTGCTTAATAAATTCACAGATGACCCACTGCAATCTTCAAATCAGTTCTTTTTAAAACTTCATCAAGCGGGTGGAAACATTGGGAATGAGTGTACGAAAGAGGAGGCCTTATTAATTGGAAGGCAAATTTGTCTACGGGATTTTTTTCGTTTTTCTGACAAAATGTCTTTGTATTGTTAACATTGACAGTGGCAGTAGTTTAAAGGGGAATACACACAGTTAAATAGAAGACTGAAGTAAATATTTTAAAACGCAAAATAGAAACTTTTTTTTTTGACAATATAAGACGGTCATTTAACCTCTGTGTTAATGAAGACCTTTGAATGCATTGTTCTGAATTACCTCAACAATGCAACAAAAGACTTCCTGGACCGATTTCAGGTTGCATACAGAGCCAGCCGGTCTGTGGATGATGCAGTGAATTTAGGTCTGAGCTTTATTTTCCAATACCTTGATAAGCCGGGCAATATGTGTTAATGCCATTTGTGGACTTTACCTTTGTTTTCAATACAGTCATCCCAGAGCTCCTACATAAGAAACTCACCCAGTTCAACCAGCCATTGGATCATAGACTTTCTTACAGATAGGAAACAGTGTGTGCGTTTGGACATGGCATAAACGCATGTCCAAATACTCTTAGTACTGGTGCAATGCAGGGATGTGTCCTTTCCTCACTACTCTTCTCACTTTATAGAAATGACTGTACGTCTGGTGATTTGTTTGTCAAACATCTGAAATTTGCAGATGTCATAACACTAATAGGTCTCATTTCAAACACTGAGAAGTCCCTATACAGACAAGAGCTGAAAAATCTGACATTATGGTGCAGCCATAATAATTTGAACTTTAACATTCAAAAAGTTCAGGAAATAATCATCAATTCAGGAAACGGCCCAGCCGTGAGGATGACAGAATCATTTAAGTTTCTGGGCACTGTGCTGTCACAGAACCTTATATGGGACAATAACATCCCATGCATTATTAACAAAGCCCATCAGAGAATGCTCCTTTTGCGTCAGCTGTGGAAATTCAATCTCCCTCAAGCAATATTGGTCCAATTCTCAACAGCCATCATTGAGTCCATTCTGACCTCATCTATAACTGTCTGGTTGGGTGCTGCCTCTGTTCAGGCTAAGGCCAATTTGTAATGCTGTGAAAGGATCATAGGCTGTAGCTGCAGCTTACCACACATTCAAGTCCTATATGAGTCCAGGATTAAAAACAGGGCCACAAAGATCATTGCTGATCCAACTCACCCAGGGCATCACCTGTTGCAAAACTTTCCTCCAGCAAACATCTTTGTGAATTGGAAGCTAAAACAACACATCATCTAAACAGTTATTCCCATGTACTGTTATTCTTACTAATCAGGTCTGAGCTTCTACTTAGCATCTATGTATACCGGCACACCAGACTGCCTGGACATTTTAATCCTATTATCTCTTTATTTTTTGCATTGCCTTTGTATGCTGCATCATATTTTATAATTTTACATTTTATCTTCTTATATTTATCTTTTGTATTCTGTGTTGTTCTTGTATGTTGCACCAATTCTTGCAATTCAAATTCCTAGTACACATTAGTGTACTTCTCCGATAAGGTGAATTCTGATTCTAATTCTGATCTACATGTAGACCTAGGTTTAAAGACAAAAAAATCTCAGCTCATTCTCTTCTCCATAAAACCTGTGGGAGCTGTTCTTTTAAGATACAACCTTTAACCCATGTTTACACAAATAGTATAAGCTTTGCTCAGACTGAAATAAAGAACATGCAACATTTATCCGGTATCACTGATACATAATATCCAGTTGCTTGTCCCTGGAGAAAGCAAACCGAAAAAATGGATTGGTGATCTAATGGTTGGACAATAGTACAAGATCAGTTTTTTGTTGTCAGATTTAACCATACAAGACTTACGTAGAGTAATAATAACTAATTGTGAGTTATATTTTTGAGATAAACTATTTGTTAGTAGTGAAAAGACTGTCAAATCATTGGTTAAATTTCTGTCCTACCTTTTAGGAGGCATCACAGGCCAGTTAGGCATTAGACTGCACATCCATATCTGTCATCCTGTCAGCACAGTTTGTGCTGCGAACAGTGGAGGTGTTGAAAAGCATAATCTTAAAATTGTTAAATATTGTTAAACATTTCTGTATTATTTCTGAATAAAATGAATCCCTGTTGGATTAAACAGACAAATGGCCTAGACATTTGAGACAACAGTCAAAAACAGGTAAGAAACTGCTCAACACCTGAAAAGAATAATTCTTAATAATGTCAGGGATTTAGACTCATTAGATATACCTTTGGTTCTGTTCAAGTATCTCAATTATATATGTAGAATTACAAATAAATCCTTATTTCTGTGAGCTAAATTATCGAGCCTGTTGTTTTTTTTTTTCTTTGACAGAGCAAAGTTTCAAAGACTTGCAAAATTAATGGGCTGGAAAATGAAATTTGAGTTAAATTGATTTAATGAAGGTGCAAGTGACAAAATCAAAATCGATTTCAATCATCAAAGCAAAAATTGAGTTTGTTACCACCAAGACTAAACTAAAAAGAGGAATTCTCTAACAAGAACTTTCGTTGATTTTGACCATTTCTTCTATAATAATGAAGCATGGATGCTACCATCTTATATAGTCACAGTTCTCTGCGATGGTGTCAGGGCGTGTATTGGCCACTAGCTGGACAACCAACAACAACATTGCCTGTGGCCATGCGATACTGCAAACAAAATGTGAGTGATCATTAAAACAATTCAGAATTTGGCACTGTGTTAAATGGTAATAATAACAAGTAAAACAAAAATAATATTAAAAACCTTTACCAGAATACCATCCATAACAGCTTACATATCGTAGCCATATTAGTAACACTGCAAATTGGTTTTGATATAAAATGTAAAATTTTCTGGTTAGTAGTTTGCACCATTTTCCTTTTTTGGTGGTCATTGTTGGTTTTATCTGTAATGCTTGTCTACAGAACACTAATAATGATTTAAGTTTAAGTTTTTTCTACCTCAGGAGGTAATGCATATGCTTTACAGAAGCAGACTTTGAAAATATTTTTTCTTGGCTGCTGGGACACATGCTCTGTGACCAAGTATGGTAGTTATTCACTTTGAGGCCACTTTTTGCATGGTGGAGGCTTTCCTTTGGGCACCGATATAGGTGTGAGTTTCACAATAACAGAAAATTTGAATGTTATGAATAGACCTAATATGGTTAATCACTTAACATAGCGTAATGATGTACAGCTAGAAAACTACTGTATGCTTTGCAATGTCCTCATAACCTACTGCAATCAGATGTTAGTCACACCTAAAAGATGAGACAAAAAAGGATTTTTGAAGAATATGTTGGGGCACCAAAAATTAGGACAAATATACAGAATTATCTGGGAATATATGGGCCATCAGGTCATACATGCTGTATAATTGGCTATTCTTCCTCTTCGATACCTAAGACAGAGTACAGAAGTCAGGTGGAAAACGTTGCTTCCTGGTGCAGAATGAACTGTCTGCAATGTAACATCTGCAAAACTAAGGAAGTGGTTATTGACTTTTGCAGCACCAAACAGCCTCTACACCTGGTCACTATTCAGGGAGTGGATGTAGAGGTGGTGCACAGCTATAACACTGTGACACATCAATGACAGGTGGAACTGGTCTGGTAACACAGAGGAACTACAATCTATAAGAGAGGGCAGAGCAGAGCAAAGGAGAGAATTAAAAATAAAACTGAGTGTCATTATGAACAATGCTACACACTCTCTCTCTGACACTTATAACCAACAAATTATTCAGTGGAAGTGTGTCAAAAAACGCTAATGGGGTTACTTTATGCCTTTATACCAATTGATTTATTTATTTATTGTGCTTCTGTTAAATAGTTTATAAGACATTTTTTTATCTTATGCTGTACAAGTAAAGCAATGTACTGTATAACAGTTCTATAAGATCCCAAGAAAGTTCTAGCGTAAGAATTCCCATCAGTACTATAAAGAAAACTCTAAACTGCAATTCTGTTGTGCTTTTTGCTTTATCAACATTTATTGTGAGAATTTCCTGTCATGTTTTAAGTATAAGAATTGACAAGTGATTCATTCATTCATTATTTACAAATCACAAAATGAATTTTGTTTTACTTTGTAATAAATTTGAAGTCCTTTACATATACTCTTGATATCGTTTCCTAAAAGAGCACAGATATAAATATTTGTGATAACAGTTCTTCTGAATCTTTATAAGAGCAGAATCTTGATATGACTGTATGGTTAAATCAAGGTTAAAAATACAGACTTAAAATTGGCTTGTGTGTGTCTCTCTCTGTCTCTCTGAGCCCAATGGTGCCCCTCTCTCCCATCTCCTCTGCTCACCCCCAGGGTCGGCTCAGCAGACCCGAGACACCAGCAAGCGTAATTATCCATCTTTAGGCTTTTGCCCCAACCACCTCAACCATCAGTCCACTGGGACAACCAAAGCCTGGCTCTGTTGTCTCACCATCATCCCTCCCATCCATGAGAAGACCCTTGAAACCTTCACCTGCACCTACTCCTTCCAATGCTCGGCAGAAGTGACCCACTCCAGAGCACCATTCCACTTATTTCCTGCGGGGCCACCTAACCACCTTGCCTCCTTTCCACCATACCAGCTCAATCTCAATCTTCTTTTTCCTCACTCTGTCTATCCCACTCAGGCCTTACATGTCAGTGAGGTATGGCTGGGCTGATTGAGCTTGCAAGTGAAGTAGCAATCGGCAAGTTTCCCCTCCTGATACCCCGCGGGTCATTAAACTTTCCTCCAGCGCACACCTATATCAAACCTAAATCCTAAACTGCAGTTTTTATAAAAAATAAATCACAAACACCACCATGGATCAGGACAGGAGCCTGTTTATTTCTTTTATAGTGAATCATTGTGAGATATTTTACAAAGCATTAAGATGGTTTCCTTCCAGTCTCTCTGTTTCTCCATTGAGTCTTGTCTAATTTGTCATCGGTTTCCTCGTCTCTTCTAAGCCTTTGGCTAGAGACAGGTGGAATTTTACACTTTAAGGTGAAACACTCACTTTCATTGCTGAAGGAATTGAACAAAGAGGCACATTAAACATCTGGTCAAACTGTCCAGCATCACATGTCCCTAGGAAGTTATTCCTAGCACACCCAGAACAGAGATCATACTCAAAACACCAGGTTTAGTTCAATTTAAGTTATCAGTACAGTGGAAAAAGTATTATTTAGAGGACTGGAAATTGTTTGCTTAACAAGGTTTAGGAAGATGATTACTTAAAAAAGGTGTAAATGTTCATAGTTTTCAGTTTTTTATTTGGTTACAAATATATCGTCCATTTTGAATAAATATTTATTATATAAATGTATTAATTTAAATATATGTATAAAGTGATTTCTGGTAATGAAGACTGTGAAAAGTGTTCTATAGCATAGTGACTGACTGACATATACTGTAGTAGATGACCTGCTGTATAATTAGTTTTAAAGGATGTCATAATTATAAAAAAAATGAATTCAAATAATCACCCTGTATTAGTCATGTGTCTGCTCAAATGTAAAGCATTTTGCATGTGTTTGTGTAGTGATATTTCTAAAGGAAAGGATTTTTTTTTTATCCCTAGAGTTAAGAAATTGATAAACAATCAAAATGTTAAATCGGAAGACAAGCATATTTAAAATCATTAACAGATCAAGGCCAACACCAAATTTGTGATTAAAAAAAGCCAAAAAAGGTAAGTTGATGGAGGAACACAAATTGTTCCCCCTTAAAACGTGTAGAACTGTTCCCATAGAAAAGTTTCCTTTTTGCGTGTTTTTACACTTTGAAAAAATTGCTCTTTGCTGTTGCTTGCTGAAAGATAAGTAACATCAGTTTCCCATGTGCTTTAATACAAAAGGTTTGTGGGAGGGAACTATTAGTCTACTGACAGAGAAGTAAAAAATGAAATTGTCCCTGTTTTAAAACACATTGTGCACCCCACCATATATTAAAAAGGCTGCTAACATACACATGTTATAATTTGCAAAGCAAAATTACCCATACTAGCCCTCTGCTGCAGTGCCCCTGGTTTCTCAAAAATGTGACCAAAAAAGTGTTTGATTCATCAAGGCAGCCTGAGAAGCAGTGCAGCACATGCCACCCGCCACCACTCAGCAGGCAGACAAAGGATTTGAAGATGACATCAAAAACAGCAGCAATGTCCGCTGCTACCACCACCCCACAGCTCTCACCTTTGCATCGGACTGAAACCTCAAAAAGATCAAAATGGTCCTTGTGCATGGATCCACTACTGGAACCCAGAATCTAATGATACCTGAATCTGAATCAAAATGAAGATTTTTGAATGTTAACATTTTTTACAAAAGGGACATCGAAACTTGGTCTTTGACAAATGTGAAGGTTCAAAAAAACTGGAAAAATTTGTAATTGAGAAAAGAAAAGAAAATTCGAAACCAGTCTATCATACTTTTCTTGTCAAAAAAAACCTACCTCAGCAAACATTTGCTTTGATTTTTTTATTCTACATGTTGAATACAATAAAATGGCTATGCCATCTTCTACATCATGCATGGGGCGCTAACAGCAACACGTGACAAGCATTGTTATAAATAAGTGGCTTACGCTTATGTGGAAAAGTAGCACCACAATGCTAGAGGGTTAGTGGTAAAATCAAACAACTATTAGAAGAACCAAATGAATAATCATAAAAATAATTCAGAAGGTGGAGAAGCAGAAATTTACAATATTGATTTTTTTTTAAGTTGGTCAATGGAGAAAGAATGCTGTCTGCTCTTAAGAAATTTGCTGTGTCATGTGAATTAAATGCTTTAACTTTATTGTCACATGTAAATAGTACAATGAAATTCTTACTTGCATCACTTCTCAGAATACTGACAGTGATGCGATATCAAGAAAAGACACACATAAATTATATATATAGATATTGTAAAAGTAGACGAAACAGCATGAGAAGGTTGGGGCACCACCCAGGTATCCCCGTATAATCAGAAGCAAAAAAAAAAAAAAAATGAAAGACCGGGGTTCCTTTCTTATTATATTTTAATTTTATTGAATTTTTAAAAAATCAAATAACACTCATGCATATAACTCGAGTTTTACAAAATGAAAAAGGTTCAAAACAAATCAACCGGGGTTCCTAATAGAACTGTCTCAAGATGGCCGAACCTCTGGTCATATGGCTTCCAGACAGGAAGGGGTGGGTCCAGGAGGGTAGACAACAGAAGTAGACATTGGAGGTGGAACAGTTGTCAATCTTTCGTTCTGTAGGGGGAGAAAAAGAGAAGCCATTACCAAACAACACCAACCCAATTACCATCGCCAGAGCCCTTAGGCTGTCTCCCAAGCACATGTGGGTGACTATACACTACCGGTCAAAAGTTTTAGAACACATCAGTGTTTCCAGTGTTTCTTCAAATTTAATCAGTTGAAATGCCATGAATGACCTAAAACAATGAAGAGGTACAAGTGGTTTAAATTTAAAGTTTAGGTTAACAAAAACTTAAAAAATGAAATATCAGAATGTTAAAAAATCGGCCTTCTTCAGGGAACAACTTATAGGTTACAACCTACAGATGTTCTGCTGCAATTAAAGTAAATTTAGCCTTGCAAATTGAAGCAAACAGTTTGCACAGGTGTCCCAAGTTCTGTTGATTACTTAAAAACTTTCTCTGTCTGTCTTATAGCAGAGTTGGAACAGACTGTGTTACTATACCCTCTGAAGTGCTACTTTGACAATATTACACTGTAGAAACTTGTAAATTCCAGTGATAGTGGCAAAAAGTGGCAATTAACAAATTAAATGAGACAGTGCATTATTACCTTTTCATTTACAGAAATTGAAAAAAAATTCAAAGTGTCAATGAGTGCATTGTGAGTACAAAGTGTCAGTGTGTCCTACACAATCCAAAGGCAATTGGAAACTGGAAGAAACTCTGATAGGACGAGACCTAGCAGGCCTAAAGTCACAACCCAATCAGAAGACAAGTTTCTGAGGGTCTCCAGCTTGCATGATGGGCACCTCACAGCACAACAGCTTAACAGTGGTTGAAAAGCAAGTCTCGGTTTTTACTATGAAGAGGAGACTTAGTCCAGTCTGCAGTAGTCCACAGCCGGTATTTCAAGGCCCTATTTTGTCCTTTAAGGCAGGGGTGTCAAAGTCCAGGCCTGGAGGGCCGCAGTGGCTACAGGTTTTCATTCTAACCCTTTTCCTAATCATTGACCAGTTTTCACTGCTAATTAACTCCTCTTCCTCTGAATTGATTTTGTTTCTTCATGAAATGGCAGCCAAACAGAAATGAGATATGAAACGAACCAACAGATGAACATCTAAACTGGGATTTCAAACTCCAACCAATTTCACTCCAACCAATCTACAGTATTAATGAGAAGCTGATTCTTGCTGTTAATTAAGCCCGTTATTTAATTTCTGGCCTGTTGCTGCTCTCATTCTGCCACAGCAGACATTTCCAAAACTGTTGATTTTTCTGTTCGTCCTGTTCTGTTCGTGGTGACCTGAGAGATCAGCCTTACCGAGACCTTCACTTTTCTTTATTTTCAGATATTGTGTGAACGGGCACAGGTGAGCTGGTCATGTGGTGGCTCGTTTTGTGTCTAATTATTGTTTGGCTGCTAATTAAGGAAAAAGAGACAACTAAGGGGCCTGAGTCAAGTTAATTAAAACTAAAGCAAAAGAAGTTAATTAGCAGCAAAAACTGGTCACTAATGAAGAATGATGGTTAGAATGAAAACCTGCAGCCACTGCGGCCTTCCAGACCTGGAGTTCGACACCCATGCTTTAAGGAATGGCTTTTCTTACTGCCACTCGCCCTGTCAAGCCTGCAGCACAAAGTAAAGGGACAATTGAGGGAGGCCACCAAGCTACTTATAACCCTGAAGGAGAGACTGTGCATATAAAAACTGCTTGGGTGCTTCACCAGTCACAGGTTTATGGAAAGTGACAAAGAGAAAGCCACCATTACCATAAAATGTATATGACTCGGCCAGAGTCAGCTGGAAGAAGGTTCTGTGGTGTGATGAGGCCAAACCTGAGCTTTGTGCTTGTCAAACTAAACACCATAAGTAAAACACTGTACATTATAAAAACACACCATCTGCACCGTGAAGCACACTTCTCTGCAGCAGGCCCTGGAAGGCTTGCGAGGGTAGAGGGTAAAATGAATGGAGCAAAATACAGAGAAATCCTAATGAGGTCTGCAAGAAACCTGTGCTTTGGGAGAAGCAAAACAACAGACAATGACCCCAAGCATAAAGCTACACAGGAGTGGCTTAAAACAACAATGTTATTGTTCTGGAATTGCCAAATCAGAGTCCCGATCTCAATCCAGTTGAGAATTTGTGGCTGGACTTGAAGAAGGCTGTTCACTCAGGATCACCATGCAACTTAACAGATCTTCAGCCGTTTTGGAAAGAAGAATGGGAAAGTGTTGAGATGTACAAAAGCTGATAAAGACCCGTGCACACAGACTCAAGGATGTCATGGCTTCCAAAAGTGTATATTTACTAAATAATGACTTGAAAGTGGGCAAACACTTATCTGATTAGTTATTTTGTTTTTATATTTGTAATTTAAAACACTTTGCAGAGTTCTGTTCGCAATATGACATTAAAGAATCTTTTTCTCTTGATTGGTGTCAATAAGCCAAGATAAATCTACTGTGATCCAATGTTGTATAACAACAAAATGTAAAAACTGTCAAGGGGTGAATACTGTTAATAGGCACTGTATATATATTTAGAACATAAGAACATATACAATATTTGTTATTATGATTGGTGTTTAATAACCTGATGACTTATGAATAGAAACAATCTCTCAGTCTGTGTGTGTCAGTGTAAATGGTCCTATACTGTTCGCCAGAAGGGAGCAGCGAGACAAGTGGGACGCTGAGGTCTTTAACAATAATGCTTGTCTTTCTACAGCAGAGTGTGTTATACTGCATACCTCCTGAATAGAAGACACCTGGCAGTATACCACCTTCACCACCCCCTGCAATGGTTGTTGATGTTGAGCCAAGTAGTTGCCATGCCAGGATGATATGCGTGCAGAGAGGGTGGACTCTATTATTCACCTGTAGAAGTTAGTAAGAAGAGCTGGAAAAATCCATGCTTTCCTTAGATAACTGAGGAAATCGAGACATTGGTAGACCAGGTAGTTCTCAAGTTGTTCTTGAGTCTGAAAGAAAATTTTGTAAGGATATAAAAGGGCCCGGTCAGAAGTCGCAGAACCCTGTTTTTTCTGCAAACAGCAAAGCAAACACACACACACACATACACAAACTTCTTTTTTAACCTCCTGGGTCTGTCAACATATGGTCCTTAAGACCTTAACCTATGAAGGCTTTTCATGATCTGCACAATGCTCACCCTCATTGTTAGGGTACATAGACTGGCCTTTTACTGTCTGTTTTTTTGACGAGGTGGGCCATCTCCAGCTCTTTCTGTTTGTTTTGGCTTTTGCAGTGTTATTGCACTTTTTGATTATTTCAGAAAAAGCTAATTCTTCTAAGGCCTACCTAGCCCTAATTCTTACTGATTTCTAATTACTTATATTACTATGAAAAATTGTTATTAATTTATGACGATATGTTTGCTGCCTTCATTTATAAAATGAGTAATTTGCTATTACCTGAATGAATAAGTGATTATTTCTCTGGCTCACGGAAAAAAGTAGTCAGCACCGAGACAAGTACAAAATGGTGAAAATTAATGGGAAGACTATTTTTAACACAGAGAGGATGCAGCTGAAGACAAATCGCCAGCAGCTCCCTTAGCACCTTTCTTCTCAATTAATGATCACTCTAGCAACATTTTACTATAACGATAAATTTCCCAGTAGAAAAATGACAATACTATTATGCTACACTGTCTTTAATTAATCTCTGACTAATGTCTAGAGTTCAGACAACTTGAAAATGTCGCTTGGCCAGGGGCATAGTTGGAGTGATGCTTAAGACAGGGGGCTGCTGCTGCAGCCACGGAAGCACTGAAAGGGGCAGGTGGAAGTGCAAACAGATGTACAGAGGAATTTTCCAGATTTAAACAGCTGAAGATTAACTGTGGGATGTCCATCCCTTTGAAACTACCTGAAAGCAGTTTTGTAACAGCTACCTATTTCAGAATAATTTCAAGAGTGCGTTTGAGCAAGGATTGTGGAGGCATTTTAAGTTACAAGCAAGTGTTGGCTTACTAAAGAAATGCAATGGTAGCAATTGGTGAGTAAAATGGTTGATTTGGGTAATTTGTGGTATGGTAAATATAATTAAAACCTAAATGATGGCCATAGTATGGATTTATAAAGATGTGCATTATAAACTAAACTTAAAGGTGATAATCAGTGAGCAAATATGGCAATTAAGTAACATCTTATGTCTGTTATTCTCACCAAGTCATAATATTACATTCAACCATTATTGCAAAACATGGTTATGGGCGCTAAAACCTATCCTGCAAACATTGAGTATCAGGCAGTAGCCATGGGCACCAACCTTTCATAAACACTGGGACTGGAAGGTGTAATATTCTACACAATAGATTATAACCCAACAATAACAGTCAGTCAGTCATTTTCCAACCCGCTATATCCTAACACAGGGTCACGGGGGTCTGCTGGAACCAATCCCAACCAGCACAGGGCGCAAGGCAGGAAACAAACCCCGGGCAGGGTACCAGCCCACTGCAGGGCGCACACACACACACACACACACACACACACGCACACACACCAAGCACACACTGGGGACAATTTAGAATCACCAATGCACCTAACCTGCATGTCTTTGGACTATGGGAGGAAACCGGAGCACCAACAATAACAACAACAACAATAGTAATAATAATAATAATCATCCTCAAAATGGAGCAGCATAGAAGATACTGATAAAGCTAAATAAAATTGATTAATACACTGATAGGACTACAACTCGATGCAAGTATAAGCATCTCTCAAATGTGCTTACGTTAAAACTTCCACTAAAGTCCAAATATTGGTCTTCATTGTTCACCACCAGCTATGAGTTGAGCAATTACTCTCTGCACCTTTACTCCTGACATGTTAAGAGTCCTGCATAGCTCTTTTGCTGCTGGAAAAACTCTGATGTCCTGCATTGATTGGAGGGTGATGCTGAATGTTTTGCATCTGCTTGTTGAGGAAACAGTAAACATGAATCATAGGTGTTTAAAGGTTATAATTATACGTCTGTTTCATTGAATTATGTGGTTAGACTAGGCTAGTGGGTTTAATTAAGAGACCTGAATTACACAGAACATAAGACATTTGAAAAACAAGAGGAGACTATTTAGTCTGTCAAACTCATTTGATTAGCTAACAGCTAAACTGTCCCGATATCTCATCTAGATGCTAAAGGTTGCCAAAGTTTCTGTTACAAATAAATGTCTCTGTAGTTTCTTACAGCTTCCTGCAATTCTTTGCATGAAAAATTGCTTCCTGGCTTTAGCCTTAAATGAAAGTCCCTTAATTTTTACTGTTGCCTTTGAGTATATGTTTCACCATTAAGTTGAAAGAATTCTGCTGGGTCTGCTTTATCAATGTCTTTGAGAATTTTGAAGGCATGGATTTGGTCCCCACGCAGTCTCCTCTGCTCGAGACTAAACAACTTTAATTCTGTGAGTCTGTCAGTGTAGGACATGTCCTTAAGTCCTGGGATGCTTCTGATTGCTCTCTTCTGTACAGCTTCGAGTGTTGCTATGTTTTTTTACTGCCTCCTTACCATTACACCAATTTTTATGTCATCTGCGAATTTCAGATATTTACCATCTATACCAGAATCAATGTCATTAATATAAATTAGAAAAAAGTAATACTTTTTTGACCTCACTTCTCTGATCTTTATTCTTTTTCTCCTCTCGGTTAACCAACTTGCAATCCAATTTTGTGATTACCTCTAATGCTGAGTCACAATCACTGATTAAATTATGGGCGACTACTAAGTGAATATTCTATAGAAACTCAACGTTTTGTTGACTATAGTTTTGTGTACAAGAGTGAACTTTGAGCAGTGATATATTTTGTCTTATATAATATGTGAGCTGTCATTATTAGTCCTATACACGATTCAGAAAAAAGCATTTAAATGTAACAGAAATGACTCCTGTCCAGAGCATTCTTCAGTAGAACACTGACTCTCAATTTTGTATGTGCCATTTTATTATGTTATACTGAAGTTGAATTATTGTAGTGTAATATTAATGCAAGGTGGTTATATGTGTGGGAAAATGTTATTCTGTACACTTTAAATTGTCTATTGGAGTGCATTAAAATATGACTATGTATTATGAGACAACTGGTATACATCTGGTTATGCTGGAAAGTTAGTAATATGCCTTGATTTTAATTATGGCAATTCCATAGTTTACATAAGTGCTCAAGAGTGTAATTTAAACATAAAACTGGGTAACAAACTGAACAAAGGGAACCACAACTTCCTTAAGAGAATTCTTGGGAAAGATAAACCATAGTTCGGAGATTTAATGTAATACTTTTAATAATTGCCTTTCTAAAGTCTATCTTTACTTCAATGAAATGTAATAAACCCAATCTGTGTTGAGGTTCTGTCAGTTTTTTTATATCGTGTATACAGGTATATTCAAGTAATGGGGTTGTGAGATTTTCAATAATTTTCTTCTTCTTGTTCTTAATTTGTATTTTATTATTCCTCTCGCTGGAATAGGCCGCTTCCTCTACTGCTGCTGGGTATCCCAATAGGGGAGGCACAGTGTAAGTCATATCTACACTCACTAGTAACACACTTCAGGTCATCGCCATGATACTAATCAAATCCTGGAGCCCCAGCTGTGTGTACACCAAGCGTGTGCAGGGTGGTTAGTGTTCAGGGATCCACATCCTTTTGTATTCCTGCCATTCACAGAGATTGGGTGATGTACTCCCTTACTAAACTAAACTGTACTAAGAGGTCATAGTACCACTCTCTACATTAAAACAACTTTCTTGTTTATTGTTGCGTCTTTTTATTAATAAGAGTCATAAAAATGATATTGAAGTTTTATTTTTGTTTTTATTTAAACTAGTTGTAGAATGAAATGAAATAACAAAACTGTGGAACTATATAGCATATCTCAGTAATTATGGTCAGTGTGGATGGCAGCTCTATATTTCAATTTCCTTCATTTATATAAATTATTATGGTGTGATATAATACAAAGGATGCCTTTGTTTAATGTATAACTTTATCAGTTATGTTCACCAATCTGTTTGGATTTACAAAGTCACCAAAACCAACTGCGGACATGTAAGGCTTACTGTACTTGTCAAAATGACATTGAAAAAACAAAATTATTGTGTTTAAATGAGATAATATAGCATTTATGACATAACAGTGCATTAAAACTGTAACACAATAATTATTGCATTTAAACAAGACAACATTGCATCTTTGTCTGCCTCATGCCACATAATCAATTAGCCCCTCAGAACAGTGAATAGCTTAAGACTGAATACTGAATAGGGCACATTTCATTAATTTCATGTCTAGTACCAACTGACATTGTCAGTTTAGAAATCCTAATCCTACTTTTAACTCACAGTAGAAATTCATCCTCTTCAATGTCTAAAATTTTTCTTCATTTTCACATCCAGAAAGTAAGAAATTTGTGGTGACTTTTTAATGTTTTTATTACTAATAGGATTCATTCAGTGGCTACTGTTGCTTGAAAATGAAGGGCTCAGCGCTGTAGGGATTTTATTTAGATGAGAATAGCTCGGCTAGACAGCAGGAATTTTGAAAATCAACTGCTACTTAGCTAAACAGAAAGCTTTACTGTTTATGACATGCATAAAATGTTTTGGAAGAAAATTAGAAGCTACTCTGACTGCAGGTATATACTTATCAAGAACATGATGATGATGATGATGATTATTATTAAAATTAAGTAGAAAGCAGATACTTGTTTACTTCTACTCAAATACTTTTTAACAGAAATACGTTTTACTTCAGCAAAAGGAAAAATTTGACGAAGTACTGTACTTCTACTTTTACTCAAGTATCCTTTTGGAGTACTTTTTACAACTCTGATTACACATCAGTGGCAACCCCATTTTCATTTCTCTTTGGTCCTCCTGAGGCATCTCAGTTTTCTGCAATATTTTTTACAACTTGGGGCTGCACACATTAGAGTTTCTAAGGTTCAGATTTGCTATTCCTGCCTCTACTTTTTTCTTCAATCTTCAGCTTAGATCTGTTCATAAGGTTTGTATTGTTTTTTGAACCTCTCTATAACTTTGCAAGTTCACTATCCCCCTCATCGAAGCTAGTAGCAGCAATGTATACCCTTTTGTAGAAAGAATCTTACATATTCAGTCTATTTGGCATCATGATCTCCTCCTTTAACCCCTCTTTCCTGGGGATCGATTTTCAAGAACATTTGTGCTTCTACAAGAAACCACAACCTTCAAAACGTTCAACTTAAATTTGCCCATCGCCTTTATCTCACAGTCTGCAAAAGTTTTGCCCTGGGTCTGGCATAAGTTTCAAACTTCCATTCCTGACAGGCTAATGTCCCTGGCACATTTTTACATATCTCTGGGAAAATTCATGGGTTTCTACATTTAAGTTTTCTGTTTGTAATTTTCTCATGGCTTCCTGTTCTACCATTATTCTCTTCTATCCTCAGATCTACCTCCTATTGCACCTTTCCTTCTTATCTCTCGCTTCACCCTAGCAGGGGTCATTTTCTCTGAGTACAATTATTGCTAGGTCAATTCTACCATCTTTTGGGAAGTCAGCTGATCCTCCTTCTTTTTCCTTCTGGAAAGCATCTCTGCATGATCTTACATTTTGCAAACTGTCAACAGTGAGTATGAATGGGTCTTCTGGTCCTGACATTGCTAAATGGCAGTTTGTAGTGCAGGTATTCTGAGAATGAGTGCCCCCTTATCCTTGTCGTCACTTCTTAATCTTCTAATCTTCAGGGTTTGGATCATGCTCCTCTATGCAGTGTGTGTGTCCAGGCATATCTAGCATATACATATAAACATATATATACAGTGCATCCGGAAAGTATTCACAGCACATCACTTTTTCCACATTTTGTTATGTTACAGCCTTATTCCAAAATGGATTAAATTCATTTTTTCCCTCAGAATTCTACACACAACACCCCATAATGACAATGTGAAAAAAGTTTACTTGAGATTTTTGCAAAATTATTAAAAATAAAAAAATTGAGAAAGCACATGTACATAAGTATTCACAGCCTTTGCCATGAAGCTCAAAATTGAGCTCAGGTGCATCCTGTTTCCCCTGATCATCCTTGAGATGTTTCTCCAGCTTAATTGGAGTCCACCTGTGGTAAATTCAGTTGATTGGACATGATTTGGAAAGGCACACACCTGTCTATATAAGGTCCCACAGTTGATAGTTCATGTCAGAGCACAAACGAAGCATGAAGTCAAAGGAATTGTCTGTAGACCTCCGAGACAGGATTGTCTCGATGCACAAATCTGGGGAAGGTTACAGAAATATTTCTGCTGTTTTGAAGGTCCCAATGAGCACAGTGGCCTCCATCATCTGTAAGTGGAAGAAGTTCGAAATCACCAGGACTCTTCCTGGAGCTGGCCAGCCATCTAAACTGAGCAATCAGGGGAGAAGGGCCTTAGTCAGGGAGGTGACCAAGAGCCCAATGGTCACTCTGTCAGAGCTCCAGAGGTCCTCTCTGGAGAGAGGAGAACCTTCCAGAAGGACAACCATCTCTGCAGCAATCCACCAATCGGGCCTATATGGTAGAGTGGCCAGACGGAAGCCACTCCTTAGTAAAAGGCACATGGCAGCCTGCCTGGAGTTTGCCAAAAGGCACCTGAAGGACTCTCAGACCATGAGAAAGAAAATTCTCTGGTCTGATGAGACAAAGATTGAACTCTTCGGTGTGAATGCCAGGCATCACATTTGGAGGAAACCAGGCACCGCTCATCACCAGGCCAATTCCATCCCTACAGTGAAGCATGGTGTTGGCAGCATCATGCTGTGGGGATGTTTTTCAGCAGCAGGGACTGGGAGACTAGTCAGGATAAAGGGAAAGATGACTGCAGCAATGTACAGAGACATCCTGGATGAAAACCTGCTCCAGAGCGCTCTTGACCTCAGACTGGGGCGACAGTTCATCTTTCAGCAGGACAACGACCCTAAGCACACAGCCAAGATATCAAAGGAGTGGCTTCAGGACAACTCTGTGAATGTCCTTGAGTGGCCCAGCCAGAGCTCAGACTTGAATCCGATTGAACATCTCTGGAGAGATCTTAAAATGGCTGTGTACCGACGCTTCCCATCCAACCTGATGGAGCTTGAGAGGTGCTGCAGAGAGGAATGGGCGAAACTGGCCAAGGATAGGTGTGCCAAGCTTGTGTCATCATATTCAAAAAGACTTGAGGTTGTAATTGCTGCCAAAGGTGCATCGACAAAGTATTGAGCAAAGGCTGTGAATACTTATGTACATGTGATTTATCAGTTTTTTTATTTTTAATAAATTTGCAAAAAACTCAAGTAAACTATTTTCATGTTGTCATTATGGGGTGTTGTGTGTAGAATTCTGAGGAAAAAAATGAATTTAATCCATTTTGGAATAAGGCTGTAACATAACAAAATGTGGAAAAAGTGATGCGCTGTGAATACTTTCCGGATGCACTGTAATATATATATATATATTTATTATTATTATCTATTATATTTTTTTTTTTTTCCAACTGCTCATGCCTGTCATAACTGTGGGTGACATGGTCTGGTTTCAGTGGGTACTGATGGGGGTCCTTATTTTATTTTCATTGTTTCTTTTTACCTTTTCCCTTGTGACAGTTTGGATTTAATTATTATATATTAATTTCTCTATATGCTGCATTTTTCTCTTACTATACTTCAATTTTAAAAAAAATTTAAAAAAAGGTCCTAATGGACCTTTGGAATTGTGAGAAAGCCAACATCGGTAGATCTTAGTTGTCTGCCTGCTAAGTAAAACACAATTAATGATGACAGGTAGTCTGACGTCTTGAAACAACAGCTTTTTAATTCAGAAACCCGTGTTTTGAAAATAGGTAACCAGCATAGCTGGGTCAGGCATGAGCTCATTGCACTTAGCTTTGTGTCAGAATTCTTGTAGCGATATTTTGAACTTTTACAGTTGGTTGGTTCTCTGAGCTAGAAGATCATTAAAAAGAGAATTGTAATAATCCAGTCAAGATGTAATGAAGGCATCACATAGTATTTCTGCAACATATGAGGAGAGGAAGAATCTGACTCTGGCAGGTAAGTGATAAAAGATGTCCTGATGAAGGCAAAAATGTTTTTAAAACTCAGAGGATTGCCAAGAATAGCTCCAAGTCTCATGACAAAAAGAGAAGGTAAAAGTGTGCAGGAGCTCAGGTCAATGAAAACGGCTGATTTTGTGGTATAGCATTTTTTTCCGAGTTAAAGATACAAACAACCTTTGCAAATTTGTTACTTGAGGTTAAAAATAACAAGAATAAAGGAACTGTTCTTAGTGAATGTCTAATGAATGAAAGATGGGAAGATATTGGCTGTATATGCTGTATTTTGAAAATCTAATAAACTGCATTTAAGTGGCATTAGTCTCCCAGTTTATTTCAAGATAAAAGTGATACTGGAGTTGAATTCTGTCTGTACTGAAGAGGGTTGTAGGGGGTACAAATAAAATCTGGGTATCACAAAGCAAGCAAAGAACTTGGCTTATGCCAGCGAGAAAGAAGACAAGCTGGCTATACCACAGGACAACAGCAAACCCTACATGTGTCATGGTTGCCCCAAAAGTAACTTTTCTGGGGACATCTAAAACAAAGTGTGGACTAGAAAGAAAAGCAGAAGAGCAAAAGATTTCCTGGCTAGTCATGAACTGCGTAATGAACTTGGAAGTGTACTGGAAGTGAGTTCAAACTTCATGCAACAAGCAGCCTCTGACTGGGAGGAGTGAGAGTATGTTGTCCCTTAAAGTCAGGTCATGGGGAAGCTAGCTGGGGGACATTTCACTTAAGACTCAGGGTTAAAGGGGTGCTAAGGATATCTGTAAGGAGTTCTAGTCTAGTGTGTCTATAAACAGAGAAGGCAAGCTATTGTTAACATGGTTGTGACACCAAGGTTCTCTACCAGAAGAAAGAGAGGTCAGTGCTTGCACATACTGTAGAGGCCAAGAGAAAGAAAGAAAGCAAGCGAACGAATGAATGAACGAACCAATCAGTGGTTTGGAGTTTGGGCATAGTTTGCTGGAGGTGAGCAAGTCAGTAAGTCACCCCTCCTGGTAGACATGGCTTCCATCCTGCTTAGGAAGACCAAAGGTGGTACGTTTCTTGTTCCATCTGATTCATTTTGTGTTTAAATAGAAAAAAATGTATCTATTTTATAATTTTGTGTTCTTGGCTTTATCACCACTGTGAAGTCATGACAAGTATTACAGTTAAATTTCAATACTCTCTTTTAAATAGAAAGCTTTTCTCAGATGAATACCAAGAGCTGAATTGTGATCAGCATAGACAATCCTCCTGGAAAGGAAGGTGCAGAATCTAGTAAGATTTACTGTATATACAGGGAAATATTAATTTAGAAAAAAACAGAGTTTTAGAGAAAAGATCAGGTTTCATGTGATTTTCCCATACACAACTATTATTATACTGAATACTAGATCCAATTTGTCATTTCACTGTTACCCAGCATTTCAGACCTGTGGCTGGCCTGGTAGTTTACTGTTAGCTGTGCTGCTTTGCTGCTCCAGACACCTGGGTTAGAATCGTGACCTAGTCATTGTCTTTAAAAAGTTGGCAATTTCACTCTGTGTTCAAGTGGATTTTCTGTCCAACCGAAGAGTGTGCATATTATGGTTCTCAGGGTTATTTTATTTGCCATTTGTGCATAAAACCAACAGTCAAAGCACATTGGAATTCTTGTGCAGAGCTCTGTCCGAGTCATAGTAAAACATTTAAAAAATTTAAAAAAAAAAACAAAAAAAACAGTAAAACAAAATAATAAATAATATAGATTATGTACCAGCACTATACAGAAAGGTAGTAATATCTACACAAAAAAATACAATATATTGTAGGTATTGCCCAGTTAAAATATTGCACATTTTTCACTCGTCATTTACATGATAGGTGAAGTGAGGTAGTGTGAGGTTATTACACATATTCAATAATTTTGTTTAGCCATCAGTCTGACTGTGGCGGGGAAAAAGCTATTGAAAAACCTTGTTTTGTGAGAGATGATGCTGTCCGCTCTGCTGTGTCTCAGATTGTACGTACAGTTTTTGTGTCTGAGCAGAGAGTGAGCTGGATGGAGTGAGTCCCTGATAATTCCTTCTGCTCTTTTCTGACAACCTTGTGCGTACATAAAGTCCATGGAAGAAAGTTTTGTCCCTATGATCCTCTCTGCAGTTTTTGTGACTCTTTGCAAAGCCTTCCTCTCTGCCTGTGTGGTGTTCCCATACCAGACAGTGATGCCTGTGGTGAGAATGCTCTCTATCAGTCCTCTGTAGGCCTGGGTGAGAGGGCGATGGTTCAGGCCGGCTTTCCTGAGCAGCCGAATAAAATATAGCCTTTGCTGAGCTATTTTCACTGTGGCTGTGGTGTTAAGAGTCCAGCTCAGGTCTGATGTAACCTGTAATCCCAGGAATATGTAGCTGTCGGCCCTCTTCACATCAGTCCCTTTGATGATAAGAGGCTGTAGAGGGGGAGGATTCTTCCTGAAGTCCAATATTATTTCTTTGGTCTTATCTATGTTGAGGATGAGGTCATTCTCCTCTCCATAGACAAGAATGTTGTTTACCTTGGTCCTGTACCCTGACTCGTCCCCCCCCTTGATGAGCCCCAAGATGGTGGTATCATCAGCGTATTTAATGACGATGGTGTTATCCTGGGTGGAGACACAGTTATAAGTGTACAGAGAGAAAAGTTTGGGGCTAAGGCAACAGCCCTGTGGGGATCCTGTGCTAACTGTGAGCTCAGCAGACACCCGTCCTCCCATTCTCACCACCTGTGGTCTATCTGTCAAGAAGTCCAGGATCCAGTTGCAGGTGGGAGTTGGGACAACAAGGTCTGTCAGCTTCTTGATCGGTTTTCCCGGGCGGATAGTATTGAAAGCAGAACTGTAGTCCAGGAAAAGCATCCTGGCATACGTTCTGCTACTTTCCAGGTGTTGCAGAATGTGATGTAGGGCTATTGCTACCGCATCATCCACTGATCGATTGAGGCGGTAGACAAACTGGAGGGGTCAACAGTGTCCGGGACCATATGGTTGATGTGCGTGAGAACCAGTTTTTCTAGACATTTCATAGTGACTGGTGTGAGTGCCACTGGCCTGAAGTCGTTTAGAGTAGATGTGTCCAATCTTTTGGGGACTGGTAAAATGGTGGAGGATTTAAAAATACGGGGGACTACTGCCTGGGATAATGATAGGTTGAAGATGTCAGCATACACACCAGCTAATTGGTCTCCACAGTCCCTCAAAACTCTGGGAAGAACTCCATCGGGTCCCACCGCCTTGTGGGGGTTCACCTTCTTCAGGGCTTTCAGGACCTGTGTGTGTGTCACCTGAAAGGCAGTGTCTGTGGGGTCACAGGGGGCCTTTGAGGGTGTGTCTGTATTCAGCCTGACGAACCTGGCATAGAAGGTGTTTAGGCTGTCTGAAAGGGTGACATCTCGGAGATCTGTAGTTGTTGTGGTTCTTCTGTAGTTTGCGACAGATTGAATTCCCCACCACATGCTGTGCGTGTTGTGGTTAAGGTAATAGCCTTCAAGTTTTTTGTGAGTGAGCCCTTTTTGCTGCTCTGATGGACTTCTGCAGCTCATACCGGGCTCTCTTTTACTCCACTTGATCTTCTGACTTGAAGGCCTCCTGCCGCTTCCTGATTTTCTGTTTTATATCCCCATTAAACCAAGGTATTTGGTTGGGGAACATACGCGTGGTCCTGGGAGGGGCACTTATGGACGTGCACCAGCTAATGTAGTCACCCACAGTCTCTGCATATTCATGAATATCGTTAGTGGCCTTTTTAAAAATGCTCCAGTCTGTGGCCTCTAAGCAGCCCTGCAGACTAGCTTTTGCATCATCAGTCCAGATGACGGTCCTGGTTTTGACTGGTTTTGTCTTGAGCCTTTTGTTATAAACTGGTTTAAGCCGGATTGCCAGGTAATCAGACTTTCCAAAATGAGGTTTTGGTTCAGCTGAAAAGGCGTTTCTGATGTTACTGTAGCAGTGGTCCAGTATTTTATTTCCCCTGGTAAGGAAGGTCACAAACTGATGCAGTTTAGGCATATTTTTCCAGAGATTGCAGTGGTTAAAATCTCCCATAATTATCACAGCGGCATCTGGATATGTTTTCATGCCTGTTGATCATATCGTGTAGCTCCTTCAGTGCAGCCTCCTCCTTAGCGGAGGTGGGGGATGTACAGGACACTCACAATGATGCATTGCAGTTCTCTGGGCAGATAAAATGGCCTTAACTTCAAAGTCAGATATTCCACATTTTCAGAACAGGATTTAGAAATGACCTTACAGTCGGTACACCACGATTGTTTGACGAGGGCGGCTGTTCCTCCTCCGTGAGACTTACCGCTGTCTGCAGCGTCTCCGTCCTCCCTGAAGACCGTGTAGCCGTCTGGTGTTATTGCCTCATCAGGTGTCCTCTCCCCCAGGCAGGTTTCGAAGAAACACAATATGGAGCAATCCTGAATGTCCTTCTGCGTGGAAATCTGAGCATGGAGCTCGTCCATCTTATTTTCCAGAGACTGAATGTTTGCAAACAGTATGCCCGGGAGGGTTAGCCTTCCATTTCTAACCAAGCGCCGGAGCCTTCAGTCAGCTCCTCCCCGTCTGCCGCGCATCCGCTTCGGCCTATTCTCAGAAGAGGTCGCCAGGGGTCGACCCAACATCGAGTCAGCATAGCATGCTAGCTCAGGGTGGGATTCCAGCAAGATCGGGTCGAAAAGTCTGATATGGCTGCGCTCTCTCAGTTGTAATAAGGTTGCCTGATCATAGAAAACATTTACAGAGTATGTCTTAACTCAGCACAGAAAAGTAAGAAGAAGAAGAAAAAAAAGAAAAAACTTGACTCGGAGAGCTCCGCAACGCCACCCTCTGGGGAGCGCCATCACAGGTCATCTCTAAATGGCCATCTAATGGGCATCTCTAAATTGGCCATCTCACACACTGTGGCTGTTGTTTGGTTTTATTGTTTCTTTTATTTTACTTCTATCATTTAATGACTACCATGTATATTTTTCTCAATAAGCAATGGTGTACAGTAATCCCTCGCTATATCGCGCTTCGCCTTTTGCGGCTTCACTCCATCGCGGATTTTATATGTAAGCATATTTAAATATATATCGCGGATTTTTTGCTGGTTCGCGGATTTCTGCGGACAATGGTATCTTTTAATTTCTGGTACATGCTTCCTCAGTTGGTTTGCCCAGTTGATTTCATACAAGGGACGCTATTGGCAGATGGCTGAGAAGCTACCTGGCTTACTTGTCTGTCTCTCTTGCACTGACGTTCTCTGATCCTGACACAGGGGGATTGAGCACGGGGGCTGTTCGCACACCTAGACGATACGGACGCTCGTCTAAAAATGCTGAAAGATTATCTTCACGTTGGCTACCTTCTGTGCAGCTGCTTCGTGAAGCGACATGCTGCACGGTGCTTCGCATACTTAAAAGCACGAAGGGCACGTATTGATTTTTTTATCTGTCTCTCTCTCTCTCTCTCTCTCTCTGCTCCTGACGGAGGGGGTGTGAGCTGCCGCCTTCAACAGCTTTGTGCCGTGGTGCTTCGCATACTTAAAAGCAAACAGCCCTATTGATTTGTTTGCTTTCCTCTGTCTTTCTGACAGACTCTGCTCCTGACGCGCACTCCTTTGAAGAGGAAAATATGTTTGCATTCTTTTAATTGTGAGACGGAACTGTCATCTCTGTCTTGTCATGGAGCACAGTTTAAACTTTTGAAAAAGAGACAAATGTTTGTTTGCAGTGTTTGAATAAAGTTCATGTCTCTCTACAACCTCCTGTGTTTCTGCGCAAATCTGTGACCCAAGCATGACAATATAAAAATAACCATATAAACATATGGTTTCTACTTCGCGGATTTTCTTATTTCGCGGGTGGCTCTGGAACGCAACCCCCGCGATGGAGGAGGGATTACTGTATTAGTTATTCTAGCCCTCACCAGGAGTATAGAAAAGTGGGTTTTCCAGGTGCTTTCATTGGACAGAAAAGTCTTCTACATACAGTGCATCCAGAAAGTATTCACAGCGCATCACTTTTTCCACATTTTGTTATGTTACAGCCTTATTTCAAAATGGATTAAATTCATTTTTTTCCTCAGAATTCTACACACAACACCCCATAATGACAACATGAAAAAAGTTTACTTGAGGTTTTTGCAAATGTATTAAAAATAAAAAAACTGAGAAATCACATGTACATGCACATGTATTCACAGCCTTTGCTCAATACTTTGTCGATGCACCTTTGGCAGCAATTACAGCCTCAGGTCTTTTTGAATATGATGCCACAAGCTTGGCACACCTATCCTTGGCCAGTTTCACCCATTCCTCTTTGCAGCACTTCTCAAGCTCCATCAGGTTGGATGGGAAGCGTCGGTGCACAGCCATTTTAAGATCTCTCCAGAGATGTTCAATCGGATTCAAGTCTGGGCTTTGGCTGGGCCACTCAAGGACATTCACAGAGTTGTCCTGAAGCCACTCCTTTGATATCTTGGCTGTGTGCTTAGGGTCGTTGTCCTGCTGAAAGATGAACTGTCGCCCAAGTCTGAGGTCAAGATCGCTCTGGAGCAGGTTTTCATCCAGGATGTCTCTGTACATTGCTGCAGTCATCTTTCCCTTTATCCTGACTAGTCTCCCAGTCCCTGCTGCCACCACCATGCTTCACTGTAGGAATGGTATTGGCCTGGTGATGAGCGGTGCCTGGTTTCCTCCAAACGTGACGCCTGGCATTCACACCAAAGATTTCAATCTTTGTCTCATCAGACCAGAGAATTTTCTTTCTCATGGTCTGAGAGTCCTTCAGGTGTCTTTTGGCAAACTCCAGACTGGCTGCCATTTGCCTTTTACTAAGGAGTGGCTTCCGTCTGGCCACTCTCCCATACAGGCCTGATTGGTGGATTGCTGCAGAGATGGTTGTCCTTCTGGAATGTTCTCCTCTCTCCAGAGAGGACCTCTGGAGTTCTGACAGAGTGACCATTGGGTTCTTGGTCACCTCCCTGACTAAGGCCCTTCTCCCCCAATTGCTCAGTTTAGATGGCCAGCCAGCTCTAGGAAGAGTCCTGGTGGTTTTGAACTTCTTCCACTTACGGATGATGGAGGCCACTGTGCTCATTGGGACCTTCATAGCAGCAGAAATATTTCTGTAACCTTCCCCAGATTTGTGCCTCGAGACAATCCTGTCTCGGAGGTCTACAGACAATTCCTTTGACTTCATGCTTGGTTTGTGCTCTGTCATGAACTGTCAACTGTGGGACCTTATATAGACAGGTGTGTGCCTTTCCAAATCATGTCCAGTCAACTGAATTTACCACAGATGGACTCCAATTAAGCTGCAGAAACATCTCAAGGATGATCAGGGGAAACAGGATGCACCTGAGCTCAATTTTGAGCTTCATGGCAAAGGCTGTGAATACTTATGTACGTGTGCTTTCTCAATTTTTTTATTTTTAATAAATTTTCAAAAACCTCAAGTAAACTTTTTTCACGTTGTCATTATGGGGTGTTGTGTGTAGAATTCTGAGGAAAAAAATGAATTTAATCCATTTTGGAATAAGGCTGTAACATAACAAAATGTGGAAAAAGTGATGCGCTGTGAATACTTTCCAGATGCACTGTATCAGATCAACCTTGCCCAGTCTGGTCCTGAATGTGATAACGGAAAAAATTCACTTTAGCCATCAGGAGAGACACGCACACACCAAGATAAGAGTTGATAAAGACATCTGACTTGTCGGGATTCTTCAGAGTTGCACCGCAGTACTGACAGAAATATCTGATTACAATAAGCAAGGCACTCAAAAATGAAGTATCATAGCACACAAGCTGCAGACTGACACATTGTGATCACCTCCCCTCCTTGAAGAGGGGGTATAATTTGGTAAACTGCAACAACTCTGTATGAGTTTTTTGATGAACTGCTCAAGTGGCAGTATGTGTTTGACATTCTCTGTCATGGTCCATCATGACACTTTGACAACCATCTTCAAACTGGAACTATCTTCTCCTGGATCTTTGTGAATTGTGCAATTATTCATATGGATAGACCGCTAACTTCTTTGGATTTCTTGGTTTATAGATGTCTGACTACCTGAGCTTACAGCTGTCACACTTAAGTTTGTATTTCATTCTATATCATAACTGAGAACAACACTCTAAGACCAAACTGAAAGCTAAAAAAATGTATACAGTACTCTCATTATGTATGTAGATAAAATAATAATAATAATACAGTTTATTTATACAGCACCTTTCCCATGCTCAAGGTTCTTAAAACAAAATGATACAAATATTATCTGCATAGCACAATAAACAAATAAACACAGAATATACAAAAGCATTACATAGAATAAAAGAAAAAATAAACCAGAGTATAATATTAAATGCAATACTAAATGAAAAGCCTGAACAAATCACATAATTTATTATATAAAACACACACAAATTATCCTGTGCAGCTGGACAGAGAGTCGAACTGAAATAAGGGGCAGAATGTTAGGTTAAGGTAAAAGCCTTCCAGAACAAATGAGTTTTAAGTTATTTTTAAAAGAATGAATTGAATCAGCTAATCTAATTAATTTCGGAAGGTCATCCCAAGGTTTGGGCGCTTTACAGCTGAAGGCCCTGTCACCCATAGAGTGCAGGTTAGTGTGGGGCACAGCAAGACTGCCAGGATCAGGGGACCTCATTGGGCAAAAAGATGTTTATGTTGAATTGTTGTTCTGTACTGAGTACTGCGTGATCTGTTGTTGTAACTGCACTTCCTGCACCCTTACAACACTACATATAAGTGAACACTGTTCTGCCTTGTGATTATCTAATTTAAGGAGCCAAGAATCTGAAAGCAAATCCTCCTCAATTGAAGTGCCCACCAAAAATCAAACGCAAGGTATAAAGAAGGTGGAGAAATTAAAATGCAATCCATGTCAAGTCATGTGTATGTCCCGACTAATTAAACACATCCAACATTGTAATTATTGTAATTGGTGTAATTATACAAAAACATCTGAGCACAGAGCAAACATAAATATCTGCAGCGTGAGACATGCAGTGAGCACAGGGAGGAGATATCATTTCCACAGGAGATGCACAGATGTTCACGCTGATTATGCATGGGTGTTCATTGTACAAATAACAAAATCCAAAATAAAACATTCAAAAACTATGGGGCTAAAGTTTCAGGGTGACAAAGCCACGCAAATTGGGTTAAATGAAAAAAAAAATGTCTATGTCAAGATAGAAGCAATCACACCAGGAAAGTATAAAAGTCAGAAACTGAATGGCAATTGAGGCGCTGAAGAAAATGAAGATTGAAAGAGAACATCTGGCAAAGCACACACACGTGACCATAAGAGCAGGCATGCAGATTACCTGAAACTGAAACGGCAACAAGGTGTCTTAGAGCTTATGAGGAAAAATTTCAGTGGTGTCAGAAAAAACTCAAGTTCCTGGATGCAGTTGAATTTACAAACTCTTACACCATCTTTTCCATGTCTTTAACCAGTTATCAGTCAGTCAGTCATTTTCCAACCCGCTATATCCTAATACAGGGTCACGGGAGTCTGCTGGAGCCAATCCCAGCCAGCACAGGATGCAGGGCACACACACACACACACACACATCAAGCACACATTAGGGACAATTTAGGATCGCCAATGCACCTACCTAACCTGCATGTCTTTGGACTGTGGGAGGAAACCCACGCAGACACGGGGAGAACATGCAAACTCCACGCAGGGAGGATCCGGGAAGCGAACCCAGGTCTCCTAACTGCGAGGCAACAGCACTACCACTGCGCCACCATGCTGCCATCTTTAACCATAATTCAAAATAATTGCTAATGTGTTATTAAAAAAAGTTATGCAAAGAAAATATTAAATATAAAACTAAATTCATCTGAAAAATATGAATGTATTTTATTTTTCACTCTTTGAAAAACTCCATCTCTGTCATTTTTAACAACACCAATGTATTTTACTGCTCTGGCTACTCTAACTCCACCTCTTCCTCCTGTCCATCGTATTTAAAGAACATACTCACCCTGTTCAGTTCAGTTGTGAACTCTGATCTATAAAGACTTGCTTCTTTTATTTGGCTGATTTTTCATGTACGGGTTGGCCATCCCCAAACCTTTTTCTTGTCTGCTGCCTTATTTTTTACCACACCTTCTATAAAAGATGGCAGCATGAAAGTCCTTTTGCCTGAATTTCTGCATACTGTGTGAATTCTCATGCTGTTTTTATATCTTTAAAAATCAATTTGGGAAGTTAGGATTTTCATGTGTTTTTTGACCTTGAATTTTGTTTTCCATATTGGACTTTGCTGGTTCATGACCCGTTTTCATCTGCTGCTTCTGGTAGCTTCCCATCTATCTGCCCTTTTCACTTAATTGGACAGAATACATTGAGTCTGCTGTGTAAACATTAAGACTGTTGATGTCACTTTGATTTATTAAAAGAATATTGTTTTCTATGTTGTGTACAGTGTCACATAAATGAATAAGCAACAAAAAACATGTTTCATGACTGATTTAATTATTAATTCTCCTATATAAATTTTTTTCATGTATTTATTGACACACTTCACTGTACATTTATTCATTTATTTTTTTATGTTTTATTTATTTTTATCATTTTTCTTTTTCTTTACTTATTTCTGTCCGAAATATTCCACCCTAAACAAAGTCAGCTAACACCTGACACAAATGCAGAATCTATAAACATGCAGAAAGGTCAACAATCACAAGAATCATAAAAATTACTAAAAATCATTGAAGGAGCTTGATAAGGGTTGTTGTGGTGACAGGAAGCACATAGAAATAAAAATAAATTCTTATAATATTTTAAACTTGGGATAACATTATATTCAATATTGCTCCGACAATCCTTTATGATTAGGCCCAACTTACAGTGCTTATAAAAAGTATTCACACCCTTGTAGGTTTTTACATATTTTTCTTGTACAGTAGTATATCAGAGGGGATTTAACTTGGCTTTTTGTTACTGATCAAAAGAGAAAGACTCGTAAACTGAAAACAACTCCCTTCAGAGTGATCCAAATTAATTACAAGCGTAAAAAACAGAAGCGTGATATGGTCAAATTAATTACTCTTTATTGTGGATCTCACAAGCAGGTAAGCATACAGTATATTAGCGTGATGCCCCGGATCCGCAGTCATGGGCACAAATGTCAACATCAGGACATCGATGATCATGACCGAGGACGGACCTGGGAAAGTCAGGCACACAAGCAAGACTTTAAGATCGTAAGACTAGACGTGTATTTAAGAACAGATCATACAAGTGCAAAACAGTGCATGTTTAAATGAGTCCATAAATAAATAGTTCAAATAAATAAATCCCTTAAAATCATGCCTTAAAATTAACCAGTGTCTTTGGGTGTTCGATTAAAACAGAATCCAAATAAATATGTTCAAATCCCAAAAGATGTAAAACTAAAAATCTTTCCTGACACAGCATGTTGCACCCCAATGATTGGTTACCACGGACCTGAATTGCCACCTCTGTTGGCACCCAGAGTTCAACAAGTTGCTACATCTGCCAGTAACCGTTGCTCCCAGGGCATCGTGTCCATCCTGTGTAGCTAGAGCAGGTCAACCCATTAGGTGACAATGGTGACCAGAGGAGTGCCATTAATGAAAGTTCAGACACCAAGGGGTGGTGTTTATGAAACTCAACGGACATGCGCTCTGAAATCCCACCCTCCACTACACAATGAGGACCACTGTTTATGTAACTCAAGCGGCACACATTCTGGACAGCGAGAGGGACCTCCTGCCTTGGGCTCCTGCATGGCCAATACTTCCCTACCCATCCTCTCACTCACTGACACTTCTCCATCATTCAATTGCTTCTTCCAAAACCCATTTTTCCGGTAACAAAAAAAAAACTTTAAAACAGAAACTTTTCCTCCTCTCTTCTGTGCACCAGCCCACTTGTTTTTATTTATACCAACCTACAGCCATGACCTTTTGATTAGCATGCTGCACGTCAGTCGTTTTATCAGGCCTGCTTAATTATTTTCACGTACATGCTGTACCCTAGCACAAGCGAAAAACAGGTTGCAATAAAATCATTAAATAAAGTACTCAATTAAAAAATTTCCCAGCCTTCATCCCACAACAATTGGGGACATAATCAAGCTTTAAAATTCAAACTGTTTTTCCACAGTTAAAGGTTCTAGTGGCTCCAAAATTCTGTTGGGATCATTTTCAAAGCATAGCTTGTGCCATAGACATGCAAACAGGCAGCATACATAATGTTTCAACAATTATTAAACCGGAAGTCCCATCCTTACCACCCCAGAATCAATATAAAGAAGTCCAACACCATAAGTCAGCATTCCTTTGTAGAACCTCCATCTGAATGTGCAGCTCATCACACCAGCAGTGTCTGCTTGCATAAGAACTGATAGTTAGTGATATGAAAGGTCATTATTTGTCTTCTCTATTTTCTTGAATTATTTTTCAGTGTTTCCCTGGCACCCTAACCCTTTTTCTTGTGCTTGTTGTTTTATTACTTGGTTTTACCTGTCCCCTTGAATCAGTGTTTTTTACTTCTGATTTTGATTGCTTACCTTCACTTTGTGCTGCAGGGTTTCTTGCATGTTGGATAGAGATGACAACAGCTCATCCACTCAGCTCAAATGAAAAAATGACCTTCTTAGTCATGAGATCTGAACCAAATTAAATATACATGGGGTATAGCTGCTGAAGTATAAGGCGAGATCAAGCATGGGTAAAATGCATGCCGAAAGAAATCTCTCAGTCCAAAAGTTCATTTTAAAAATATTTAGTGAAAGTTAAAAGCAAATAATCCACACAAGAGTAAAGGAAAAATAGTTTCACACGAAGAATAAAAGGCAAAAAAAAGGAAAAAATGTATCTTCTTTGTAACTTAGCTTTTCTTGAGAAACTTTAGTCATTTCTGTACTTAAAAGTTTTTAATTTCTTCTTCTGTAAGCCTTAAGCGTCCAGCTTTGCACTTAAATAAGCACGAGTTACTTCACACACTTAAAAGGTCAAAAGGCCCGTGGGCAACATAGGCACGGGCACGGTTTAAAACCTTGTGCCCTCTACACCTTACACATGGCAAGGCTGGTCACTAACTGAAGAATAATGTTTAATCAAAGCAGATAGAAATAGTTAGAATATACCAATTTTACTCAACTTATGGGGGTTTTAGGAACCTCCCATAGATTATGCATTGTCATCTAGTAAAATATTTATGAATCTTATACTGTATAACTAGGAAAATGGCTCTTACATGGGGTATCCCACAAATCTGAACCAAATGAAATATACCTGGGATATCCCACAACCAAATTTCAGAAAATGTTTTACACTTTTATCAACAACATATTAGCTGTTTGAACTCACACTGTTCAAACTTTTTGGGAAGAATGTACCACTTCTAGAAACCAATAATGTGTTTGGCAGTACGTACTGTGTTTGTTTTAACACCATATGGGACCCATGGAGTTACAGTCTGCTTTTCTAATAGTCCACATGCTTCCTGGTGCATTCTTTCTGCCAGGAAGCAATACCACCACCTCCATATATGAACTTTATAAAAGGTCTGTGACTTCACCAATGTAGGGTCCTTCTGCTCAAATGTTCAAATCTTAGATTAAAATGTCATTGCATGCCATTTTGCTGACTTCTTTTATTATATGTCTGAGTAACAATTTTCTTTCTTTAGCTTATTATGTAGTAATTTTACATAACAATTAAATGTTTTCAAAAAGGGTAATATTACTTAAAAACAAAGGCAGCTGCATAAAGACTCAACAGATAAATGCATTTACCTATAGTCTGCTACTACTAAGTAAGGAGTTTCCTTTTTTTAATTTAAGTGCTAATAATCTTTAATATAAGAAAACTCTAGGAATCTGCACATTTTAAAAACTGATTCCAACCAAGCCTTGGGGGAATCCTGGTCATTGAAATTCTGTTCATATCATATTTATACTTAATGGTAATTTAAGAATGACAATGCATCTGTAGCTCACTTTATTAGATGGCACAGAATATACTACCAGATTTTGGATTTTTGCCTTCATCTTTATTATCATGTTAATTAGATAAAAATGTTTTTGCCAACTAAGAATAACATCTTTTTGGATAACTGATGAGTGCCCAGCTGTTGTTCATCCGTGAATGAATTTGGATTAAAAAGACAATAGCCTTGTCTTCATCTTTGTTTTATTAAAGTCATTACGCTATTGAATATACATTTGTTACAATGTCTTCATTTTCACTCACAATTTCTGTTAAATTTCTGTTAATTTATTTGCTGATGCACAGTACACTCTATATTGTTATGTATTTTTATACTTTGTTGATCGGAATTAAAAAAAAACACTGATTTTCATATTTAAAGACTTGAAGAAAAGAGTTTCTTATTTCCTTCTTCAGAAAACTTTGTTTCAATTGATTCTTACAATAGCAATACATAAATCAAATAGACATGATACTCTTTATCTTTTAAGTGTCCCTTAATTATAATACTTGCAATACTTTGTGTATTGAATATATAGTGTCACATCCATATACATACATAGAGTCTCAGTTTTTAAAAAGCAGAACAATACAATAATACACCCTGCCACTTTTACAAAATGCCGTGTTATGTTTATTTCCCCCTTTTGATATCTCTAATCTTTTCCCATCATATCACCACACTGCAAACGTTCAAGTGTGGCCCCTGTCATCATACCTTAGGTAAAACTGTTGCCCTCACATTCTGTATCCTCAGTTCACAGAAATAATATAAATTCAGATTTTGTTCAAGAATTTGTTGAAATCAGGCCATAATTTTTGTTTGAACTTCGTTGAAATCTTAAAATTAGTCATAAATACTTCATTGTGGATTTGTCATAAAACATTGTAAAAAACAAAAAAATATTAATCTAAAATCATAAGATACACTATATGCATAGATGTGTAAGGAAGGGATTCAATAATTGACCAATGTTTTGTGTGTGTATCTTTTCAGTAAGTTTCAAGCTGATAGCTGACACATTTACATGAATTTAAAAAAAATTACATTTTGTAATATTTTCAGTCTAATACATTTAGTATGTACAGTAATCTTTACGAGGCATTTCTTTCATATCACCCACAGTCCCACATTCAATTAGCGTAACTAAATGAATAAAACAGAAAAAATGAGGAAACAACTCAGCTCGCAGTTGCTGTCTGTTTTTTGGTTGGGACAAGAAAGTTTGATTCTGTTTCTCCAATATTAGCTTCTTTACACTGGCTGCCTGTTAGTTTCAGAATTTACTTTAAAATTTTGTTGGTAGTTTTTAAATCATTACATGGGTATGCTCCTGCCTGTTAATCTGAATTGTGTGTTTTTCACTAGTCATCCAGAGAACTTAGATCTACCGGTTAGTTGTCTGTTATGGTCCCTCTCTCTCAGTGTAAAACTAAGGGGGACCGGGCTTTTACAGCTGCTGCATCTCATCTGTGGAACTCTCTGCCTCATTACATTAAGGAGTCACCTTCAATGAACTGTTTAAAACGAGCCTAAAGACCCAACATCTATTCTCTAGCTTTCAGTGATTTTCACTTATACTGATGGTTTCCCTACTCAAAATCATTGTCTTTCTTTTCTGTAACTCACCGCTGGCTGTATTTCATTTTATTGTACTTTATTTCTATTTATTTTACTTATGTTTATTGTATGTTTTAATGTGAAGTACTTTGGCCACAGTATTACTGATGTTGTTTTATGAATAAATTAACATTGACAATGACAAATACAGCGGACTGTAGAAATGTTTGGAATTTCAAAATCTTCCATCTAAAAACAAATTAGTTATCTTAAAACAGAGAAACATTATTTGTGATTTCAGTTTTAGATTAGTGGAAGAGTTATTTCAGTTTGTATATTTTGTATATTTCCTCTTTTATTCAAGGGATAGCTGCTCCTGATGGCAAACGGATCGCAATACAAGTTAGTGAAACGCCATGAGAGGCGGCTTGTACAAACAGCTACTACACCGGCTCACTTCTGTGGCTGGAAGTAAGTTAACTGTAAAATTAAAAAAATAATAACTTAGTGAGAAATTAGTGGAAGGGTAAAAGAATTATATAAGCAGAGAGTGAACAGACATATATGTTACACTAGGAAACAACCTCACAGCTGAATTATCCACACATAATGATTCAAGTTTTCTCCAACACAATAATCTCCATCATCGTGCAAAATAGCGAACAGAGATTTTAACTATCCACTGGGTAATTCTTTCAAAATATTATGTTTGAGAAATTTGATCTGAGTTGGCTATAGAGTCTCCACAATCAACAACTACAATAATACTATACATCAATCAATGCCATTTCTGTGTCACTTGAGTTGGATTCTGTTGTCGATAACGGCTATTTCAGACACTAGAATCATATTTGTGCTCCTTTTCTAACTACATGATATTATAAAGTGCTGTTAAAAAGCATGTATTTCATGTACTCTACTAACAAAAGTAATTATATTCTACCATTACTAATGATTTGGATATGACCTACTGTTACAAACATTTAATTAACATAAGTGTACTGACTTTTTGAAGAAGTAACTAAAGAAAAACTTCACAAAAAAAAATCCAAAACAAATGCATCTGCTCCACACATCTGAAATGACTAAATAGACCCAACCTTAGGCAGCCTAGGCCAAAGCTTAAAAAGCAGGTTGTTGCCTTGCTAGAGCCAAAAAAGGGGACAAGGTTCTTAAAAATGCTAAATGTCCACAAAAGTGAGGAGAGGAAAACGGTAAAAAACTCTAGTCAAGAGAAAAAAAGTGTCCTTAATCTTCAAATTTAATATGTAAAACTTAAAGAAGTTTCAAAAAGGAATAAAAAAAAAAGAAGAATCAAGATAGTTTTTATAAAAATCAGAATTTAAAAGTAAATAGTTCCAAAGATCATAAAACCAGAAGCAGTGCCTTAAATCATGAGCAGGAGGTCAAAACCAGAAAATCTACACAAATTTAAATGTGCAACCAACATACAGGAACAGTCTGAATGTCAAAGCAGCCATGTATCAAATGTTATGCCTTAAGCAGCACTGGGGGTATTTCCCCAGAAGCAATATTAGGTGGCCCCATGCCCTTAGGCACCACAAGGCAGAAAACAAAAAAAACTAATTCAGACAATACTAACATAACACAAAATTACAAAATAATTAATAAGCAACACAATATTAATGGAACACGCAATATTACATAAATACAACAAAAAAGAAAAAACAGAATTAATAACATACCATGAAAAATCATACTTAAAAAAACAACAAAACGTTAAATAAACAGAAAAATCATTTGGCTGAACTGTGACAAGTATTGTAGTAGTTAGCGTTGCTACCTCACTGGTCCAGCATCCTTAACCGTTAATCGTGGCTGTTGTTGTTTTCTCTGTGTCTGCATGGGTTTTCTGCTGTGTACTCCAGTTTTACTCCAATATTCCCAAGGACAACAGTGCTAGTTTAAATAGATAGATACTTTATTAATCCCCAAGGGGAAATTCACATACTCCAGGAGCAGCATACTGATAAAAACAATATTAATTAAAGACTGATAAAAACACAGTGCAAGTTAAAAAGTGCAAGGTGGAGAGTGCGAGGTAGGTATAACAGTCAATAACATTATATAATGTTACCATTTACCCCAACCAACGGGTGGAATTGAAAAGTCGCATAGTGTGGGGGAGGAACGATCTCCTCAGTCTGTCAGTGGAGCAGAACAGTGACAGTAGTCTGTTGCTGAAGCTGCTCCTCTGTCTGGACACTGTTCAGTGGATGCAGTGGATTCTCCATGATTGACAGGAGCCTGCTCAGCACCTAGTGCTCCGCCACAAATGTCAAACTGTCCAGCTCCATGCCTACAATAGAGCCTGCCTTCCTCACCAGTTTGTCCAGGCGTGAGGCGTCCCTCTTCTTTATGCTGCCTCCCCAGCACACCACCGCATAGAAGATGGCGCTCGCCACAACCGTCTGATAGAACATCTGCAGCATCTTATTGCAGATGTTGAAGGACGCCAGGCTTCTAAGGAAATATAGTCGGCTCTGTCCTCTCTTACATAGAGCATCAGTATTGGCAGTCCAGTCCAGTTTATCATCCAGCTGCACTCCCAGGTATTTATAGGTCTGTACCGTCTGCACACAGTCACCTCTGATGATCACAGGGTCCGTGAGGGGCCTGGGCCTCCTAAAATCCACCACCAGTTCTTTGGTTTTGCTGGTGTTCAGTTGTAGGTGATTTGAGTTGCACCATTTAACAAAGTCCTTGATTAGGTTCCTATACTCCTCCTCCTGCCCACTCCTGATGCAGCCCACGATAGCAGTGTCATCAGCGAACTTTTGCACATGGCAGGACTCCGAGTTGTATTGGAAGTCCGATGTATATAGGCTGAACAGGACCGGAGAAAGTTCAGTCCCCTGCAGCACTCCTGTGCTGCTGACCACAATGTCAGACCTGCAGTTCCCGAGACGCACATACTGAGGTCTGTCTGTAAGATAGTCCACGATCCATGCCACCAGGTATGAATCTACTCCCATCTCTGTCATTTTGTCCCTAAGGAGCAGAGGTTGGATGGTGTTGAAGGTGCTAGAGAAGTCCAGAAACATAATTCTTACTGCACTACTGCCTCTGTCCAAGTGGGAGAGGGACCGGTGTAGCATATAGATGATGGCATCCCCCGCTCCAACCTTCTCCTGGTATGCGAACTGCAGAGGGTCTAGGGTGTGGTGGACATGTGGCCTCAGATGGTGAAGCAGCAGCTGCTCCATGGTCTACATCACATGTAACGTCAGAGTGAAAGGCCGGAAGTCATTTAGCTCACTAGGACGTGATACCTTTGGGACTGGGGTGATGCAAGATGTTTACCAAAGCCTCAGGACTCTCCCCTGTTCCAGGCTCAGGTTGAAGATGTGTTATAGAGCAGGGGTCCCCAACCCCCGGTCTGCGGCCCACTATCGGGCCGCAGCCATCTGACAGCCGGTCCGTGAGAGAACTGCCGGCAACGGAGACTCACTCAGACTTTTCAGAATGCTTGGTGGGCAGGGCTTTGCAACGGCGCAGAGAGAGGAGAGAGTCCGAGGTGACAGAGTATTACAACAAAGTATTTTTATGGTCCCGACAGTTTCCCCATATGACACGAGTCTATAAAAATCTCGTTACTACGAAGTACATTCAGCAGATATTTTCATTTCAACAAAGTGACCTTGAAATGCTTGAATGAATCATCCACAGAGAAGTTACTATAGATCTGTGGTCGCAGCTCAGTTGTGCACATTTGCACAACGATCACCAACCAGAAACACTGTAAAAAAATTTCTTTCTTCGAACTTTACTCGTACTGTTTTTTATGCTATTTTTGTTTTCTGTGGTTTTCAGTGATACCTTTTGCTTATTGCTTGTCAACATTTGAAAAACATCCATTGGAATTTAAATCATTGTCACCCTCCTATAGAAATGGCAGACATGAAAATACAATAACAGTGTTAATGTTTGTGATGTGCAATCTGTTGGAATGACAAATGCAATGCATATGTCTTTGTTATATGCAAAAAAAGAAGACAAATATCAGGTTGCAAATGTATGTGAACTGCTTAATAACTTAATAATAATAGAAATGTAATGTAAATTGTGTATAAAACTGCCCTACGAACCCGCCCTGAATCCTCAATTACACCCCACCATCATCCCCATCCGGTCCCTGGAAAACTTTGCTTCTAGTAAAGTGGTCCTTTTGGTGTCAAAAAGGTTGGGGACCACTGCTGTAGAGGACTCCCCAGCTCCAACGCACAGGCCTTCAACAGTCGTGGCGATACTCCATCTGGACCCACTGCTTTGCTGGCACGAAGTCTCCTCACCTCTCTGCTTACCTGGGCTTCTGTAATTGTGGGTGGGAGGAAACTCTCTCCTATGCTGGTATCAGCAGAAGGATGGGTGGAGGATGCAGTACTCTGAGGTGAGAGTGAGAGTGGGTTAGGGTAGTCAAACCTGCTAAAAAAGTTGTTTATCAGGTTTGCTTTCTCCCTGTCTCTCTCGATGGTGGCATCCCGCTTTGAGCTGCAGCCAGTGATGATCTTCATCCCATCCAACACTTCCTTCATGCTGTTATTCTGCAACTTTTGCTCCCAAAATCACTAAATAGCGATTCCACATTAGCCCAGGGTGAGGGTAAGTGTGGGGTGTGTGTAAATATGGGTGCTATAATGGACTGGTGACCTATATGTTATGGAAGGTTCCTAATTAAGAAAAAAAAATGCCACTGCATGTTATCATTAAACCCAACATAAGATATTTGTGCATAATTAAAATACAAATGAAAAGAAGTCCTTATTGTATTCAGCTGTTAACATCATAGGTTTAAGAAAAAAGAAAGTCTTTACTATGTTACATTGTGCATCTGATGTGGGGCTCAGTGCTGACTACATATTTTAGATGTTAAAAAACAGCAAGATCTTAGTGAAAGTGGCTATAAGCCTGTTCTTCAGCTTTAAAATTGACAGATTAAATTACAAGACTGACTAAATAATATATGGTAGTCGTTGCTTCTCCAAAGGTCATTTATATTGGAGGAATATCATATTCTAAGTCCAGCCAATATTGCATGTCAAATTAATTTGATTTTTCACCCTTTTTATCTATTTATTGCTTCCCATTCCTTCTCTTTTATTAAGGCTTTGGGAATTGCAGCTAAGCCCTGTCAACATAACAGTCATTGTGTACTGATCCCTGTCTCCCTATCTGAAGAATGAAGCTCATAACTAATAAGATCTCACAGAATGAAGCAATACTTGGTTGCACATTTTTATTAGGTACACGTCCTTGTCTTTGTCGTTTCTTACTGTGGTCAGTAGCAAGACACTTAAACATCTGTCCATTTATGCTTGTGCTTTCCAGCCAATCAAACTCATTTATGTTTCTGCCCGATCTTTTATACATTTTTCCAGTTTAAGTAGTTTACCCAAAAGAGAATTTTTGTGTCCTAAGAAACTAATAACTAAAAAATTAGATACTTAATATTCAAAACATATTGGTATAGAAAATATTGCAATTGGCAAGAGGACTGTGTTTGATTAAAGAAAGATAAGCCAATAATGCAATCTCCCTAAAAATAACAAAGATCAAAATGTTTTAACTTTTGGGAAAATAGCAGTTAATTTTAACTTTGCATGCCGGTTGAATTTCTTGAAACAAAAACCTTTAAGGCACAGGATAGCAACACAACAGTCTTGGTATCAAAAAGAACACTAGCATGTTTCTAGTCTGTTGCTAAAGGCTTAGATGTTGGGCTTTGTTCAGGTGGTTTGTTTCAGAAAAAGGCTGCATAGCTTGATAAAGTTGAAAAGGACAGCATTCAGTTGTTTACCTTTATGATAGTCAGATTTTTGTCATTTTATTCATATATTAATTTGATAAACGGAATATTAGTTATGGGCAGCACGGTGGCGCAGTGGGTAGCGCTGCTGCCTCGCAGTTAGGAGACCTGGGTTCGTTTCCCGGGTCCTCCCAGCATGGAGTTTGTATGTTCTCCCAGTGTTTGCGTGGGTTTCCTCCGGGTGATCCAGTTTCCTCCCACAGTCCAAAGACATGCAGGGTAGGTGCATTGGTGATCCTAAATTGTCCCTGGTGTGTGTGTGTGTGTGTGCCCTGCGGTGAGCTGGCGCCCTGCCTGGTGTTTGTTTTCTGCCGTGCGCCCTGTGTTGGCTGGGATTGGCTCCAGCAGACTCCCGTGACCCTGTAGTTAGGATATAGCGGGTTGGATAATGGATGATTGGATGGATATATCAGTTATCTCCCGTGCAAATTCTACTCTCTCTTGCTTCCTTTAAGCAGAGTATTCTTCTTCTTCTTCTTCTTTCGGCTGCTCCCGTTAGAGGTTGCCACAGCAGATCATCTTCTTCCATATCTTTCTGTCCTCTACATCTTATTCTGTTACACCCATCACCTGCATGTCCTCTCTCACCACACCCATAAACCTTCTCATAGGCCTTCCTCTTTTTCTCTTCCTTGGCAGCTCTATCCTTAGCATCCTTCTCCCAATATACTCAGCATCTCTCCCCTGCCATGTCCAAACCAACACAATCTTGCCTCTCTGACTTTGTCTCTCAACTGTCCAACTTGAGCTGACCCTCCAATGTACTCATTTCTAATCCTATCCATCCTCGTCACACCTGTGCAAATCTTTGCATCTTTAACTCTGCCACCTCCAGCTCTGTCTCCTGCTTTCTGGTCTGTGCCACCGTCTCCAACCCATATAACATAGCTGGTCTCACTACTGTCCTGCAGACCTTCCCTTTCACTATTGCTGATACCGGTCTGTCACAAATTACTCCTGACACTCTTCTCCACCCATTCTACCCTGCCTGCACTCTCTTTTTCACTTCTCTTCCACAATCCCAATTACTCTGTACTGTTGATCCCAAGTATTTAAATTCATCCACCTTCGCCAACTCTACCCCCTCATCCTCACCATTCCGCTGACCTCCCTCTCATTTACACACATGTATTCTGTCTTGTTCCTACTGACCTTCATTCCTCTCCTCTCTAGAGCATATCTCCACCTCTCCAGGGTCTCCTCAACCTGCTCCCTACTATTGCTACAGATCACAATGTCATCAGCAAACATCATAGTCCATGGGGACTCCTGTCTAATCTCGTCTGTCAACCTGTCCATCACCATTGCAAATAAGAAAGGGCTCAGAGCCAATCCCTGATGTAATCCCACCTCCAAATTGAATGCATCCGTCACTCCTACCGCAGACCTCACCACAGTCACACTTCCCTCGTACATATCCTGTACGACTCTTACGTACTTCTCTGCCACTCCTGACTTCAAACATTGCTTCTGTGGTGCTCTTTCTTGGCATAGTATTAAAGAAGAGTATTCTAGCAAGTATAAATAGATCTTGTGTCTTCTTTGTAGTTTGTTTTTGTATATAGAGTGCAAGGTTATAGAGTTAGGATGTAGATAATTACAAAAAATACAACCCTAAAGCCAATCTAGGCATAATTATGCAGACTTAGTCCCATCAATGAGGTGGGGTGCTTTTCACACAGCCATACCTCCCTCTGTTTACTTCTTCCAACATTTCTCATTAAATTCTGGCCTCTCTTCCTTTTGTCATTTGTTCTCTTGCCACTATTACACTTTCCCACGTCATGGTGAGGAGGGCCTTTTAAACCCCTCCAGCTGAAATATCCACAGGTTGTTAAAATGAAAAGGGAACTTCTGAGATAATCTTGTAAGAACTTTTTTCTAGCAGCCACCCTCCCAGCTTTCCATTCAGTTAAAGGGCCAGGCAATTTCCTGGGAAAAAATATGTGTATACATACTTTATTTTCATTAAAGAAAAAAGGTCTTGATTAGCATCTCACTAAGGCCGGGGTTATACTTCACGCGACGTGACGCATGCTGCAGCGGACGCTCCTGCTACGCAAGCATTGTACTGTTTATACTTGTGCATGTACTTTACGTAAATCTGGATGAATCCACTAGGTGGCAGTGCGAGATATTATCACGGTGAGAACATGTTCGGCTTCTCTGTGTTGTGAATTGCCTGGAACACCCATTAAATTCCGATGACACCTTACCGCAATATCTCTGAAAAGGATGTTTAATGATTACATCCATCAATTTGGGGAAGCGCCCATTCCGGCAAGCATCGGCGCAAGACAGAAACAAAATCCCTGGACAGGGTATCAGCTCATTGCAAGCTGAACACAAGCACACACATACACTAATGTTATTGTAGCTTCACCAAATCCCCAAACCTTCTTGTCTTTGGATGGAAAACTGAGCAAACTGTGGAAACCTACCAGGGAAACATGCAAACTCCATAAGGACGTGACTCCCAGCGAGACAGCAGCGCTGCCGCTCCGCCACCGTGTCACCCCATATGTGTAACTATTAACAGTATTCATTATTTAAACAAAGTTAACGATTTATCTGTAAATGTAACATACATATTTTAATGCATTTTATCATGAAATTTATATCAAGTATAAATCTAAGAATTCTAAATGTGCAGGAATATCATACATTTAATGTGTTCTGTGTGGTGATCTATTGCTGCTTTCTGCTGCTGTCAGGTCAAGAGGAAGCTCCAGAAGCACATAGTGTTTAACAGCTGGGTTGGTTTTAAGATAATGTTTACAACGGTCTGCTTTAATGATAAACTACAAGGTTAAAGTGGACATTTCGAGGTTAAAGCCAAAATTTCCACTTTAATCACAAAATAGACATTTTCATTTTGTCTTTATTTATTTTTCTCTGTGTCTTAAATACGCCGCCATACATTTTGATGGTATTGTGAAGGTGCAAAAAAAAGAAAGAAAGACAGTGCAGAAGATGGTATGTGAGATTTTTAAAATGTATCACATCATTACTTTGGGGAATATGTGACGCTTGAATATAAAAGCACCATGAATAGATTTGCATGTCGGCATTTTGCTTCACCACATCGAATCATTCATCAAACATCGAAGCACGCACATCGATCCTGGAGGATCCTAAAAGCTTCCGGAGTAGCAAGAAATTTAGGCTGGAATTCAGGGTTTGAATGTGGAGAGTTATGACGATATTCCAGAAGAAGATGACATGACTGTATTTGGATAAATGTATATTGTTGTACATGAATAAATATAAGATATCCCCTGAAAATAAGCCCTAGTGCATCTTTTGGAGCAAAAATTAATATAAGACCTCGCCTTATTTCCTGGGAAACACAGTAGAATTTGATTGTTCTTTGGTTAGTAGAGTTTCTATATTTTTGACTGCAACATTCCATATTTTACATAAATTCTGTCGAATGTTACTCACCATTTTGCTGTGTAAGAAGACACTATTAGCTCCATTAAATGGATGATAGCAATCATCCCTGAATGGGATGCCAGTCCAATAAAAGGCACATTAAAATATATATCCACACTTACCCTCACAGGGCCAAATTTAAATTTGCAGTCAACCCCATTTCCATATTCTTGGAATTTGAGTTCCAAAAGGAAAACCTTTCTAGACAGTAACACAGGTAACAATTAAACTCTTTGAGCTGCCATGCTAGCCACTATGTAATCATGTTGTTTCTACCATTTGCTGATATTTCTCATAATGCTATTAACTTGCTCACTACAAGAGATATAATAACAATCAGTGTGCCACATGCTGGTCTTCTCATCTTTTTCAGATGTTCATTTGGATAATGCTTTATTATTTTCTCGATTTCAGTTGTTGATGTGGCTATGTACATATTGTAGTTTTCATAACTTAGAATTAAAGGGTGTAGTGAAGTGCATTAGAGGTCTATAGCGGTGGGAATTTTTTAGAAATAATAACAGTGCGACATCAGCTCTGTGCTGTGCGGCAGCAGGGTAAGCAATGGGGAGATTGGCTAATTGCGTATTCACGTGCAAAAATGGTCAGCTCAGCTGGTTTCCTCATTGATGCTCAGTGAGTCATTAATTAAAGCATCTGCACCCACAAAGGTACATAAGAAGTCTGAGCAGGATAGTCGAGGAATAAGAAGGAAAAGAGAAAGGATTCAGAATGAATAGAAAAGAGATAGAAAATGAAGGAGAAGAATTTAGGAGAAAGAGAAGCAGAGAAACAAGATCAGCCCCAGGTTTAGCTACTCTGCAGCTAGTCTTATTTTGGCCTTGTGTGTCTCCTCAGTTTGCTCTGGTGTCCATCTGATTGCCTGTTAAGAGCGATGTGCCTGTAAATGACTTGCAGTTACACATTCCTCTCAGTTTGAAGACACAAAGCACAGGGAAAACATACATTATCATGTAAACTTTTTTTTAATAAGCTACATTAGGTTGAAATTAGTGTCGCTGTTATAAGTGTATAAATGTTATAAGTATATACAGAGGCCCTAAAATCAGTCTCCACACAGAAAATAATGATGACAAAATGTAAACGTTAGTAGAATCATATCAGATGCATAATTGTCTCTCTGTAACTTCTGGGCAGAGCCGCCATCAGGGTGACCAGGGTGCTTGCCCTGGAGCCTTGACATATGTGAGAAAAAAGAAATGTCAATATTTTTCTCTTTCAGCATTACTTCACACTCTTCCATGCATCACAGGTACATGGTTACTGGTAGATTAAATCGCCATCCCTCAATCTAATGTATTGACTTAAATTTCCAAGGTTAACCACCCCCTGGCTTGTTTTATTGTTATATCTGATGTTCATAGAGTGCAGATATATTCGTGTCACTACCTGTGGCCTGTGGGGGTCTTGATCTGGTCTTGCTGTAACTCATTTCGCAATTACGTAGATAATATAGAAGAGTTGATACATATCATTCATTATGTGCTCAGCTTTTCCTAATAACCAAATTAATTCAAAGGCCAACAAATTGTATAAAATACCTAGTCAGTTCTGGAGGATACCCTCAAAGATACCTCTATGTCACTCCGAAGGAAAACAGCAGGGAAGAAACTGGTATCATCTTTCAATGCATGCTTTTCAGACTGGTGGCTGTGCATCTTTTTACTCAGGATCAATGATTTAATGTGTGTTGATTCATATTTTTTGTTTTCTTATATAATGCAATATAAGTATTTCCATGCATTGCTTTCCTTTTTCTCTTTAGTATCACACTATACTTCAGTCCAAAAATAATTATAAAATATGGTTTTCATATATTTTAATGGAATACTTATGCTTTTACAGGTCTGTTTTTACTCAGGATCAATGGTTAAATGTGTGTTGATCCATATTTTTTGTTTTCTTATATTATGCAGTACCAGTAGCGGCACACTGTGCGATAATGTGTAGTGAATACACTTGACGTGAGCATTCATAGTTTTCCTCCTCTTTCTCTGTACGTATAGCATTCGTTTCTTCAGAGTTTGATATGCTTGCTGCTTCCTGAGCAGCTCTTCTTTTCTCCACCCTAATGGCCCACTTCTTTTCTTCTTTCATCTGCATCTTTTTGTGTTAAAACTGACTAAGTCAGTGTTTGTGTTGCAATTACGTAGTACGCTTTCCATAATTTTTCACTTAAGCTAGCACTTAAGTCTTCAATCTGCCTCAAGAATGATTTAAGATATGAAGAGGTAGAGGAAGTGATGGTGAAGGTGTTAGGGATGAGAATGGCGCCCGTGTGCATGTGCCGCAAGGCCACCCTGCTGGCCGCTGCCGAGAGTTGATTCTACAATAAAATAAAATAAAAATAAAAAGAGGGATAACCTTGGAGGTCAATCATCACCCCAAAAGCAGATAGTAGACGTCCTTACTTCCTTACTTCCTCAGAAGGCTGGCGTCCTTCAACATCTGCAATAAGATGCTGCAGATGTTCTATCAGACGGTTATGGCGAGCGGCCTCTTCTAAGCAGTTGTGTGCTGGGGAGGCAGTATAAAGAAGAGGGACGCCTCACGCCTGGACAAACTGGTGAGGAAGGCAGGCTTCATTGTAGGCATGGAGCTGGACAGTTTGACATCCGTGGCAGAGCAACGGGCACTGAGCAGGCTCCTGTCAATCATGGAGAATCCACTGCATCCATTAAACAGTATCATCTTCAGACAGAGGAGCAGCTTTAGCGACAGACTGCTGTCACTGTCCTGCTCCACTGACAGACTGAGAAGATTGTTCCTCCCCCACACTATGTGACTCTTCAATTCCACCCGGGGGGGTAAACGTTAACATTATACAAAGTTATTGTCTGTTATGCCTGCATTTTTATTACTCTTTAATTTAATATTGTTTTTTGTATCAGTATACTGCTGCTGGAGTATATGAATTTCCCCTTGGGATTAATAAAGTATCTATCTATCTATCTATCTATCTATCTATCTATCTATCTATCTATCTATCTATCTATCTATCTATCTATCTATCTATCTATCTATCTATCTATCTATCTATCTAGATGTTACATGGTATATATGTACCAAATTTCAGGTCAATAGTTCAAACGGTTTGTGAGCTACAGGTGATTTAAAGTCCTGGACAGACAAATGGACAGCCACGATAAGTAAAGATAAGTATTTCCATGCATCGCTTGTCTTTTTCTCTTTAGTATACTTCAGTCCAAATATAATTATAAAATATAGTTTTCAAGTTTTTAATTGTATACTTGTGCTTTTACAGGTCTGTAACAGTCTGTCTGATGCGTGCAGAATTCATTTTGTGACATTACCCTCTTGTACTGCTTCTAGTCAACAGCTTCTGGTGCAACAGCGTTAAACTCCAAAGTTGGTCTTGTTACCATAAATACATGCTACGACCAGATCAGCACAAGATCATCCCAAGCAGGTAGCACACTGTAACCAACCCTATATGGCTATGCTTGTTCTGTTATGCTCCACGAGTCTTACGGAGTGTTCCTCAAGAGGTGGCACCATTTGCCCTCCGCGCTATAAAGGCTGAGCAAACAAAGTCTCCCTTGCGGTTCATTGAACATTGATGGTTTTGGTGAGTTCTGGTGTCTTTTTCTTTGCTTTTTACTGTCAGATTTCAAGTGCTTAGTCTGTTTTTTGACTATTCTTTTGATTTGTATATTGAGACTTGTCTGCCTTAGATTACCTTTGCCTTTCCGGACATCCCCTCCTGCACCTTTTGTGTTCTTCGGATGCTTCACTGTTACATAGCATTTTTTTCTCCTAATAAATCTCTTTATTTATATAGATTCTATGTTTGTCCTCCCATTACTAGACAGAGTTTGACAGTTTTCCCTCTCTAATGAGCATTTTTCAGGTTTTTTTTTTTTGTGGAGTCTGTCTGCTTAGGATCCCCAAGTTCAAGACATATATAAAGCACAAAAGTCTAAAGTTTGGCTTTTTTATTATAAAAATAACATTATGCCTGCATCATTTCTATTGTAGAAAGCCATTACTTTTCAGTATTTGTTTCCGGATTAGTTATGTTTTTCCCCTCTTTAAATTCATCAAGATGTTTTTCTGAAAGGGTCTTGTCACTGCCACCTATATCAGTAAAGGCTAATGTGATTGATTTCAATGTTGCAGACAATAAATTGTCTATCAGTGTAATGGTTGCATTCAAAAACTTTTAATGAGATGAACGAGGTCCATCTTCTATGCCCGGAGCAAGTGTGATGCAATCTCAGCTGTCTCCCAGACTTTTCTATGAATTACAGACATTCATTCACAAAGTTTCAAAGTATCTTTTAAGATGTTTGTCTCCTGTGCACTCATCAGACTATTTTTCACTCTAGTGAGGTTTTAGTAAAAGGATTTCAAATTATCTTCTTGCTCAAAAAGTGTAGCTAAAAGTATACCATGCCTGGAGGCACAGTCTTTCCAGCATTTGCTATGAGGTATCTACATTTGACATGCACTTTCAGCATCTAATACTTTGGCTGAAGAAAATCATAACTTCTATAAAATTCCTCGGCATTGCCTTATTCCATGGATTTTTTGACTGTCATCTCATTATTCCATTTTGAAATATTATGCAATTCAGTACATGTACTGCTTGGACTACTTGCTGCAGGCTTTATTTGCACACTCCTTGCACATTTGGACTGTTAAGTAATTTTAACTTAGTAATAATAATAATAATACATTTTATTTATATAGTTTAAGAAGATATTGATTATGAAAAATTATTTCTATTTGCCAGTTTTACATATGTTTAAACAAGGCTTCAGACAATATGTCATCATTTCTGGCAACACTAAAAATTATAACAATTTACTCATTTTAGATTAAACAGAACTCTTTCAACTGTTGTTTTATTGTGCATTTCCTCTTATCTTTTTAGTTATTAAAAATATGGAATAACATTGACAAACCTATTAATCCAATTCAAATTCACCTGGAATGTTTCTTAACCTTTTAGAAACCTTAAGGGGTAAACCTGTTGTTGACTGAAGGGCTCAGGTTGATGGCTCTAAAGGTTGTTTACCTCTCTAATGCCAATCAACATACCTGATCCAGAACCCGGGCATGTTCCAGCTGCATTCATCATTCCCAAAGTAATAATATAAAAATGTCAACATGGAAAATACAGATAGTGCCTTGCAAAAATATTCAGTCCCCTTGAAAGTCGTCACTATTCTATATACACCCATATTCTTCCAATATGTTTAACTGACAACTTACGTCTACTAACAGTTTATTTTTAAAAGCTGAAGTAAAAAGTATATTTCTAATAAATAAAAACTGAAAAAATGCTGCTTGCATAAATATTCAAACCCCACACATCAATTTTTCTGTAATAACAGCCTTAATTCTTTTGGGGTAAGTCTGTTAGCAGCATTTCACACTTCTCAGAGGTGATTTTGCCACAGTCTTCCTGGCAGATTCTCTGCAGATCATTCAAGCTGGGTGGATGGCATCTCTAGACTACAACAACAACAACATTTATTTATATAGCATATTTTCATACAAAAAGTAGCTCAAAGTGCTTTACATAATGAAGAGAAGAAAAATAAAAGACAAAATAAGAAATTAAAATACATTAATTACAACATTAATTAACATAGAAAGGAGTAAGGTCCGATGGCCAGGGTGGACAGAAAAAACAAAAAAAAACTCCAGAAGGCTGGAGAAAAAAATAAAATCTGTAGGGGTTCCAGACCACGAGACCGCCCAGTCCCCTTTGGGCATTCTACCTAACATAAATGAATAGTCCTCTTTGTAGTTCGGGTTTTTCACGGATTCACTTGATGCTGATGGTCATACAGACTTCTGGCTTTTAATCCATCCATCATTGTTGGAACATCATGGTGCTTTGGGTAGATGGTGGTGGCGCACGCCACCACCAACAGGACACCGGAAAAGGAAACAGAAGAGAGAGTAGGGGTTAGTACAGATTTTGAATGAATAGTTATTATAATGAATTGGATATACAGAGTATCAGGATTAAATTACAGTGAAGTTATGAGAAGGCCATGTTAAAGTAATGTGTTTTCAGTAGTTTTTTAAAGTGCTCCACTGTATTAGCCTGGCGAATTCCTACTGGCAGGCTATTCCAGATTTTAGGTGCATAACAGCAGAAGGCAGCCTCACCACTTCTTTTAAGTTTTGCTCTTGGAATTCTAAGGAGACACTCAGTTGAGGATCTGAGGTTAAGATTTGGAATATAAGGTGTCAGACATTCCGATATATAAGCCGGGGTGAGATTATTTAAAGCTTTATAAACCATAAGCAGAATTTTAAAGTCAATTCTGAATGACACAGGTAACCAGTGTAGTGACATCAAAACTGGGGAAATGTGTTCGGATTTTCTTTTCCTGGTAAGGATTCTAGCAGCTGCATTCTGCACTAGTTGCAAACGATTGATGTCTTTTTTGGGTAGTCCTGAGAGGAGTGCGTTACAGTAATCTAGCCAACTGAAAACAAACGCATGAACTAATTTCTCTGCATCTTTTGATGATATAAGAGGTCTAACTTTTGCTATGTTTCTTAGGTGAAAAAATGCTATCCTAGTGATCTGATTAATATGCGATTTAAAATTCAGATTACAATCAACGGTTACCCCTAAGCTTTTTACCTCCGATTTGACTTTTAATCCTAATGCATCCAGTTTATTTCTAATAGCCTCATTGTATCCATTATTGCCAATCACTAAGATTTCGGTTTTTTCTTTATTTAATTTGAGAAAGTTACTATTCATTCATTCTGAGATACAAGTTAGACATTGTGTTAGTGAATCAAGAGATTTGGGGTCATCAGGTGCTATTGATAAATACAGCTGTGTGTCATCAGCATAGCTGTGGTAGCTCACGTTGTGCCCTGAGATAATCTGACCTAATGAAAGCATGTAGATTGATTGATGTAGACTACAATTGTCAAAGATTGCCACAGATTGTCAATGGAGTTGAGAACAGGAGTTTAGGACATGGTAGGAATATTTTTTGTTGTTTTTGAACTACTCCAGTGTTGCCTTGGCCCTGTGCTTAAGACTGATATCTTGCTGGAAGTCCAAGTTTCTCTGCCAACTGGAACAGATTCTTTTACAGTATTCCCCTGTATTTTGTACCATCCATTCCTTCATCAGTCATAACAAGATTCCCAGTCCATGCAGAAGAAAAGCATCCCCACAGCAGTATGCTGCCAGTGCCATACACCACTGTAGGGATGGTATTTTTTGAGGCATGGGCAGTGTTCAGTCTGTGAATTTTGTCTAAAAAGCACTATCTTGATTTCATCTGACAACAAAATCTGGAGATCTCTTGATGTTGTGGACTTATGCACGTGTACCCCAGTTTTAATAAGTAACTCCTGTAGTTCCTTTATAGTGATGACTGGCTTCTTTGTTGCTTACCTTAGCAGTCTATGTTTTGCTTGGCAACTAAGGTTTGTCAGACAGCCTTCTTTATACAGAACCTGGATGTATAAAGTGTACAGTATATATATATATATATATATATATATATATATATATATATATATATATATATATATATATATATATAATATATATAGTGGCGGACGGCCAGAACCCATGCCCAGCCGGGACGCCCATTCAACACTGGATCTGGGGGAGCAGCCATGGGATGCACGCTACATCCCCCGGAACACTTAGTGGCAGCCCCCCTGGGTTGCATCGGGGGCCTGTTTTATGGAACACTGGAGTTCATCCTGGCTGGGCTCTGTGGCCACTGCCAGGGGGAGCTGCAAGGCTTCCTGAGCCTGTGTGGGCGGCAATGCCTAATTTAGGTTAATTACCACCTGAAGCACTTCCGAGTGGGCTATAAAGGGAGCCTGCAGCTACTACTCAGGGCGCCAGAGTCGGGAGGAGGAGGACGAAGCTGCCCTGGGAGGAGTGGAGGAAGAGAAGAGTGTGATTTAGGGTGTGATTTACTTTTGATTATTTTGGGACTGTGTTAGGGCCGCTGGGACGTGTCCCATGGCTGAAGAAGAAAAAAAAAACTTTTTGCTTGTTTTACCCGTGCCTCTGGTGTCAGTCTGTGTCGGGTCTGCACCAATAAAGCGCCTTTATCACTATATTTATATATATATTGTGGACACTAGGGGCGCTGTTGCCCCGTGAAACCCACCAGACAGACGTCCAAGACAACACTTCCGCCACACCAGGAAGTGCTGCAGGAAGAATTCCCAGGGGCACCCGGAGTGCTTCCGGGGACTCTCTTGACACTTCCGCCACACCAGGAAGTGTCATCAAGGGGAGCACCTGGAGCTCATCCGGGTCAGTATATAATGGACCGCCTCCCTCCAGGAGCTGAGCCAGAGTTGGGAGGAAGGAGACAAAGCTTGTGAGGAGGGGAGAGGCGGTGAGAAAGAGAAAGAGAAAGAAGAAGAGAAAGAAGAAAGAGTTGGTGAAGGAAGGCATTGTGGTGCGAAAAGGAAATAAAGAAGTGTGTTTTGGACATTCTGGTGTCTGTCTGTCTGTGTCCGGGGGTATGGTTTCCATAATATATATATATATATATATATATATATATATATATATATATATATATATATACATACAAACACACACATTCACTTTCCATCCTACAAGTTCCAGTTCAGAATTGTGGAGGGTGGACGCCTTGGTATTCCAGCATAGAAGCATAATGTATCATGCTGAAAGCTGCTACTTAATCAAGATAACTAATCAATTAGCATCCCATCATGTCTGCATAGTATGTCCAAAACTAAACCTGCTTAAACTGGTATAGGTTTGGCAGGAGAGGGTCTATTCTGGTTTTATTTTACAGAAAGAATGAATCATCTACAACGGGGGCCTCAGATTTGGCTTACATATTGTAATGGACAACATGTATGGGCTGGCATCCTAGTCAGAATCAGGCCCAATTCCTTAACTGGTCAGGAGGACACTTCAACAGTGAGATCTGAGGAGACTGTGTGCTTCCCTGGCCCTCTAGATGGCAGCATCACTGGGATTTGGTATCAATTTGGATATTTTAAGGGAGTGCTGGGAATTGTGGTCCCATAGCGCAGACCTGTTGGGGTCCAAGAGTGCTCCCAGGGGGTGCTGCAGGGAGTTATATTCCCTACTTTATGCGTCTTCTGTATGACCCAGAAGTACTTGCAATGGGTGATGCCCTGGCACTCCCCAATCTTCAACAAAAAGAACCATACTGCCTAGTCCAGGCAAGTTGGAGCTTGGGGAGGAGATAGGCAACACTCATCTGGAACGAGTAGCAGTGAAGAGAAGAAAGAAGAAGGGTATTTGTAATTGCTGAATAGAGGTATTCCTTTAAAATAAAACCCTTTGTTTTGACCCCAGGACTTGTCTGTGCATTCATGTTTGGGGGTTGGGACTCTGTATCGCACACCTATTGATCACGATGCATACTTATTATGTTGCAGATCTTAGTGATACTGAGAGGCACCTTATTATTAGAACAATTTTAAACAGAATTTCTCTAACAACAAGGGGGCTCCGCCCCCTGCTCGCTTCGCGCGCCTACCCCCGGTGTTGGGTATCCTGAAATACATTAGTCGAGCTCGTTCGTTTTGGAGCCGTGCCCGCTTTGCCTGCGGCATATCAGACGCGCGTTGTAGGCGCCTGCGTTCATTGATCTTATCCAGGTGGGCTCGTGTTTGTATCGTTGAGCTGTATTGTGTTTGAATTTGGTGTAAAGCGTTCAGCGGTTTGTACAATCCCAAGCAGCACATTATTCCTAACTTCACTCCGCAGTAGTGCCACTCACAATATGGCGGTGATGCCTGTGCCTTTCGTACTATCTTTGTGGACCTGTGGGGCCTCCGTAGCCTCTCACGTTTGACTCTGGGGTGCAGCGCAGAATCCTCTTTTCTGTGTGGTTGTGTCGTTAGTGGTGGCTATGGGCGCGTTGTTGCTTCATTTCTCATTCACGTTAGTTGAGCTCTTTCGTTCTTGGGCCGTGACTCCTTCGTTCGCGGTGGATACGACTTCGCTTGCGGTTTATGGAACGCGCGCCTGTGCAGTACGTCTCATGGTCCCATCGCCGTCTCCCTGCGTCCATATCCGGTGTATTCTTGGTTAGTAATATGGATGACTGCTTTACTTGCTGATGTTTCATTATCAACTAGAAATTGGTATCAATAAAAGCATGTTAATGATGACAGTCATTGCTGGATTGGGAAATTTAATTAAAGCCATTTATTGAAAATTTCAGGGAGGAATAGATTGGCCAAGTTTTTATTTCATTTCATCTCATCTTCTCAAAGCACTTTTCTTGGTGTGGCAGGAGGCAAATCACTCCAGACTTCTCTGTCCCAAACTAAAGATTTTCTCAGGAATTCCCAGGTGTTCCCAAGTCAGCCATGACATATAATCTCCCTAATGTGTCCTGGGTCTGCTGCAGAGTCTCCATCCAGTTGGACATGCCCAAACCACATTAAAACAGCAAGTCTACTCTGAGGTCTTCCATCCTTGCTGAGCTTTTCACTCTATAACACAGTGTCAGCCCAGTGGCCCTGAGAAGAAAACTAATTTCTGTCACTTGTGCACACAAATCTCAATCTTTTTGTCTTTACCAACAGCTTTTGACCATAGGTTAGATGTGATGAGATGTACATCAACCATTAAACCAAAAGTTTTGTCTTTAGATTTAGTTCCTGCTTAACCACCATGGACTGTTACACAGCCCAAAAAACAGCTGCTGCCTCTCCTATCTGCTTGTTGATCACACATTCCCTTCTTCCATCACACAAAAACAAAATCCCGAGATGCTTGAACTCCCCACTAAGGCCAGTTGTTCCCACCACCTCACCTGGAGAGAGCAATCCAATCTTTTTTGATAGAGAACCATGACCTCAGACTAAAATGTACTGATCTTCATCACTGCTGTATCACACTTGGCAGTGAATCCCTTCAGTGTGTGCCGATGGTTGCAGTCAGATGGTTACATAAAGCAAAGATGTTTGTCCTATTGAACAACCTCACCGCCTGCGGCTGTGGCTTAATATTCTGTCCATGAAAACCACAAAGAAGAGCGGTGAAAAAACACAATAGTCAAGTTGTAGTGTAAATCCTGCACTACACATGAAATGTGCATATGTGGGCAAATGGCCTTATCCATGGTACACAAATAAGCCATCTGCTAGTGTGCAAAAGTTGTAAAACATACAAAATTGGTCAGCATCCCAGTGCTGCACTTTTGAGTCCTTGTTGAGTCAACAATTCAAGCTCTTCTTTTGGTAAATCAATGACCTCCTTTACTATTTAGTGGTATATTTATTAAAGCGATCAGTTAATGTATATATTATTATGAATGGAAGCAAAGGTCTGCGATATAGTTTGTATATTTGTAGCTAGAGATCCACAAAGGTAGAAAATGACTCACGTATCTTAAAATAGTTTTTATTCCTAAGCTTTTGACAACCTGCCAGATATCATCAGAGGAAAATGATTAGACATACAAGAATCAGAGGCAATATATAGCTGGGGAAGGGTGAGTAAGGGGGGGAGGGGAATTGGAAGGTGTGGGTAATGAAGTTTTTTTTATCATTCAGATGTTCTTCTTTTTAAACCTGCATACGCTGGGTTCAAGTCCAACTGTCTGTTAATGGTGTTTTCACTAGAGGGCCACGATTCAGCCAGCTCTTTGGCACTCTTAGTATTGCCTCTGTATTTTACTTTCACAGTGCCCCGGTTAAACATGTATCCGGTGGAACTTGTATGTGTGGAAATCTGAGACCGTGCGACTTTCCTTTCTGCTATATATTGAGCTCTCTGTTTGTGGTGATCAATTTTATAGTCTTGTCCAGTAGCGCTTGTTCCCAAACAGTCCCCAGATTGATTTTTACTTAATTATGTTGATCTCTTCTGCGGTGGGTTGGCACCCTGCCCAGGATTGTTTCCTGCCTTGTGCCCTGTGTTGGCTGGGATTGGCTCCAGCAGACCCCCGTGACCCTGTGTTTGGATTCAGCGGGTTGGAAAATGGATGGATGTATGGATGGATGTTGATCTCTTTTGTAAGTCACATTGGATAAAAGTGCCTACTAAGTGAATAAATGTAAATGTAAAGGTAATGTGAGACAGGAAAAAGCAAAGAGACAAGATATAGCTTGGGTTTTTATTTTGGACTTTGTGCTTTGTGTAGTTTTGTTTTTTCCTTGGTAATGTATGGGTCCTACCCCTGAGTATCATTTTTTCATCTTTTGTACATTATCATTGTTGTTCTGAATCTTTCTGTTTTTTATTTGAATTTTTTAATCCATTTTCTTATTTTTTGTGTTTGTGATTCACTGTAGGTTAATACCTTTTGTTAGTTAAAGTCTTGTTCTTTCATATTCTGTTAATCATATAATTATTTGTTTGTTTTTGATGGTAGTGGGGCAAAGCCCCTACATAGACATCAAGCCCCAGGTGCAGTGATTAGCCACATTTACAGCACCTCGAGGACATGTAATGAATTATTATTATTATTATAAAAATGTTTTTCAGTCACTCCTTGAGTAGACTGGCATTAGATTCTGTTGTGACTTGGGATATTTAATTTCTTATTGTATTCTTGTAAAGACATTTTGTACCTTCCTCGGGCTTTTTATTATGCAGTGTTTGATCCTACTCGTAGTTTTAAGTTCATTTTGATGTTACTGATTTATTTTATAGTCATGTTTTATTTATTATTACTTTATTACATGCATTATGTATTATTATTTTATTATTCTTTATTTTTGTGAGGCTACGTTATTTACTTTCACATCACACAGTTGCTGCTCCTGATGTCCCAGCCCTTCCAGTATAAATGTAGTTCAGTATTCCTCAGTGGATAAAACATTGAGAAGGAAGACAAAGATAATAGTTTAGTGAATAACAAATGACTAGTTGAGGTAGCATTTTGTGTTTTTGAATCAGGCTTTATCTAAAACTGATTCTTATGATTTACCTTTTGAATTTGAAACACTTTTTTTTTTAAGATCTTTTGGTATAAACATTGCTGCCTCCTAACTCTTCTTTTTTTTGGACTTACAAACCATCTCCTGATTATCCCCATTCTCATAATAATCCTTGGGTATTTGCCCATGGCTTTAACAGATTCTTTCTGTGTTTCAACTCCCTCTCTTTTGTTTTGTAGTCTTGCAGTCTATTAACCATTCTGCTTGGCTTTTTGCTTAACTCCTGTGTCACATTTTTACCTTGATTTTTGGCATGTGAGTTTTAGCTATTTTCGAACTGATTACAGCCACAGAATCTGCTATCAGAAACAACAACATTGCTGATTTGGAAGCAGAACAACTGCGGATAAAAGTTTCGGCATGTCTCAGCAATGCAAAACCCCCTGCATCCAATATCAGCATTGAGGAGAGGAAGGCCCTCACGGCACTCAGTAAGGACAACAACATCATCATCCTTCCAGCGGACAAGGGGAGATGCACAGTTGTGCTAAACCAGACAGACTACCATGAGAAAATTTTGTCTCTGCTCAGTGACAAAAATACTTATGAGCCCTTAAAGCGAGATCCAGGTAGTGGTTACAAGAAAAAGGTGATAGATTGTCTTAAGCAGTTAGTTCAGGACAATGCTATTGACCGGACCACATACCACAGATTATACCCAGGGGAATCTACACCAAGTCTGTATGGTTTACCAAAACTACACAAACAGGGTGCTCCTTTAAGACCCATTGTCTGCATGATCAATTCAGTCACGTATAACATCTCCAAGTTCCTGGCCGCTGTTCTTAACCCGGTGGTAGGCAGCTCAAAACACCACATTCAGAACACATTGGATTTCGTGGAGAAAGTGAGAGAGGTCATTATGGAGGCAGAAGAAACCTTGGTCTCATTTGATGTTACATCTCTATTCACTTGTGTCCTAGTGACTCTCAACGCAGACCAAGTGTGCCTGCTTTTGGAACTGTGTCTTCAATCCACATATTTCATATACAAAAGCCAGTACTACAGGCAGAAGCACGGGTGTGCCATGGGTTCCCCTGTTTCACCTATAGTAGCCAATCTATATATGGAAGAAGTGGAAAAGAGGGCTCTATCATCCTATCCTGGAACACCACCGAGCCATTGGTTCAGATATGTGGATGACACCTGGGTGAAAATCAGATCTCAGGAGGTACCACAGTTCACAGACCACATCAACGGGGTGGACAAACACATCAAGTTCACCAGAGAGGATATGGAAAATAACAAGCTAGCCTTCTTAGACTGTGAAATTTCCATCGTCAACGGGGGACATTTGAAAGTGGATGTGTACCGTAAACCCACACATACGGACCAGTGTCTAAGGTTTGACTCTCACCATCCACTAGAGCACAAACTAGGTGTCATTAGGACTCTACAACACAGAGCTAACACCATTCCCACAGACTCAGAGGCCAGGGAAGCAGAAGAACACCACATCAAAAAGGCCCTGAGTAAATGTGGATATCCCAGCTGGTCCTTTGTCAAAGCAGGGAGGACACCTAAAGAACGCTCCAAGCGATTCATGAGAGAGGACGGACATCCACTGCCTAAGCGAAAACCCTTAGTGATCCCGTATGTGTCAGGAGTATCGGAACAGCTGAGGCGCATTTTCTCGAAACACCGGGTCTCAGTGGCTTTCAAACCCCAAAACACGCTACGCCAAAGATTGGTCCATCCCAAGGATCGGGTCCCACGGCACAAACAGAGTAACATAGTTTACGCAGTTAAGTGCCAGGAGGAGTGCCGTGAATTGTACATCGGGGAAACCAAGCAGCCACTGGCTAAGCGCATGTCACAACACAGAAGAGCTTCCTCGTCAGGCCAGGACTCTGCAGTCTATTTACATCTACAGGATAGTGGTCACTCCTTTAAAGATGAAGAGGTGCACATCCTGGACAGGGAGGAGCACTGGTTTGAGAGAGGAATCAAGGAGGCCATTTACGTGAAAAAGGAACGACCATCTCTGAACAGAGGAGGGGGCCTAAGGGTACATCTGTCGCCATCTTACAATGCTGTGATTGCAGCCATTCCTCAACCCTCTATGAATGGTTCACACGTCCACTAATCAGTGGACAATTTGCATATCACTGATCAACTGGCCCTTTGTCAATGGTGCTAGTCTCTGTGATTAAGCAAAGGTACTGTTTAAAAGGTTGGGGAAACCTGCAGTCAATTGAGACTGAGGAAGAGACTTGGATAAGTCTCGAAATATTTCTCCCACTTAAAAACTTTGTCCAGATGAACAGAATCAAATTTCTAGGATTTAGGTATTTTCTCTTTCCAGATTTAATAATAGGTGCTATTTATATTTTCTGAAATTCTGAATTCTTGTGTTTCTTTAAATGTATTACATTTAAAAGCTTTGACTTATTTTATTTTAATGATTTAAAGATTGAATTTTGTATTTCTCTAAATTTTCAATAAATATACTTTAACAATCACCTGTTTTTGTGTAGCCAGCTTTTTTAATGGTTTTCCTACTCCCCGGTTTTATTGATCTCTTTAATATTGGAGCACAACAAACCTGGTTAATTTATAAGAATAAATCCTGTCCGTTGGATGTTTCTTTCTTTAAGAAGAAATTACACCAGATACTGAAAGTAATGTTTTAGTGGTGATTTTCTTTAAATCCTGTTTATTTGCATTGCTTCCTTTTTCCTATTTTCTTCATAGTTTCACATCATCTATTAGCTTTATTTATGCATTTCTATAATGGTTGACATCCGTGGCACCACATGCAGCTACCCTTCATTTGTTAATGTGGGAGGTCAATCATCAAGGGCAGGGTTTTATCTTAATTATTGATTAAGATAAGCTTTCTTAGCTTAATCAATAATCGAAGTTTTCTTGAAAATTGGATGTTTCGTCCTTGTGTTTTCAATTCAATTTTTTGTTGTACACCAAGGAACTTGAACTCTGCCTCTACCCAGTGGACATAAAGAGGAATCTGATTTTTTTTTTTACGTGTTCAGTGAGTTTATGAAACCTGATGTAATATTAAAGAATTATAAATTCAGCCAGAAAACTCATTTTTCATGATATGCTAAGGATAGAGCTGCCAGGCAAGAGAAAAAGAGGAAGGCCTAAGAGGAGGTTTATGGATGTGGTGAGACAGGACATGCAGGTGATGGGTGCAACAGAACAAGATGCAGAGGACAGAAAGATATGGAAGAAGATGATCCACTGTGGTGACCCCTAACTGGAGCAGCTGAAAGAAGAAGAAGAAGATTGTATTTGTAATAATGTAATATGCATTTAATGCATTTTATTTTCACAGCAAATCTTTACTTAGTATAAATGGAGCAGAAAATCTGCAATGATCATGAGTTTCTAAAAAAGCTCTAAGCAGAACTGCATGAACCAGAGCGATGGAGGTTAGACATTTCGAAATGGTAACTCTTAAAATATCCATCGCAAGTAAATAACCACAACTGTAGGAAGGTCAGATGATATCTGCTGGCTAGCACTACCTAACATGAAGGTTCTGTTTGTCTTTTGGTACTAGAGACAATGTTTAATGAGCTTGATCTCAGCAATGAACTGCTTTGTATATGAAGAATGGGTCTGAAACCATGAATGTGTGGCAATATATGATATTATTAAGTCAGCATGGACCACCATTTATATCCATATTGAAAGTTTCCAGCACCTTGTTGAATTGATCCCTACTTGAGTTCAAGCTGTATGAACAGGCCTACCCAGAACTAAATAGGCAGTGTGCCTGATCAAGTGGCCACTGAATGCAATTACCTGAATACAAGTAACATTTTAAATATTGTATTTTTTCTTGGTTACCACAGATGTATTTGTAGGTGTTTTAAAGATCACATTAAAAGCATTATTGCTAAAATGGTTCTGACAATGAATTTCTGAAACAAAGCAGTACATCATTTAGACACCACTCTCCATTTTTTTTAAGTAGCCTATGTATATTTTCACGTTTTTGGACAAAATCTTACAGACAAGGAAAATCAAAGTGTTTCCTTTCTACAGATTTCTTAATATGCTGTTGCCACCTCGATGGAGAGTAATTTGAATTACAAATAATGCTGGGTTGCAGTTATGTCATCAAGAATTATAGACATGAAGTGAACCACTGGCAACAGAATCTAAACCAAATATGTTTTATAGTTTTAAATTAATTAATGGATTTTTTCAAAATACATTGATGTTGCCAATTATCTGTCACACATATACCCCTATCGCTCAAAAATAAACTTAAATAAATGATAATAGATTAAGAAATAATTACTCAAATTCTTTTTTTTTGATGAGGAAATTATTACGCATGCTGAAGTTTTATGGAACATATTTTCCACTTAGTTATTCTCGACTGTTTGTTTCAGGCTAAATATATTCACATTCAAAAAAAAGTTACTGATGTACTATGCATTCAAATAAAGAAGGTCTACATAACACTGACCTCTTTTGCTAAATCTCCATCTTGTGTCTTAAGCACACAGGTCTGAATATTACAAGTATCTCTGCATTTGTGTATCTAGCACTCCAGACATCCTTTTAGGGCTTGAATATTATTGATCTGAGCTTTGGGGCTTATTTAAATCGGATAGATCTGACAGATGTTCAGGAGAAATCTGGTAGCTTGCCATAACTTAGCAGGGGAGGCAAACATTAGCATTCAATGCATCCGACTTGCTATACATCAGTCAAGAGCAGCTCTGTGCTGCGTGGCTCATGTCAGTAGGATTAGCCAATATCTTCAAACTGACAGCAAGTTATTTTTAATATCCTAAACAGCCTAAAATAGGTTTCAATTGCTGCAATGTTTTAAAATAAGTGTATATAATTCGTAGCTTGGTTTTACCTTCAATATGTTACCCTTTCTCTGGTTATTCACTTTTAATTTAATTAATTGGCTAGTTAAATTATTATAATGTTAAAGTGATTTGTTTTAAATAAGAAATCATAAAATATTGTGTGCAGAAATTATTTCTTATTGTTTAACCTGTTTATTTTTGCATATAATAAAGTATCTATCTATCTATCTATCTATCTATCTATCTATCTATCTATCTATCTATCTATCTATAAAGAAAATATTTTGCAATATGTAGGTTTGTATAGAGCAACCAGGCTTACTTACTAGTGTGACTTTATTGTCTTTCATTATAAAATGAACCCTACATTATATTTGTTATGAAGTTTGGCTGCTAATGGCAGTCATGGCAGCAGAATGTAATAAGCCATGGCGTAGGGCCCAGTAGGTATGTCTCTCAAAGTGAAGATCTCATGGGTCATCAAAAGCAGGCTTGAGCATACAGGGGAGTCAGGAGATTAAAGGTCCTGAAAGTACTGTATACAGTGTTCCAAAAATACTAAAGGTAAGAATGGGAGAAAGTAAGCTAACAAAGGGCAGCAATGACTTTCCATTTGGAGCAGAGTGTAGGCAACCTACTAGGTACAGGACCTAACTGACTTTCTTTAGAGGAGATTTTTAACTCATGACAGACTGGCAGAGGCCACTACAGCTTCTTCAGGCTGGAGGATGGCAACAAGAACAGCCATCCTCGACAGAGAGCAGATGACCCCTTATGTTTATGAGTAGGTTGGTGCTGATCGGTGCAGTGGTTTCAAATTCAAAAGAAGAAGAAGAAAATGGCTTATTGTTAACAAGGCTGTACTGAGCTTTTCCAAAAAGATAAGGCAAAAAATGTACAATTACATGTGGATTTCATCACAAGTTTGCCTTTATAGCAAAGTGCTAGCTTTTTGGTGGCAATCGACTCATTCTCTAGTGTCTCTAGTATACTTATAATACCATTTAATAGCATTATAGTGGATCGTGGACCTGTGCTGGGCCATTCTTCTACATTTCAATTTAAATTAGGAATACTAAAAAATAAAATTATATGTAGTAAATATATACACATTAACAAACATACACTAAATATATGCAAATATATCCATTAACAGAATAATAATACATTTACATTTAGAGTTACTGAAAGTCAAAGTCTAGCTAAATAAGGCCGCTCATATAAGGTGTCTAAATTTTCACTTTACCCCAAAATATAATATTTATTTTCTCAAGTGTCTTACTAGGAGCCCATTTAACCTGCATATTTACCAGACTACTGATATTTGCAGTTTGAAAATATATGTGCTGATATGTATTAATTTCATTAGCACAAGAAATAAGCAGGGTTACGTCTCTTGGTGATCCACTGTAGTTTGTAGAGCTACAGTAGCCTGTAAGTAAAACATGCTAATGTGACAAGGAGAGTCCACACATTTTCAAATGATGTACAGACAGTCATAGAAGAGAACCAATTGCCTGCACATTAGTCTGAAGAAATCAAATGTAAAATGCACCTTGCTGTTCTTATTGTGATTGCACAAGAGTTTCAAGGTCTAGCACAGCCTGTAACAGCTTTGATTCATTATGTAAAGACTGCCACAATAAGGCTGAAGATGCAGCTTTCGCAAATCATCATCCATCACTTTCTAATGTGCGTGTCTCTCTCTGTCTGCTACAAGAACGAGATATCGGTGGAGTTTTTAGTGACAATGAACATGGTACAGCTATTGACCTGCTGGAACATCACCACTGATTTGTAAAATTTGGGAGGCCCTGAGAGATGTTTCCAGATACCCTTTGGGGGGGTGTTTTCTGCTAGACTATTTGGCTGTGAGGAAAGTGATGATTCATTAATGAAATGGAATGATTACCTTTCAAAGCAACACTTTTTATTCTGAGATATTATTTAAAGAGTGCATGGGATTCAGAATTTTTAAAATATCATTGAAACATTTTGGCAGCAGTGAAATCATTGAGTGCATGGGATGTTTTTTGTACTATGAATTTCAATTGGTCCAGGTAACACTTTTTGCCATAGTGGAGGTTTCATCAGCCTCACTAATACCAAAGACTATCTAAAAATATTTAGGAACACTGTAAACGTTTGCTGTTAGACTAAATTTGATGTAGGGTTTTTATAGATTGGCAGCACAGCGGCCAAGTAGACAGTTTCACTACATCACAAATGCTTGAATCCTGTGCCTTGTTGTTGCCCAGTTTTCTTGTACCCCCCCCCCCCCCTTCCCCCCCGATCATTCCCCTCAGTGCCTGTTTTTGTTATCTCCTGGGTTGGCCAGTTTCCTTACAGATCTCGACTTGATGTTATGAATGATGTAGATGAATAAGATGGACAAGCTTGTTGGGCTGAATAGCTTGTTCTTGTCCCAAGTGTCCTGCCATCCTTAAACATGTGCTTGTTAGGTTACCTGGCAGTTCTAAATTGACACTGTTATATCTATGGGCAATAATATTATACTAATAAAAAGGAAGAAGACGGAGACAGGTCCTTTTACTAAGATCGTTTCAGAGTACACATGACACAGCCTTATTATTATTATCTACGTCCTAACAGCTCCCCAATACCCATAATTCCTTATTACAAGGAATCCCCAAAAGTCCAGACTTACAATATACTACAGACACTTTATGAGCTTCAGTATGGATGTGCATGTTAGTGGACTCTGGCCTTACCCACAGTGCCCAGCACCCTAAAATGGATTAAGCAGGTGTGAGAATTTTATGTTTATTTTTCATTTCAAATCAGCAGTATATCTGACCACATTACATACATCCTAAAACACTTTCATGATTCACAGTGGATTCCGTGAAGAGAGAGCCTGACACTCTTGATTGATAAGATATTCATTTAGGCTATATGGTATTTTAATAGTACAATAAGTCGGTAATGTTTCCAAATCACTCCTTGCCTTCCTGCAGGCCGCCATAGCCAAAATATAATGGAGACTGCAGTGGTCAGAACATCAGTAATAATAATAATATTTTATTTATACGAGGCGCATTTCTAAGCACTCAAGGACACCGAACAAACAGTAAATAAGAAAAAGCACATTATAAACAAAACTTAAAACATCACAAAATACAGAAAATATAAAAGTTAAAACCAAACAAAGCCACTATAATCATAAAGAGAAAGCTTACATTTGAAAGTTGAAAATGATTCAATATTTTTAAGCTCAGTAGGTAATAAATTCCAGAGCTTGGGAGCAGAACAGCTGAATGCTCTGCTCCCCATGGTGGTTAGACGGGTGAGAGGGACGGTCAGGTGGATGGAGAAGGAGGATCTAAGGTTACGGGAGGGAATGGCAACATGAAGAAGGTCGGACAGATATGGAGGGGCGAGATTATAAATGGCCTTAAATGTTAACACCAGAATTTTAAAATCAATTCAAAACTTAATTGGGAGCCAATGATGTTGCTGCAAGACCGGAGTAATATGGTGAATAGACGGGGTTTGAGTAATGATGCGAGCAGCAGAATTCTGGACTAGCTGAAGCTTATGGAGAGATTTATTAGAGAGACCAAAGAGGAGCGAATTGCAATAGTCCAGAAGTAACAAGACTGTGAACAAGAATGACAGTGGTATGGGGAGTGAGGGAGGGGTGGATGCGATTAATATTACGTAGGTGGAAGTAAGCAGTCCAGGTGATGTTATTAATGTGAGATTGGAAAGATAGAGTACTATCAAGGATGACACCCAGACTCTTGATGTGAGGTGAAAGGGAAACAAAGGATTTTGTCAATAGCAAATGAAAGATTATCGGTTTTGGATAATGTTGATTTGTACCAATGAGAAGAACCTCAGTTTTGTCACTATTTAATTTAAGAAAATTTGAAGAAAACCAGGATTTAATTTCAGCAGTGCAGTCAATAAGCAATGATGGTGGGAAAGAAGAGGTGGGTTTACTAGCAAGGAAGAGCTGGGCATCATCAGCATAACAGTGAAAATTAATGTTATATTTACGAAAGATATTGCCAAGGGGAAGAAGGTAAATAATAAAAAGAAGAGGCTCCAGGACAGAGCCCTGGGGCACACCTGAAGTAATGGTGGTGGGTTGGGATGTGAAAGTTTTAAGCTGAATGAACTGACCATTGTAGACACACTCACACACAGTTCAGAATGGCCAGTAAATGTAATGGTGTGCCCTTTGGAAACCAATGTCTCCAAGAAACATCCTCTTAGAAACATTGGAAGAACATACACGATTCAGAGAGTACATATCACAGGTCAACTGTTTACTCTCCACATTGAGTGTAAATTATTATCAACTGTAATTACCTTGCATTGTAAATCCTTCCAGTGATAGATCAGCTCTTCACCTCAGTCTGAAATCCATTGAGATACAGAAATCGATAATTAAGTCCAGCATCATGTCCGTTCATATCCCACAATTCCATTATTTTGTTCACTTACTAATATGGAATATTTAGCTGGGATTACTGTGGTGGGTTGGCACCCTGCCCAGGATTGTTTCCTGCCTTGTGCCCTGTGTTGGCTGGGATTGGCTCCAGCAGACCCCCGTGACCCTGTGTTCGGATTCAACGGGTTGGAAAATGGATGGATGGATGGATAGCTGGGATTAGACTGCCATCCTGTTTAGATTTACACAGTTTAACTTTACTCTATGTGCTCAATATGAGAGGAATGGAAGGTTCAGAATATGACCCAACTGAACACCAAGCCCCCACTGTCTAAGACACTAAACAACAGCATTTTGTGTTGTTAGACAATTCAGTACATTAATGGAAAGTACTCCATTGTACCATAATATTGTGTTTTCTATAGTAAATGTGTTTTTATATGCACTTCATAGACAAATTTCAGTTGTGTTTATTTTCAGCATTCTTTGTACAGTATATTGTATGTATATTTGTAATGACAGAGGTGCAGAGCAACAACTTCAAATCAGACTGATATGCAGTGTTTCTGTTTTCCCAGTAAAAGAGAAATCCATCTGTCCATTAATTCATTATTGAGCGTGCTTGGTCACGGGCACTGGAACTGGAACCAGCACAGACTGGGCCTCTGGTCCACAACAGAGTTCTCCAGAATCTTCAGTGCTAAGTTGTGTCAAATTCTCAGTTGACGATTTATAGTAATGACTAAAGAACTGCCAAATATTGGTGGCTGTCACGATGCAGTTTATCAATTTCCTGCTCACGGTACTCTGACTGCTGTCATATTGTCATTCACTCAGTTTGCACTTTTTTGAATTTACAGACCATCTGGCTATTGATCTAACTGGAACTGCCAGAAAATTCTAATGCTACTTGTTCGATTCCTTTTCTGAATTTTTTTTGTTGTTTTACATTAAAGGATCATTTTTGTAAGGAATAAAATATATGATGATGACATTTACCAAGCAAAATTGCACTGTCAAAAATTTCTTAAGTGTTTTCCACTCTAAGATGAGACTAAAACTGGAGAAACAGAAACATTCACAACCTGTCTGTTCCCATGGTGCAACATCTTAATTTAATAAAAAAAATATATAGCCATATATTAAAGCCATAACTTATACTCTTTGCCAAATTACACTCAAAAGAGGATTATAAATGGCCTGCTGTTTAAAGGCTGAAGACATTCAACATTAGGATGTATTTTATGAAGCAGCTCTGCGCTGCGAGGCATTTGGTCATTTTTTTCACAGATCTAAAATGTATAAGGCCAGTAATGTTTTCCAAGAAAAGCAAATTATAAGGAATGAAAAATATATCTGTTGGGCACATCTCACCAGTCATACCTTAGAACATATTGTGAGTCACGAGAGCACTCCTGGCATCTCTCCACATGCTGAATAATGTGAAAAGCACTAGCTGTATGAAACAGATGGGCTTATTTTTGACATGACACAAAAGACAAAATAACGAAGAGAAAACCTGCTGTTCTTCTGGTCTGCCTGTTGGTGAAGTGCCCTGTCCACTTACCCACACCAAAGTAAAGTTCCTTCTCACTTCTACTGTCTCTTTCTCACACATGACTCCTGTCTGTTTCTTGAACTCTCCTCTCATTTGACACAATTTACTCTTTGATCTAAGTTTGCTTTAAACCCAAGAGTCAATACTGACCAAGCTTTGGAATCTATTTCACAGTCAGAGACTGCCCAGACACCCCAGGTTGGAAGTCCTCTCTGACACTGACAGGGAAAGTAAGAAAAATGTTGCCAAGATGGCCAAGAAGCAGACAAAAACAGACAGCAGTGTCATTTGTTTGATTCCAATTCAAGCACTGTGTGGAATCAGATGTATTCATTCGTGAAAGAGCTTCTTTTTGCCCATGCCTTGAACCTTCAGTGTTGATGAAGAGATAGAGTAAGCATTAAACAAACGAAGATGGACATTATACGTGGCCACACATGCACAAGTCTCCCCATTTGTGACTTTGAAAATCTGGTCACCCTATAATTTACCATCAGAGTGTCACATTCACCTGATATCCATATTGGTCAGGTCGCTGTAAAAAAGTTTGCCTTACACGTCTGTTTTTCCCTAACATCCCTGAATAGATTTTCAAGTCTCATTTTATGAAAATTACCGAGGCCAGGAATGCTCAAGCACAGAAAGAACGGCAAATTGTCATTAACAACAACAACAACATTTATTTATATTGCACATTTTCATACAAATGATGTAGCTCAATGTACTTTACATGATGAAGAATAAGTGTGATTAAGTGTGAAAATGGGATTTTGTGTGTGTGTGTGTGTGTGTGTGAGAGAGTGGTCCTTGTGACTGATAAGGCACCTGACCAGGACCATTTTCAGCCTTTTGCCCAATTCTGGTCAGATAACCTTTGGCACCCGCAATGTAGAACCTCAATCCTTCAAAAGGCTTCAGTGTCAGCATAGCCCCTGAACACACCTCCGTGAATACATTTTCTAATTTGTTACTATTTGTTTTGAATTTGTTTTTACGTTTTTTTTTTATCCCTTTCTTATTTTTTACAATGTTATTTTCTTTTGTTTCTGTTTTTGTCAGCTTTCTGATTTGTTACATCACCATGATCATCACTGTTTTTCAAAGTCCCTATCCTGTATAAACATAGCTCCAATCATCCAGATCAGTATTCCTTAGTAAATGACACTGAACCCGAGTGTAGTCAGTTTCCCAGAGTCCTCGTTAGGTTTTGTCTCAGTATGGACCACTGCTTTGCTCTCGACTCCAACCTCTTAAGGCCTAAGCATTAAAAACTTGTCAGTATTTTCATTTTTCTGGATTTGCCACTGCTCTCCTCCGACAAAACTTTTGTTTAGTCCTTTTGTTTTTTATCTCCTTGTCTTTATGTCAGCTCATACAGGTGCTGGTCATAAAATTAGAATATCATGACAAAGTTGATTTATTTCAGTAATTCCATTCAAAAAGTGAAACTTGTATATTAGATTCATTCATTACACACAGACTGATGTATTTCAAATGTTTATTTTTTTTAACGTTGATGATTATAACTGACAACAAAGAAAGTCTCAAATTCAGTATCTCGGAAAAATTAGAAGGGAGGGCAAGACACAAAAGGTCATTGCTAAAGGGGCTGGCTGTTCACAGAGCTCTGTGTCCAAGCACATTAATAGAGAGGAGAAGGGAAGGACAAGATGTGGTAGAAAAAAGTGTACAAGCAATAGGGATAACCGCACCCTGGAGAGGATTGTGAAACAAAACCCATTCAAAAATGTGGGGGAGATTCACAAAGAGTGGACTTCAGCTGGAGTCAGTGCTTCAAGAACCACCACACACAGACGTGTGCAAGACATGGGTTTCAGCTGTCGCATTCCTTGTGTCAAGCCACTCTTGAACAAGAGACAGCGTCAGAAGCGTCTCGCCTTTGGACTGCTGCTGAGTGGTCCAAAGTTATGTTCTCTGATGAAAGTAAATTTTGCATTTCCTTTGGAAATCAAAGTCCCAGAGTCTGGAGGAAGAGAGGAGAGGTACAGAATCCACGTTGCGTGAGGTCTAGTGTAAAGTTTCCACAGTCAGTGATGGTTTGGGGTGCCATGTCATCTGCTGGTGTTGGTCCATTGTCCAAGGTCAACGCAGCCGTCTACCAGGACGTTTTAGAGCACTTCATGCTTCCTGCTGCTGACGAACTTTATGGAGATGCAGATTTCATTTTCCAACAGGACCTGGCACCTGCACACTGTGCCAAAGCTACCAGTACCTGGTTTAAGGACCATGATATCCCTGTTCTTGATTGGCCAGCAAACTCACCTGACCTTAACCCCATAGAAAATCTATGGGGTATTGTGAAGAGGAAGATGCGATACGCCAGACCCAACAATTCAGAAGAGCCGAAGGCCACTATCAGAGCAACATGGGCTCTCATAACACCTGAGCAGTGCCACAGACTGATCGACTCCATGCCACGCCGCATTGCTGCAGTAATCCAGGCCAAAGGAGCCCCAACTAAATATTGAGTGCTGTACATGCTCATACTTTTCATGTTCATACCTTTCAGTTGGCCAACATTTCTACAAATCCTTTTTTTGCATTGGTCTTAATTGATATTCTAATTTTCCGAGATACTGAATTTGGGACTTTCATTAGTTGTCAGTTATAATCATCAACATTAAAAGAAATAAACATTTGAAATACATCAGTCTGTGTGTAATGAATGAATCTAATATACAAGTTTCACTTTTTGAATGGAATTACTGAAATAAATCAACTTTGTCATGATATTCTAATTTTATGACCAGCACCTGTAATAACTCACTTGCGTCCCCACAACACAGACAACAGTGAATGGAAAGGTGAAAAGCAGATGGCTGTAAGGATTTATTTAAACAAATACAAAATGCAAGAACTGAATATTTTTTTCAGACTATTAAGTAATTACTAAGGGAAATCCCCTTTTCTTTGAAGTGCAGGCCACTAATACAATAAATGAAAAAAAAGGTGTGGATGGAGGATTTCTGTTTAAATTTAGATTATGACTGAAATTCTTTGGGTGAACTCAGTATTCAAATTGTACAATTCTAACTACTTCACAAATTTGAATGTTTTTCTCTATGTTAGGTTATAATAGTTTTTCAAAACAATCCTAAAAGGTTATTGTTTGTTATGAAGTACAGGAAATATCACAGGCATCACAAAATATTATGTGCATTTTTATGATTAATGACTTTATGATTTCTTTTTTGCTGTCAATGTGTATTCAGCAGAAGCTTTCTTGCAGAAAGAATAAAAATATTGTACTGTAGTTCTACCATGATGGCCCAACTCATCTGAATTTCTTTTGAGATTCAATGTTATGAAAGCCATCAATAATCAAAATAAATACAGGATGCCATCAATAAAAGTGCTTCCTTACATTAAGATTTAAGTTTGAAGAAGTCAGGCACGCATTTCTTTTCTTTTCTTTTAGTGAAATAACCTTTTTTTTCTTCTTCGTAATCTGATCAGTGAGTCAAAGGAAATGAGAAACAGGTGATGATTGTATAACATCCACAGGGTGTAAGCGCAGTGCTTGTGGCCCCGTCACCTTTTTATTCAGGAAATAAATGGCATTTGCATTCTGCTGAATGGCTGCTGAGAACACAAAAGGGATCTGCGTTTCAAATTTGAATTTACTGTACCCAAAATAGAAGCATTTCGATCAGCAGTTTTGGTAAAATTCGAAATGTCTACATTTTTTAACAAAAGAGGCACTGTGTATGTGGAATTGGCTGCCAGATGTGTAAAATGAGAAATATAGGAAAACATAAAAAAAGATGTGAGAGAAATATTTATATCCCTCATCACGCAGGGTATGGAAGGACACAATCCTTTGCACCTTCAGGTGCTCTTAAACCTTCACTATGGTTGTTCATTCCTGGGGTCCCCTGTCAGTGCATCTGTCTTACTGTTAATTGATCTCATTGTTTAGTGAGCTGTGCTTTTTATTCTTCCATCCATCCATCCATCCATTGTCTCCCGCTTATCCGAGGTCGGGTCGCGGGGGCAGCAGCTTGAGCAGAGATGCCCAGACTTCCCTCTCCCCGGCCACTTCTTCTAGCTCTTCCGGGAGAATCCCAAGGCGTTCCCAGGCCAGTCGAGAGACATAGTCCCTCCAGCGTGTCCTGGGTCTTCCCCGTATTGTAATAAATATGAAATCTATGTATTTTAGGCCAAAGTTTTAGATGCTTATGTTTAGTTTTTAATATACTCTTTATATATCTAATATACTCTGTCAAACAAACAAGTCACAGATATCATGAAGTTTTAGGGCAGCCACCCGTATATTGTTTTCCTGGCTGCAAAAGTTGCTTTTTTAAATGAGTCCAAAACAGAACTGACTTGCATTTAGACAAGATGGCGGTTTTAACAGATAGAACAGGAAATGACATCATCAGCGCCAGAACCAGAAGTGACAACATCATCGCCGCCAGAACCAGAAGTGACGTCTTCATGACCGGAAAGTGACATCATTGTTGGCATAGGAACCAAGCGGGATTTCTCAAGAAAGGTCTGCAAGAGACTGAGAGAGACAGTTAACACACTCCACTGCCCCCTGGTCTGGCGTAGAATTACTATTATCTAGGGCTTTTAGCTGTTTCCCATGCGCATATGTGTCACAGCTCTTTTATTTAGAATTTACACCATAAGCTGTATACAAATACTGAGGTTTACCAGTGAGCAGTGCAGACAAAGGTACAAGCAGCACTAAATACTAAAGGGGAGCAGAAACGTCCCTGCTAATTTGACTTGTCTGCTCATTAAGAAACATTTCTTACAAACGAGCAGACAACTGAGCATGGCACTGAAGTACATGCTCTCCTTTAGCATTCAGTGTGGTCAGAATTTGGATAAAATTATAGGAGCAAAGTCTATAGAAAATATTAAATGACAAAAATGGCAATGATTAAGACTATCTAAAAATATCTTAGTAAAATTTATACGCCAGATAACTAAACCATAAGATAAAAGTAATAATGTTATGCTGATTCTGAAATTGGTTGGAATAAAAGCCTGCAGCCATGGGAGTCCCCCTGGTCTGAATTTAAAAACTATTGCCTTATTGGGCCAACTTTTTGTCATTTATACACCTAAAAGCATTCTGATGAGTGCTGATTTTGAAGCCTTTATAAAATCATAATTTATACGACTATACCTGACAAGTGAGTTATTAGCAGTGAGGGGAAAAAAGCAATACAAAGCGGTGTTACCTTTCAGAGTTCAATGTTAAGCTGTAGATATTTGAACATGGCTCAGGATCTTCAATCTAAAAGACAACAAAAGAATCAGTAAGATTGCACTTTTATAAATAAAGAATGTCGGATAAACTCACAGAAGAATACTAAATGACAGATCTCTCTTTTCCCCTCAGGAGTGAAGGCCACTATCCCAGTATAAATCAATGAATAATCTGAGATCTTCTGTCACCCTTCTTGTTCTCCCAAAGCCTCTCAGAAAATGCTTCACATTATATTGTGTCCTTGCAAATCTAGCTGTTACGTAGATACAGACAAGGAGAAGAGAACAAAAGGAATACAAAAGCATGAGGTTGACTAACCGGGTGATTAAGATTTCTTATTAAAGAAGCTAATGCTGCATCTTGTTGCCTCTTCATAAACACAAATACATTTTCCAGGAGCTTCACTTGTGTGGAAGTTATGACAAACTTTTTTTCTAATTATTTTACTGAGTTCAAGGTTTCCTTAGCAAGCACTAATTATAGATTAGTATAGTATTACAGTATATCTGAAAAATGTGCAAGTGCTTATATGCTATAAGAAAAAAAAAGTAAACTATTAAACTAAATAAATAAAGTCAAATTACAATGAATGATGGAATTGATGACAATGATTAATGTCCAAAAATTGTGTTCAAAGCATTTGTTTATGGTTGCGTTCTCATTCAAGGCCATTTTTCAATCTGGCGGGAGATCCAAGCAAGATGCTAAAAAATCCCTTAAACCCAGCTGAGCAGCGACCAGTCTGACTCAAGGGCTACAAGGCATGAGTTATTAGGAACGATTAAAGGAGTTGAACCTTTTCAATTTTAGCAAACTGAGACTGAGAGATAATAAAAGTGAAGTGTTTAAAATTATGAAAGATATTAGTACGGCGGATTCAGGCTTTAATTTTAAAATGAGTTCATCAAGAACATGGGCCACAGCCTTAAGGGCAAATTATGAACAAACTAGACAAAGAGCCCGTTTCGACAGCGTAAGATGAAATGGGCACGAGTGCAATAGTAATAAGTATAAGCACCACAAACCTGATATAGGTGTATTGAATGAATGTGTAATTAGGCCTGGAGTTGTAGTCGAAATCGCCTTTCAGGCCTCTAGAGCTTTAATCGAAGTCGCCTTTCTCTTTGAATTTTTGCGGCCGTAAATCCGCCGCCTGCCACGACGTTGGTTGAAGTCGCCTTTCTCTTTGAATTTTCGCGGCCGTAAATCCGCCACCTGCCGCGATGTCGGTCTCGCAAAGTTTTTCGGGCAGCTGCGCAGGAGCGACTGCGCATTCGGCTTCGGACGTGCGCAGAAGGCGACTGCGCATTCTGCTTCGGACAGAAGTGAGTGAGTGAGTGAGTGAGTGAGTGAGTGAGTGAGTGAGTGAGTAGACTGGCGAATTATATATAAGATATGACAAAGCTTTTGTTTATACAGTGAAACATAGACATGTGGAATAAACAAAGAAATAGTGTGGTAGAGAGTAGGACTTTAGGGCCCCTCAGATTGGGACTTAATGGTATTTTGGAGAAATTAGGTGGATAGGAATGGTGAGCATTCTGAATGGCCTGATCTCATCAAACATTTCCTAAAATATCCTAGTAACACTCCAATATATGTGTTGATATACTGTATAAAACAGCATAAACACAAAACTCGATAAAACACTCATAGTTTGCAGAGATGTTACTCATAATTAGTGATAGTGTAGTAATCTATGCATTTTCTTACCTACCTTTCCATTACTGGAGCATGGTAGAGCAAGTGCCTGTCCTAGATGCTGTGGATAGAAAGGCAGACGCCAACGCTGCCACTGCACAGCACGCAGACACACATCTACCCCACATTTACTCATACTGGAAAAAATCTGATTTGCCAATTAATCTAACAAGCTTCTCTTAGAGAGGTGGAAGGAAAACTGCATTGCCTACAGACACAGGAGGAACTCGACACTAGCAAGAGAGTGGAAATCTGTGAGGTATGAGCACTAACCACAGTGCCACAATGAAATCTGAGTAACCTGAACATTGACTATAATAAACTGGTGTTAAAATCGGTGGTCCTGTCGCCTCACAGATCCATCCTCCTGAGTTTGAATCCTCTGTCCAGTCATTGTCCCCATTCTCAATGTGCCTGCACAAGTTTCTCTCGGAGTGCTCTGGCCTGTAGACCTGCAGGTAAATTGGGAATGCCAAACTGGCTCCGGTGTAAGCATCTGTATGAATGTGCCCTGTGATGGACTGGAACCCTGCTTTCCACCAAGTGCTGCTAGGGTAGGCTCCATCCACACATGACCCCAAGTTTGATTAAATGAATAAGAGAATATGATGTTATTATAATATTGCCATTAATATTGTATGATAAAATATAACATATAAAATACCTTTAATATATTAAGACAAATTTGAAAGTTACATCTAAAGTTAACAGACTGTGAAAGAACAGTGTTCTAAAATTGATTTTTAATCATTTTTTCTCCTGAATACAGTCCAAGCCCCTTTGTATTTTATCTGTTCAACTTGCTTTCAAACACAATTTCTCAAGGTCTGTCACTTATTAAGAAATAATTTAATAAATGAGGGAAAATGAAGCACATTGCATGATTTACATATTTATGTGCATAAAAGACTCAAAAGAATGAATCACAGTTCAGGATGAGGAATTCTGGCAGATGCTCCTTTTATATTGTGCTACTGTATAGATGGCCTCCATATTTTAATCATGAAATTGTTGCACTACAAATGTATCCTTGGCTTTTATATTTGTGACGCAGGTTGGAGGTTGTATTACTCTTTGTAAAGTTTATAAAGAAAATAAGCTTGTCATTTTTTAATTTAAAACATGTACTGTAATGAATAAGAGCTTTAATTACAGATGAAACATCAAGTAATAACATTAACTATATGTAATAATATTTACTGATGTAACTTAAACTGCAATTCCTACTAAGAAACAATTAAGAAAGAGGCTTTCTAACTTTTAAGTACTGTATACACTAGTTAAATGAAGCAAGAGTTTATACAACTTTTATTTTAAAGCACAGAACCAATCAAATTAAAACTTTTTCCCCTAATTTTGCAGATGTAAAATTAAGAAATAGTAGCTGAAAGTGGTAATTCAGCTACATTCAAAAGATAAGAAAACAAGAAACAAGCAATGTAAAATCTGAAAAGAATACAATTAACGGGGATGTATTTATGCTGTTCATTTTTGTGTTTTGTGCGTGTAATATGGTACTATTAGTAGGTTCAAGTATGACACAATAGCATATACAAAAAGAATCATTCACAATTTACATTTTAACTATTAAATATTTTCTGTGACTTTCAGATTCTAAAGTAAAACTTTATAAAGTGCTGTCTTTGTAGATTTGGTACTTTATTATCACTTGCCTGTGGATTTGACTGTTTTTCCCAGATTCTCCCACACACACACACATATATTTTCTCATGGTAGCCCAAAGAAGCCAAAGTATGCTGAAAATCATGTGTTTATAATAAAGTAATTCACATTATTACAAACCGAAGGGATGAACAAAGAGATGAGTTTAAAAACAGCAACTGAAGGCAACATATAATGCAGCCTCTCTGGGCCTGCCACATACCAGACCTACCTATGCAGGGGTTTATTGCTGCCTAATAGTGTGATGTGCAGCAAATATAATCTATCATTAAATGAATTACGTACTGTATGTCACAGTGATTTATCCAGATATGTACAGGAAAGGTAGAGAAAATAACTGAAACACACAGGAAAAAGTAGTTTAACTTTAAAGTAACTAAATCAGAATTCAAATGCAGATGCCAAAGGGAATCACACTAAGTTGATTGCCAATTAGCAGTATATGTCAGCTACTAAAAGAGATATTAAATTAGCTCATTGATATATGAGTTTTCAAAGCAAAGTGAGGAACTAACAGAATTCCAAAGAGGCAAAAAACAATCATTACCTGAACTGTAGGTGCCTCAGTCACAATCACTGCAAAATTATTTTAAAAGCCAAGGAAAACATTCTCAGAAATAATAACAGTATATTTCAAACATTGTAAAACTGCATTGGCAAGCTGTACTTTAAGTTCATCAGGGATAGATGGACACTTCACAGAATAGTTTCTAAATGCAAAAATACAAACTAAATACTACAAAAAAATTGAGTCATCAGTTCTGTGGTGTGGTGCTCTTCCACCAGATGAATAGGTTGACAGACCATGTGGCCACAGAAAAGACCTGGGGCCTCATTTATAAAACAATTTTGAGTGTGAAAATATGCTTACACCAAACAACAGGAAAATGCATACGCAGTTTTCCATGCCATTTACCTGGACATAGTTCTTTTCCAGGAAGATACGTTACATCACTCAACCCTGTGGCCAATCTGTGTATGGAAGAAATGGAAAATAGGGCACTATTATCCTATCCTTGAACACCACCGAGCCATTGGTTCAAGTATGTGGATGACACCTGGGTAAAAATCAAATCTCAGGAGGAACCACAATTCACTGACCACATCAACTTAGTGGACAAACACATCCAGTTCACCAGGGAGGACATGAAACGTGACAGGATAGCTTTCTTAGACTGTGAAATTTCCATCAGCAATGGGGGACATTTGAAAGTTGATGTGTACCATAAACCAACGCATACAGATCAGTATTTAAGGTTTGACTCTCACCATCCACTAGAGCACAAAATAGGTGTCATCAGGACTCTACAACGCAGAACAAACATCATACCCACATACACAGCGGCCAGGGAAGTAGAAGAACATCATATTAAAAAGGCCCTGAGAAAATGTGGTTATCCCAGCTGGACTTTTGTCAAAGCAGGGAAGACACCTAAAGAATGCTCTAAGCAATCCAGGAGAGATGAAGGACAACCGCTGCCTAAGCGAAAACCTTTGGTGATCCCTTATGGGTCAGGAGTATCGGAACAGCTAAGACGCATTTTTTCAAAACACCAGGTCTCAGTGGCTTTCAAACCCCAAAACACGCTATGGCAAAAATTGGTCCATCCTAAGGATCGGGTGCCCCGGCACAGACAGAGTAATATAGTTTATGCAGTTAAGTGCCAAGAGGATTGCTGTGAATTATACATCGGGGGAAACCAAACAATCACTGGCGAAGTGGATGGCACAATACAGAAGAGCTACCTCATCAGGCCAGGACTCCACAGTCTATTTACACCTACAGGACAGTGGTCACTCTTTCAGTGATAAAGATGTGCACATCCTGTACAGGGAGGAACGCTGGTTTGAGCGAGTAGTCAAGGAGGCCATTTACGTGAAAAAGGAACGACCATCTCTGAACCAAGGAAGGGGCCTAAGGGTACATCTTTCACCATCTTACAATGCTGTGATTGCAGCCATTCCCCAACCCTTTGTGAATGGTACTCATGACCATTGATCAATGGACAATTTGAAAATCATTGATCACACTGCCCATTGTTAGTCAATGGTGCTAGTTTCAGTCATTATGCAAAGGTACTGTTTATAAGGTTGGAGAAACTTGCAGTCAACTGAGACTGAGGAAGACACTTGGATGAGTGATGTAACGTATCTCCCTGGAAAAGAACTATGTCCAGATGGACTAAATCAACTTTCTAGAATTTCCTTACCTGGATTATTGAGCATGCAGCGAAACATGCCATTTACCCTTTATAAATCACAATGAATGTGCATTTGTGAATACGCCTCAAACCCTGCCTAGTTGCCACCCTGAAACAACCTTATATGGACTATGCTAATCAACCTCATACATATGCAGTTACAATGCTGCAGAACTTCATTGGCTGATAGAGCTCCCTCCAACATGACACTTCCAGTAGTGCAAGAAAGAAGTTCTTGTTACTAAGCATGCAAAAACCTTTATTTGGTGGCATAAGTGTGGGTGTCAGCACTAAGCGCAAATATGTTAAATGGCAACATAAATGCTGTGAGCTCCAGAAGCACCATGCCTGAAATAAAATGCAATAAAATAAAATAAAATAAAGTAAAATAAAATAAAATAAATAAATAAAGGTACGATCTCTGGTGACGCAACAGATTGCTTGTCACCAGCAGAGTGAGCGTGTAACCAGAAGGAAAAACCACATCTACACTGTGATTTCAAACTGCAAATGGCATCTGTAATTGGAGATGTCCTTTTATGTGGGATTATACCAGAGCAGTCATGATGATTGTCAGTCTGATTTTGGCATCACAGATGACTTGTATGTTAACAGAATGTAATTGCTTATGGTTAACAAAAGCAGCTTCATTCTTTCTAGGTGCCTTTATTGCAATATGAGTGCATTAAAGTGCTTGTCTGATTATATTAGTGAAATCAGACACTTGCTAATTTCCTTTTTATGGTTGGTAATGTGTTATGTTACATGTGTATGCACCCAGACCATACAAAAACTGGATGTAGCACTTTGTTGGTCAGTTAAAGGCTTCCAGGACAGCGGGAATAACGGAGTAAATCTTGGCTGAGATATTCCTAAGGAGAAAAAAAGATAACTAAAATACAGTTTGTACATCATATTTATCACATTTGAGCTTTAATATATTAGTCATGCCAACACACATTACAATAATAGCTCGAAAGTATGAATTATTATGTGTGCAAGTCATTAGTTAGATGGTTTTCCTGCATCTCCCTACTTGGTCAAGGGTGTCATTTCCAAGTTTCTCCAAAATGTTGTCTCCACACAGGTCAGAATCGTTGTAAATGTATACACGTTCCCTAGTTTTCTTTTATAAATCCCGACATTTGTGTGGGAAGTTGAGAACGCATATTTTGCGCTTCATTTTGTGCATAGGCAAGTTTTATAAATGAGGCCCCAGGAGATGAGCATACTGCATAGTAAGGGTCAAAGCCAAAAAGTCTGTAAATAGATGTTAAAACCAAAAAACCTTAACCAAAACCTGGAGTCAAAAGTATAGTTGGAAGTTGGAAAACCTGCAAAACAAATTTCTACTTCCTTCATTTCTCGAATGACTGTTTTCTTCTTGAAAAGTAGTGCAAGGTCAGGACTTGAATGACAGCTTTCCAAGTACAGGAGCGGTTTTGAAAGCAGAGGAAGGCTCTACCTCTTATGTAGTTTCTGATATTAATATAATGTTAGATTTTGCCATTATTTTATCCACACCTTATATATGTTTTTTTCCTGTATTTCCATATAGATTCTGCTTGAATATAAAAGCATTTTAGCTTATACTAGGAAACTGTAACACGGTCTGCGTTGTAGTCTTTCTTGCAAAACAAATCGTCCAGGGAGACACTGAAAGTCAAGTTTAGAGTTGAATACCTAGAAATTACTAGCATTTCTGGTTACAGAGAGACAGTGTGAGAAGAAGGGCTGTATGTATATGGAATTGCATTGTTAATTGGGCAAATGTGGTACATTATATTTAAGTAAGATGATGAAACGGAGGCAGCGGCCTCACCCTACAGCTCATTTTTCTTTACCACAGTGGTCTATCATCCAAGTGCTCTCTTGCTGGAAGTCCTCTAGACATTCAGATGCTCTTTCCAAACACAGCTTAAGAGTCAAAAAACTGGGTGAGAGACATGAAACGTGGCTATGTTCCTGCTGAACCAATGACTTTTATTACAATAATGGTGCTAATAATATGCTCTTTGTCTCTAAATGTTGTATGCTCCAAGTTAGATCAACATTTATAGCTAAGATAAGTCCTGCTTTGCTTGAATGTTCAAGTGTTTTTCCCTCCACACCCTGTTATGAGGTTTGTGTGGGTAAAAGGTAAAGGTAAAAGAAACACAAAAGTAATATTGCCACAGAAAATTGATTCAATTCAGGGTCACAAAGGCTACAGTCTATCCTGGGTAACATTAGGTGTAGGGTGGGAACCAAGAGTGGACAGTGTACCAGTCCATCGCAGAGCCCACCCTAATCCATACTTATGTCCATACTTATGTCAACTAATTTTCAATCATCAATTACCCCTAACACATACATCCAGAACACCAAAATATCTGGAAGTGCTCAAACATGCACAAAAAGACTATGTACATACCGGTCTATGGACACAAATGCTTAGGTGACACCATCAGGGCTTCGATAAGGTAAGCACTGACTCTCCCTTTTTCTCTAATTTTCATCCATAAACCTAAAGACCACCACCAGGAGAGTGATGAACATAATTTGTGAAAGCCCTGCTCCTTCCTCCTGTGCTCCACCTAAAAATGCTTCCAACCAGTAATTGGTAATTATTAACAAACTCGCAACTGAGAGTGACGGAGCTGCTCTGCAGAAGCCCAAAATTATACTGTATTATAATTCTCTTAACAGCATAGGCCAGTCTTCATTTCTTTGATTTTGAACCCTCAGTATTTACCATATTACTTTCCCTCTTTACAATTTATATGTGTGAGTGCATGCAAAATATAATCATTTTATTTAAATTCTTTGTAGTTTATAGCTAGTGAACCCTGATCAGTTTTCTAACAACTACCGATTTGATTGTAAGAAACAGTTTAAATTTGCCATGCATTTGTTGAGGTAGAAACCAAGTCTGTAGTAATGTATGATCATTACATTTGGCTTTCAACTTTGGGCAAATTAAATAATAAATGAGCCAATTTGACAGAGTTTAATTAATGATTTGTCTCTTCATAAATCAGTTTTAATCCAATTACCATAATGTTCTATGCAGTTTCCACAATAATGGCGCATTAACGTCAGCTTTTAAATACTTGCTCAGTTGCTGACTTTTTCAGATTATGTCTGAATTTTCATTATAGATCACAACAATATATTGTTTCCTAAAATATAATGACAGCTTTGTATGTGTCTTTTCAGTAGAAAAAATGAAAACTAATAAACAAAGTGTGCAGTATACATTTAGCCTGTAATCATTCTTTATTAATTACATGACATTGCTTATAAATATAATGTGGCTATAAATTGTTCTCTGCATTATTCTCTACTTCCCTACCTTTATTAGTTGATTTCGTCATTTCAATGTTTTCATCAAACAGCACGGCCTCCACTTTTGAGTTTCTGATATCTATCGAACACTCCATTCTATTATTCTTGAATTATTAACAGTGAATTTTCTTTACTAGTACTAATGATAACACTTATTTTTATAAATCAGCACCATGCCTCCTTTTATTTCTTTCTCTGTCTCTCTCTTGTACACTAGTTTTTCATCTTCTAGAAGATGCCTGGATATTTCTCTATAATTTACTAGACTAGTGGTTCCCAACCTTTTTTTAGCCATGCTCCACCTTGGCTTCTCTAAAATCATGATGTCCCCCACTGTAACATATACCTTATTCTTATTATTACCTATTTAAAAAGCGAACTCCTACTCACATGGAGGAAGCACATAATGTCATTAATTTGGTCTAAACAAGCTTCCAAAAGAGATTGGTCTCGTCCGTTATAGGAGATGGACGTCTGAAGCAGAGCTCCGCTAGCAGCGGCTTTATTTTCCCACGTATTTCATATTATTTAGAGGTATCCTGTATTTATCCTGTATTTAACCAGACCAAGGAACTTCCACTACAATATACAAGCATGAGTAACAAGAAGAAAAGTCAGAAAGAACCAGAAAAGAAACTTAAAGCTGCATCAAAGTCTGGACAGACATCCGGCCCGAGTGCGAGGTATGGCCTCTCGGAGACTGACCTGGAACAGGCAGACGAATGCGCAGATTTCCTAGGACCCCTCTGCATTGTATCATCTCCAGTCGAGAGTGAAAATGGGAGCGAAGGTGCAAGTGATACAGGTAGTGATGGATCGCCGATTTCTGAGGATCATTCGAGACTAGAAAAGGCTCTGCAGGACGTGCTCTCATCTACTCATCGCCAGCCCGCAGCACCTGCTGTAACAGGAGCTGCATTTCCACTCGCAGAGCACGAAATCCAAAACGAACTGTCCGAATTGAAAGAGATGATCGCTACACTGGCCACTGCCATGGCTACGGCCATAAATGAGCTTAAGAAGGATCACAAGAATGAGCTTAAGAAGTCTAACATTGAGCTTAAGAAGGATAACAAAGAACGGGAAACGCGTCTATTTAAACGTTTTGACGTGACCTTTAAAATCATGTTGGAGAAATTAGAGGAACACATCGAAGAAAATAGATCCAAACTGAAAAAACTTGCCGACCAGATGAATGACGTTACAGATCAGCTGGACGACGTTAAGCAGGCATTCACGGCTCGAGTTGAAACAGCGGAACAATTGGCGTCTACCGGCGATGAAAAAGCTACAGCTGCCGATTCCGAATGCAAAAAACTCGGAGACAGACTTGTGGCCCTGGAAGATGGGTGCAGAAGAAATAATATAAGAATTAAGGGCATACCTGAGAAACGAGAAAGCTCAAACCCAGTGAAATTTGCAGTAGAATTACTCTCTAAAATAATTGGAGATGATTTTAAATTCGACACTGAGATAGCAGCAGCCTATCGCATATACAGATCAAGCACCTTTAAACCTAGGTCTTTTATTGTCCGCTTCGAGCGACTACGATGTAAGCTTGATGTGATGGCACTTCTCAGAAACAAGCAAGAGATTATATTTGAAAATAATCTTATTCGTATTTTGCCCGACTTCTCACCATTAACAGCTGCAAAACGCACAGCCTACTTTAACATTAAAAATTTGCTACAGAAAGCCGATATCAAATACAGCCTCTTGTATCCCGCCAAACTGAAAGTGGAAGTTCAAGACCAATATTATGTATTTTCAAGCAAGGAGGAAGCTGAAAAGGAACTAAAGAAGCTGTTTCCGACACTCTTTCGAAAGTTAATAAGGAGCTATATTCTGTCAAGGCATGGGAAGGACCTATCATTTGCTGTCGGATCCACTTTTAAAGAGACTGGTATTATAATTATACATCCTTTTCTTTACTTGGACATTGTATGTTTATGTCTTAATTACAGTTATAGACATGAGTGTGTGGAAGTGTGGAAGTAATTAAAGTAGGGTTTGGTTGTTTTTTTTTTTTCTGGTTTTTTTTTACTACCTTAAAGTAGACTGTTTAACATCATACCCTTGGTTTATTGCAATTTCTACTATTGCATTAGGATTTACTATGTTTATCCTAGACCACTTTTTAAAATCATTCCCAGGGTTCATTATTTTATTATCTTAATATCTTAAAATTGCTGAAGATTATTTTAAGCTTAAAGACTGTTAATGATTATATTTTTGGCAGATAGTATTTAGACTTCAGCTGCAATAGGTATCTCTACTTTGTTTTAATTCTCAAACGCCGCTGCGGGGTGGGGTTTGTTTTGTTTCGGACGTGCTTTGTCTCTTTGTATGTAAGAGGACTGGGACATTGCTAAGTGGGATCAAGCCTCATGCGGGGAGGTAAAGTGGGGGGGTGGGGGGATAAAAGGGGGAGAGAAGGAGAGCAGGCTATATCTAACCTATTCTTCTAATCCTTATAACTATAAATATCAACACAACAATAGGCTATATGGCAATAATTCATGGGGAATTTTGGAATTAAGATTAAAACTGCCTCACTACCAGTTAAGACTATAAAATGACATTAAAAACTCAGAATCAATGTCTCAATGATGGGACAGTTAACATTGTGATCTGGAATGTTAAAGGCCTGAATCACAAATTAAAGAGAAAGAAGTATGCTCTCACCTAACAGGCTTAAATGCTAAAATAGTATTTTTACAGGAGAACCACTTACTAAGCAAGGATCAGTTCAGACTACAAAAAGACTGGACTGGACAAATGTTCCATTCTAGCTTTACAAAGAAAACTAGGGGTGTGGGAATTCTCATACACAGCACAGTCCCATTTGTAGCATCACATGTAGTATCGGATCCTGAAGGGAGATATGTGATGGTCATGGGCAACTTATTTAACAGTAAAATGATTTTGATAAATGTTTATGCACCCAATGTCGATGATAAGGAATTCATGCAAAATCTATTTGCATCCATTCCCAATATGAACACTCATAAAATTATAATGGCTGGGGACTTTAATTGCGTTTTAAATCCAATCTTAGATAGGACTCCTGTGACAGGGGGGACGACATCTAACACTCCAAAGACAATTACACAGTTTTTAACTGACCACAACTTATCAGACCCCTGGAGGTTTCTTAACCCAAACTCAAGAACATATTCATTCTACTCACCAGTGCATCATAGCTACTCAAGAATTGATTATTTTTTTATAGATAATAATTTCCTGCCTACGATCAAATTGTGCAAATACAACACAATTGTTATTTCCGACCATGCCCCTCTGGTCTTGGAGCTAAAATCATTAAGCCCCTCACACTCACCTCGCAGATGGCATCTTAACCCTCTTCTATTAGAAGACGAGAACTGCACAGAATTTATATCCAAACAAATCACCTTCTTCCTAGAGACAAACACGCCCACAGAGGTTTCTGCAGGAAAACTCTGGGAAACTCTAAAGGCCTTCTTAAGAGGACAGAATATTTCATATGTTTCCCACAGCAATAAATTAGAAACCAAGAAAGTGTCAGAGCTAAGAAGCAAAATTACTAGAATAGATGAAGAACAAGCCAGGCGTCCAAGTGAAGCTCTTCACAGGAAAAGGCAGGCCCTGCATACAGAATTCAACATCTTGACAACTAAAGAAACTGAACAACTTATTTATAAGTCGAGACATCATTACTATGAACACGGAGAAAAAGCTAATAAGCTTTTAGCTCAACAAATTCACAAACAAGAAGTTCGCAATGCAATACCAGCAATCACCAACACGAACGGAGAAGAAATCATTGACCATAAAAATATAATGCACACATTTAGAGATTATTATAAATCCTTATATTCTACTGAGTGCAAGGAAGACAACACACAATCTAATGCATTTCTGGATACATTACAGGCACCACAAATAGATGCTTTAAGTGCTGAGGAACTGGATAAACCTCTGACGCTATCAGAATTACTAGATGCTATAGAGTCACTTCAAAGCGGGAAATCAGCAGGCCCTGATGGTTACCTCGTAGAATTTTATAAGAAATTCTCCACTCAGGTAGCTACCCCCTTATTGGCAACATTTACAGAAGCTAGAGACAACCAAATACTACCTCAAACTTTTCGTCAAGCATTAATCACTGTCTTTCCTAAACAAAATAAGAACTTGTTACAATGTGCATCATACAGACCAATTTCACTCCTGAATAATGATGTTAAGATACTCTCAAAAATTCTAGCTAGAAGGATGGAGAAAGTGCTGCCCTTGGTAATATCACAGGATCAAACTGGATTTATTAAAGGCCGACACTTATATTCCAATCTCCGACGCCTGTTTAATGTAATATATTCACCAGCAAAGTCAAACACCCCAGAGATATTACTATCATTAGACGCAGAAAAAGCATTTGATATGATTGAATGGAACTACCTTTTCACTGCATTGGAGAAATTTGGGTTTGGCCCGAATATTTGTGCATGGATCAAACTATTGTATACCAATTCAGAAGCATCAGTTTGTATTAACAACATTTGTTCAGACTACTTTAAGCTAGAACGTGGCACAAGACAAGGATGTCCCTTGTCACCACTGCTGTTTGCAATCGCCATTGAACCACTGGTGGTTCACTGTCGAAATTCTTATCAGATAAAGGGGATTATCAGAGGACTGGAAAAGAAAATTTCTCTATATGCAAATGATATGGTTTTATATATATCAGACCCAGAAAACACTGTGCCTGCAGTTTTAACAGCACTCACAGAATTTCAAAAGATATCTGGTCTCAGAATTAATCTGAATAAAAGTATACTCTTTCCAGTGAATTCACAAGCATATAATATTAGATTAGACACCCTACCTTTTACCATAGCTGATCAGTTTAAATATCTAGGGGTAAATATCACAAGTAAACATAAAGATCTTTATCAACAAAATTTTGCCGTCTGTATGGAAAAAATTAAGCAAGACTTGCATAGATGGTCAACCCTTCATCTCACTCTAGCCGGAAGAATTAACATTGTTAACATGAATATCCTTCCTAAACTCATTTTTTTATTTCAAAACATTCCAATATATATCAATAAATCGTTTTTTAAGCAATTAGACTCAACAATAACCTTATTCATTTGGAACTCAAAACACCCACGTATCCGAAGTGCGACCCTACAAAGACCTCAGGCAAAAGGTGGCATGGCTTTACCTAATTTTCAGCTTTATTACTGGGTAGCAAACATACAAGCTATAAAAACCTGGACACAAATAAATGAACATACACAAGCCTAATCCGCAATAGAAGTAAAATCCAGTAGTACTTCTTTATAATCCATGCTCTGTGCTCCAATAAATGCAAGTTATCGCAAATATACTAATAACCCAATTGTGCTTTACTCACGCAGAATATGGAACCAGCTTAGAAAGCATTTTAAGATGGAAAATCTTTTATATGTGGCACTTCTGCAAGAGAGCCACCTCTTTCAACCTTCGCAAGTATATCCAGTTTTTAATACCTGGAAAAGATTTGGGATTAAAATGCTCAGAGATCTTTATATAGACAACATATTTGCATCCTTTGAACAATTACGTTCCAAATTCAACCTCCCAGTTACACATTTCTTTCACTATCTTCAAATTAGAAACTTTGTTAAACAGAAACTGCCCGATTTTCCTCACCTCGTACCCTCCACCATGCTGGAAAAAATACTGCTCAGTTTTGAGGAATTAGACATCATTTCTGCATTATATAAAATCTTATTAGAGTCCCTACCTTTCAAAGACCCAAGAAGACATTGGGAAAAAGATCTCTTAATCAATATATCAGAAAAGGAGTGGAAGGTAGCAATGCAGAGAATTCACTCGAGCTCCATATGCGCAAAGCATAGAATTATTCAACTCAAAATTATATATCGAGCTCATCTGTCTCGCTTAAAACTGTCCAAAATGTTTCCAGGGCAAGATCCAACCTGCAAACGCTGCAACCAAGCTCCTGCCTCACTGGGTCACATGTTCTGGGCCTGCACCAAACTAACATCATTTTGGACCAAAATTTTTAAGTGCCTTTCAGACAGCCTTGGGGTCACAATCCCTCCTAACCCATTAACAGCTGTGTTTGGTGTTCTTCCAGATGGACTTGAAGTGGAGAAGGACAAGCAAACGGTGATTGCATTCACTACACTTTTGGCACGCAGACTTATTTTGTTAAATTGGAAGAATCCTAACTCTCCTCTGATAAGTCAGTGGGAAACCGATGTTTTATATTATTTGAAATTGGAAAAAATCAAATTCTCAGTTAGAGGATCCGTACAGAATTTGTACAAAACCTGGCAGGATCTAATCAATAATATTTTAGAATAAGAAAAATAATTATCACCGCATTTATTTCCCTTCTCCATTTTATTTATTTACCTATATGTATTTCTTCCTTTCTTTTGTTTACTTTTGCCCTATTAAAAAGCCTTAAGCAATTCTCCTTCGGCTAAGCTCTCCTTCTCAAGGGTGGGGTCTGATTTGTCTTCAATTAATTTTTGTTATAAATTAATCTATATTTATGGAATAATTACAATAAAATTAATAAATAAAATTTAAAAAATAAAATAAAATAAAATAAACAAGCTTCCAAAGAAATGGAAACAAAACAGGGAAAGGATAGCTGAAGTACTGACAGAGAAATCACTAAGAAATTGTTAAAAATATATATATAATATGAAGTAATATGAAAATATAGCAAATACAGTTTTGAAAACATATAATAAGAGACGTGATATTCATAAATATAAAATAACTTTAATGACAGCTTTTTCTTTAATATTTTGATTATTTTATATTTTTGTTATATTGCAAAATTTTATAATCATTTTTACAAATCATATTATTTTAATGGTAAAAAAGATAAGTAGAAAAAAATAAGTAGAAAAACCCAAGCCGGTTGTAAAATCATAAATTAAAGGGTTCTTCACCATCCCTTCTATGTTTATATAAATATATAAATGTCTCTGTAAAAAATAAAAATAACAATTATTTGTTTATTTTTTTCTATCATTTTTAACAGTGAATTTCTGTTTTTTCATTTTATAAATGAATGTACATACATTCTCGAATTGACCCCCCAAAAAATCAAATTGCCCCACATTGGGAATCACCACACTAGTCTCATCCAGAGCTCTGCCTTTTCATTCCACGGCACCATCTGCATCTTTTGCCATAATTACTGCAGTAGGTCAGCCATGCTGTGATTCATTGCTCCTTCTGTATCAATCAAAGAAACTTTCTTAGAGTCTGACAAGGAGATGGTTTTTCTGTGCTGCAGCTGTTCAGCTCTCTTGTATAAGGGAGAAATATTTTTAACTCCTTTATTCTATGAAGTTTTATTTATAGCAGCCTTGTTTAATCCTTTACCGATTAAGTAAGAATGTAATAAGCCAAACTATAGGCTATTGTATGATGTAAGCAGATAAGAGTCGAAGCTCAACTTGGACGTCCAGCTCTCACGTGCAAGTTTGCAATTCACCAAATACAACTAACCTCACAATATAGTCATAACATGACTTCTACTTCAGTTATAAGATGTCTGCAGTTTACAGTAATTATATCTAGATACTGCATAGCTCTGCAACACAAAATACATTCTGTAACAACCAAATAAAACTTGTAATGTAATAAATGTTATCAATAAGCTTTTTTTCCTTTTTCTGCTGTTTTTTGGAACTGTTTTTCAGTACCATCTCTAACATGTGCAACATAATGCTGTGTATACTCCGCGTGACTTTTCTATTCATCAATGATGCTTTGTTTTCCCCAATAGCTTTTGATTGCTTAAAAATATACCCACAACATCTTCCTCTGGCTAAATGTTAATCTTTTGCAAAGAGAATTCAATGTAGCTTTTGCAAGGTGCTTGAAAGAGGCTTTTGAATTTATGCTGAACGAATCTCATCCTGCTGAAGGTCAGCTATGTAACCTCCATACAAAGCAAATTGTTAGACGTTCCTAAATAAGAGGAATGCTGGAATGAAGCACCTGAATTCCATCACTCCCATTGGAGGCCCATTAATATTCTACTTGGCAACTGGAATCAGATGTATTAAAAAGCAAGGTCAACCATCTTTTCTATTTAGATTTTAAAATCAACATTCATTAAGAATCTAACATGTTAATACTATGTGTAATAATGTTGAAAGACCATACATACAGCATATTTGTGCTGCTTTAATGTAAATGATGATTATTTGTTTTGTGCAGAATTTTTTTTTCCACAATAACACATCACCATCATGCTTTCCTTTAGGGAAAAAGAATTGAACTATTGAAAAGAAAGATCAAAAATACATCTTCCCTATTCCAGTAAAAAGTGAGTATACATTGTATAGAGTGCATGACTTACCCAAATAAGACATCTTACATGAAATGGATGCTCTTGTGGGAGTTAAAATCAGTCAATAAATAAATAAACAAATAAATAAATAAGGACATTATAATTAAGTCTAAAATTGGCTTCTTTGTGCCCCCAGTGTGTCTCATTCTTTCTTTCCTGTCTCCTCTCCTCACCCTCTGGGTCTGCTCAGTAGACAGACACCAGTGAGCACAGTCAACCATCCTTCGGCTTTCATCTCAGCCACCTCAGCTGGTAATGTGCTGGAACACCTAAGATCTGGCTCTGTCATCCCTCCACCATCCTTCAGCATTTATGAGACAAACCTCAAATTGTTTTGGCCGCTTTTGCTACTTGTAATCTTCAGCAGGCCTAGCTATCCTCTTGCTGTCTGCAGGGCTACTCGACCACCTTTCCTCCTGACCACCACAACAGCTCGATCTCCCCATTCCACACTTTGTTTTCTCCAAACTTTCTTCCTTGATTTTATCTCTTCTTTGTTTCTTTTTTCTCTCTTCCCTGTCATCTGTCCTTCTCAGGTTCCTTATATACTTTGTGGGTGTACAGTAGGTTCTTGCCTTAACCACTCATGGAGTTTCATGGAGGAATGGCTGTGCTGTGACATTTGCATATGGTCCTGCAATCCACCTGTTTTCTCCATTGAACACCCCTCGGCCAAACGACTTTCCGCCCATCCTCACCGCCAAATCCTGAACCGCACCATTTTTATATAAAAATCACACAACATCACAGACTCCTGACGCCCTTTACCACAATATTTACAGTCACTATAACACAAACATTAAGCAGGTTTGAAAAAATAAAAGAATCTTGCAAGAATGGACATGTTTAAGCTCAACAAAATAAATTATCTCTGATTAGTCATTATTAATTCTTATGACTTGTTATAGACTTGAGCATAGAGTGTTTCACTCTGAAAATACAGGAACGGTTTTGGATGTGACACCACCATTAACACTATTAGACTTTAGACTTTCCTTCAGTTCATTTTTTCAACCAAGGTATTAAACGGGGTATCCCTTTAATCCATACCATCCATACACACTATTGCAGCATACAGCGCATGAAATAATAATTCCAAGGAGTGCACTGCAACATATACATAAAGACAGGACAAGTGCAAGGCATGTAAAGAACTACACTTTAATAAAATAAATAATAATAGGTAAGTGAATAGATAGTAATAATCTGAAATAGATAGGAATAAAAAAATAAATAAAAACATCTAAAAATAAAAAGCAACAGTACTAACAAGTGTAACAAATGTACTGCATATAAATAAGCTACTAGGTGCAGATCTGAGGGCAGGGAGGCAGCACAGAGTTCGGAGAACAGACAGCGAAGTGATAGAAGTTGTTGCAGAACCTGGTAGAACTGTTTTGGATGCTACAGTACCTATTACCCAAATGGAAGTGGGACAAAGATTGTCAAAGGGATGGGAGCGTGCCTTCACAATGTTCTGGGCTTTGCTAATGCATCGCTTTATAACAATGTCTTTAATGAAGGGCAGAGAGGTCCCAATGATCTTTTCTGCTGTGTGCACTATGCATGGTAGGATCTTATGGTCAGAGAAACTGCAGTTCCCAAACCAGACAGTGATGCAGCTGGTCAGAACACTATAAATGCTGCCCTTGTAGAATGTGATGAGAATGGACGATAGGGTTGCCCTTTTTTAGCTGATAAAGGAAGTGGCGATGCTGCTCTGCCTTCTTGGCTATGGAGACTAAGTAAAATCAGCTGCCAGGTGCACACCAAAGAATTTGTCACTCTTGACCAGTTCCATCACACAGACCTTGATCATCGTGTGACCATTTCTTACATCTTGTCCACATTAAGAGACAGATTGTTGCACTTGCACCAGTCTGCCAATCATTGTATCTCCATTCTGTAACTGATTTATCTCTTCTACTGTTGAAACCCACCACTGTTGTGCCATTCACAAATTTAATATAGGTGTTGGAGCCATACACAGCCGTACAATTGTGAGTCAGCAGTGTGAACAAAAGTGGGCTGAATACATAGCCATGATGGGCACCAAAGTTCAATGAGATAGTACTGGAGATGGTGTTTCTGACATGGACTGCCTGGGGTCAGTTTGTCAAGAAGTCCAGAATCCAGTTGCAGAGGGAGGTATTGTAGCCTAGCAGACCCGACTTTCCTATGAGCTTCTGAGTTCCCTATGATGGTGTTGAAAGCTGAACTGAAGTCAATGAAAAGCATCCTTGCATATTTGTCTCTTTTGACTAGAAGGGACAAGGCCAGATGAAGAGTAGATGATATGACATCTTCAGTGGAACAGCTTAGGCAATAGGCAAACTGGAGAGGATCATGTGATATGGGATGTCCGGCTTTCAAGTGGCCCAAAACTAGCCTTTCAACAACAACAACAACAACATTTATTTATATACCACATTTTCATACAAAAAATTAGCTCAAAGTGCTTCACATAATGAAGAAAAGAAAAATAAAAGACAAAATAAGAAATTAAAATAAGACAACATTAGTTAACAAAGAAAAAAGTAAGGTCCGATGGCCAGGGAGGAGAGAAAAAACAAAAAAAAACTCCAGACGGCTGGAGAAAAAAAATAAAATCTGAAGGGGTTCCAGGCCACGTGTCCACCCAGTCCCCTCTGGGCATTCTACCTAACATAAATGAAATAGTCCTTTTTGTATTTAGGGTTCTCACGGAAGGACTTGATGAAGATGGTCATGCAGACTTCTGGCTTTTAATCCATCACTGTTGGAACATCACAGTGCTTTGAGTAGATCTTGCGCCACCACCAAAAGGACACCGGAAAAGGAAACAGAAGAGAGAGTAGGGGTTAGTACAGAATTTAGAGCCACCATGAATAGTTATTATAATGAATTGGATATACAGAGTATCAGGATTAAATTACAGTGAAGTTATGAGCAGGCCATGTTAAAATAATGTGTTTTTAGCAGTTTTTTAAAGTGCTCCACTGTATTAGCCTGGCGAATTCCTACTGGCAGGCTATTCCAGATTTTAGGTGCATAGCAGCAGAAGGCCGCCTCACCACTTCTTTTAAGTTTTGCTCTTGGAATTCTAAGACACTCATTTGAGGATCTGAGGTTACGATTTGGAATATACTGTAAGGTGTCAGACATTCCGATATATAAGATGGGGCGAGATTATTTAAGGCTTTATAAACCATAAGCAGAATTTTAAAGTCAATTCTGAATGACACAGGTAACCAGTGTAGTGACATCAAAACTGGAGAAATGTGCTCGGATTTTCTTTTCCTGGTTAGGATTCTAGCAGCTGCATTCTGCACTCGTTGCAAACGATTTATGTCTTTTTTGGGTATTCCTGAGAGGATTGCGTTACAGTAATCTAGTCGACTGAAAACAAACGCGTGAACTAATTTCTCAGCATCTTTCAATGATATAAGAGGTCTAACTTTTGCTATGTTTGGTAAGTGAAAAAATGCTGTCCTAGTGATCTGATTAATATGTGATTTAAAATTCAGATTACAGTCAACAGTTACCCCCGTCTTGACTTTTAATCCTAATGTATCCAGTTTATTTCTAATAGCCTCATTTTATCCATTATTGCCAATCACTAAGATTTCAGTTTTCAAAGCAATTCATGACGACAGGTGTGAATTCTATAGGATGATAGTCATTTAGCCAAGAGACAGAGAACTTCTTCAGTATGGGTATGTTAGTAGTGGTTTTGAAGCACCTGGGGACCACTGCCTCCCTCAGAAATGTTGAAAATGTCTGTAAAGATACCCATCAGCTGGTTTGCACATTTCCTGAACACTCGGCAGGGTATGTTGTCTAATCTAGTGGCTTTGCATGGGTTTGCATTTCACAAAGTTTTTCTTGCATCAGCAGTGGACAAGCACAGTACCTGCTCTTCCTGCGTAAGGATTGACTTCATTGCAGATATGTCATTTAGGGCACGAAACTGCATATAGATGTTATTTCACACATCTGTATGGGAGGCATCCCCTCTGCAGACAGGTGGTGTGGTATTATAGGCTATGATAGCTTGAATTCTCTGCTACTTGTGTCTCTGGTATCCTGAGCTAAGATAGATGTAAAGGCAGCATTATAAGCTTTTAAAAATGCACATACCTCTAGTGTAACCCATAGTTTCTGATCGGCAAATCAGTTATATTCTGTGTATACTATGTTGCAATGTAAAATCCCTCATTGATGTCTGGTTTATAACCAAACATTTTTTCAACTAATTTAAAATAACACATCACTGAAAAATGGTTGAGTTTTCTAAAGCAAATAAGTTGTTTTACTTTAAATGTATTGACTAAATGACCAGCATGATCAAAATAACACTACAGGCTGAATAATTTATATTTGATTCCCAATTGTTAATTTGCAAAAAGGATCCAATAGTGAGGCTACATTCACGAGGCTACACTAACTGAAATGAAAGTTTCACTTTATCCATTTGTCCTGAATAGATTTTATTTGAAAACTAAACTCATTGATGTAAATTTAAAAGTAACATTGCTATTTTCTTTGAGACTGGGAAAGTCTAGTATTTAAGTAGCTGATCAGTTTTAAGTAAGAATAAAAAAAGCAAAAAATGTAATTCACTTGCATATTAGTGCTGCAGGTAATGTAGCAGGAATGAGCCAACAGGGTCTGAATGTGTTAAAGTGCATCATGGAAATCATTCAATTCATATTTCTTTAATAGCGGGTGAGCATGCTATGATATACAGTAAGTGGTAATTCAGCAGAAATAAGCAAATTTACCTTGAAATAAATTCATCACTGCCAGCATAACAGTTTACATCAAATAATCACTGAGGATCAAAAAAGTTCACAACTGAAATTGTATTCCATATTTGTTTTGTTTAGTAGTAAGTCTCTTACAAGGGTCTTTCTGTGACATATCCTCTTTATGGCACATTGGAATACTTACTGTACACCTTATTTTGTTAGGGTTTCTGAGCATGTTAATGTTTAATGCAGTATTTGTTGTCATAATATTTCAGTCATCTAAACACTATTTTGTAAATGGTTAGTCTTCATGGACAGAACAAGAAATGAGACAATCAGAGGTACAATAAAATTTGGCAAGTTATCTTAGATATCTAAAAATGTACAAGAAAGTTTGTTGATGTGATATGGACATATGATGAAGGAGAGACAATGAATATGTGGGCAAAAGAGTGATGGGAATGGAAGTACAGAAGAAGAGAAGGCAAGGGAGGCCAAAGCAGAAGTGGATAGATAAAATAAAAGAAGACCTGAAGAAAAAGGACCAAGCTATTTTGAAGGAAGTTGATCAAACACATCAATCCCACATAGAAGTGGGAAAAGATGAAGACAAAGAAATCTTCATGGGCACAACCATTTACTAAAATTTCTGATGGGTGAAACCACCTTGGTTGTTGTTGCTATGTTGATTGCCAGTCATATGATTTGCAGATCATGTGACATGCTTGTCATCACTTGTCGCTATTATGAAATGGCAGCATATAAGAAAAATATATCCAGTGTTTGATCAATTTCTGAAAAGAAAACAAAAAAACTTTTGGTAATACTTTAGTTAATGCTGCCCAAATGCACTGATTGTTCATATACTGCTTTATAATAAGGTTTTAACAAAGGCTTCTTTTGGTCTTGATAATAGAACACATTAGCCTTTGATACACTGGTAAAATTACAAATATGAAGAACTCACTGCCATTGTACTGATGTATATAACATCAAGAGAAATATGTTTCACTTTAGCCACCTCAGACCATTCCAAAGTGAAGTTATTTTAGTAGAACGCATTGCAGAGATAAATAACCACTTTACTGATGCTTTGTGTTATGTAGAGCAAAATAAGCCTTCATTAGAATCTTGTTACATATCTCTATAAGTAATAGGATCATTTTTCCAGTACCTAAACTTAATTTGTTTTGTTCTCTTTTTCAGAAATTAACTGAGCACTAGGATAGAATTTTGTTGCTCACTGCCATCTTATATAGGTGATATGTGATGACAAGGCGTGTCACACAAGCTGCATGTCACTGGTATTGGTCACAGCCATAATAAACAAGATGGTTTCAGCAATCAGAAATTTTCCTGATCTCACTATTTCGTTATGCACATGCTCGTCATGTCATTTGCTGCTCAATCTTTTCCTTAATAAATGTTTCCATTAGTTTATTGGTGATGTATATTAGGCTTACTGGCCTATCTATCCGAATCACCCTTTTTATACAATGGGATAATATTTGCTAGCCTCCAGTCTTAAGGAATTTTACCAGTGGGAAGATATTTTTTTAAAAATTAAGGGTTTATATATGTACTCACTAACATTTTAAAGCTCTCAAATATAGTATGTTAGTTGGTCCTGATGATTTGTTAGATTTCAGCCTATTTAATCTAGGCAATTCTTGTATTTCTCTACAATTTCCTAACCACTAAGTACCTCCTTAGCTGTTAATTTAAAAGATAATTGAACTTGTCATGCCTATAATCTTCAATAAAATGCATTTACTATTTCATTGTCTTTATATTCAAGCTAGCCTTTAAAGTTTCTAATACTCTTCACCTCCTCCTTGACAATTCTTCTACTGCCGAATTATTGAAAAAATCTGTTTGGGTTACCGTTCACCTTTGCAGCCATATTTCTCTAAAAATGCCTTTCAGCTTTCCTAGTATACCTTTTTACCATTTTTTCAGGCTCTCGTATGCCCTCTTATAGGAAATGGCAGGTAGTCACATTTGCCTCTAACACAGAGATGATACTGACTAGAAGTATTATGTGTCTGCTTCCTTAAATGTAAGCAAGCATGACTTGATGATTCTATTGTCTGTGTGACATAATTTAAACAAAGCATTTAAATAATAAAAAAACTGAGCAAGCTCTTGATAGCAAGCAGATAGCAATGCCACTTAAAGGACAGGATTACCATTTAGAGCTTATACATACAAGTAAAAAAAAAAATGTTTACAAGCTGCCACTGTCACAATTCTGTGACCCTGAAACATCTCAATTGTGGCAGTGACAAGGATTCAAAATGGAAACAACATATGGTGCAAATAACCCTATCAGGACTTATGACTGGCCTGTAAAAACCTGAAGATAAATGGTTGGGTTACAAAGGGCTCACAAAAGCTTTATATAATCTCTGGGTCTAGCACAGTCATCTTCCCAATTTTAAATATTGTAGCAGCCTTAAAAAACAAGGGAGGTATGAGCACTAAACAACCAAATATTTACAGAAAAAAAAAACGCCTAGGCACAGATGGAAACCGTGCTTTACAATCCCATCCATCCATCCATTATCCAACCCACTATATCCCAACTACAGGGTCACGGGGGTCTGCTGGAGCCAATCCCAGCCAACACAGGGCGCAAGGCAGGGAACAAACCCCGGGCAGGGCGCCAGCCCACCGCAGGGCACACACACACACACACACTAGAGACAATTTAGAATCGCCAATGCGCCTAACCTGCATGTCTTTGGACTATGGGAGGAAACCGGAGTACCTGGAGGAAACCCACGTAGACACGGGGAGAACATGCAAACTCCACGCAGGGCGGACCCAGGAAGTGAACCCAGGTCTCCTAACTGCGAGGCAGCAGCGCTACCCACTGCGCCACCGCTTTAAAATCCCAAGAGGCCAAATCACCTAAATAAGGAGTCTGGTAATAAAAACGAAAAGCTGATTATTTAACCAGGTCACTTTAATAGTGCCAGAAACTGGCTGCAAATGCAATGTGATGATCCTCAAAAACAAAACACTTTCAAGATAACTCTGCACCAGATTGTTTTTTGGCTACTGTCACACACACATGTTTAGGAGACAACTAAAGGGCTTGAGTACATGTAATTCCACGCGGGACCAGGGGGTGGCGAAGTGCACTAATTCTCCCTCTCAATCTTTTGCAGAACATTCTGGGGAAATCCTGCCCGGCTCTGGGGCAGCCAATGACGTCACTTCCAGTTCCGGTTCTGATGACATCACTTCCCTTACTAATGGGCCCACCAGCACACAGGCAATACATAGTATCGCTCCTCCAATTAAAGATAATTTAAGTGAAAAGTGGTTTAGCATGATTTATCTTTACACCTATTGTCTAAAATTGTATGTGAGAATATGTAATATACTGTATAGTTAGCAAAGAAGTTACATCTTTAGAGGTGTGGATCAACTAATAGTACTGAACAGTATAAAAACATTCCCTACAAAGATCTGATTAACAGAAATCAGTGTATGAAAATAAAAAGCTACAACTTGCATTTCAAACAATAATAACAAAAAGTGACTTTCCGGAAAGCATTATTACATTGTTAGTGCCACTTTGAAAGCAATGCTTAATTTAGAAGTGTGTACCCAAAACCCATTTTAACTAAAGTGCGACATTAAATTCTTTATAATCTGTGTGCTTCCTGAGCTACTTGTTAATTGCTGAACTGATTATTTCTTATGCCACAGGCAGAGGTCGCCAGACAAAGCATATTAAATTCACTTATTGACAGCTGTCGGGAAATTTAGAAGACTGTGATTTATGTTTTAAACAGATTATATCATTATTATGATGAAATAATGCAGTGATGTTTAAGTTAAATCATTGGGTTTGTATCATTAACAAATAAAAGGTACAAGATCAGAGGATTACTGACTTTTATGATGTAGAATTCCTAGATTTATTTATAGTTAAAGTTTGAATACTGGTTTATGTTCTGTGATGATTGTTGTTGGTAATGCTTAGGCCTTCTTGTTTATAAATTTGATTATAGGTCTTGTATTTGTTGGAAGACCATTGTAATGGGGATAGGAAAATTGCTGCTTATCTGCCTACCTCCAGTCTTCTCATGCTGTTTCCTTTCTTGTCATTATACTCACATTTCAGCACTTGTCCTAGGTGGTGATGCATAGCCATTTCTTTTCAATTCAATTAAAGTATACTTTTGTATAGCTTTTTTCACTGACTTCTGGCACACAGTGCAGTGACATATTCTCAAACAAAATTCAAATACATATTTTATGAATTGTATGAAGAGTACATAAAGACACAAAGTACTTTGAAACTGATTGGCATAAATGTAGTTCAGCTCCATCTATACATTATCATTGTTGAACTATGGCCAGTTGACATTGGAGCAGAGGAAAACCAAAAAAATGCAACTCTTTTTACATGTTTTTTTTTGGAATAAAATGCAACGCTAAGGGGGTTAAGCAACACACTAGCGTTAGGTTTAGGGGTAGGGTTAAGGTTAAGGTTATTGTTTTAAAGATAATATCTTTGTTGAGTGTTGATTCAGTAAAACTAATGGTTAGTCCATCTGAGATAAAAAGTGATAGAACATCATTGTAGTCTGCATCATTCACAATAACTAGGATCTCTGTTTTTTCTGTGTTTAGAGACAAGTAGTACACATGCCTCACACTTTTAACACATGGAAGAAGAAGAAGAAGAAAACATTACTGACATTGACACACTTAATTAAAAACACCATTTGAGAAACATTGTTTGATATAAAAGAAAGGTTTAGCTGGGTATTGTCTGTATTTGAGTGAAATGAATATTATGTTTTCTAATGATAGTTCCCAGTGGATGGATGAAAACATGAGAACAGTAAGGGTCTGGGTACTGAGCCCTTAGAGTCACCATATTTCAATTACTGAATTATCAATCAAATATTGATACATTTTTCTAAAGACCTTGGGGTAATGTTAACAAAGAAGTACTTTATATTCATTTATAGCATGCATGGGGAATTAGAAGGGGTTTTGGAAAATTCTCAAAGGTTTGCATGTACAATACATTATGAAAATACATTGTTAAGTTTCTTAGGATTCATGGTTATCAAAAAACTCATTCCAGGCAAATAACCAGCTGAAACAATTCAAAAAGGCTTCTTTAATAACAAAATATATAACATATAATTACTGTTTGAGCAGCAACCTTCATTCTCTTGTGCAATTGAATCACAGCATGACATTCTATGCACTCACCGCCTTAGGACATTTATGTAAATGACACACCAGGAATTTCCATGATTTATTACAAAAATTTAACTAACCAACTGTGCTTTCGACTTAGTTTGTAGCGAGACTGTTGAAATATTCACATGCAGTTGCCCAGCCAATTTTGAGTATAATTAATATATGCTTATTGTCTGGCATACACCCTTATTTCAAAGTGGTCATTACTAGAAATTTATTTTAGAAATTAGATGTAGATCAGTATGTTGAATTATAGGTCAAACTGTTGTTTCAGCCAACACAGAGGAGAGCACACTGTGCAAAATTGTGCTGGATAAAGAAGAATCATAAATGAGGAACAAGACCAACAGTATAGCTCAAAAACCAAACAAAAATGTATTTTGTTTACAGTTACAGATCAAAGGATCAAAAGGAATCAAATTCAAATAGATACTCAAGTTATCATCTTTCCTTTATATATTCACAGTTCAGAGTGATGTGGCACAATCATCTGCATAAGGCAACCTGTAAATTAAAAGACATTTAATTATTAATGAATGTCTACTGTAAATTTTAGATATTCCAGCACCACAAATGCTAGTTTATAAGAAACGTTTAGGCATGGCTTTAAACAGTCCAGTCGTATAAACAAAATAAATTCAGGATTTACAGACATTTTTAGAGAACTCGACTGTTCCATACCTTAGTGCATCAGGGACAATCCAAATATCTCAAATGGTGTCTTTATTATAAAAGAAACAAACAGAGATTCCACAAAGGAAGAACACAAATCACACAATAAACTACACAACAGTAGAATATTACTGCATATCCCAGCCATCAGACAGTGTCTACTCTTAAGAAGCTCTGTTTTCTTACCTTCTTCTCATTTTCTCAGTGTTATAGCCCTTTTCTTTCTTCCTCCTTCCAGTGAGCCTTCATCCCCCCTCTCCTTGCAACTCCATACTCAATCTTTTCTACGGCTCGAGGCAGCTGTAAATCTACTCCTGGGGTCCCTTTCAGGTAAAACGTGGTATCACCTGCAGCAGCAGACTGGCACTTTTAAGCAACCAATTAGAACTCGCCATAATTACATCTGGCGTTCCTGCTTTCCAGGCATTTTTGTAGTCTTTAAAGCAATGTGTTTCACTGGTGCCTTCATAGTGTGGCATTCTCTTATATAGGAAATACTTTTGGGGAGGATATTCTCTCATTATTAACCTTGCCATTATTAGGAGCCTAGTGCTGATGCCTGACAAGATTCAACTAGAATGAACACAAAAAGTTCTGTGCTACAGAGACATCATAGTAAAAACAAGTAGACTTATTTATATAAGGCCTCACTGCAATAAATCAGCTATGAGGTTAAAGAAATTGCCAGCCAAGCTTAGAGACAGGATTGTATCGAGGCACAGATCTGAAGAAGCCTACAAAAAATTCTGCATCATTCCCAAGACCACAGTGGCCTCCATAATTCATAAATGGAATACATTTGCAACAACCATGACTCTTCATAGAGCTGGAAGAGAAGGGCCATGGTAAGTGAGGTGACCAAGAATTAGAAGGTCACTCTGGCTGAGCTCCAGAGAACCTATGTGGGGATTGGATAAACTTCCAGATGGACAACTATCACTGCAGTACTCTGCTGATCTGGGCTTTTTGGCAAAATGGTCAGACAACTCATGAAAGCCTGCTTAGAGTTTGCAAAAATGCACCTAAAGGACTGGCAGACTTTGAGAAGCAAGATTCTCTGGTCTGTTGATGGAATTGTTTGGCCTCAATGCTAAGTGTCACATCTGGAGGAGACTAGGCACTGCTCATCACCTATGCAATACCATTCCTACAGTGAGGCATGGTGGTGGCAGCATCATGATGTGGGGTTGTTTTTTAGCAGCAGGGTCTGGGAGACTAAACAGGGCTGAGGAAAGCTGAAAGGTTTCCATTAAAACTGACAGAGCTTGAGAGGATCTGCAGAGAAGAATGGTAGAACATCCCCAAAACAATTGGTGCAAAGCTTGTTGTGACATACCCAAGAAGACTCCAAGCTTTAATTGCTGCCAAAGGTGTTTCATAGAAGGACTGAGTACCTCTGTGAATGGTATATTTCACTTTTCCATTTTTAAAATATTTGCAAATATTCCTTTGTCATTCTGGAATATTAAGTGCTGCTTTATCAGTGACAAAAATTAATTTAAACAATTTTAGCATGGTGATGTGGCAGCATAACAAAATGTGAAAAAGTGGGAGGGCCTGAATATTTTCTGAAGGCACTGTATATATTCAATATTTAAATTCTTACGATTGACTGTTCATCTCCAAATTTTCAGGGGTGAGTGCCCATGACCCTGTACTGTTAGTCAGAAGGGAGGAGTGAAAAGAGAGACAGCCATGTTAATGTCCGAGTATGTTGTTTTTTTTCCCCCAATTACGTAATAATTGCCCATCACTCCAAAACTGCAAAGACTATACAGGGTGCCTTTTAGCTGAGCCGCTGCTGTTGTCCACAAGCTCAGGGCATTATTTATGATACTACAGTTTGGGTTATTGAATTAGAACTGCTTCCACACCAAGCTTGGATGTGAAGAAATTGAACATTATTGTTTTTAGCAATTTCCAGCATTCACTTTCCCTGTAAAATAAGAAATATATCTGGCATTTAGAAGCTTTCCTCTGGTATAGATTTCCAGATTATGCATCTGGGGGCTTCAGAATGTCATATTGCTGCCGCTTTATCTTTGCTATAATTAAAGTGCATAAATCAATTGATTTTTAGCAGTGTAACACTAACACATTGTTTGCATGACACCTTAAAGTTTAAATGCACACAAAGCAGTTTGCCTGAGACAAAAAACTTTAGCATTTGGAATGACAACCCCAGTATATGAATGAGAATTTGTCCCTCTGGTGAACTCCAGAATTTAATAACAGGAAGAGTGAGATCCCACTAAAAATGCAAAGAGTCAAAAAATAGAATAAAATGTAACAGAGCATACAAAAGACTGAGGGCACAAATAAAAGAAGAATTTTGAGGCGCTAGGAAATGATTACTGTTCCAGCATGCTGGAGTTTGATTACTGTGTCAAGCTTGATGCATCACTGCCTTCTGGGTTTACAGCTTTTAACAATCTTTTATGATGGAAGCAAACAGTAAAACCACTCCTGATCTAAAAGAAAATCTCCTTGTCACAAGGCCAGCCATACTAAGAGCAATTTCAGTAGGCCAGACACCAGAATCTTTGTCACTGGCCAATTGAGTTTTATCACGTCATTATAAACAATATAACTCTGCTAAGCTTGTAGGATGAGGACAGGTTTGCTGAACTAATTTCTGTTTTCTTTCATTCTGTCTGTTTCTACCTCTTGGTGAACACTAACAGAAAATGTGCTGCCCCTGGATACACTACAGGACTGTCATAATATTACAAATGGCACCCAATTTCATAGTTTGGACAATCCCACTGAAAGCTAAGAGAACCTAAAAGACTGACTTTGGCTTCAGATGACTGGATGGAATATCATGTTGCCAAAATGGATATGACCTTTCCTAATCCAACTTCTATTGTACAATAAATGGCTGCTGCAGCAGATGTGTGGAATGTCAGGGAGTGCTGGAAAATAAAACAGATCTCAAGAAAAATGATTATCTGAATAGAAAAGTCCCTTCCTTGTTCCTTAGTCCATCCATTTTTTAATCATTTTGGCTAATCCAAACTTTATCAAGTGTTGTGTTCATTTTTGTCTGCAAGGCATTTACAAGGTGAGATCATGAACTCCTATATGGAGGTTCATCATTCCTCTATTTGGTGGTATATTCATATCGTAAGCGCATTGAAGTTATGGCCCAAGCTCTTTCACAGGTTACCATTCTAAACTACTGATTCTTTGTATGAAAGTAGTGCTGTCATGGTGGCTCTTTGCACCACCACTCTACAAAATCGTATGGCACTGGATATGCTCCTGGTCCATGAAGAAGATATCTGTATATTAAGAGGAGCCTAGCGTTTCACATGCAACTCTGATTCTTCTTCCTACCTAACAACTTTGACCGATCCAATACGCCATGCCACTGGTCCTCTCCAATACCCTGATTGGGCTTCATCTTCTGTTGTGACTGACTGGTTTAATTCTGTTCTGTTGTCCCTGCCCACCTGGCTAAAGAGAACTTTGACTGTTATACTGGCCTTTGTGGTGCTTATTGTTTTGGGACTACTTCTGCTTTGATGTTCCGATTGTGACGGTGCGGGTCGGTTCCATACTCCCACTTGTGTTCAGGAGCTTCTTGAACCTGACATGACTGAATGAGCTTGGCAAATGAGGACACCACACAAAGCAAGGAGAAGGTGAAACAGTGCTTTTATTAAAACTAATCAAAACAAAAGTGTCCAAAAAGTGCAGTGCATCCAAATGTTCAATAAATAAATAATCCAATAAAAATGAACCGTGGTGGTTAAAATTCAAATAAATAAATCCATTAAAAACAAGGTTAAAACACCACAGATGTCTCCTTTAAAATTCAGTCCCTACTGCTTCCCTTTAAAAACAACACCTCTCTGGCTTATCATACTCGGCCCTTGTAGCACGAAGAGACATCAGCCGGCAGGCACAGGCACCCTTCAGTCCTCCCTGATCCATGGGATTCCACATGCAGCCATCGCAGCCTGCCCTGCTCTACGCACACTGCTGCCTTTCCAGTGCACTGTCCTCACACTGCTGTCGATCACTAGCTCCACCCGGTGATCCCTGAACCCCCTCCTGAAGCTCTGGCCATGCACTACTCCCTGGGGCTCCATTCCCGTCCACCTGCTTCTCTCTCTAACAACTGGCTCTCTGTCACTCCTGTCTCTCTTCTTCCTTTCCTTAACCTCCGGCCGTTTTTTCCTCTCAATTCTCTCTATGTTTTTCCTCGTGCCGGCTCGTTCTTATAGGCCTCCATGAGTGCAGTGTCTTAATTGCACACCACAGGAAGCCAATTCTTCCACTCACGTGCAGGTGCGTCTCGCCTCAATTACTCCTCCAAACTCATCACAGCTGTGTGAGCACGCACACCTACAGAGAATGTGCTGGCCAATTATTTATTTATTAAAAACGGACACTTTTTTCTGAGTCGCGGACCCGCTGAACCACACCGACGTGCTTCTGACTAAGTTGTCGCTGAAAGGCTGTGTGTTCTTGTATTCTGACCTGTGTAATTTCAGTAGCCAAATACCAGGACATGACCAGGCCCGTTACCAGACTCAACAAACATTAGATGATGCTTTTCTATGAACTGTCATTCTATTATAAGGTTGTGTGACTTTTCACTAAGGGATAAAAAGTGGGGAATTATTTATTTTGAATTAATTTGTGCTAATATAGTGTCTTTCAGTAAAGCATATTAACTGTAGGCTAAAATGAAAGTTAGTTAAGAGCCTTTTGACACAATATTCCAATCAGAAGTTCTTTGTAATTTATTTTCAGCACTAGCTGCAATGATAAAGTAGAACCTGAAATTATGCAATCAGCCAAAGGAAAAGTCAGTCACGTAGCCATTAATTAAACGTCCCTGTTTTTTAGAACTTGTCAGATGCCTTTTACTCAATATTGCTTGGTGACAACGGGGGCCTGCGTAAAAAATCAAGGTTAAAGATGTAACTCAAAGGTCTGGTGCCCATGAGCTCCTGTATGATTGCTAAAGTTGAACTCAAGAGGTTCCTCAGTGACCCTGTCTGTAAATAATCAGCTCAATGCCAGGTTATAGCAGGTATTGTATCCCAGAGGACATTGGTCTAGTGTGTCTGTGTCTCCTTGATTAAGTATCTTCTGTTTGCAACATTTCAGTCCTGGTGTTGACTCAAGAACTATTACCACACTACCTTGTTTGATATTCCCTAGTGCTGATTCTGCCACCATACCATAGACACAAGCTAAACTTCAGCACCCCAAACATATAAACATTAAAGGTGTTCACCCCAGCCAGCCATTATTATAAATACACTATGAGTTCCTCCACCAGAATGGCTCACTAAGTGCACATTCATCTCCCTGCACTGTAGCAGAACTCAGTTAATCCACACAGAGATGGCAGCATTACCCTGGCTCACCACAACAATGAGCCCCTGAGTGTTTCAGCTATTCATTAATTTATTTGAATCAAAGGAAAATTCAACTAATCCAAGTGGCTATTGACCACAAGCTTATGCCCCAGCTAAGCTTCCCACACAGCAGCAAAAGGCTCTACAGTAATCCTAAACTGCATATCAACGCTACAGCACTAAATGTAGTGGGGATCAATTCTGACAGCTGAAGGCCAAGTATACAGGCTATGGGAAGACACAGGAATATTTTTGGAAGTACTTTAGTTTCTGAGTGCCACGGAGGTGAAGTGGTTAGCTGTACACCTCCCAGGAGCCCAAAACTGTTTCTGAATCTTGACTAGGTCAGTGAATGTATGGAGTGTGAACATTTTCCACAAGTCTGTGTGACTTTGTCTCTGACTTGTCTGGTTTTCTTCATATATCACAGTTAGCAACACTGGCCCTGTATTAGTGAGTTTGGGTGGATGTGGGACTGTTTGCTAAGGTGAAGTACCTTCAATTCACATGACTGGTTCCTGCCTTGCCTTGATGCAAGTACTGATGGCTCACAAAGTGGGTTTGAAAATGAATGGATGGCCTTTTGTTTCTGTAACAAAGAGGGACTGGACAGAGGTTGTAATCATCATGACACTGCTATAATGAACAGCAGACAGGCCAAAGACCTTTTAATGGTAAATCTACAGACCCTGATAACAGGGTCAGTGAAACTAGACCACCAGGAGGGGGTGTAGTGCCAAAGACTAATGAAGGATTCACAAGGTTTAATTGTTGTTAACTGTTATGATAAGATTAGAATAGAAACTAGGAGAAAGAAAGAGACAGAGAGAACAGGACCAGAAGATGAATAACACTAACAAGCAGGTAAACATATAGCCAAAGGCCAAGCAGGAGTTTGGTAACTGTAAAGACAAAAACAAAACGCTACAGCAAAATCTGTAAGAAAAGAGGGGGACCAAAGTCTAAAATACCAAACAAACTTCCCTAATTAAAACAAGCATGAGGTGTCCAAACAATTTTTTAAAGATATCCTAAAGCTACAAGCAAAGCACATCATGCTGCCGTCTTAAATACAACATGATGATATTGTAGTTCATGATTTATCAAGAAACTGATGCAACAGGGCTGTGGCTGTAGTAAATGGAAACAAAATGGTGGCTTGAAAAGTAAAAATGCCCACAAAAATGGGGAATGTGGTAAGGTGATTGTGGTAACAATAAAAATAAACAAATGCTCAAAAAACAAAATATTGAAGTTCAAAAATGTACCCCACCAATGAAGAAACGTTAAATAATGGACTTCATAACATTAACCACTGATAGGGCATAAGAAGGAATGGACAATGGAAGACCACTGCCTACAGACTAATAGTCCCAGGGGCTGATACAGTATGTGGGTCTTTTTTATGCTTATTGTAGACAAGCGTCTAGAGCAGCTTTTCTCAACCAGGGTTCCATGGAACCTTAGGGTTCCACAAGACATCGCTAGGGATTCCATGAGAAACGGTAATGAATAGCAGTGGCAAATAAATAAAGTTGAACAGGGGAAAAAAATAATAAACCTTCTCTAAAAGGAATAAATTTGAGTTTGCACTAGTTGTATTAACAACCACAAGGATCCATGGCAATGCTGTCTGTGCTTCACTTATCATACAGTAACTAGTGCTAGTGTCACTTATGAGTTAACTGGTGCTAGTTAGTGCAAGCTGGTGCAAGCAAGAAACGTGAGAAGTTCAGTCAGTCTCTTATCAATCCTATGTGTTTTCTAGCGTGCAGGTATGTATTCACTCATTAATATGAAAAGTTTGTATGTTTTCCCTCTCTCCCAATTTTCCAATGTATTTCTTTTGTTTGCTTTTATTTAGGCTGTGTTTTTAATTTACTTGAACAACAGTTTCAGTATTCGAGAGTTCGAGCTAATAAGCTTGCATTTTAAAAGTGCTTGAGCAAGCGTTCAAACTTGATTTTCATGCACCAAATCGCGAGGTGGTGGAGGTAGAGCACATATGAAACTTAAAATTATAAATTCTTTACTCTCTGAATATAACCCCAAAAGTGTATTATCCGACTGTGGTTTCTCGCAGTTTTTTCGATATTGTTCTAGCTATTCTATAGTAATTAGTAATAATTTTTATGTTGATGTATGAAAATGATAAACTAATAACAAAAATGATCGCAAGGTTATTAACTTGTTACTTTGAGGTTATGTTGACAAAGTCAGACACAGTTATATGCACATCATGTCATGCACACACTGTTTTTAAATTTCATCGTTTGAACAGGTGTTTGAGTATATAGAATTTCTGTTCAAATACATTTTGTTTGAACAGCTAGTGCACTTTAAAAACACAGCCAGCTTTAGTTTTATTAGTCTATGTTTTATTTATCATCTTCTTTTCATTTTTTTTATTTTGTAGAAATTTCTAACTGTGAAAATGTGGCACAGGTTTCACACTAGAAAAGTACATTTTATTAATCATATACTGTATGTTTCAAGAATAACATTTCTTTGGCACTTACATTTGATATAAATCAATATTTTACTTTGATCTATCTTATTCTTTTGAAAATTACAAATAGACAATTAAGTATCTCTTATATATATTTCTCTTCTGGTTCGTCCTGCTTCCACTTCAAAACCGGTCCTGCCCACACGCAGCCGACACGGCATTTCTCGATTCCTATTCGTCCTCTTCCATGTCATGCACTATACTGGCCTGCTGAGTGTAATACATCCAACAAGTACTCGAGGTGCTGCCACAACGGTAAAGTAGCTTTACCACTTTTGCAGGAGCCACCTGTGTCTTTACAACAGCTTCTTACACAGCAAACATCAGAAGCTAAAAATTATCATGAACACATTTAAGAATACAACTCTTCTCTAGCGTTTGCTTCCATGGGTGCATAGATAACTCATCCTCCTTGGCCATGGACCATACTGTTTTAAAATACACGGGCAAATTTATCACCAAATCTCTCCACTATATGCTAACACTTCTACCTCTCCAGGATATGGACAGTTGTATGTTTTTGACACAGCGCAAGCTACTGAAGTACGCTTACAAAATAAAGCAAACTCTGCATGCAGCGAAAATGTACATCTCCAGCTAGATTCCATGCTCAGAACCATCAACCCCTTCGCTAAATCATACAAACACATGCATGAAATCGCTCATTCCAATCCAACAGCATCTGTACGAATGGAATGGTTTTCAAGGAAAACCCTGGGAAGGATTTACAACGATACAATGCCCCGACATTGCAGCGATTTTTGTCGGAGAAGATGGCGAAACACCTGCCGAAAAGGACATTTGCATCTATATCATACGCAACTCCTGTAAACAGATTTCCATGCTCAATATGAATTGCGATCCTATGGTTTACCTACTTTTATTTCCTTATGGAGACATTGGCTGACACAAAGATTTACAACATGTTCCCGATAAAAGAAGTGCCAAGTGAATAAGGCTTACTCAATGCCAATTTTACGCGTACAGATTAGCAATGAGGAATATTTAGTATTTTGCACTCCAGTGGCAAACTATTCCAACAGTACATCGTAGATGCATATGTTAAAAGAGAGGGCGCGCGTCTCAACTATCTCAGATTACATCAACAAGATCTGCGTGTGGAACTATCAGATGCACTGCAAGCAAATGCTGAAAATAACAATGTACATGTAGGCAAAATGATCATATTACCATCCACATTTCCAGGAAGTCCAAGATACATGCAACAAAACTATCAGGATGCCATGGCCATAGTACGTACATTCAGAAAGCCTGATTTATTTGTCACTTTCACATGTAATCCTGCTTAGCCGGAAATTCTACATGCACACTGCGTCTTTCAAGAAGTACAGTATTTATTTCTTCTTGATTTCTGAATTCCTTTCTCACCGTTTTCCATTCCTATTTTTACACCGCCGTATGCTACAGCGGGTGTCGGCTAGTAGCTATTATTGTTACCTTATGTTATACATGTTTTCCTTATGATCTTAGTGAAAAGTCAAGCAAAATGACACCTTTTATTGGATAACTAAAAAGATTACAATATGCAAGCTGTCAAGGCAACTCAGGCCCATCTTGCCTGAAGAAGCAGCCTGAGTTGCATCGAAAGCTTGCATATTGTAGTCTTTTTAGTTAGCCAATAAAAGGTGTCATTTTGCTTGACTTTTTGCTACATTCATAATGCCTTATGATCTTTAAATTTATAAATAAAAAAATACTAATAATGATATAACTATTATGTAGGAGTTCCCTAGAACATGAATATTATTTCAAGGGTTCCGCAAGGGCAAAAAGGTTGAGAAACGCTGGTCTAGAGGATTGTTTGTGCTTTAACAGAAGGCTGGGGTCAAGGGTTGTGGGGAGACCTGGGGCCATTAAGAGGTGCTCTATCTGGACACCAAGGGCATTGTGTACTGCCCTGACCAAGAAAGGCAGTAGGGAAGACGTGAAACAAAGAACACGCAAGATTTGTAACCGGGATGTCAGTAGCATGTTCGTCAAAACCAAAGAGAGAACCCAACATCATAGTCGAAAGTAATTACACTATAATCATTAACCAAGGAAATTCGGGCAAAATACACACTAGTTTTAATTTTTCTCAACAAACTCAGATGAATTGTAAGTGTCATTGTGCCATTCATACCCACAACCCTGAAATGTCACTGTTGCTTACTTTCAGGTTGTTTACTTAGCAAAGTGGCAATAACTGCTACTCGAAATGGCAGCACCCATGATAAACAAAATGGCACCACTGTAAAGATGATAAAACAATTCAGCCTTTATAGAGCACTTTCTGGAGGTCTTGTCCCTGATGATGTTTGTTCTGGCTGAATCTCAATTTTATTCTTTTTTTGGGCCTGGGTGGGCTTTTGGTCATGGAAGCTCAGTTTTTTTTTCATTCTCTTCTCTGACCATCTGGCTATTATTATTAACAGTTTTCTTTCATCATTATTTTTCTTTCTTTCCATTTACTACCATTTGTAAGTCTCCTTGAATTATACTTTGCAGTGGAAGATGATATTAAATACATCTTGTTGTTTTTGTTGTACCTCAGAGGTAGTTCCTGGATGGGGCTTAAAAGCTCCTGTCAGTCCATTATAGGTGAACATAGGCTCAACTAGCAAGAGGAAGGCAGACCAGAGAGGGAGAAGAAATTGAAGGAGTTGGTGTAAGAAGATGAACGAGACAGTTAAGTGTTCAAGCCACTCCACGACAATTCCAGGTTCAAGGTCTAGCTCAGATAGAGTTAAAAGGGCTTAGTCTTTTGTTATTTTCAGTGCCTCCTAAACACAATACCTGTAGTTTGGTGCCGATTTCATTATGCTGTGCAACAATCTCAACTGAACGATCTTCAACTGTAAGGTGCAGTTTATATTACAGTAAGCAATATTCTAGTAACAGTATATGCACTTTAAACTTTTGCTTTATTTGAAAGTAAATCTCAACTGTCCTTTATTCACATGATTAAACGCAGTTAAAATGTTGGTTGCTAGTAATATCAGAGGGCCAAATGCTCAGTAAACAAAGCTATCAGAGTGAAACTAATAAAAAAAAACTGCAGTTCCTGGAAATAGTTGAGCTTTCTATTGCCGGAAAGGTGAGAAGGCTAAAGGGTAAAGCAAAAATGTTCAAGGAGAGTCACGCCAGTGCAGAAGCATCAAAGAATTCAAAGTAGAGAGCAACTTCTATTTTAGCATCATAATTTACATGCTGGCAAACATAAAGGTGCTAGTTATTGTTCTACTGCAAAAATTTATTTCTTTTTAGTGTTTTTTAAATATTATTTTAATTCAAATGAAAATTAAATAGAAAATTTTCTTGAATAAGACATTTGACCAGAAGAAGTGCATACTAAGCAAGTAAGCATTTCCCTTGTGTACTGGAAAGCCCTGAGTGTGGTGTGAATATGGTCCTACTAGTAACTGTAAATAAAAGTTATGTGTTCGATTTTGTGCTTATTTGTACGGCTTATTCTATTATGTCATTCCAATATGATGTTACTGTTACTTCATACTGCTTTTCACATCTTATTTTCATTCCACTGGAGGATTAAAGCATCATCTTATAATGAAAGTATTGCCAATTGACTCAATCGACATGTGGTACTTTGTTGTAGGTGACTTCAGGGACGGAGTTAACCAAGTAGTACTTTATGCTCATTCGTAAAGTGGTTGCTTAAGAAGTGTTTTGGAAAACGCACGCAAAAGTAACTTCTCATTTAAGTATGTGCATCCTAACACTGTTCGTTAATCGCTAAGATTCAACCAAACAATTCCCATGTACTCTGACAGAAGCTTGTGCATAAAGGGGAGTAAAGTTAAACTGTCACACATGCAGGTTGTTTCCTGTCTTTTACGCACACCTGTGACATGTAATATGAATGACCAATCATAGTCAACTATACATCACTGTAATGCGCAGGAAATGAACCTCAACTATCCAAAGGTATTGCCTTTCACGGTATGTGGCCCCAGATTCACTCACTGGTAACGTGCTGCCTGCCTTGCCATGTACCGCATGTGTGCAAATCCCATATTTTACTAATGAAAGCGAGCAGACAACATGAACACTTATGACTTCTTTGAAAGAATACACCCTTGGGTATGTAAAAATACTTTTGATTGACTTGTGGGTTTATTGCAACATACACAAACACCTTTGAAATATGGCGGTGTCCCACCACGAGACAACATTAAAGCAAAATTAATATACGTTTCTTAAAAAAATCAATTGTTTGACAACACAAATATATAAGTAAAACATTTGTAATATATTAAATATTTAGATCAATCCATAATAATAAAAATATATTTAATAAAAATAATTTAAAAATAATTTTCTTTAAATAAAATATATATTATAAATTTAAACATACATCCACGGGCTACCCATTAATGCAAAGTGGACACAGTAGCACTAACAAACAAAACATCCATCCATTTTCTATACCTGCTTATTCTGTTTCATGCAGAATTAACAAGGCTTCACCTCTTAGATAAAAGATGAAAAAAGATCTCAGAATAAGCATGAGTCATGCTTTGGCTAAATTTATGTGCACAAGTTCTGAACTCAGTCATTTTACGAGGTGACTTATGTGTTTCATTTGTGTTAATCAGAGATGACAACATTGATAATGGGACTAAATTAGTGCTCAATAAATGGATAGACTACAATAAGAGTAGACAATGCAATCTAGGCTCTTGCCACAAATGCCTCAGCTTCATTTTTTGATTTGTTTGCAGCAGTTCTATTATATTATTTTGTTATGTTAATTTATATTTCATATGATTAATTGTCAGGTCAGTTTGTGATTTTATATGTGGGTTTGTGTAACACATCCAAAAGAATAAACTAACTTCATGAAATGAGGTGTCTTCTATCAAAACATCTGACACTTTCACTGAAGATTTGTTTTTATTACTGGCTCCGGTGCCAGCCAAGAACCTACCTTGCACGGGATGCCTGTTAATTTAAGGACATACTCAAAATATACTAGCCTTATGAGAATAGACTGTAACAATCAGCCAACCCACCGCAGGACACACACAAACACACCCAGCACACACTAGGGCCAATTTAGAATCGCCAATCCACCTAACCTGCATGTCTTTGGACTGTGGGAGGAAACCGGAGCGCCTGGAGGAAACCCACGCAGACACGGGGAGAACATGCAAACTCCACGCAGGGTGGACCCGGGAAGCTAACCTGGGGGTCCTAACTGGGAGGCAGCAGCGCTACCACTGTGCCACCAAAATGCAAATCTTGCATAGCGTATTAAGGGCTCAAATCTCACTAGGGGATTAGGACTTTACAAGTTTTTTGACTACAATTTTTGGTTTATGTATTGGGCCCAAAAATGATGAATCTTTATGATTAATGAGCAACTTTACGATGCACATATTTAAAGTAAGAACTACTTTTGTGTGTGTTTCCCCAAAAAACTCATAAGCAGCCACTTTACAAGCAAGCATAAAGTTCTATCCATCCATCCATCCATTTTCCAACCCGCTGAATCCAAACACAGGGTCACGGGGGTCTGCTGGAGCCAATCCCAGCCAACACAGGGCACAAGGCAGGAACCAATCCTGGGCAGGGTGCCAACCCACCACAGGACACACATAAACACACCCACACACCAAGCACACACTAGGGTCAATTTAGAATTGCCAATCCACCTAACCTGCATGTCTTTGGACTGTGGGAGGAAACCGGAGCGCCCGGAGGAAACCCACGCAGACACGGGGAGAACATGCAAACTCCACGCAGGGAGGACCCGGGAAGCGAACCCGGGTCCCCAGATCTCCCAACTGCGAGGCAGCAGCGCTACCCACTGCGCCACCGTGCTGCCGCATAAAGTTCTATACTTAGTTAATTTAACTCGGCCCTGAAGTCACCTACAACAAAGCATCACAAGTCGATTAAAAAGCAGTCGATTGGTAATACTTTTGTTACATGGTGATGCTTTAATTGTATTGTAGAATGAAAAAAAAGTTGTGAAAAGTAATATGAAGTAACCATAACATTCTTATTTAATAGCATAATAGGACAAAGTATACAAATAAGCACAAAATAAAACATGTATTGTTGCTGAAGTGACCACAGAAAAATGACAGACACACACAACAAGAGAAAATTACTTTTCAAAATATAAATTAAATAAATAAAAAGCAGAGTGTTGTTGTTTACTAAGGAACAAAGTTTCTTTTTCAACAGTGAGAATAAACAGTGCGATGAAACAAGGAGATCCCTGCACGGAGTTTCCACCTGGTGCTCCAGTTTCCATCCTCAGTTCATGCAAGTTAGGTGACTTGGCATTGTTAAATTAGCCCTGTTCTGTCTCTATCACTCTGTATGTGTGTGTGTCTACCCTGCGATGGATTGTCTTTTGTCCAGGTGTTGTTTCTGCCGTTCGTCCAATATTTGCTTGGATAGGCTCCAGCTTCTCCATGACAATCTTCATAAGCAGGTTAAGAGACAGGATGGATAAATAGATAAATGGAAAAAAACATAGTGAAGACAATGGACATGGACATCACATCCTATTTTATTCTTTTACGGACACATAGTCATCACTTGGACAGTCATCGCTGTTTGAAATTTTGTAAATTATTCGTGCATCCTTAAATGAAATTAAAAAATTCCATTATGTATTAACAGTTCCCCCACTCTTTCACACATTGTATAGTGGATTTATTTCTCAAATATATGTGGAATAACTCAAGTATAATGCAATAAAAAAGAGAAACACTCGAAACACTTGTGTAAAATGACGAAGACAGAAACAGAGTATTTTCCTTACAGAAGCTATACCTACACCCTGCCTTCTACCACACTGTGAATTTGCTGATTTGCTGTATTGTCCTGTCGTTCAGCCACAAACAGCATACCTGTTAACACGCTGTATCCATCCACTGTCCTGTTTCTTTCCTTTCACACTATGACTCAGATGAATACATTGGTGGTATTTCCAGGCTACTTTGCCACAGTATCTGTAAAAAGACCTTAGTGACTGCAAATTCACTTGTACGTTCAAAGCTAAGAACCTTTAATGCAGGTTAATGAATCGCCAACAGGGTGGATGTAAGAATTGGTATCATCTACATCCCACTGGTTTACTTTTAATAATAATTAAATCTTGGGTTTGTGAGCTGGTGGTCAAAGGTACTAACATAGCATTCAATAGACGATATTCTGGGCAGACTTTATTGCAACCGTACTGTCACTATCCAGCCCTGCCACGTCATTCCTTTTTCTTTTATCCCGCATGCATATAACCAATTGCAATTCAAAAAACACCTTAGTGAAAATAAAGTGAGCTACAACCTTAAACACTGCTTGTTCAAAACTTTTAAAGATAATATAAATATTAACGTATGAATTTGCAAGTAAGAGTCTAAATTATTTAAATTATTTTAACAATTTATCTTCAATATAAAATATATATAATAAAAATAAGATAACATTCTATAAATGCTTTACTGCATTTCATCATAAACATATAATCTCAGTATAAATCATAGTAATCTACTTTAGTTACAATAGTGTTTGAGAAAACCTCTTAAATAAACAATCAATCTTTACGATGGAATTTACAATTTTCTTAGTGTTACAATGCTTTTCGGAAATGTACAGTAACCCTGTTAGGGGAAAATCCCAATCCCCAGTCCACTTTAGACTCATACATGAAAATATTCCTCAGACATCAGATATATATAAGAAATTTATTTAAGAAAAACAATATTGGAGCAGGGTGGCATTGTGGCGCAGTGGGTAGCGCTGCTGCCTCGCAGTTGGGAGACCTGAGGACCTGGGTTTGCTTCCCGGGTCCTCCCTGCGTGGAGTTTGCATGTTCTCCCCGTGTCTGCGTGGGTTTCCTCCCACAGTCCAAAGACATGCAGGTTAGGTGGATTGGCGATTCTAAATTGGCCCTAGTGTGTGCTTGGTGTGTGGGTGTGTTTGTGTGTATCCTGCGGTGGGTTGGCACTCTGCCCAGGATTGGTTCCTGCCTTGTCCCCTGTGTTGGCTGAGATTGGCTCCAGCAGACTCCCGTGACCCTGTGTTCGGATTCAGCGGGTTGGAAAATGGATGGATGAATATTGGAGCACCCAATGTACTTGGCATATTATCAAAAGTGTGCTAACAATCCTTTGGTAGACAAAGTCTTTATCGTGCATGAATATACAAAAGCGTATATGGCATAAAGCTAATAACATGTTCATCTAATATTCAGACATGGACAAATTTCTAGATACCCCTCCACAAAAAAACAAGAACCCACAATTGTCTCTGAAATAATTTCAAACTGACAATAGGAATTTGCACCCATCATCGTTTATTCCATATTCAACAAAAATTTGACTTTGCTTTGAATAATCCAATGCTTTGTTCTTAGCCATTCTTGGGTGCTTTTAGCTCTGTGTTTTAGATCATTATCTTGTTGGAGAATCCATGACTTGTGACTGAGACAGAGCTTTCTGACACTGGACAGTACATTTCACTCCAGAATGCCTTGAAAGTCTTGAGATTTCATTTTTAACTGCACAGACTAAAGGCACCCCGTGCCAGACACAGCAAAGCAGTCCCAAAACATAACCGATCTTCCTCCATGTTTCATAAAAGGTATGGTGTTGTTTTCTTTGAAAGCTTCATTTTTTTTGTCTGATGTAACTTGCCGAAAAGCTCCTGTTTTGTCTTATCTCTCCAAAGGACATTCTCCGAGAGGCATTGTGGTTTGTCAAAATACATTTTAACAAATTCCAGTCTGGCTCACTATCCTTCTGCCCATTCTGGGATTGACTTTCCTCTTTCAGTTGAATTCCGGGGTGATTGGCTACAGTCCTATGTACCTTAAACTTCTTAATAATATTTGCAGCTGCTTTGATATGGACTTACAGTCTTTGCCTTTAACATGCTTGTCTATAATTTTCTTTCTGATCTCCTGAGACAACCCACACCTTTGCTTTCTCTGGTCCATGTTCAGTGTGGGATATGTGATGATACCAAACAGCAGAGTGACTTCTTTTCTCCATTTAAATAGGGTGAATGACTGATTGCACGATTGGACATGTGTGTGATACTAATGAAAGAAAACAACTAGTTAGAAAAATCACTCAAATTCATTTATTTATGATCTTTTCTAGGGGTACCAACAAATGTCTCATGCCATTTTAGAATATCTTTGTAGAATAAGCTATACTTTATCTCTCTTCACACTTACCTTGCTTTACTCGATGACATATCAAAGGCATCCAGGTATACATGGGACAATTGCTTTTCATTTAATCACTTTTCTGGAGGCATACGACACTTATTCAATGAGCTGTAAAGGTACCAACAAATTTGTTCACATCTGTAAATAGGTCCATATATGGGACAATAGGTCATCCTGTATTAGGTTACATAGAGAAGATATCTGTTACCTCCATCTGAAGGTCCAGGGCTAGCTTAATGGTCAGAATTCTAGAATGAACACATTGTACTTAGAGCAGACAATATAACTTCAAAAGGCAATATACAACTGGGACATTGAATATCACAAAATACAAGATTAAATACAAAATATTTTTGGTAGGGACGCAGTGCTTGAAGTGCGCCAGTACTCACCGGTACCCAGTAGACAGATAGATAGATAGATAGATAGATAGATAGATAGATAGATAGATAGATAGATAGATAGATAGATAGATACTTTATTAATCCCAAGGGCAAATTCATATACTCCAGCAGCAGCAGACTGATAAAAAACAATATTAAAGAGTGACAAAAATGCAGGTACAACAGACAATAACTTTGTATAATGTTAATGTTTACCCCCCCCTTCCCCTACCGGGGTGGAAATGAACAGTCGCATAGTATGAAGGATGAACAATCTCCTCAATCTGTCAGTGGAGCAGGACAGTGACAGCAGTCTGTCGCTGAAGCTGCTTCTCTGTCTGGAGATGATACTGTTTAGTGGATGCAGTGGATTCTCCATGATTGACAGGAGTCTGCTCAGTGCCCGTTGCTCTGCCACAGCTCTGTACAGCTTGGTGCCTACAATAGAGCCTGCCTTCCTCACCAGTTTGTCCAGGCGTGCAGATGTTGAAAGACACCAGGAAAGTATAGTCGGCTCTGTCCTCTCTTGCACAGAGAATCAGTATTGGCAGTCCAGTCTAATTTATCATCCAGCTGCACTCCCAGGTATTTATAAGTCTGTACCCTCTGCACACAGTCACCTATGATGATTACAGGGTCCATGAGGGGCCTGGTCCTCCTAAAATCCACCACCAGCTCCTTGGATTTGCTGGTGTTCAGTTGTAGGTGGTTTGAGTCGCACCATTTAACAAAGTCCTTGATTCTATACTCCTCCTCCTGCCCTCTCTTGATGCAGCCCACGATACCAGTGTTGTCAGCGAACTGTTGCACATGGCAGGACCATGTTTGCCATTATGAATGTAGTGAGAAGTCAAGCAAAATGACACCTTTTATTGTAACCTTGCAAAAAGGATAGGTACATTCAGAGTCTGTGTTTTACGAGTTGGGCTGAATGGTGCTCATATTTCATATTGTTATTTTCGTGATGTAATTGTGCCACTATTATGTGGATTGTTTTGGGTCATATTTGCTTTTACTGATTTTCTGATTTTACTGCAGCCACTGTTCATAGCAATGGTACTCATATGATGTTATCCTGTACATCCTATTTAAGATGGTGACACGATCTCAGCCGTGTCCAAGTTTCTGGATAAGATATGAATCTTTTGCAGAGCACTTTGTCAGTTCAGATCTTACTCCTGTTCTCTTTTTCAGTTTTTGCTCTGGTGACCTGCCGTTTTCTAGCTCAGGCAATACAAAGTGAAGCCGACAGTTATGTTCATATTGTGGTTTTGAGTTCTTAGTGATTTATTTTCATTGTTTCATTTGTTTGTAGTTTAAATGTTTATTTTCTTTGTTGGCAATCTCTCATTTTACTGGGAATTCAAGATGCTTTTGAAGGGGGGTGTGCTTGATCATGTGGTCTTAGCAGCTATTTTGTAACACTATAAAAGCAATCTTGAGAGCACAAACAGATTATTAGCTTTTCTGATTTTCTGCAATGTCCAGGCTCTACATTTTTTTATCTAAGTTTTGAAATTTTTAAGGCAGATTTTGCAAGATAATTCCAATAATATTTTTTGTTTGTTTTGCTCATTACTATTTTTTTCCTATTTATTTTGCTTTCTCCACTGTAGTGTTTTTTTTATCCCCAAGGGATACTGTAGGATAGCTTGATAGCTTGCACAGAGTCAGGGAATAAAGCAAAATCTTCCAAGCTCATCGCAGAGCCACAGTTCTGTCTTACTTTTTTGTGGGCTTAGGTTTAGGCTGCATGTTTTTTTTTAATTTTTGTGCTCATATGAATTATTTATGAACACTTTGAAATCACTTCAGTTTTTCTTTGTCCAGTGCGTTCTGATGCACTGGAATGAGAAAACTTTAACATTTCATATACTGTTCAACTTGTCTTACACAAAATATGGTCCAAAACTGGCCTAAAAATGAGCATTTTTGGCCATGTAGACCCGAACAAAAGCTACTTTTTTAGGCCAGTTTTGAACCATATTTTGTGCAGGAAATTACATTCTTATGATAAAGTGTAAATCAATAGATGTCTTCAAAAAAATGATCAGAAGGACTTGAACTTGTGCATGCCACACCAACTGACCCATGCGTTTCACCCCTTAATGGGATACAAGAGGTCAAAGTTACTCCTTTTCACAAAACTTAGAAGAAATGGGCATCGGTAATATAGACATTTGAGTGTTGTTTTATGCTGTTTTCGAGGTGGCTGATGATGAATATAATATTTTTGATAACTGATTCTTTGCCAGTGGTTCTGGCCCTCTAAGAGCCACTCTCAGAAGGTTAAAAATGGCAAAATTCAAACATAACCATGTGGGTTAGCTTTTTGGACTATTTCAAGGTCAGTGATTACAAATATATTATTTGTGATGTTCGATCTTTCACAATCAAGAATATTTAATTTTTAAACATTTAAAGTGAAGCACAGAGTTTACAATTTTAAATATTTGACACTAATCTTGTTTATTATGTACTTTTACCTCATGAGTTAAATTATTAATTTAACCCCCTGAATTAGGGTGGCTTACATTCACTCACTTATTTTTTGTTTTTTCACTCACTGCTAAAGTTCAGTGACATAGCAGCACACCTTGTGCTTAAACTAACTTTATTTTAAACTGACTGCTGGACAATTCAATTTTAAACAAAGTAGAAGACAAAGTTAGAAGGATACTCTACATGTATATTTAGAATAACCAATGGTCATATCTCATATCATCCCCTGATAAAAAGGATCTGAGAAGGCTCAAAACAGGCACTCATGGTGAAGATGTGGTGGAAGGACACAGGAAGGACTAAGCACTAAAGAGTATTATGGGCTGATAAAAGTTTGCATACTTATGCAATTGCAGAAAATGAAGAATTCCAGAATTCCTGTGGAGCTGGGTGAGGTTAACCTTTGTTTTGTGACCATAAGTAATATGTTTATAAAAGTACTCAAAAAATTGAAGCCCTTATACAAATTATTCTGAAAGCTTGCCTATATGTGTTATGATTGGTATTCTTTTTTTATTTTTTTACGCACATTCCAGGCCTATTTTAATATTCGTTTATATTTGAAGGTATGTTTCAGAAGTCACAGAATTCAATTCAGTTACTACTTGCATTCTAAAATGCTATTCTATAATATTTATAATTACTTTGGGCCATTTTGGACACCATTTTAAATTCTGCCCTGCTGCCATTTTGTGATGATGCTGCTACTAAGAAGTTGACCTGGAAGTGTTTGGGTTTCACTTCCAGGTTCATAGGTATAGAGTACTTCCAAACACCTCCTTCCTATCTGAGTTTGCAGATAACCTAGAATTTTTTTTTGTGTGCGGGTTGCTTCATGTTTCCTTTGTTTTTGCCACACTTTCTGATCTTGACTTTGATTTTTGGTGGATAGGAATTGTTGAAAGATAGGTCATACTTTCAGTCTTGATCTTTAATATTTTTCTTCTTGCAGTAAACCATAACAATACGATCAATATAATACGAGTAAATGCTTAGCAACAGTAAGCATGCAATTGGGGAACCATAATGGGGGGGGGGGGGGGGTTTGGGTTAGGACAATTCCAAAGGCCTGTGACTGACAGGAGCTTTCAAAAAATATTGGAACATCATTTTATTAGTTTTTTAGCTATTTATTGAAATTACAGTATATTTAAAAGAATAACTTACTTACAATTTAGAGGTTAGGTAGTCTCTGCATTGTATATTCTACCCTCTCGTTTAGCCTGAATGGTTTAGCCTCGTACTTGAATTGTAAAGCAGTAAGATCAACAGACTTGTTAGCCAATGTTAGAAATGTTTTATTTTGCTTAAATTTAAAATGCTAAAGTTAACTTCGGAATCCAGAAAAGGAAGGCAAAGAAAGCTTGAATGAGATAATACAGGGCAACAGTTGGTCACTTAATTTTTCTCAGGAAAAGGTTGGTATATTAACGTAAGTCTATTTTCCTTGAATTCTTTCTCTGAATTTATTTTAGTTTTAAATGCCACTCCAGTGAACCTATTATATTTATGTAAGCATTACTGAACAATAACCCAAACCCTCCCTCATCTATTTATTGGCATTCTAAATATTTCAGAACAAATATGTAATAGCAGATTGATCAGGTTTCATTTTACTTTATTAAATTAGATTAAACAAAGAGGCAGTAGTTTAGTGGGGGGTATTATTAAAGATAAAATAAATTGACTGAAAGCTTGGTTAATTGCTAAGAATTATCCTTATTTATCAAAGGTTTGTGAAATCCAATATAAATTTCTTCATAAAATTTACCCAGTTAATTATAAGTAAAATATTTCCAGATACAGATATTAATTACACATTGTGTCATTCACAACCAGAAGTTAAACAGCTTTTTTTTTGGTTGTCCCATCTCCAGACACCTATGGAAAGAATTGTTCACTTGGATTACTCAGAAATCTGGTTATTATAAAGAATATTATTGTTTTTTTATGAGAACAAATCTTTTAATTATAGCACTTCATTTCTGATCAGTTTTATTATTTCCTTAGTGAATATTTGGTATATGTGTCTCTTGAGTTAATTAAGAGCTGCAAAGCTCTTAGGTTGGTTATGGCCTTACAATTTGTTACTGCATGATTTCTACCATAATCTAGTGTCATTTTTTGTTGTTTCCTTTATTGTACTTAATATTTTAATGTACTGTTTGTGTTATATACAATTTAAAAGGTTTTGCATAATATTGTATGCAAAACTTCAGTTTTTAAATACTTTTTTTAACAATTTATGTTGCTTTTAAAACAACGCTAAATAAAACTTGTAACATGTACAACCATGTACATATCTTTACAATGCAACATTTAGTATATTCAGTTGAGTCACTGTGCGTCAATTTATATAAAAGAAATCGTTAACTGGTCTTGAGGAGCAAAAAGTCAATTAGCAGGTGGAAAAATAAAACAACGTTGGCATTTAGCTTGTTCAAGTAATCCTTAGCAATTTTCTTCTGGGCAGTCATACACATGCAGTATGTGCATATTTCTTTTTGATCACCCCACTTAGAACACATAGATGTTTTGAAGCGGTCCTTAATTTTAAAAGCTGTAGCATCTATGCAATAGTGTTATAAGTGTTTCATATACATAAAAAAAGTAAAAATATTAATAATAATGTAGAGAGCTGTGGCACCAGTGTATATGGATTGCAAGGATATAAGCTTCTTTTTGTGAATTAATGGCTCGCTATCCTAAAAGTTTGTGCTCACCTAACTGTCAGTTCTAGACCGAAGACAAGATGGAGACGCAGATATTTTTACAGAGTGCATCTGTGTGGGATTTTAGTATATTTATATTTAAATAACAGTTGAGAGGATTCATCTTTACATGGCGCATAGGAAAATTTGCTTTATGCTCATTGACTAGCATGTATGATCACATTCTTTAATCACATTTGCCATTCATCAAGGTTCATGTTTCTAATAACATTTGATGTCTTGGGTTGTCTTGATGTGACATATGGGTAACATACAAAGACATAGAGGAACAAAGATCTTGACTTACAGTGCTTAACTTCACCTAAGATCACTCAGAAGAACATTGGTTAATCACTCAAAGTTATTTACCTCACAGTGGAAACTGCTGAGCTGCAACATCTTGGGCAGGCAGCTGTCCATTCACTTAATCTGATTAATTTTACTGCCTCTGTGTGTTCCTATTTCTCTAACAAGAAATTAAAACATCCCATTAGGGCTAATGATACTGTGTTCTCGTCAACGGTGCCATCCTATTCCAATTAGTTGTTTTTGGCTTCAAAATTATTTTTTCTTACCATTTGGAGCCTAGCAGATGGCATGCGGTACACAAGGCATTTAGAGAGGGATGCAGCATGAATGGGTGCCAACATGCCTGAATACTTTCCTGAAAACTGCAAGTCATTCCCACCCAGCTGCAGGTAGTGGAATTAGAAGCGATATATAACTAGTCGGGCTACAGTTGAATCAAAGATTATTTTGGTTTTGTTGTCTGTATAATCATGAAGCACTAGACATTGACAAATTATGAAAGTACCTTTCATTGTAAGCTCTATACTATAAGACTGTGTTCAGGAATTAATGGCATAACTGAATGCCGAATTTGGCATTTGAAAATAAATTTAAAACCAGAGGCCCAATTAAAGTACCTGCCACATTTCAAGATGAACTGTAAACCTTGACAAGTCTTCATTAATACAACATTGTTATTAAGAAATACGTTCAGAAAGAAGCAATTGCATGGAGGTGATGGACTTCAAAACAATTTTAAGGAAGGTTAGAGTGTAACAAATGAGTAAGACAAAGCCACAAAACTAGAATATTAAGACAATTTCATAACATGGTTGTAATATTTACAGAAGGAATTCGTAGACAATGGATATCGACTGTATGTCATAATGAAAAACTAATTTGTACAGCCCTGAAAAATTAATGAACTGCAGCCAGTCCTGGATGATGTGTCCACATTAAATATCAAAGGGTTATTATGGCCACTATTATTTCCCATGGGATGACGTAATGAATACAGTTTCATAGTACATCCTATTAGGCTGAACCCGAGAGAGAGAAAAACACAATGCAAGAGATGAATAATAATTTATATAGTTAAAACAATTAACACTACTGGAAAAAGATGTAGATTTATGATACTAAATCAAAACAATAAAAGCATCAGTAAGTTAAGTACAGATACTCTAATTACACACAAGAAGCTCTGCTTTCTCTTATTACAAACATGGCAAGGCAAACTGATATATTTGCAGCTTTGGACTTCACTCTAATTGACATTCTGTTGTTGGGGTAGACATTCTGCATCTTGATTACAACACCAGCATGATAAATTCTGAAAGCCAGACGACTCTGTCTGCTATATAAATAATAAACCACCTTCACAAAACCTCACAGATTTTATTAGAGTCACATTACCAATGTTATTCGTATTTTCAGTATGAAACATTTATTTAAAAGAAAATTTAATTTAAGAAATAATCAGCAATATTCTGGCTCTGGGTAACTTGTAATCTGAATAGTAGTTTATCTTAATTAAGATATCTTTCTGATGTGCTCCATACATATAATTTGCTGCTTTTTTCAACCCACTAAAACAGGTCAGTATATGGCTAATTTTAACCTAAAAATGCATGCTTAAAAAGGAAAGTGTATACTAATTTGAGTTTTGTAGTGTTTATCTATTTAAATGGTCATCTTATTATGTTGACCTGTCCTTGCCATGTAAAGAACTATTGTGCTAGTTACAGCCTCATCGATGGAGATAATGCCGTTTAATTCAGGCAGAGGGGTACCAGCACTTCAAGTGTGTGCAATCCAGACAGAGGATGGACAAGAGTAAGATTTAACTGACACTTACCACATCATGCTAGTGTTAGACATGACAACTGGAGTGTATTGGAACGAGAATTCTCACACGGTAAAAATGGCCTACCAGCCATGACTAGAAATAAAGTAACGATTTAAAGATCTGAGGAGGGGGTAACACAGCTGGAACAGAATAAGAAGTGTGTTACAGTTAGTCATCTAAGAGATAAGTATACCATTGACACTAAAAGAGCTACAGCAGAAAGTGCTATGTGTTAAACCATGTCATAAACGAGGAGCCTTCCAAAGACACAACAGAGTTCTCTTCTGTCAGCAAACATCAGGGAGATGCAGCTGCAGTTATCTAAAGACAATAGTCAAGGAGAAATAGAAAACCATGACCCTCTGTGCTTAGTCCCACCATAAAAGTGCATGGTGCAAACTGAATTATTCAATGACCCATCTTGTTTTTTAAGGCATACTTTGCATCGCTTGCTACGAGCAGACTGATATCTGATTGTCTCATGTGATCTGAGAATCACCGATAAAGTTACACAACCACAGAAGCAGGAGTGCACAGTTTTGCAGCCAGAAAAGCAGAATCCCGGGACTACAATATGGCACATCAGCCTGCAAAGTGAGGCTGGAGGAGTAAATATAGGCTGGGATATGCAGACCTGGACTAACAAGAACTGACAGGAAAACTATGTAGAGGTATGAAGTGTAAAATGAAGAAATGTCCGAAAATGGGATCATAAACGCAAGCAGAGGTCAAGTGGTACAAAAGGGCTGGCAAACACGTCAAAAGCATAAGCTAAAAGGCAACATTTAAAAAGAAGCAGTAATACTAAATGCCCAGCTAAAGGCGTCCATATTTATAAAATGCACAATGCAAGACTGAGGCACATCAGTCAGACTTCTTCTTCTCATTTCCCTTGCCTTGTTGTGAGAGCAGTGCAAATAGACAACACATACTGATAGGGGGGTCCGAGGGCAAACTGACAGCAGAAGGAGAGTCGATACAGAGCTGAGGTACAGTTTGGGTGTTATCATTTGTTCGAGTCACTCTGTTTTATGTTACATTATTGTTCACATAATTTATACTATATGTTGAATTTAAGAAGTGTTATTGTTTTGGCATCACATTAACTCTGTTTTCGTTTTAAGCTGTCATTGGTTTGTATGGCTGTGACAATGTTGTTATTTGCCATGAAACTGGTGACAGTCACATGATCAGCATTCCCAAGCCACATGACATCATCACCATTATGTTGGGAACACATTAGTTTCACTGTCTAAACTTTTGGATTCTGACGTTTATTTTAACATTTGAATTTTTAAGAGATTTTTTGGGCCCTGACCTTTGCTTTGTTTGTTTTATTTTTACTGTATCCCTGGAAAAAAAGTGATTGCTTAGTAAGTGATCATTCTCTTTAATGTTGAAGTAGTTGAATTAAAAATAATATCACCCTCTTTTACTGTCAGCTTCATAATAAATTTGGCTACTTAGCTGTATATTTGTCATAGTGAAACTCTGGTAACCACCACTACCTCACCTACCTCAAAACTATGGTAAGACCCCCAAATTAAGAACTCCTGACTTACTTACTCCATTGAATTTTTTTTATTTCTTACACGCTCTGTTAAACTTCACAAAAGTGCAAAACCATCCCTTGGCCATTTGATGATGCCATTACATTTCAGCGTCATCACCAGGCACGTCGAGGTGTTGTTACAGCGTTAGAACCAACAGACCAGTCCACCATACTATACCATAAATGAAGGACCAGTTCTTGTTATTCAGTTTCTTAACCAAATTTTTGACATTGGTCAACTTTCCTGTCCCTCTCCTTTGTCAAAACTGAAAGAATTTGATCTCTCCAAATTCCTGCCCATAGAATTTGTGTTTTGCGCCCAGCCATCACCCCAACCTACAAAAGACTCCCTAGACTTGTGACTAAACTGCTGTGCTACACAAAATAAAATTATTTACAAATTACAAAATCTACAGTTTTATATAATACACTAACTTTACTTGAACATTTTTAACAGTATTCTGCTTTCTTTGCACAATTAGAATCTACTAAGCTTCTACATCTAGGGATTCAAACACCAAAAAGAAAGAAATTCAATGAATCGATAATAATGGTCAATCTGGAACGTTAACTATTAAGGAACTGATTAAAAATGGTATGTATGAAGGTTTGCTAAGCAATGAAAGCTCACAATTTTGTTGTGTTACTTTAAAGTGAACACAAGAGTGGATATTCTCCATAGAAATCCATTGAAGTTGGCTTCAAATAAGCAGATAAGCTGCTGCAGACAGACCATCTTTCGTGCTTGTGGTGTGCTTATATGGTAACACAACTGTTAAACACCACACTTTGTTTCCATATGGCACAGTAAGTATAGCCTACCCAGTTTTAATAAGGTGAATTACTTCTCGCTGCTTTTTCTCACAGGGATGCCACTGTTGACAACTTTTTTGTTCAAGTCCCTGTTACAAATTTCTAATTACATAATGCATACACATAAAGATACCGATATGTTAAAACAAACAATTCAAAGCTGTGGAGAACATTACAGCCTTTCATTTAGAACTTAAGTCATTTTGCTATTTTCTGACTGTCATCTTGGCATTTCAACCTCATGTTAACCTTTTTAACTATTTTTGTGTGTTTCTCCCAATAACACAATTTATTTCCTGATCCATCAAGCATTCTCAGCTTTTTGAGTGCACATTTCTCCATCACGTTGACAACTTTGGGTACAATTTCTTCCTTTCAGCAATAAACTCACATGCAAATGGACATATGTAGTAGGCTGCACCCCAGAAGTCCAGGAAAATTACAGAGTGATTCCAGGAATAACTTTCAGCTTCCAGGTGTACAGACTCAGTAGAGGCAGTAAAGACAAAAATGAAAAGAACCAAAACAGGGCAAGGTTTGATACCAAGAGCCATAAAGATCTTTCACCAAAAACCAGAATGCGATCAAAAGTCAAAAAGCAGGCTGAAATTCGTTAACCAGGGAATTTCAAAAAGAGTCTTTTACACAGAGATTGAAAAGATATCTATAACACTCAGGTACCCCAGAACTGCTAGGGGCAAACTTTCACCTACTGACCTGATGACATCACCAACAAGCACACCCGGATGAATTCTGGAATTGGTTCTGGTGGCAATGGCTAATGCAGTAGTCTACAATAGAATTGTCCATTGTGAAAATATAATGGTGTCACAGCAAACGTAAGTAAATTTTGGATTTTGTAACAAAGCTATATACAGTCATATGAAAAAGTTTGGGAACCTTCTCAGCCTGCATAATAATTTACTGTACTTTCAACAAAAAAGATAACAGTGGTATGTCTTTCATTTCCTAGGAACATCTGAGTACTGGGATGTTTTGTGAACAAAGATTTTAATGAAGCAGTATTTAGTTGTATGAAATGAAATCAAATGTGAAAAACTTGCTGTGCAAAAATTTGGGTACCCTTGTAATTTTGCTGATTTAAATGCATGTAACTGCTCAATACTGATTACATGCAACACCAAATTGGTTGGATTTGCTCGTTAAGCCTTGAACTTCATAGACAGGTGTGTCCAATCATGAGAAAATGTATTTAAGGTGGTCAATTGCAAGTTGTGCTTCCCTTTGACTCTCCTCTGAAGAGTGACAGCATGGGATCCTCAAAGCAACTCTCAAAAGATCTGAAAACAAAGATTGTTCAGTATCATGGTTTAGGAGAAGGCTATAAAAAGCTATCTCAGAGGTTTAAACTGTCAGTTTCAACTGTAAGGAATGTAATCAGGAAATGGAAGGACACAGGCACAGTTGCTGTTAAACCCAGGTCTGGCAGGCCAAGAAAAATACAGGAGCGGAATATGCGCAGGATTGTGAGAATGGTTACAGACAACCCACAGACCACCTCCAAAGACCTGCAAGAACATCTTGCTGCAGATGGTGTATAGAACATGAATCGTTCTACAATTCTGCGCAATTTGCACAAAGAACATCTGCATGGCAGGGTGATGAGAAAGAAGCCCTTTCTGCACTCACTCCACAAACAGAGTCGCTTGTTGTATACAAATGTTCATTTAGACAAGCCAGATTCATTTTGGAACAAAGTGCTTTGGACTGATGAGGCAAAAATTGAGTTATTTGGTCAAAACAAAAAGCGCTTTGCATGGCAGAAGAACACCGCATTCCAAGAAAAACACCTGCTACCTACTGTCAAATTTGTTGGAGGTTCCATCATGCTGTGGGGCTCTGTGGTTAGTCAGGGACTGGGGCCCTTGTTAAAGTCAAGGGTTGGATGAATTCAACCCAATATCTACAAATTCTTCAGGATAATGTTCAAGCATCAGTCACAAAGTTGAAGTTACGCAGGGGTTGGATATTCCAACAAGACAATGACCCAAAACACAGTTCGAAATCTACAAAGGCATTCATGCAGAGGGAGAAGTACAATGTTCTGGAATGGCCGTCACAGTCCCCTGACTTGAATATCATCGAAAATCTATGGGATGATTTGAAGCAGGCTGTCCTTGCTCATCAGCCATCAAATTTAACTGAACTGGAGAGATTTTGTATGGAAGAATGGTCAAGAATACCTCCATCCAAAATCCACACACTCAAAGGCTATAGGAGGCGTCTAGAGGCTGTTATATTTGCAAAAGGAGGCTCAACTAAGTATTGATGTAATATCTCTGTTGGGGTGCCCAAATTTATGCACCTGTCTAATTTTCTTATGATGCATATTGCATATTTTCTGTTAATCCAATAAACTTAATGCCACTGCTGAAATACTACTGTTTCCATAAGGCATGTCATATATTAAAAGGAAGATGCTACTTTGAAAGCTCAGCCAATGATAAACAAAAATCCAAAGAATTAAGAGGGGATCCCAAAACTTTTTCATATGACTGTAATGTACCTCAAAAAATATCTTGCCTTTAATAAGCCAGAACTAAGTCTATAAAATGCATTCTAAATTTATAAAAATCAGAGATCCTAACACCATTTCACTAGTCATGTAAGATTTTCAGAATAGAGATCCACCATTAGCTAATTTTAATGCTTTGGGGCACTGTTAGAATCTATTCTGAACTCTCTTCTGACATACTGCCTACCTCTAATCTCACACATCTTATTGAGTTTTTTTGCAATATCTGTTATGTAGCAGTCACATGACATGTTAGGACTTTGATGTCTCTCATGCCTTTTTAAGTTTCTGCTTCCTTTTTGTCATTTTCCCTCACTTTGTTGCTGTTATGTTTTGTTTTGTTTGTTTTTGTTCTCCCAGCCCTTAGACGTTTCAATCATTAGGGCTAGAATACATCAAATATTTGCAATTTGTCCATCACAAATTTATGGGCAATATAAAAAATGCCTCTATATGAAAAGTATCTTTATTCTGTTTACTGCTCTTTTTATGGGACTAAATGTTTTTTGAAAACCCAGTCAGGTGGCCAAATAGCAACATGACAAGAATATGCAAAGAACTAGTTGAACAGTGGAAAGATGATTCAATTTCTTAATAAAATTCACACTCATTGATATGGACATTGATTGGGTTTTAGAGTTCAAATTTAGAAGAAAGTGTGATATTGAAGAAAAAAAAAACTGCAAGCAGTGTGGTGTACTGGTTAAGGTTTTGGACCTAAAACCCTGAGTTTGCGTTAGGGTTAGACTTAGGGTAGGGGATACCAGCTTAGGCTGGCAACACATTGGTTCACTCATCCCACTATAGTATTAATTAAAAATATTCAAATCAATTATTTTATGATGAGTACATAAAACAAGACCCTAATATGTTTTTTTTGTCATATTATCTATCATTTAGACCACTGGGAAAAAAAGTATCAAGACTCTTGATCCACTCTTTCTGTAAGCACCGAGTCTTGTTCCAATATGGTTCATGCTCCAGTGTAAAGAATTGTGGCGTATGGCCTGCCTGTGCAAAATGCCTGCATAGCCTCATCTGTTTCTGCTGGTTCTCAATCCATCTGAGATGTTGTATGCTCCGAGCCTTGACACTATTTTTCGTTTCCCCTATGTAAATCATGCCACAGGGTTGGCATTGTATAGCATAAATACAATTAGTGGTGGTAAGGGATAACTCCTGAAAAATGGGGCGGTCCACCGATGTAAAGGGGTTACTGATCATTTTTTTGTTTTTATACAGGATATGCGAAGCACATTTATTTTTATTCCTCCTCATGCAAGACGCCCTGACCAGCAAATCCTTTAAGTTTTTGTTCCTCCGATAAGCTTCCATGATTTTAAACTTTTTCAAATCCTCATCTAACTGCTGAGCCTCTTGGAAGTTACCCCTCAACACTCTCACCACTCCTTGGGCATGTGCCGAAAATGTAAACACCATAGGGAGAATATTATTTTCTGTTAGTGTCACTGCCTGTTCACTATCTATCATTTGGTTCCGTCCCTTCCCTTGTCTCCACTCTCTTGTCCCACTCCTCCATCCACTCTCCCACTTCCCTGAATAATTTTTCCTCTCCCAGAACTTGTACCTCCACCAGATGATTTATGTACACCTCCAAATCTCCCAAATCCAAAAACCAACCACCCTCCATTATCACTTCCAGAAATTTTTCTTTAAATTCCCTTCCCATCTGCCTCACACTCCAATCACCAAAAATAAATACACTTCCCCATCTACCTTATCTCCCTCATATAAATTAAATAAGGGACTCTGATCATACCAGTAGTCACGAGGCCCTAAAAAAGATATATTAACCTTAGGATATGGCCTGCTCCTAACCCAAGGATGTTAAAGTTCAGGGTTTGATGGGGGGAAGGTCAATTCTGAATCTAAAACAGAAGTTTTATAATCCGGGCCTAAAACGAAAATTTCAGCCTTAGGGCCCTGTTATGGTGTATAAAATCTGTACATTTTAGTTTAATTTTCCATTATATTTTAATCAAGATAAAACAACAGATGAACTAAATTTTAAGACAAATCAAAGCAGGTTTTCTCACACCTCAGTTTTAAAACAGCTGTTTCCAACATTGAAAGGAAGACATTTCTGGTGGTTCAATTACTTTTTAACCTGGGAAAGGATGCTGTGCTGACACCCCAGGCTATTGATTACTTTATGGATGGACATTTGGGATAAGAATTTGGTTTACAGCCTGGGAAAAGGGAAACTGAGGCAATATCAAAGAACTTTATTATCTGGGAAAGAGTTTGAGCAAAATTCATCAATCACATTGACAGCCAGCCAATCAGGTGCATGTGTTGTGAAACCAAGGCATGACATTTCATAATAAATATGCTTTGGTTTGAAAGAGGAAGGAGAGAAGAGGAGGAGGAAGGAGAAAAAGAAAACAGACGAAGACGGCATTGGTCGTCAGAAAGGCATCATGAACATCCATTGCTAAATCAAACACCTCCCTGGGACATTCATCCTTGTCATCTGTAACTTTTTCGTAAGCTTTTCCTAAAGACTATATATATATTCAGACTTTCTTATCAGTACCTATTTTCTATTATTCTTTGTTCCAGTGGTATTATTATTATTCTTGTAATAAATACCATGCTGCTTTTATCTTTCTATGCTTTGTCTTAATGTCTAGAGGGATTGAATTAATAAGTTAGATTTCTTTGAGCACCTGGTGTAGCCAGATTTTTTGCCATTATTTCTGTGCTGCGAGGTTTATAAGGCTGAGAGTGAGGGCGCCACTCAAAAGAAGGGACAGTACGATAAGAAGAAGGCATTCTTGGCTGATAAATGGCCTATAGTCAAGAGTGCTGAGTCTTTGTATGTTTAAATGTATTCTTGTAGACCAAAAGTATTATTTACGTCTGAGATATCACTGAAACATCATATGTTGTTCGTGCCGATAATAAGTAAGTCTCTTGAAGTGCTGAGTGACAGGCTGATGTGTGGTTTAAAGTGCTAAGGGTTAATCAGCGTGTGTGTGTGTCATTCATGGGGCACTGTTGTGGTTAGGGTCTGTGTGTGGGTGTTTATCTATGTGTGTGTGTGTTCATTTTAAAGTGCAACAGTAGACCAACCCGATAACGAACCTGACGAGAACATTACCCTTGAGAAAACAGGTAAAGGGTAAGCAGAGGGAATACTACGATAATACAGACCCAAAAGGGGGATCTTAGCCTTAGGGCCTTGTAGGACGATCTGAACCTCAGGGCCTAAAAGGGGAGAATTAACATCAGGGGCTAATAAAAGATTATTAACCTCAGAGTTACAAAACATAAAATCCTCCGGGGCATTTAGTTCTGCCCTTAGGGCCCAAAAAAGAGGGTCTTAGCCTCAGGGCCTTGTAAAGTAATCTTAACTTCAGGGACTAGTGAAAAATTATTAACCTCGGTAAAAAAACTTAGAACGAACCCCCCACCCCTCCCTGGAAGCATTGAACAAATTCTCCTATCTAATAATAGGACATCCCACTGTGCTACCGAGCACCGATATTTTTCAGGAGGATCAAGTTGACAAAAATCATCCATCTTAAATATTGGGTTACACCTCCAAAATAAAGGCCCTGTGAGTACAGATAAAGCCCTATCCCAAATATCTGTCAATTTAAAATGTGGAAGAGGTAAATCATATATTCCATAACTTATTTGAGATGTCTTTAAGGGTAAATCATTTTTATTAAGCAGCACTTGGATGTCCCAGATAGGCAAGGTCACAGAAAGAAAGACAGAAAATGAGGCAGAATATCGTCGTTCAAGACCAAAATCTATTAAATAATCTATTCCAAAATATTGGACTCGTGAACGCCAAGAACATATAGACTACAGGCTAAAATACAACCCACACCACCACAATTGTCGGTTTTCATTTTCACAACAGTTCTTATTTTTATACCGTACCATTTCCTTAAATGAATCAGACCAAGTTAACCATGACAGATTACTCATATCGAGAAAACCAATATCCCTATCTGGGAGTTGGGGAAACTCCCGAAAATTTATTCAGGAAAGTACCTGGCAAAATTAAATATTTTTGATAGTTCGCCATTACTTCTGTTTTAATCTCCTGGAGTAACCCCTCCTCCTTAATGCTGTAAACAGGATTTGAATGGCCTCATACGTATGTTCAATATTCGTATTGATCCGAAAAAAACCTCATCAGTTGGGACTTAATTATCTCCCTAAAAGTGTGTTTTGGGTGATAACTCTCCTTCTGGAGCAAGGTATCGCTGGATGGGTGGTATTCAGGATATGGAGAAAATTATTAAATTCCTCCCTCGTATGCGTCCACACGCCAAAGATGTCATCCAGAAACCTTAAGTATAGCAGAGGGAGCCTATGATATCTAGCGAATGCTGTCTGCTCCCATTCAGACATGGGGCAGAGTGGTGGCTGTGAGGCTAAGGAGCTGCGCTGGTATCCTGAAGGTTGCCGGTTCAAATCCCTGTCACTGCCAAAAGGCCACTGCTCTGCTGGGCCCTTGAGCAAGGCCCTTAACCTGTAATTGCTCCAGGGGCGCTGTACAATGGCTGACCCTGCGCTCTGACCCCAAGGGGTATGCGAAAACTACCAAATTCCTAATACAAGAAATTGTATAAGGCGAAATAAAGAACAAAAAAAAAAAATATTAGCATACAAGGGGGCAAACTTCTTCCCCATAGCTGTCCCATAAATTTGCATATACAATCCGCCATTAAATTCAAAATCATTATTCTTGAGACTTAATTCCAGCAATTTCAACAGGTGATTATCAGGTCTCCCTGGATATGGATATTTTCTAAAAATAATTTGTACAGATCTCAAACCCAGCTCAATATCTATATTTGTATACAGGGCCTCCACGTCCAATGCAAACACAAAGACCCATTCTGGAAATACTTGGTTACTGATTAACTGTAGAAAATGGTTAAGTATCTTTAACAAAACTATTATGTCGCTGCGATAGAGGGTTCAAATAATACTCAAATTCGGCAACTCTATAAGATTCAGAAGAACAGTCCAAGACAATGGGTCTACCCGGGGGGACTTGAAACAGCACTGTCCATTTTTAAGGTGGTTTGTGTACTTTAGGGAGGAGATTGAATTTTCTAACTGACATAATCAGACGGCCCAGACAAATACCTCTTCTTCTTAGCAGTAATGAACCCTTCCTCCTGAAGGCCATTCAAGATTTTCATTTTATTTTTATCCTGAATAAACTTTTTAAGGGGACGGTAATGAAATTGAGTGTTCAACTGCCACTGCCCTTCCTGAATGTATTGGGCTCTATCAAGAATTACTGTCATAGAGACCTTGTCAGCAGGCTTAATAATTATTTTTTTGTTCCTGTTAAGGTATTGTAAGAGGAACATCTTTCCGCTTCCATTAAATTATCTGATGGGGATAACAGGCTATTAGTTTAATTAAGATCTTTTTGGTCTTTCTTGATTAAATCTAAAATCAACTTATCCACATCCTCATTTTTCAGAACCCAGTGTGATGGTTCAATAAACCTCCTTGGGGCATCATCCATCTCATAGTCAAAAAAATCAAGGAATTTTAATCTTCTATGGTACTGACACACATCCCTCCTGATTTCTTCCGTGTCTAATTCTAAAGGGATCAGAATAAATGTCAGACCTCCCTGTAACAAGATTACATCATCCTTCGTCAATCTAAAACTGTCACTCAAATTCATTATATTTACTTCTTGAGAGGGTACGAATCTGGTTGACCCTTATAACAGTTTAAAGACTCAAGCCAATGATCTGCAATATGAAAAGCCTGACCTGCGTCCCAATGCAGTACATATCCTGACTCCAAATCTACATCTCCCAACCCGAGACTGTCTATTATATTAATTCCCGGAAGCTTGTCCAAAACTTGGTTCATCAATATTATCACCTCACAAAGCTCTTTTGATTGATCTCGCAACGAGTAAGGTATCTTAGCAAACCAAATCTCCATCATAGGGAATTTAATTTTAGCTATTTCAGTTAAAGAAGAAAATTTGTTTCTTATGTCAGTCTCTCTAAGTAAAAGGTGTTTGTTACAGTCATTAAGACCAATACAAAACATAACTTTTAATATTCCATTTTTAACAGATTTTATTCTCTTCACAATATTTACCACCTCTTGAACCATAGCACCCGGGAAACTATATATTTCCATATCAGACTGTCTATACAATGGACAAGATTGGAATCACCAAATACAATTTCACTTGATCAAAGAATAGCTTTTTCTTCCTCCAATTTTCATGCCTAGCAGGCTGATCCACTATTTCTAGTTCATAACAATACCTAGCGGAAGGGTTAGGATTAGGGTAGGGGACGAGAGCCATAAGGGTAGGCTCGGCCAATCTGACCACCCATTTAGAATATAAATATACTCTGATTATTTCAAAAATTATCTAGGAATCACTTATTCAATCTAAGTAATTTAAAAAAACACTAAAAAATTATCATTTGAGGCGGTACTATACGTTCATCCCTCCCTTATTTTTCATTCAGATCCCTTGGAGAAAATGTATCTAAGGCTTCTATCCAAAATGTCTCCCTCTTAAGACTTTGTATCTTTGTCCAGAAAACCTGATATTCTAAACCAAACATTATTGGATGGTTAACATTTTCTGCAATATGTTTGTACAGAACAGACTGTTTATTTTGATTTTCTATCAATCTGAAGTGCTGAATAAATCTTGCCTTCAATGAGTCTTTAGTTTCCCTGATGTAAATTGCCCCACAGTCCAAACACTGAATCACATAAATGCAGCTTGTGGATTGCAATTGAAATTTTTGAAAAATTTGAACCTCGAACCTGGAAAATTTATTATAAATTATTTTTTAGAGGTGAATGGAATGACCCGGGCATTTATTTTTCTGTTTAGTAGTACGTGATGCATGTACTGAAATATCTTTTAAGATTTTTGTTTTTACGGTATACTGCAATTAATTTAAAACATTGGAATGGTTGAAAATTGTTTTGTACTTGTTGAACCTAGGTAGAATAAGTGAAAACCATGGGGAGTTTAATTATTTGCGTATTAATTGATAAATTTATTTGGGAAGAAAACCGTGAGGCAATCATATCAGGGTTATGGAAACTATTCTCTTTCTGTTCAACAGTAGGATCAAATCTAATTTGGAGATATAATATCCAAATTCTGATCCACACAGAATTGTTTAAGATTAGATATAGGATAAATAAAATTCCAAACCAGCACTTATGTATTTTTAGTATAATTGTTTGAGTTAAAGTCAAGCAAAAGAGTAAGGTAAGTAATTTTATTCCAATTTTATTTAAGGATAGGATTTGGGAGGGTAAGACCATAGATTAAAGCATCAGATAAAACATCCAAAGAATCTCCAAACTGTTTATCTAAAGGGATCAGTCCAACTTCCCAGACTGGCAAAGGAGAGATAAAAGAACATTGAAACAAATCTGTAAATAAATCTCTTTGAAAATTGAAAAGAGAAAAGCAAACTAAAAGAGAAGTTTGTGTTTCAGAAAGATAAGGGGCCTCATGTATAAATGGTACATACGCACAAAAATTTTGCATCCATCCGTTTCCACGTTCACTTCAAGATGTATAAAAACTAAACTTGGCTTAAAGCCACGCACATTTTACGGCCTCACACCATGCATACGCACTTTTCTGCTTGGTTTTGCAAACTGGCAGCACCCAAAGCAGTGCTAATGTTTTTGTGGGTTTTTTTTAGATTCACATCCATGACATGGGCTATATCAAATACACCAAAATTAATTGCATGTCGTTTATAATTAAGGCACTTGATTGTAAACATTTTGTAATAATATGATGCACAGAATGGCCAAACTATTCCAAATACCATAGCTGCTTTGGTGTTGTTACTCTTAGAGCATCACTGAGAGTATTTTAAGCTGTATATTGTATTTGGTGTGTGGTATCCCAGCTGCACAGGTTGAGTCGTGAGCACAGAGGATTACAGCTTACAGCGGAGGATACAGCCCAGGAGAACATTTATAGCACAAGCTGCCTCAGGAAAGCCACCAGCATCTGCATGGATTCCACTCACCCATGTCACAGTCTATTTGAACTCTTCCCACTAACAAATGCTTCAGAGCCTTTCCAGCACGGACCTTGAGGCTCAGAAACAGTTTCATCCCAAGAGCTATAAATACACTCAATCAGTCTATCAAGTGTTTCTGGTAGAACTGTTTGTACTTATAACTACAATTACCTCACAGTAAACATGCACTACAGCTGTAATATTGCACAGCCTGAGCCACTTTATGAACCATTTGCACTATCTGTACTATATGTACATGTATGTTGTACTTATGCTTTCATATTGTATGTTTTCATTGTTTTTACATCATTATTACTATTTTTATTTTATCATTTTATAGGAAAATAACTTTATGGAGGAGCTGCATATTGAATCTCATTGTACCATACAATGACAATGAAGGAATTCAGTTCAACAGAAGAGAGTGTGTATGTACAAATGATTATGACTGGCTTCTAAGTTGATTTAGATTTCAAGAGCTATCCACTTGGAGCTGTGTGCTATTAGTATACTAGGATGTATATTTGATATCATTTTTATGATGAAATGCATTAAAGTATGTATATTACATTTTACAAATAAATTGTTAACTTCATTTAAATAATGTTTACTGTTGATAATTAAACATTGGGGGCACAGTGGCGCAACGGTAGTGATGAGCTGGTGCCCCATCCAGGGACTGTTCCTGCCTCACACTGTATGCTTACTGGGACTTGCACTGCCCTGGATGGATAGATGGATGGAATAATTAAACATGTATTACAAAGGTTTTTCAATGTTCCTTAAAAATTTTGAACAATCAGTGTTCTAAGCTTACAGCTGGTTTTACATTTGTTACAGAGCTTATAGCGTGGTGATTGGTTATGTGGAGAAAGAAATCAGAAGGATAGGAACTGGAGGGTGGCATGTTTGACAGAGACAGTACTGCTACAATAAATTATTCCATCCAGTGTCATGCTCCTCTCAGCAAGCATCTTCTGGAAGGCAGGAACAAGCCCTGGATGGAGCACCAGCTCATTGCTACTGCTGCTCCACCATGCACCCACATGTTTAATACATGCTTTAATGCATTTCTTCAAGAAAATGATATCAAGTATACATCTTGGTATTCTGAAATGTTCAGAGAACTGTAATATCATGTAATGTATTCTTTGTGGCGATCACTGCCTAAGCGCTCCTGTAGGCTTAAGGGAAAGCCAAAGCCAAAGAAGCACAGACTGATTGCTGACTGGCACGGGAAACACATAGAATATGAAGCATTTAACATGCTATCTTAGTTACGATGGAATTTGCGAAACTGTAGTAAATTAAGCATCGATTTTAAGATGAAGTTTACAACATTCTACTTTAATAATAAATAAAGTACGAAATTAAAGTGGAAATTTCAGGATTAAAGTTTACATTGCAACTTTAATCTTGACATAAACCTTTTTTTCCCACTGTGTCCCTATTTTTTTTTTCTTCTCTGTGACCCTAATATGCTTCCATATGACAGTCAGACACTCACCTTTTCATGTCGACTTTGACATCAGACCAGTTCTTTTTTGAAATTCTTTTTTATATGTGCATTTTCCATTGTCTTTTAAGAAAACGCTTGATGGAAGAGACTATTTATATTGATTTGCATATTCAAATATCCAAAATTCTGGGAGGAGTGGGAAGGGGCTGTAAGTGTGTGCATGTCCATTAAAATTCATGTTGATTGGGATTTATAAAGGGAAAGTGCATTGATTCTTGCCTACACACACTTTTATGCATCAGACTTTTTTTGTGTGTTTGCACATTTCTGTTTTTATCCATATGCCATGTTTTAGTATGAATTCTATGCACAGTGTTATGATTTAAATCAAAAGGAAAGGGCCTCTTTTTTGATTAGGTTCAATATAGGTTGACTTATTTTGGGTGATTTAGTATAAGGGGTCCCTAAACAATTGTGGGGTTAATTATTATGCTCTATAAAAATCTAATACCTTTAATTTTCTGTAATAATGATGAAAATCCTCTTTTAATTCCTCCATATCCACATTGGATGGTGTTTTGATGAATGTCATACCCTTCTGTAAAAGTGAAGCATCTGACTCCTGATGCCCATAACCCGTGGGAATGTTTAACTGCTTCTGCCAGCCGTCCAAAATTAAACCTGATTTAAACCTGCTGATTCTGGTGTCCAATGTATATCATCTCCAGGGGCTAAATCAATAGTGTCTGAGTCAGGAAAGTCTAAAATATTAGGAAATTTTGATTAAACGTCATTTACTGGATAACTATTAATTTCTAATGTGGAGTTGTAGAAATGAGGGATCCTACATAAATTAGAATCCTAAATAAAAAGATGTGCAACATCTTGACAACCCAAGTACAAGGCTTCTGATTGTGGACTTCAGCTCTGCATTCAGTGCAATAACCCTGGAACTCCTCTCCTCAAAAGTCACCCAGCTTTCCATCCCTGCCTCCACCTGTAAGTGGATAACCAGTTTCCTGAGAAATAGGAAACAGCAGGTGAAACTGGGAAAACTCACATCTAGGTATTGTACGATCAGCATGAGTGCCCTCCAGGAATGTGTGCTCTTCTCCCTCTACACTAATGACGGCACCTCTAAACTTATCAAGTATGCGGGCAACACAACCATCATTGGGCATCATTGGTGTAGGCAGAACAATTTGGAACTAAACATTCTCAAAATCTGTGGAGATGACAGTGGAATTTAGGAGAGACACCACAATATTACCTCCCCTCTCCATACTTAATACTACTGTGAAAGTTGTGGAAGCATTCACATTTCTGGGATCCATAATCTCCTAGGACTTGAAATGGAAGACCAATGTAGGGTTATTCATAAAAAAGGCATAACAGTGAATATACTTCCTGTTACAGCTGAAAAAGTTCAGTCTTCCACAGGAGCTACTGATTCAGTTCTACACAACAGTCATTGAGACTGTTCTCAGCTCATCCACCACAGTGTGGATTGGATAAAGTGACTAAACATGACAAAAACAGGCTACACTGAATAGTCACTGCCACCAGCCACCTTACTGGACCTATTCTAGAATCATGAAACATGCAGGGAAAATCATCACCAAACCCTTACACCAAGGCCACAACCTTTTCGAACTTCTTCCATCAGCCAGGCGTTATAGGTTGATATACACCAAAACAAGTCAATATAAGAACAGTTTTGTTTTTTTTTCCCCACAGGACACCTTGCTTACAATCAACAACATTTGTTTATATATCATATTTTCATACAAACAATGTAGCTCAAAGTCATCAACAAACAAGATTAGGCAATAATATTATACAGAATGTAATAAAGAAAAAGGTAAGGTTGGATGGCCAGTGGGACAGAAAAAATTGTAAAAACTCCAGTTAGGCTGGAGAAAAAAAATCAAAATCTGCAGGGGTTCCAATGCCAAATAATCGTCCAGCCCCCACTGGGCCTTTTACCTAATACAGTAATCCCTCGCTATATCGCGCTTCGCCTTTCGCGGCTTCACTCCATCGCGGATTTTATATGTAAGCATATTTAAATATATATCGCGGATTTTTCGCTGCTTCGCGGGTTTCTGAGGACAATGGGTCTTTTAATTTCTGGTACATGCTTCCTCGGTTGGTTTGCCCAGTTGATTTCATACAAGGGATGCTATTGGCAGATGGCTGAGAAGCTACCCAACTTACTTTTCTTTCTCTCTCTCTTGCGCTGACTATCTGTGATCCTGACGTAGGGGGTGTGAGCAGGGGGGCTGTTCGCACACCTAGACGATACGGACGCTCGTCTGAAAATGCTGAAAGATTATCTTCACGTTGCTACCTTCTGTGTGCAGCTTTTAACTATGCTGCACGGTGCTTCGCATACTTAAAAGCTCAAAGGGCACGTATTGATTTTTTAATCTGTCTCTCTCTCTCTCTCTCACTCTCACTCTCTCTCTGCTCCTGACGGAGGGGGTGTGAGCTGCCGCCTTCAACAGCTTTGTGCCGTGGTGCTTCGCATACTTACAAGCCAAACAGCCCTATTGATTTTTTTGCTCCTTTGAAGAGGAAGATATGTTTGCATTCTTTTAATTGTGAGACAGAACTATCATCTCTGTCTTGTCATTGAGCACAGTTGAAACTTTTGAAAAAGAGACAAATGTTTGTTTGCAGTGTTTGAATAACGTTCCTGTCTCTCTACAACCTCATGTGTTTCTGCGCAAATCTGTGACCCAAGCATGACAATATAAAAATAACCATATAAACATATGGTTTCTACTTCGCGGATTTTCTTATTTCGCGGGTGGCTCTGGAACGCAACCCCCGCGATGGAGGAGGGATTACTGTATAGGTGTTCTAAATCTGTCCTTATGGTTTTCAGGCTTCACATGGAAGAATTTGATTATGGTGGTCATATGGACATCTGGGATACCCACCATTCAACTCATAAACACAGGGGGTAGCATGTTACCTTGATCAGATAGTGGTGGTGCAGATCACCACCACAGAAGAACCGGAAAAGACAGCAGAGAATAGTAGGGATTAGTAGGGAATTGCAGAACCCAGAGGAAAATGATAATTCAATGCCCATACAGTCTAATAGGGATACAACGAAAATATAGCTATCAAAAAGCTATTTTAAAATAATGGGTTTTTAACAGCTTTTTAAAATTGTTCTACAGTATTAGACTATTGATAAAGTACTCCAGATTTTAGGTGCATAACAGTAAAAGGCTGTCTCACCACTTCTTTTCAGGTTGGCTCTTGGAATTATAAGCAGACCATCATTTGAAGATCTCAGATTACGACTTGGAGTGTAAGGAGACAGACGTTTCAAAATATAGGATGGGGAGACATTTTTTAAGGGTATGTAAACAACTGGTAGTATTTTAAAGTCAATTCTAAATGACATGGATAACCAACATGGCCACACTAAAAATGGTGAAATGTGCTTGTTTTCTTTTTGTAGTTAATATTCTTGATGCTGCATTCTGCACTAACTGTAACCGATTTATGTCTTTCTTAGGTAGTCCTGTAAGGAGTGCATAACAGTAATCTAGCCAACTAAAAACAAAAGCGTGAACTAATTTTTCAGCATCTTGTAAAGTTATAAGAGGTCTAAATTTTGCGATATTTCTTAAGTGAAAAAATGTTGTCCTAGTAATCTGATTAATATGTGATTTAAAATTTAGGTCAGATTCAATAGATACCCCTAAATTCCTTACCTCCAACTTGATTTTTAAGCCCAAGGAGTCCATTTTATTTCTTATACCCTCACTATACCCATTTTTGCCAGTAAATAAGATTTTTTTTTTTTCCTTATTTAGTTTGAGAAAGTTACTGCTCATTCATTCCGAAATCCAAGTAAGACACAGGATCAGGGAGCCAAGAGTGTCAGGGTCATCAGGCACTATCGATAAATACAGCTTTGTGTCATCTTCACAGCTGTGGTAGCTCACCTTGTGCTTTAAAATAATCTGACCTAATGGAAGCATATAGATTGAAAAGAGCAGTGGACCCAGAATAGATCCTTGTGGTACACCATATAGAACATCATGGGTCTCCGAGGTGTAATCACCACAACTAACGAAGAATTGTCTACCTGTTAAGAAAGACTGAAACCAGCTTAAGACATTGCCAGAGATGCCCACCCATTGACTAAGGCACCCCATCCCTCAGGCCTCCCAGAGTCTTGCAATACTGTTTACATATTGTTAATACTTGTTTTCAGTGTTTATTTCAGCATTTATTAAGGAAAAGACAGAGTAACATATATCGGGAACAGGAGTAAACAGTCATCATGGTTTTGGATGGGAGGGTTGTGCTTGACTAGTATGGTGGAATTCTATGAGGCAGCAACAAAAGCATGTGATAAAAGACATGCATGTGATACTATTTATCTCGGTTTTCAGAAACCTTTTATAAGGTTTGGTATTCCTAGATGGAAAGGAAAGGGCAAACTTTCAAAGAAAAGCAACATCAGAAACAAATAAATTTAAAATGTTAAAATGGAAGGCGGCACGGTGGCACAGTGGTAGCGCTGCTGCCTCGCAGTTAGGAGACCCGGGTTTGCTTCCCGGGTTCTCCCTGCGTGGAGTTTGCATGTTCTCCCCGTGTCTGCGTGGGTTTCCTCCGGGCACTCCGGTTTCCTCTCACAGTCCAAAGACATGCAGGTTAGGTGCATTGGCGATTCTAAATTGGCCCTAGTGTGTGCTTGGTGTGTGTGTGTGTGTCCTGCGATGGGTTGGCACACTGCCCGGGATTGGTTCCTGCCTTGTGCCCATGACCCTGTGTTCGGATTCAGCGGGTCAGAAAATGGATGGATGGATGTTAAAATGGAAAAAAGAACACAGACATTGGACAGAGATGGCAGGAAAAGCATATCATGGTCAACATCCTGGAATTATCTTTTCTGTGTTGCAGATGACACAGATATCTGGCATGTATTTAATGAAGAAGCCAACTGAGGACCAGTAGGGTGTTTGTTTCTCAATATTCAGACTGTCATGTATTTTTCCTCTTATGTAGTCGCCCATCTGGGCCTTCCCTCTTTTCTTTCCTGCTTACATCCAGTTCACCAACTTCTCTCAAGACACTAATAGAAACTTTTGTATGAAATCTTCCATTTCTTGACAACCTCTCACATGAAATAATTGGCAGTTTCATTTTGGCCATTTTTGAAGCCAGAACTGAACTTTAGGAATGCCAGTACCTTGCAACCCAAGGAAAGACAATGTATTTGTTTTTTTGAATTATATTTGTTAGTGGTGCTAATATAATTACAAGGTTTCTCTAATAACCAGTTAGATTTTAAACATAACTAAGGATAAGCTAAGGGACTTGATTATTGGGAACATTCTGAAAATGGTGCTTTGCAGTAATACAGTAGGTGAATAATAAGTTAAGAATCTGATGTTTCAATCATTAATAGAGCCATTAGCAACACCAATGGTTTCTTGGTTGAAATTTTTAATTACTGTAATGATACTCTGATGAAAAAGGTATCAGTTTCTATCAAAAATATGAAAATGTTTGGGTGATTACACCCTCTTGAATGCTAGTGTACATAAAAGATCTTACCAGGAATATAAATATAAATCTGTTAAGTTTATAAATGATACTCAACTAGGTGAAGATGATGTAGAATCATTACAGGGGAACTTGGGCAGCACACATGTTTAGGCAGGTTTGTGGCATATGAAATTTAATGTACGTAAATGTCAAGTATTACACGTAGGAAGTAAAAATGTCAGATATGAAAACGCAATGGGAGGTCAAAAACTTGAAAGTACACCTTATGAAAAGGACCTGGCAGTCATAGTGGACTTTTAGAACATTTACTTCTCACAAAGAACCACAGACATACGGAATATATTACCAAGTAGTGTGTTATATATGGAAGATTATTCATGCTAAAATTAAATGCAAAGTTATTAAGTAGGTGGATTGTAATATATATTTAAGTGTTGCATTTAATTTAATTATTGATTGCTCTTTCCTACACTGCCTAATTTTCATGCCAATTACGCTTTTGTATTGCATTCAAATTCACGTCTATAGTTTGTGAGTCATAACTAAAACTAAAGCAAACCTATTGAATTTTGTTTTGAGGCTGCTCCAAGTGTATTAAATTTCACTTCAAGACCATGCATTAATCATGCCAAAACAGAATTAATCAAATAACCAATCAACATCAACTGTTGGGCTAACGGAATTGATAAGGCAGGGGATCTGCCATCTCATTGAACATGTTGAAGCTGGCGAATGTAAATGATAATTTCATTCTCTTCTGTGTCGAAAGAAGAAGAAAAAATAACATATCTGGTAATCACAGAAGGTATGAATAAAAAGCTACAAAAAAAACAATCTTGGTAACTCTAACAAATATTTCACTATATTCAGTATTTAATTAAAGCCTGCAGCAATCCAAATCTCTTCAATTTAACCACATTGCTTAATGTAACACATTTAAAAAGAAAAATACTTTAAAAAGCTCAAAATAAGAGTAAGCATTTTGAGTAAGATGTAAAACATACTGTTCACTGTTTCATTTATTTATCACTCGACAGTCCACATTGATGAAACTTACACTTGTCACCAGAATGCAAAAATGTTTAGAATTAGAAGGCCTCTTACCTGAACTGTTGATTAGGAAATCCATTCCCGGGCTCCCGATTACCGAAAGCCCAGGATTCCCGGACATTTTTCATTCCCGCATTCCTGGGAATGAAACTGCTGTAATTCCTGGGAAAACGGGAACAGCCAAGCTCGCATATATAGCGTGTAAAAGTATAAAAATCGATCAAGAAATAACAGAGTTATAGTTGAAAATAATTAAGGTGGCACCATTGCTGCAGCTTGCACTTCATCAGACATCAGCTTTGAACAGAAACTTGAAATTGCAATGCGTCAGTGTCAGAATGATGACAAGAAACTGGATGCATCAGTAAAAGCTGAAATGGCGGTGTTTCAGAGCAACGGCAAGCGCGGGCATTGTTTAGAACAAGTGTATCAGTATCTGATGACTGTGCCGCCTACTTCAGTGGAGGCAGAGCGTGCTTTCTCAGCGGCTGGCATACTCTGCACGAAGGTGCGCTCTCGCCTGGACGACTGCACGCTGGACACGTTGTGCTTTCTACACTCTTATTACCGCAACTATAGATACATGTATTTATATGACAGCATGAACTGCTTGTAGATAAGGTTAGTCTTTCATTTGTGTCAACATACTGGAGTAGTTTTATTAAAAATAAGTGTTGGTCTTTCTAAAACCGTTCACATGTGAGATGCCCGTGCACTGTGTCATCCCCGGGAGCCCGGGATTCCCAAATTCCCAGGAATGGATAAACCTGTCCGGGAATTGATTCTCTACTGTTGAAGCCCCTTGCCCAACCTTTTGACTCTGATTGGTCATTTGATTACATTCAGTTTTGCTTTAATTAATTCACATTTTCTTGAATTGCAATGCAATGCAATACACTTGGAGCAGCCGCTAAGCAATATGTTTGCTTTGCTTTTAGTTATAACAAGCAATCTATGGACATGCATTAAAATGCAGTAAGCTTTTTTATTGCATTTTAAGCTGTCATGAACTTTGTGTGCCACAGTGAAAAACAATTGTGAGAGTTATTACTGATAAATATGATTTTCACTAATTGCTTAAATGTTGAGTATATTGAAAGACTTCTGTCCTTGTTAACTGTTAGCTTCTGCCTTTAGAAATTTAAGAAACCACTTAAATTAAAGCCTCTTGATTTGTGACCCAGTGCTACTTTAGCACAAGATGAAGTATTGATAAGTGAACCGGATAATCTAGTGTAGCTGAATCCTGACTCCAGGGGTCCTGTTTATCAGCAACTAAAAAGGACATAAGAAGTTAAACTAACCAAGCATTTCTGTAATTGACAAGTGTATTTAAGAAGTGTTGCCATCATCTGTAAGTCATTCATATCTTTCCACAAACAGATTGACTCAACGTACATGTCAATAAAGGTATTCTTCCTATCCCAAACTGGCTTTGTGATTTAACTTCGATAAAATTAATCATTGGTTGATATGTTTTTAATTAGGACACGATGAAATTGTGTCAAAATTAAATGCCCCATATGGATATGTACAGTATTGCATTGCATTGTGGTTAACACATTGGGTTGCATTACATTTTGAGGTGAGTAGGACTGGTGAGCTTTGTTTGGCTGAATATCCTGTTCTTGTCCAAACTGTTCTAATGTTTTAATATCCTAATCTTCTAGTGCACAACGTTTTTTACACAATAAATGCATTTACTGTAAACTGCTTTGTTCTTTTAGCTTTGCAGTAGTAGTCTGGTAACATGAGAAACCAAATAAATTTAGGGTTGCACAGTATTTGTTTAAAAGGCAGCTGTGCTATTATTTACATTTCTATTTTTACAAATGGTTTTTGTTATTTTTTATTTATTATTCTCGTATTATTTTCTGGGCAGCACAGTGGTGCAGTGGGTAGCACTGCTGCCTCGCAGTTAGGAGACCCGGGTTCGCTTCCCAGGTCCTCCCTGCATGGAGTTTGCATGTTCTCCCTGTGTCTGCATGGGTTTCCACCGGGTACTCCGGTTTCCTCCCACAGTCCAAAGGCATGCAGGATAGGTGCATTGCCGATTCTAAATTGTGCGCGCTCTGCGGTGGGCTGGCACCCTGCCCAGGGTTTGTTTCCTGCCTTGTGCCCTGTGTTGGCTAGGTTTGGCTCCAGCAGACCCCTGTGACCATGTAGTTAGGCTATAGCGGGTTGGATAATGGATGGATGGATATTATTTTCCTCAGGTTCAATATACAATACTTCAGGTCCTTTTATTCTTCTTTTTATATGCATTATTGTAGATAGAGATAGATAGATACTTTATTAATCCCAAGGGGAAATTCACAGCTAGTGTACAGCTTTTGTCACATTAATTGATCCTAAAAATACTTTAAGTGAACAAATGACCCAAATTTTTATACTAAAACGTTTTCTGCAGTAAATAAAAAAAAGTTTTCAAAGTCAGCAGACAATGACTGCCATAAATATTCAGAATGTTGCATTTTTATTGTATTGCCAATAAACTCTTTTTCATTTGCAATAAATGTTCATCTGCACAAATTACCCTCTCTATGGAAAATGGACTGCCAACTAAGATAGGAGATTTACTAGAATTTTAAAAGTAAGTTTTGCAAAAGACATTAAAGTCAACATAAATTTCTTTGCGTGTGTAGATCCATTTCTCGTTAATTATTTAACATTTGTATGCCAGTAAACACATTCTGTATATACTCTAAATGGAAAAACGGGGATGCACACGCTGGGGGGTATTTCATGGAGACAGAGTAGGCTCAATTATAGCCCCTGTGGATAAATATTTTTGAATGAAAATAATAAATCTGATACAAAATTAAATTCATTCAGCCTATCTGGAAAGACAAGCACATAATGGTTTTAGTTAGGAACAATTTAAACTTTCTAATAATATTATTGCACAATTTTGCATCACTTTATTTTTGCAAAGCATAAGCTCATAAGTGTTGCCTACCTACTTAACATGATGGGATTTTAATGTTTCTAATTAATTTTGACTCAAGGAGGAAGCAAGACAATACAGTTTAAAGCTTTTGAATGCATCTGTCAGTACATGTGAAAATATTATATCCTGTAGTTTCCCAGCTTCACAATTTCAACAACTAGTTATTGTATTGTTATAAATATTTCAATTGCTAAGAATGTGTCAATGCTATGGTGAAATTAAACAGTGAAAAATGACTTATTTCATAAATATACTTGATGCAGGTATAATTCAGACTGTCAGAGGAGTCAGAGAATGTGGGATACCAGGAGGTCTCTATCAAACTGTTTTAGCTGTCACTTAAATTATTAATAGTTGTTTTTAACATTACAGTATTGAACATAAAGCTGGCAGTGGCCAGAGAGTTTTTTTTAAAAAAACGTTACATTTTTTAAACTTACTGAAGGGTACATCACATCAATCTCCTTGGGGATAGAAAAAAAACTTAAAAAGTATTTTGTTGTAGTCTTACTCTGTGAAGTAAGCCTATTCTAAAGGCTGTGGGGCATCTGTCAGTTATTTTTTGGGATCTGGAACAGAGTAGTCTCTACATTCAGAGCTTATAAAAAAGAAGTTTTCACATTTTTCTGTAATACAACATTGAACCACAGTGGATTTAATGTGGCTTTTGTGACAGTGATCAACAAAAAAAGATTATTTAATGTCAAAGTGAAAACAGCTCTCTCTGCAAAGTGGTCCAAATTAATTACAAATATAAAACAAAATAAAAAAATTGCACAAAAAGTCAATCTTTTGATATGGCATATCTAAATCACCACTGGTGCAGCCAACTGGCTTTACAATTGACATAGTTCCATGGAGATCACATGTCTGCAGATAAGTGGGTTTCAGCTGATTGCAGTATAAATGCACTTTATCTGGATGGTCCAAATGGTGGCAAGTCAGTATCAGGGCCTGACGTACACAATGAAGACAAATGGACAGTTCCATGAAAAGGTGATTGAAAAACACAAGTCAGGGGATGGAGACAAAAAATATCCAAGGCACTGAAGATCCTTTGGAGTCCAGTTAAATCAATCATTAAGGAATAGAGAGAGTATGACACAGCTATAAATCTGACTGTCCACAAAAACGTATTGATCGCAAAAGAAGACAAGTGAGGGAGATCACCAAGAGAACATTGATAGCTCTAGAGGAGTTACAACCTAAAGTGAATGAGACTGGAGAGACTGTGCAAATGTCTTCTTCTTCTTCTTTCGGCTGCTCCCATTAGGAGTTGCCACAGCGGATCATCTTCTTCCATATCTTGCTGTCCTCTGCATCTTGTTCTGTTACACCCATCACCTGCATGTCTTCTCTCACCACATCCATAAACCTTCGCTTAGGCCTTCCTCTTTTTCCTGTTCCCTGGCAGCTCTATCCTTAGCATTCTTCTCCCAATATACCCAGCATCTTTCCTCTGCACATGTCCAAACCAACGCAATCTAGCCTCTCTGACTTTGTCTCCCAACCGTCCAACTTGAGCTGACCCTCTAATGTACTCATTTCTAATCCTATCATCCTCGTCACCCCCAGTGCAAATCTTAGCATCTTTAACTCTGCTACCTCCAGCTCTGTCTCCTGCTTTCTGGTCAGGGCCACCGTCTCCAACTCATATAACATAGCTGGTCTCACTGCCGTCCTGTAGACTTGCCCTTTCACTCTTGCTGATACCCGTCTGTCACAAATCACTCCTGACACTCTTCTCCACCCATTCCACCCTGCCTGCACTCTCTTTTTCACCTCTCTTCCACAATCCCCATTACTCTGTACTGTTGATCCCAAGTATTTAAACTCATCCACCTTCGGCAAGTCTACTCCTTGCATTCTCACCATTCCACTGACCTCCCTCTCATTTACACACATGTATTCTGTCTTGTTCCTACTGACCTTCATTCCTCTCCTCTCTAGAGCATATCTCCACCTCTCCAGGGTCTCCACAACCTGCTCCCTACTATCGCTACAGATCACAATGTCATCAGCAAACATCATAGTCCATGGGGACTCGTGTCTAATCTCGTCTGTCAACCTGTCCATCACTATTGCAAATAAGAAAGGGCTCAGAGCCGATCCCTGATGTAATCCCACCTCCAACTTGAATGCATCCATCACTCCTACCGCAGACCTCACCACTGTCACACTTCCCTCGTACATATCCTGTACAACTCTTACGTACTTCTCTGCCACTCCTGATTTCCTCATACAATACCACAGCTCCTCTCGAGGCACACTGTCATATGCTTTCTCCAGGTTCACAAAGACGCAATGCAACTCCTTCTGGCCTTCTCTAAACTTCTCCATCAACATTCTCAGAGGAAACATTGCATCTGTGGTGCTCTTTCTTGGCATGAAACCATACTGCTGCTTACTAATCATCACCTCACTTCTTAACCTAGCTTCCACTACTCTTTCCCATAACTTCATGCTGTGGCTGTATCAATTTTATTCCCCTGTAGTTACTGCAGTCCTGCACATCCCCCTTATTCTTAAATATCAGTACCAGTACACTTCTTCTTCACTCCTCAGGCATCCTCTCACTTTCCAAGATTCTATTAAACAATCTTGTTAAAAACTCCACTGCCATTTCTCCTAACACACCTCCATGCTTCCATAGGTATGTCATCTGGACCAACGGGCTTTCCATTTTTCATCCTCTTCATAGCTGTCCTTACTTCCTCCTTGGTAATCCGTTGCACTTCCTGATTCACTATCTCCACATCAGCCAACCTCTTCTGTGCAAATGTAATGGGCTTGAATTCAGTGTTTTAAAGAAAAGACAAAATTTCTGGAAAATTCTGCTACACGTTTTTGTTGTTATTGTTGTTGGAATCTTTGCTTCCATTTGGGAGACTGGCATCATCCCAATTGACTGGAAAACGGGACTTGTTATCCCTATCTGGAAAGGGAAGGGTGACCGCCTGGATTGCATCAACTACTGGGGGATAACACTGCTCTCGATGCCGGGTAAGGTCCTTGCTAGGGTCGTCCTCAATAGGATCCATGATCACTTGCTCACCTACCAGCGACCGGAACAGTCTGGTTTTATGCCTAAGAAGTCTACCATCGACCGCATCCTGGCACTGAGGGTTCTCATAGAGCGCAAACGCGAATATCGGCAGAGATTTTTTGCAGCCTTTTTCGATTTTCGCAAAGCGTTCGACTCAGTTGATCGAGCTGTCCTTTGGGACATCCTGAGGGTTCGCGGAATCCCCTCGAGGTTGCTGGATATCATGGCTGGCCTGTACACTGGTACTGTGAGTGCTGTGCAGAGTGGAGGCAGGACCTCTGCATTTTTCCCAGTTGATTCTGGGGTTCGTCAGGTGTGTGTTCTTGCTCCTACTCTGTTCAATGCTTGTATGGACTGGGTGTTAGGCAAGGTTGTGGGGTCCAGCAGTTGTGGGGCATCTGTTGGTGAAGAAAGATTCACGGATCTTGACTTTGCTGACGATGCTGTGATCTTCGTGGAGTCAATGGAGGCTCTGATTGGGGTGCTCGAAAGACTGAGTGAGGAGTCTGAGTGTCTGGGTTTGCGAGTGTCCTGGATAAAAACCAAAAGCCAGGACTTTAATGACCTCTTGGGCACAGCCATCAGCAGTGTGTCTGTTTGCGGAGAGAGTGTTGACCTTGTTGAGAGGTTTACTTACCTTGGCAGTGACATTCATATCTCTGGTGACTCTTCCTGTGAAGTCAGTAGATGGATTGGGAGAGCATGGAGGGTCATAAGGTCGCTGGAAAGGAGTGTGTGGTGCTCCCGATATCTATGCAAAAAGTCTTTAGAGTCCTGGGGCTTCCTGTCTTACTATATGGTTGTGAGACATGGACACTATCCAGTGAGCTGAAATGAAGACTGGACTCCTTTGGTACTGTGTCTCTCCGGAAAATCCTTGGGTACCGTTGGTTTGACTTGGTGTTGAATGAGCGGTTGCTCATGGAGTCCCGAATGAGGCACATTACCTGCATTGTGAGGGAGCGTCAGTTATGACACTACGGCCATGTGGCGCGTTTCCCAGAGGGTGATCTGGCTCATAAGATCCTCATTGTTGGGGACCCAAGTGGCTGGACCAGGTCAAGGGGTCGCCTACGTAAAACCTGGGTGCGGCAGATAGAGGGTCATTTCCAGAGGGTAGGACTGGACAGCGTGTCTGCCTGGGGGGTTGCCAATTGGGATCCCGAGCTGTTTCGACGTGTAGTGGGTGCGGCAAAGCACTGCACCAGTGCATGCTCCTCAACTTGACTTGACTTGCAAAAGAGTCACCTTTTTTGAATAATCAGACTGCTTTGATTAGTATCTCATCCACATACAATATGGTGATACAGAACTGCCTGCTTCCCCTGAAAATTAACGAGTTCTGGGGACATTGGTTTCTAGTCAGATACTTCTTGATAGCTGACAACAACACTATTGCTGAACCAAAGAAAATGTGTTTACACTGTTGTTCTGCAGAGGAAATTGGCACGTACCATTGTTCGTCATGTTGATCTATGCAGAGATTGAAGAATTTATATATTTCTGGGGTGAGAAGTCAAGCAAAATGACACCTTTTATTGGCTAACTAAAAATATTACAATATGCAAGCTTTCGAGGCAACTCAGGCCCCTTCTTCAGGTAAGATGTAATACAGAAACTGGAGTTCCCTGTGTTTATATACACACTAGGACAAGTAACAACATTGGTAAATCTTTAAGTGAGACATCTTAAATGTAAAAAATTAACAGACCTCTTCAGGTTAAGATTCATTTAAAAAGAGAGAAGAACAATGTATGGTCAAAATCTTTGGATAAGATAACTGTCCAACAAAGTCTTTTGAAGTTTCTGATGAGTTTTTCCATACAATCTGGGTCTGTAGGCAGGTTGTCTGGGTCAGTGATGCAAACAATCCTCATACCTGGCCATAGAACTCTTGTCTCTATTCAAACCATGTTGTAATGTATTAAATTTAGCATGAGTTTGACTTCCCATTCTTTTCTGTCTTGCTATATTTCTGGGTAAATGAGAATAAAGTAGAACAGAGAAGTATGGTCTGAGACTTGTGACTACTGCCTGCTTCTTGTATGCTTTTTCAACATATTGCTGTGGCTACACCCTGTAGCAACAGTGGCTTGTACCTGGCCCAGGTTCCTTTAGGCCTGAGGCCAGTAACACCAATAACACCTGCTGCCTGGGTGCTTCACCAGTTGCAGTTTTATGGGAAAATGACAAAGAGAAAGACACAGTTAAAAAATGGGCCTGATATCTCGGGTAAATTTTGCACTTACGTCAGCTAGAAGAAGATTCTATGATCTGATGAGGCCAAAATTGAACTTTTTGGCCATTTGACTAAATGGCATGTTTGGTATAGGCCAAAAACCATAGTGAAGCATCGTGGCGGTATGGTCATGCTGTATGCATAGCTCTCTCCGGCAGGCCCTGGTTGGCTCATGAGGATAAAATGAATGCAAGCAGAACAGATGAAAACCATAGAGGAACACCTGATGTAGTCTGCAAGAAACCTGCAGATTGGCCCGTAGGCACAGATGTGATGTTGACTCTGTGCTAAGAGCAGTGCCTCTATGCTCTGCCGGATGATGGAAATTCAGTTGTCAAAGACCCCACTAAACAACTGCAGGATACTTGTATTGTTCCAATGGCTTTGCTTTGGCTGTATATATAAAAATGATTATACTACAACGTATATTAAGAGTGAAAGCTGTACTAAAAAGCAAGTTTTATATACCCTTTTCTATTTAATTTCTAATAAACTGATGGAACCCTTTCTATCCAGCAGGGGGTGCTAGCTCCCTGGTTGGAATACGTTGTTTTGTAATTATGGCATTTTAAGTACAGTCATCCCTCACCTATCGCGGGGGTTATGTTCCAGAGCCCCCCGTGATAGGTGAAAATCCACGAAGTAGCGACCTATATTTATTTTATTATTTATACATATTTTAAGGCTTTATAAACCCTTCCCACACTCTTATAAACCTTTCTCACTCTCTTGTTATCCTTTCCCACACTCTTATAAACACTTCCTATGCTCTTAAACACTTTCTACATTCTTAAACACCGCAGACCAACACTGCACGCAGCGATCAGACGTCAATGTGTCTGCACTTGCTTTGTGAAGGGGGGCAGCTGAACTCACGCTGAGCAGAAATGGACTTTGTGCTGCTTCTGCCAAAATGCCTGCTTGTTGCTCTGCGCGTTCGGAAGGAGGAGGAGGAGTGGGAGTGTGTGAGGGCTGAACGCACTTTCGCTCAAACCCCCCTCCCCCCAGAGGCGCAGTACGCTCCTGCCACTTCGCATTGTCAAGGGGGTGGGGAGCTGAATGAACGCTAAGGAGAAGTGGACTTTGTGCTGGCTTTGTGCTGCTTGTCGCTCTGCGTGTCAATAATTTAAAAGCCTGTACATCACCAATTTTCCTGTCTCACTGTCTTGTCTTGCATGAAGTTAAAATGTTTTATAATAGTGAGATGTTACTCATATCCTTAGCCCGACATCCACATATCATATGTGTTAACAAAGTGTGTTTTATAAGTTTACATGTGTTTAAAGCATGTGGGATGGGTATTTTAAGGCATAAACTATAAAAATATTTATTTATATGGTCTTTCTATATCGCGGATTTTCTCCTGTTGCCGATGGGTCTGGAACATAACTTCCGCGATAGGCGGGCAATCACTTGTATTTAAAAACCTGCGAAGTCGTGAATCCGCGAAAAGTGAACCGTGAAGTATCGAGGAATTACTGTAACCCGAAACTATATAGATATGATGTAAAAAGGCGATATCCCTCTCATAGTGATATGGCATAAGAAATCACATAAGAGAAAATAACTTAGCTTTCTTTAATGACGATTTACGCGGCATTACAGACGAAGGAAGCCAATGACAAGCCCATGTGAGAGACTGCCATTTTTGTTGCTGCGCTGGAAGGATTTTCAGGATCGGATGACGTAATCTTACATCTGTCCATCGGCTTCAAAAGTGTGCCGGGCAGTGTTCCAAGGCTTTATACTCTTTCTTCATGTGCAGGCCCTTACTTAGGTAAATCACGCCATCCCAAAGAGAGGATTCAATTTCATGCACACAGAAATAGTACAATGGCCATTTGCGTAGTTGTCTCTTTCTTGTCTTCTAATGCTTGCCTAGCAGTTCTAAATGCTGAGCCTCTTTGTACTAAATCTGGCTCAGCTATGCATGTAGAAAGAAAAGAAAAGCAGATTTAAAATATTTGCACAGAGCACAGTGACATTAAACTTATATTCTGATTACACCCTTTCAGTCTGGTCTCAGAGTGCAGCACTATTGTGAAACTGCTCTACTACAAGTAACCAATGGTTTGCTTATGGCAGAAGACTCTGGACAAACCAGCATATTAATTCTGTTAAGACCTCAAGGCAGCATTTGACACTGTTAAACATGACATTCTGCTGTCCAGAATGAAGAGCATTCTGGGGATCTCTGGTGCTGTTCTCCAGTGGTTTAAGTACTATCTAACTGATAGGCCAAGAGTTTGTTAGTCTTGGAAACAGCAGATCCAGATCAGTGCCAGTCACACAAGGAGTTCCTCAGGGCTCTGTGCTCAGCCTTCTGCTCTTCTGTATCTCAATGCTTCCCTTTAGCTATATTATTTGTAGTTCTGGACTGGGTTATTATTTTTATGCATCTGATACTCAACTTCATCAGAGCTTTCTCAGCTCACAGCTTGCTTCAGTGAAATTAAAACCTGGATGAAGCAGAACTCTTTAAAATTAAATTGCAACAAAACTGAACTCCTGCAGATTGGCACAAAAGTGCAACTTAAGAAAATGAACTCCTTCTCGGTCACTCTTGATGATGCTGTCATCAGACTTTCTTCTAATGCAAGGAATCTGGTGTCATTTTTTATTCCTCCATTTCTTATTCCGCCCACAAAAAGCTTTCTTACTTTCACCTTCTTAGCATATCCCATATTCACTCATTCCTCTCTTATTCTAAAACTGAGAAACTTGTCTGTGTTTTTTTATCACATCCTGCACAGATTATTGTAACTCCCTACTGGCAGGTGCCCCTTCAGATCTTATATCACAGCTCCAGTGGATTCAAACGTCTGCTGCAAGAGTCCAGCAACAGTGAGCACATCACACCCATCTTGCTTTGTCTCACTACCTCCCTGTGTCTTACAGGGTTGAATGTAAAATTTTATTATTAACCTACAAAGTGTTAAATGGCCTTGGACCAGACTACATCAGTGACCTTCTCCATCCCTATCCTCCTCTGATCCTGGCAATCTTGTTGTGCCCCACACTGACCTGCACTCTATGGGTGACAGGGCCTTCAGCTGTATAGCACACAGACTTTGGAATGACCTCCCAAAATTAATTAGAACAGCTGACTCCATGCGTTCCTTTGAAGAACAACTTAAAATGCATCTGTTCAGGAAGGCTTTTAACTTAACCTAACATTCTGACCCATGTTTCCGTTTACCTCTCTGTCCAGATACTAAGGATAATTTGTGTATGTGTTATATCATAAATTATGTTATTTGTTCAGGCTTTTCTTCAAGCATTGAATTTAGTATTTTACTCTGGTTTATTGTCTTTTATTCTATCTAATGTTTTGTATATCCTGTATTTATCTTTTTTTAGTGTTCTGTGCAGAAGATATTTTTTATCCAGTGTTACATATACACTGCTGTTCTTTGTGAGATTTTGTGAGGTGCCTTCAGCATGGGAAAGGCACTATATAAATGAAATGTATTATTTTTTGGTTTAATTTTTCTGCCATAGTTACTGAATAAGTATGTATAGCTTAAAAGTGTGAGCTGCAAGTCTTAAAAAACACATTCCCAGGGAACATGTACCCCCAGTTAGATGCAACTTTGATATTGAAGGGTATTTTTCTTGTTGATCAGTGTCAAAAAGCCAAATTAAGTCCACTGTGATTCAATGTTTTATAACAATAAAATGTGAAAACTTCCAAAGGGGTGAATACTTTTTGTAAGTAATGTATGGATGGAGAGCGAGGTTACATAAGTGAATAAATAATGTTGTTCAGCCTTAGTCTAATACTAATAACTGCATCCTATGGGGGCTGTCCAGCATTTTAGCATTTTCCAACCATACCACTTATTTTTTGATTCCTTTAATAAACATACATTATTGCTGCTGTGGGACATGCATGGGAATCTCAACTGCACATTATTCACTCACTCTATGTGTATATAGAGTGCAATTACCAGCATGCACAGCTTTTCATAAAGAACATTTACATACCTTTACAATACAATATCAAGCTGAAAAGGTGAAGAGTGTAATCAAAAATTAAACACACCGTATAATTTAATTCAAGTCAATTTATTCTTATACAGTACACTTTAATCTAATCAATGTTAATTCATTTAATCAAGGTTCAAATGCTAAGAGAAAATTTAAAGGTGGAGGTTTTGTATTTAAATTGCTATCTGAATCTAAATATTTCAAAAAGACTTAAGGCAGTGAAAATGATTTCAACAATAAAATCCATCCCAGATATGAAGAGAATGGCCATTATAAAGGAGGACAGGGTGGAATGTAGAAGAATTCCTGACAATAGGAAACAAAATTTTAAAATAACTGTGTAGAGAGCTTAGAGGCACATATAGTGTCCAATAATGACAGAAGAAGAAATGAAGTAGTGCATGAAAAACGTCAATTTTTGGGGGGGAAATAAAAGCTGTCGAAAGAACCAAATCTAAAAAAGAGCACGTCACAAGAACTAGGAATTACGAAGCACAAAAGTCCCATACATTGTAGCAAAAAGCCCCACAGGTAGAAGGATCTGTCAACCTTTGGCTTGAAGCAAAAAGGGGCAAACAAAGAATCTTTATTAATAAAATATTTATTTAATCTGAAGGAATGGTTAAAACAGAGCAAACAGCTGAAAAATGGAATCATTTCACAAAAGCACAATAGTAATCAAAAGAGAAACTCACCAACTCCGGTCCCATCAATGAACCGCAAGGGACTGCTTGTTTCCTCAGCCTTTATAGGGTTGAGGACAGTCCCTTCACTGTAATGGATGGGTGGCCCTACCTCTTGGGGAACCACCTACAAAATACTGTATATGGAGCATAATAGAACAAGTAAAAACACATACAAATTAAATATAGAAGACTAATAATAAAAGACAGGGTAATGAAAATAACAGAAGTAATAATCTTAACATAAACAGAAGAACCAAAAATGAACAAAAAGGAGATAACAAAGAAATTTAAACACAAGCTAGGAAGAGACCCTGGCAGAAACATAACAGATCATTGTCAAAACGAGCATCAGTCTGAAGTCTTTCCTTTGCTTGTGGTTCCTGGTGAATATTTTCAAAGCATAATATCTTCTATGCTTTGTAATGAGAGTAAAACTTTTCCATAGATTAATCTGGAAAAACAGTAACATTTATGATACAGCCAGGGTTGTTGCCCTGGTTCAAGTTTATTCTTTGTTTACTTAATCTTTTTGTAATTATTTAAAAATTATTTTTCATTTTATGCTATTAATTGCCTTTTTGGTTTGTTTATATTTTGTGTATGGATTTTGTTTGGTCTGTTGTGCTGTGTATTATTGTTCTTTACTATCCAGTCTGTCTCCTATTTCTAGAGCCCAAAGTTGTGAGGCCTCCTGATTAGGCAGTTGAGGTACTGGCCATAGCAGTACTTAAGTCAAAGCCGAAGTAAGATCAACAGCTTCCTCATTGCATTTATTCATTTATTTTTCCTAATTTGTGTGATTTGCTTTTTTCATTGGATTTACCTGATTTTTACCCCACTTCACTTTCAATGTACTGTTTTCCCATTTAGAGTTCATTGAATTTATTTTCTTAAGACTTTTCCAATTTCATTTTCTGAATTGTTTTTGGAGAAACATTTAGATATTAAATAAACCTTATTTTCTTTTACTTGACCAAAGGGTTTTTACATTTTTTTTTCGCCCAGTCACAAGTGGATATTTGAAACTATGAAAACACAAGCCCCATTTTGGGCCTGTGCAGGCCATTGAGCCTGTCGTTTGAGTTTGTGAATGTGCCGCCTAGGGGTGAGTCTTATCCAATTAGGCTCAATCCTGAATTAAGGACTGGTCTGGCCATTTTTGCGTGTGGGTTTTTTTGAAGCCTGCTCCCTTTTTGTGCAGCTTTGTGGAAGGATTTCATAACAGTAAAATCTTTAGTTATAAATTGGGAACAATAAAAAGGCTTAGAGTAACAGTAAGATTCAGCTAGCAATATTTCTATAGAACCAGACATAGGAAAAACATGATGTAAGGATTTGTGCCAATTTTCCAGTCATTCTCAATTCAATTATTTTTGTTAAGCATTTCCAACATAGTCAAAGCTTCAGTAAGAATGATTAGTTATACATTTACTTCTAGATCACACATGATAAAAAGTAATAATTCCCAGCAATTAATAAACATGACAGTCATCTTCTATTTGGCATTGTGTCAGCACCTGCCATTTTTCAAAACACTGTGGACCAGAAATTGCTGAAAGCACCCGTCTCTAGGTAGCTCTTTGATAAGTTTGCAGAGTTATGCAAAACATTAAGAGCACTTAGAAACCATTTCAATTAGAGAAGGGAAGGTTTTCTAAAAAATGTGCAAGAGTAGTTTAGCTGGTTTTATTGATTCTAATGGCTATGTATATCACTGAGAAAGTAAAGGCCATTGTAGAGACCTCTTCACCCACCAAAATGATCCAACTGTGATCATTTTAGGAGACTAATTAATTATCACAGCACAGTTTTACACAGTCTTGCAAACATCAGGTACTGTACTGTAGTTTTTGTGGAAAGAATTTCAGGTCAGCAATACTGAAGCATACATGAGGTGTAGGAATAAGCTCAGGAAAGCAATTAAAGTTGCTATACATTAGTACAGGAGAAGATGGAGATTGAATATTGCAGCAGCCGTAAGTCACATAAAATGGCAGAGTTTGCAGGTGCTTATACATCACAAAGCAAAGCCTAATGCAATTGCATCAATATTTTTTGTCCTAGATGAACGTAATGCTTTCTACACCTGCTCTAATCATAATAACAAACTGCTTTCCATGCCCGCAGCACCAAACGATTCATTCTGCTGTTTCTGTGGATTGATAAAACGGTCAGACCTGTCTATAAGGTCTGTGGCTGGAATGTTATTCCTGAGCATATATTAAAAACTAATTAGCTGGCATTTTAACAACATCTTAAATGTACAATACAGTTTATTTTTGTATAGCCCAAAATCACACAGGAAGTGCCGCAATGGGCTTTAACAGGCCCTGCCTCTTGACAGCCCCCCAGCTTTGACTCTCTAAGAAGACAAGGAAAAACTCCCAAAAAAAACCTTGTAGGGAAAAATGGAAGAAGCCTTGGGAAAGGCAGTTCAAAGAGAGACCCCTTTCCAGGTAGGCTGGGCGTGCAGTGGGTATCAAAAGAAGGGGGTCATGAGGGGATGTCTCATGAGGGGAATCAGTGGTTCTTTTAAAAGACAACCACCCTAGTGTCAAAGAAAACAAATGACTATATGCCAGTGACACTCACTCCAGTTGTGATGGCATATTCTAAGAGACTGGTTTTGGGACCAATTAAAAGGAATAATCCCAATAGCATGGATCACCACCTGTTTGCGTATCGTCATAACCGCTCCACAGAGGATGTCCTATTCCTTGCACTTCATAACATTTTGACACACGTGAGCAATAAAAATAGCTATTCCAGAGCACTGTTTATAGGCCACAACCCAGCATTTGGTGCTTTTGTATCACTGAAGGTGATCACCAAGCTCTGTGACGTGAAGCATAGTGCCAACCAGTGGAACTAGATTCTAGAATTAATAGCTGACTGACCTCAGCACATGCATATTGGCAGCATCACATCCTCCACGCTGACCCTCAACACATGCGCTCCACAGGGTAGTTCACCTCTGACTGTGTAGCTAGACACAGCTTTAAATCCATCATTAAACTTGCTGATGGTGCCACAAACATAAGCCAACAACAATGATAGACTACAGAGACATCTGAAATTTGAACTTGATGTCAGGAAAACAATCTCCCCAATAACGTCAGCCAAGAAGGTGGTAATAAACGTCAGGAAGCAGGAGGCAGATCACACCCCCATTTACACTAGGAAAGGGAGTACTGTGGAAAAAGTCAGCAACTTTACATATCTTAGAGTGACTGCCCCTGGCATCTTGTGGGCACAACACACTTTGACTTTCATCATGAGTGATTTTCAAATTCTTTACTTCTTTAGAAGTCTGAAGAAAATGCAAATGTCTCCTTCAGTGCTCAGACGGGCAGACACCAATGGTTCAAACCCACAACACGTTTATTTACTGTACACTATTTACAGTTTAACCAGTCCCGCACACAACCCAGTGCCCCTGCACCACACATCCTCAATCTAGGCTTCTCACAAGTCCTGTCTTCCTTCACTGCCTCCACTCCTCTCCTCTGAACTTCATCCTCTTCCACCCGACTCCAGCTGATGACTGGAGGGAGGCGGCCCCTTTTATGTTCACCCGGACGTGCTCCAGGCGCCCTCTGATGAGCTTCCTGTGGCACTTTCTGGTGTGGCAGAAGTGCCGCATGAGCACCGGTAAGCACTCCGGGTGTCCCCAGTATTCCTTCCGCCAGCACCTCTGGGTGTGGCGGAAGTGCTGACGTCCAGGGATCCATAGTCTTCAGGGCACCTCCTGGCGGTGGCCATGGGCCCCTACAGGGTTGAGCTTCCATGCTCAATTCCTGTGGCCCCCAAACAAACCAGGGCGGCTGCCCTCTCGTGGTCCGGGGAAGGCATAAACCCTCTACTGGTCCCTCTCGGTGTCCTGGCTGGGCACAGTCCCCAGCCGCCCACCACAACATATAACACACACTGCCTCAGAAATTTCAGCCATCTTGCAAAGTCACTTTCTCACTTTTCCATTCTGAAAAACAGTACTGGACAATCACCACTCACACCACTCGGTACAGAGATAGTTTTTATCCACAAGTCATAAGGTTATTCAACAGACACTTACACTGACAAATGTTCTTGTGTATATTTTGTGTACATATACAGTATATATGTTGTAGTCAAGATATGATGTACAAATTTTTCATCAGTTGTTGGTAATGTATTTACTGTCAGTAGTCTGAAGAGGACCTGCAAAATACAATTTCATTATACTATGTACAAATAACAATTAAGTTAAACTTGAACTTAAATTTGTATTGCTCTGAAAGAGTCTTTGTGTACAAAATGGTTTGTTTTATTTGCTAGTACAATAGAATTTGATTTTGCTCTGTAACAACACAAAACAGATGAATAAAGGATTAAAATAAAAGGCATATACAAAGGGTATAGAAAAGCAATGCAACAAAGTGTAATGTGAAAATGGGTTATGTGTATTGCATATATATCATACAGTGGTGTGAAAAACTATTTGCCCCCTTTCTGATTTCTTATTCTTTTGCATGTTTGTCACACAAAATGTTTCTGATCATCAAACACATTTAACCATTAGTCAAATATAACACAAGTAAACACAAAATGCAGTTTTTAAATGATGGTGTTTATTATTTAGGGAGAAAAAAAAATTCAAACCTACATGGCCCTGTGTGAAAAAGTAATTGCCCCCTTGTTAAAAAATAATCTAACTGTGGTGTATCACACCTGAGTTCAATTTCCATAGCCACCCCCAGGCCTGATTACTGCCACACCTGTCTCAATCAAGAAATCACTTAAATAGGAGCTGCCTGACACAGAGAAGTAGACCAAAAGCACCTCAAAAGCTAGACATCATGCCAAGATCCAAAGAAATTCAGGAACAAATGAGAACAGAAGTAATTGAGATCTATCAGTCTGGTAAAGGTTATAAAGCCATTTCTAAAGCTTTGGGACTCCAGCGAACCACAGTGAGAGCCATTATCCACAAATGGCAAAAACATGGAACAGTGGTGAACCTTCCCAGGAGTGGCCGGCCGACCAAAATTACCCCAAGAGCGCAGAGACGACTCATCTGAGAGGTCACAAAAGACCCCAGGACAACGTCTAAAGAACTGCAGGCCTCACTTGCCTCAATTAAGGTCAGTGTTCACGACTCCACCATAAGAAAGAGACTGGGCAAAAACGGCCTGCATGGCAGATTTCCAAGACGCAAACCACTGTTAAGCAAAAAGAACATTAGGGCTCGTCTCAATTTTGTTAAGAAACATCTCAATGATTGCCAAGACTTTTGGGAAAATACCTTGTGGACTGATGTGTCAAAAGTTGAACTTTTTGGAAGGCAAATGTCCCGTTACATCTGGCGTAAAAGGAACACAGCATTTCAGAAAAAGAACATCATACCAACAGTAAAATATGGTGGTGGTAGTGTGATGGTCTGGGGTTGTTTTGCTGCTTCAGGACCTGGAAGGCTTGCTTTGATAGATGGAACCATGAATTCTACTGTCTACCAAAAAATCCTGAACGAGAATGTCCGGCCATCTGTTCGTCAACTCAAGCTGGAAGCGATCTTGGGTGCTGCAACAGGACAATGACCCAAAACACACCAGCAAATCCACCTCTGAATGGCTGAAGAAAAACAAAATGAAGACTTTGGAGTGGCCTAGTCAAAGTCCTGACCTGAATCCAATTGAGATGCTATGGCATGACCTTAAAAAGGCGGTTCATGCTAGAAAACCCTCAAATAAAGCTGAATTACAACAATTTTGCAAAGATGAGTGGGACAAAATTCCTCCAGAGCGCTGTAAAAGAGTCATTGAAAGTTATCGCAAACGCTGATTGCAGTTATTGCTGCTAAGGGTGGCCCAACCAGTTATTAGGTTCAGGGGGCAATTACTTTTTCACACAGGGCCATGTAGGTTTGGATTTTTTTTTCTCCCTAAATAATAAAAACCATCATTTACAAACTGCATTTTGTGTTTACTTGTGTTATATTTGACTAATGGTTAAATGTGTTTGATGATCAGAAACATTTTGTATGACAAACATGCAAAAGAATAAGAAATCAGGAAGGGGGCAAATAGTTTTTCACACCACTGTATTTTGACAGCTCCTGTGTTGAAGATAGCAGCCAGAAAATTAGAGCCCCAATCTCATTCCATTTATTCCTTTAATTAGCCTTTTAAGTTCTTTGAACATCTGCATGCCTGTCGTGGTAAGAATATTTTGTACCTTGAATGGAGTGCATCTGAACATTTGTACAGATCTTATTCTGGATGTTTTTTTTAACCTCCTTGGTATTAAATCCACTCGGAATTATATGTAAATACAGTTATTCCTGAGTCAGACTTGGGGTGCCGTGTAACAATCCAATTTACAGTGCTAAGCCAGAATAACACTTGGGACAGTATTCTTCTGCCATCCAGTAGATAAAATAACATCATTCTGTAAAAAATCATGAATATGCATTTTGCCACTCTCAGGTAACTCATCAATATTCATGAGTGGGACAGAGCCTTTAACCAAAACACAATGGTGTGTAAACAAGAAGCAGTAACGCCAGTTTTAGAACAAATTGAAACTGAATCAAGTGATAGTGATGACAATGTGAATTTTTCATCAGATGTTGACATGAATAGCGAAACTAACGCATACGGCACTATATGACCAAACTGCCATGATATACCCGGTGAATTCGGTCACATGAAGATTAACCGTGGTGCGAATAGGTGCTTTGCAAAAAAGGCAAAATTATTTGAATCAAGTAGAAAGACAAGAAAGATGTTAGTCCTCTAAGCACTGTTCACAATGCAGCAACTGTCGTTCGAGTCAGGGAAATGTAGAAGTCACTAAGCCTTAAGCTGTGGTAGACTATAATAACACAAGAGCGCATTGACTGACCTTCTACCCTTTCATGCTCAAGCAACAGAAAAACTATTCTAAGATATGAGCTCAAAAAATACACTTCTACTGTCCCGATTGCAACACCAAGCTGTGTGTTGGTGACTGTTTCAAAACATATCACATGAAGGATGTGTACTAAATCTGTATCAGTGCAATAGTAGACACAAGACACACCTTTCCTACTGTATTTATGTTGATGTTTTAATATTTACATGATTCTGTTACATGTAATAAAATTGTTTATTGTTGGAAAAAAATCAATGTTTTTAACTCATTTTTCATTTTCATTTTTTTAAACCTAACTCGAAGGAATCTACTATGTGGTTGTGTTTGTATACAACACTGTGGTGCTGCCAGTCCAGATCCTTTCTATGGTCAAAAGAGCAGACATTTAACTGAAGACTTTTACTCATCACTGTTTTCATAGAAGGCTTAGAAAGTAAATCCTCTCTTTTTCCAGGGTGACCTCTGTGTTGTGGGTGCAATTTAGGCAATCAGAAACAGCTGCTTAAGCTAATGCTTCATTGATGTTATCCTAAATGAGTCTCACCCTCTCTCTCCGTCTCTCTCTGTATCTTCTGAAGTTCAAAATGACTTGTTTTGCCTTGGTGATGTTCCAGGTCAGATTTCTCATTTTACACAACTTTGTTAGATCTCCTACTAAGGAGCTGCCCCCTTGTTATTGCTGATCAGTCCAATCTTAATACATAATTCGCCTGCCTCCTCACTCACTCACTCACTCACTCACGTCCGTCCGAAGCCGAATGCGCAGTTGCCTTCTGTGCACGTCTGAAGCCGAATGCGCAGTCGCCTTCTGTGCGGCTGCCCGAAAAACCATACAAGACCGACATCCAACCCCAACATCGCGGCAGGCGATGGATTTACGGCCGCAAAAATTCAAAGAGAAAGGCGACTTCGATTAAAGCTCTAGAGGCCTGAAAGGCGATTTCGACTACAGCTCGAGGCCTAATTACGCATTCTGATTCAATTACACATTCATTCAACACACCTACTGTATATCAGGTTTGTGGTGCTTATACTTATTACTATTCCATATTGTACTGGAACATTCATCATTCAATATTATACTATAGGCCTGGAAAATTCATCAACTAACAGTACAAGCCTGTACAGTAATGCGTAAAGCGGACTACAATCATTACAAAACAACTTCTTCGTTACTTATCATTTGTTCTTCATACACTGCTGACACAAACTTGTGCCTGTTTCATCTTACTTTGTCGAAACGGGCTCTTTGTCTAGTCACTAATAAAGTGATCATTAAATTTATTGACGTGATTGTTAGTATAATTTGGACAAGGATTGATAATACATTCTTTGATTATGGCTGCAGACTTTAGGTGCTCTGGTATTTAAAAGTAATGTTGAATGCTTGTTGCCTACCTTTAATGCATTATCCAGTGGCAGATGCGGATATATAGGACAAAGCCACTATGATTTCAGACCTGCTAAGAAGGAAAAAATGTATTATAAGCCGGACTATAATCAGCAAATAGCACTGTAGTGTAAGTGTCACTCCTTTCATTGTGTTTAAAGGCAATGTGTAAGGTCAGAGGGGTAGGGGTAGGTCATCCATTGATTGGTTATCTTTATACTGTTAGGATTACAGCAGTTGCATGGTCCTGTTTACATTTTTCTTTATATTTTTTATTTAACCTCAACTGCTTACCTTTGACTTGTACTATTTTATTTTATGATATTACATGTTCTCTCCTCTCCCTTAGCCAATATTATGTTTTATGCTTGTAGGGGAAGGGCCTAGTCCCTCTCTCACTTGGACAAAGGCAGTGGTGCTGTAAGAATTTTGTTTCTAGACTTCTCTAGCGCCTTCAACACAATCCAACCTCTGCTACTTAGGGACAAGCTGACAGAGATGGGATTAGATTCATACCTAGTGGCATGGATCGTGGACTATCTTAAAGACAGACCTCAGTATGTGCGTCTTGGGAACTGCACGTCTGACATTGTGGTCAGCAACACAGGAGCGCCACAAGGGACTGTACTTTCTCCGGTCCTGTTCAGCCTATATACATCGGACTTCCAATACAACTCGGAGTCCTGCCATGTGCAAAAGTTCGCTGATGACACTGCTATCGTGGGCTGTATCAGGAATGGGCTGGAGGAGGAGTATAGGGACCTAATCAATAACTTTGTTAAATGGTCCGACTCAAACCACCTACACCTGAACACCAGCAAAACCAAGGAGCTGGTGGTGGATTTTAGGAGGCCTAGACCCCTCATAGACCCAGTGATCATCAAAGGTGACTGTGTACAGATGGTGCAGACCTATAAATATCTGGGAGTGCAGCTGGATGATAAATTAGACTGGACTGCCAATACTGATGCGCTGTGCAAGAAAGGACAAAGCCGGTTATACTTCCTTAGAAGGCTGGCTTCCTTCAACATCTGCAATAAGATGCTGCAGATGTTCTATCAAACAGTTGTGGCGAGCGCCCTCTTCTACGCAGTGGTCTGCTGGGGAGGCAGCATTAAGAGGAAAGACACCTCACGCCTGGACAAACTGGTGAGGAAGGCAGGCTCTATTGTTGGCATGGAGCTGGACAGTTTAACATCTGTGGCAGAGCGAAGGGCGCTCAGCAGGCTCCTATCAATTATGGAGAATCCACTGCATCCACTAAATAATGTCATCTCCAGACAGAAGAGCAGCTTCAGCGACAGACTGCTGTCACTGTCCTGCTCTACAGACAGATTGAGGAGATCGTTCCTCCCCCAAACTATGCGACTCTTTAATTCCACCAGGGGGGGTAAACGTTAATATTTAACATTATACATAGTTATTGTCTGTTTTTTTCACCTGTATTATTATCATTCTTTAATTTAATATTATTTATTGTATCAGTATGCTGCTGCTGAAGAATGTGAATTTCCCATTGGGATTAATAAAGTATCTATCTATCTATCTATCTATCTATAGTTTTGCTTAATGTCTCTCATGTGCTGCGTTCATAAGGGCTTCAATAACCTGAGGGGTCTTTTAAAGTCTCCAGCGTCCTAGAAAATGTTTTGTGGCATTTGCAAGCATTAGCTGCTGAATTTATAGCTCCTTGCTCCTTGTTTTTGTAATAACTTAGTTTTGGGATAATATTATTGTATTGCATGTTGAGTTTTTGGGCCAGCCAATCAAGTTTCTGTTGTTCTTTTTTTATTTTGTTTTTGTTCTGTTTTTGTCTCTCATGTTGCTTTATTATTGTCATATATCACTACGGGTAAAATTCCATTACAACGAATATCTTTACAACGAAATTTTTATTACAACGAAGTATTTTTATGGTCCCGACAGCTTCCCCATATGACACGAGTATATAGAAATCTCGTTACTACAAAGTACATTCAGCAGATACTTTCATTACCATGAAGTGCCCAAAAGACCTTGAAATGCCTGAATGAATCATTCACAGAGGAGTTAGTTCTGTGGCCACAGCTCAGTTGTGGACAACAATCCCCCAAACAGAAACACTGTAATTTTTTTTTCTTACTTCGAGCTTTCCTCGTACTGTTTTTTTTGCCTTTTTTGTTTCCTGCGGATTTCAGTGATACCTTTTGCTTATTGCTCGGCAACATTTGAAAAACAGCCATTGGAATTTAATTCATTGTTACCTTCCTATAGAAACAGCAGACACGAAAAAATGGTGACAGTTCATATTAGAAAAAAAAACTACATTTTTTGCAGCTCTCGATTGCGGCAAAAAGAAAAAAGACGTTGCCAGTGAATTCGGAATTTTGCTATCACTATTGACGCTGTCAACTTTCTTGAAAGACCGAGCAAAAAAAGAAGAAAAATCTCGGGTTGCAAACGTATGTGAACTGCTGCATTTGAAGACATCGAAAAAGCAGTTTTAATGTGGTTCACTGATGCACGTTCAAGAAACATTCCTATTAATGCGGCACTCATTCAAGAAAATGTCAGATTTGTAAACTCTCTTGGGACCTCCCTGAAGAGCGTCCCGAAGTCGAAACTCCGCGTCTATGGAAGACTGTTTATCTGTTGCTGGAGCAACAGCTGGCTTAAAGGTGTGCTGCATCTCTCATCTGTGCTGCATCTCTCATCTGTGCTGCATCTCTCCGCCAAAGCAAACAGAAAAGACATTGATGGGTGATATGCAAGGAACATTGTAAATGCAGGTAACAGGTAATTTGATCACTGATCTGCTGTGTCTGTGTATAGCAGAGTGGCAGGTCACACTACAATAAATAAGTGTGCCGTTCCTGTTTCAAGCTGAATAAAGCTGGTTTTGCTAAAGTACTGAGACTCAGCCTCGTGTTTTGGGGTGCAAGACAGGGACTTATAGCACAACCCTGATCTTTTATGATTTGCTTCTGTGGCTCTTCACTGCAGTGCTATGAGCCTGTTGTTACCCTGCCCTGGCAACGGACAAACAAGCTTCCACAGACGCGGCAATTGTGCTTCAAGATGGGTGGGGACTGGGGGGGGGGGGGGGGGGGGGGATGGGGGGTTCTCAAAAGAGTTCAGAAACCTCACAATATGAAGAAGAAAGGGATGATTCTGCTCCTGATTGATAACTGTGCTGCCCACAACATGCTTCCACATTTAGATAATGTTCTCATTGAATTCCTCCCACCCAATTGCACGGCAGTGCTTCAGCCATTGGATTTGGGCATCATTCGCACCCTGAAAGTGTATTATCGCAAGGAAATGCTGAGAAAATTTCTCATCAGCATAATTTGTAGGTAGGAAGAGATTAAAATTAATGCGAAAGAAGCTATTGAAATGATTGCAAACGCCTGGGCGCAAGTTAAAGAAAGCACTATAGTAACAAATACAGAATCTCATTACAACGAAATTTTCGTTACAACAAACTATTTTTTAGGTCCCTGGGAGTTCCTTGTAACGGAATTTTACCTGTATTTGCAAGAGTTACATGACCTGATTCATCAGACAAATAAAGTTGTGGAGATTATGCTATAATTACATGATGGTTTTCAGTATACAGTACAGTATGCCCCTCAGTGGATAAACCTACGTCTGTTCTTTCTTGGTGTAATTTGTTTATATTTTGAGTAAGCCTTCGTGCTAGGTTGATTTTTGGTTTCCTGACTCTCTTATGTCTTTGACATTTGATTTTCGTTCCTGGTTTATTTTTTAAATATTTTTTTTCATTGTGACATATGCAATCACAATGTTGCAGACCTTCATCGGCTAGTAGTGCAGCCTCATGGCGCATCCAGTAGTGCAAGACAGAGGTCCTTCTATCTAAATTAGAGGCACGCAAAGATCCTTTATTTGGTGGCCTAAGTGCAGGTGTCAGCAACAAGTGCAAATATGTTGAACGGCAACATGTCACTGCTGTAAATGCCATGAGTTCCAGCCACACCACAACTGAATACGAATTACTTGCTAGTCACTGGCAAATATTCATGTAACATAAGGAGGAAAAACCACATCTACACTCTCTGAGTTTGATCTGCAAATAGCATCTGTTATTGGAGGAGCTTTTTTATGCAGCATTAAGCCATTGCAGTCCTGACAACTGTCAGTTTTATCTTGACATCACAGAAGACTTGTGCATTAATGGAATGGAGCTACTGTATGTGTGATTAACAAAAGTAGCTTCGTTCTCGCTAAGTGCGCTAATTGCAATATGAGTGCAGTGCTCCATTGACATAAGGAAAATCGGACACTGATGCAAATTACCTTTTCATGTTGGTAACAACATGTTATGTTATATGTATATGCACCCACACCATATGAAAAACTGGCTGTAGCACTTCGTCAGTCAGTTAAAGGCTTCCTGCACAATGGGAACGAGTAAAGCTTGGCTGAGATATTCCTAACTTATCAGCCAGTTACTTGAGAAGTGATGGAAAAAAAACAATAAAGTTCTTCAGTGCACATACACAGTATTGGTCCTCTTGAAAAGGGACTAAAATGCAGACTGTGCATCATATTATCACATTTGAGATTAAATATGTAATAACAGCTCTATGATATGAATTATTATGCGTGAGTCATCATTTATCTGGTTTGCCTATATTTACATACTTGATCACGGGTGTAGTCATTTTCCAGTTTCTCTGTAATATTGCGTATGCATGGGTCAGAGTTGGCATAGATATATGCATGTTCTCTTGTCAATTTTTCTTTTTATAAATTGCATATGCAAGTTTCAAGCCTTTTTTGTACATGCACAAGTTTTATAAATGAGGCCCCTGGTCTTTAGCCATTCACAATAATGCTTGGACATGTTTAGTTTGTCTCTAGAGAGCTGTATTGTTAAGAATTCTTGGTTTACCTTCCTGCCTCCCCGATTTTTTCCTTTTGATTACTCGTTTTATTTTTAATGGCTATGAGTCCCATTTCTAGGCAGTAGAATTAAGGTGGTTTTCTAAATGCATGCAATGAGCATTTCATAATGTCTGTGAATCAGCAACCTCATTGAGAATGCAGGTAGAACACTCTTTGGTGGGCAATCCTTCTTGAAGGTGCTGCATAAGTCATGTTCATTAAATTACAGCACTAAGACTCCTGATTGACTTTGGAGATTTGATGAAAGACTCTGCGTGTTGAGCTTCAAAGCGGTCGTAAAATGTATTCAGTACATCTGGAAGTGATATGTCCTTCTCGGTAATTTCATATTCCCTGTATAGTTCGAGAAACTGTTTTCAGGCTGCCCTTGTGTTGATTTTGCTTGGCAGATAGACATCTCAAGGTAATACTTTAGCTTTGTGCAGTTCAAAATCAACACAATGAAATAAACCCATCTGGCTTTTTAAGTTTGATGCAAATGTAATTTTTAACCAAGGATTTTTATCTTTGTAGGCATACAGTTGTCAACATACCATTTAAAATAGGATGTGACAGACTCTCATTAAGATCAATGGAGGAGTCTTATTTATTACAGAATATATATATATATATATATATATATATATATACAGTAATATGAAAAAGAACCCCTCTCAGCCTGCATAATAATTTATTCTACTTTCAACAAAAAGATAACAGTAGTATGTCTTTCATTTCCTAGGAACATCTGAGTACTGGGGTGTTTTCCAAACAAAGATTTTTAGTGAAGCAGTATTTAGTTGTATGCAATTAAATCAAATGTGAAAAACTGGCTGTTAAAAAATGTGGGTCCCCTTGTAATTTTGCTGATTTGAATGCATGTAACTGCTCAATACTGACTACTTGCAACACAAAATTGGTTGGATTAGCTCGTTAAGCCTTGAACTTCATAGACAGGTGTGTCCAATCATGAGAAAAGGTATTTAAGGTGGTCAATTGGAAGTTGTGCTTCCCTTTGACTCTCCTCTGAAGAGTGACAGCATGGGATCCTCAAAGCAACTCTCAAAAGATCTGAAAACAAAGATTGTTCAGTATCATGGTTTAGGGCAGGAGTTCTCAACGTTGGTCCTGGGGACCCCCTGTCGCTGCAGGTTTTTGTTCCAACCAGCTTCTGTTTTTAATTGAACTCCTGGGCTAATTAAGTGAACTGTTATTTCCCAAGTTCTGTGTTTAGGGAACAATATATTAATTAGAAAACTAAGTGTGCTAAAAAAAAAAAATATATTAAAATGTACCAAGCAGTTATATAGGAATAATGTATGTTTTTTTTCTTTTTAACAGTATTTTCATCTTGATTTTCATTCTACTTTTCAAGGTGTTCTAATTGTTTAATTAGTCCATTATTTACTAATTAGTGGGTCTGACTCTAAAGTACTTGCAGCCTTTGATTATTCAGTGTTGTTTGCCTGGGTGTCTGCTCTGCTCGTTTTAAATTGTCATTAATAAGATACAACGAAGGGGGAAAAACTGCACAGAGAAAGGGCAAAGTATAATGAAATCAACAAAAGAGAGTTAAGCATTTAAATCTATAGCAAAAGCAGAAATATTTATAAATGTCTTATAAATGTAAAAATCATGCTGCTGTGCTTTTCTGAATAGATAGATAGATAGATAGATAGATACTTTATTAATCCCAATGGGAAATTCACAATGTCGAATAAAAGAAAAAAAATACCAGCTAATTAAATGAGATCAGTGCTATCAGGTGTTGTCACTGATTAGGAATCTGGTTGAATCTGGTATTTACTATTGAAAGTTTCTATAGAAGAAAATGGAAGGAAAAAAGTGGGTTGGAACTAACACCAGTGCAGCCATCAGTAGTGATACTTTCATCAGTCAAGATAGAAGGGAAATATGTATGTAAATGCGGTCCTTTTGTGCTCTAGGGACATAAAATGATAGAGTAAAAGCAAAGACAGGGCGAGACTACCACTTCTCATTTGATTCAGAAATTTCTGGATTATACAGGAAGTAGATGGGCGTGACTACTTGTATACCAGCCACTTCCCCTGTGTTACCATTAATTCAGTCCCTCTTAATGAGGAATGGTTACATTCTGGACAATGCTTACACTGTCTTCTGTAGGTACCATTTTAGGCAAAAGAATCCTGGATTTTAGAAAAGGCTTTGATGCAGTTAAGGATCACACTGGAGCAGGGCTTCTTAAGCTTGATTTTATTGTGACCCAATCTTGTGTCTTCAAGACCCATTCCATGTTAAATGCCTGAACCAAAGGTGGTGGAGACATCCACCTTGGAGATTTGAGGACGATCATTAGAGTCCCCCCCCACTTGGAGAATTGTGGACAATCATCTTGGGAGTGTTAAACAAGAATGATTATCAGAAAAACATCAATTGCTTAGTCAACACACCACGATCCACTTCTCAAAGCATCCACGACCCATTACCATTAAATACAACAGTAACTTGCAACCCAATACTGGAAAACTGCAATCCATTTTGAGTCATTAATCTGTAATGTTGGTGCAGTTCTGCCTCTTCCTCACATGTTGGAGAATGGTGAAGAAAATAGTTTTCTTCTTAATATGGCTGTGCAGAATTATAGAATGTGTAAAATAAATGGAAAGCTGAGGCCTTTGTAAATTTCATAGGTCAACATCTGCTGGAAAACATTCTGAATTTTCAAGCTAGAGTTACTTCAGATACAATGTAGCAGAAGTCACTACTTTTGTCTACTCATAATCATACAATTGGCTAGGAAAGTGAATCATCTTTTCAGTTACCCTTCACACAGGAATGGAAAGTCAAAGCTGATTCTGTGACTACTTTCTGAGGTAGCCAGAATTGATCATCAAAGCAAGAGTAAAGTTTGCCCGTGAACACCCAGGTAAAGGCCAGGGGTCACATGTATAAACAGTGCGTACGGACAAAAATGTTGCATACGAACGTTTCCACGCTCAAATCACGATGTATAAAAAGTAAACTTGGCGTAAAGCCACACACATTTTCACGGTAGCTCCAACCCTGACATACGCAAGTTCTCCACTTGGCTTTGCAAACTGGCGGCACCCAGCGTCAAAGCAGTGCTACTGTTCCTGTGTGGTTACCCTTTCTTTTTTATATCCACATCCCTGACGCGGCTTTATAAATACACTGAAATTAACCACATATTGTTTATTAGTTTAATGTATCTGATTGTAATTACCCTGTAACAATATAATGGTCCACAGAATGGTCAAACTATTCTAAATAACATAGCTGCTTTAGCGTTGTTACTGTCACTGCATCTTCTTCTTTCTTCAGCTGCTCCCGTTTGGGGTTGCCATCATCTTTTTTTCATATTACTCTCACTGCACCACTCGGAGCAGCTGATTGGAAAGAGAATTACCGGTATATAGAATCAAGCACACGCTGCCTCATCCATTCGCTATTTGAAGTGCTCTCATCCGACAAAAGCTTCAGAGCCTTTCCTGTATGGACCTCGTGGTTCAAAAACAGTTTCATCCCAAGAACTATAAATGCAATCAATCAGTCCATCAAGTGCTCCTTGTAGAACTGTTTGTACCTATAAGTACAATTACCTCATTGTAAACTTGCGATACAGTTATAATATTGCACAACCTGCGCCACTTTATAAGGCGCGTTTTTACATATAATGATGCTATCATTTTTAAGATGAAATGCAGAAAAATGTTTATTACATTATACAGATAAAATGTTAACATCATTTAAATAATCTATATTGTTAATAATTAAACATGTGAGGACACAGTGGTGCAGGGCTAGCTACTTCAGGGATTGTTCCTGCTTCGCGCCGTATTCTTGCTGGGGTTTGCCGCGACACTGGATGGATAGATGGATAGAATAATTAAACATGTACTACAAAGATATTTCAATGTTTCTTAAAAGTTTTGAAGAATCTGCGTTCTAAGCTTACAGATGGCTTAACATGTATTACAGAACTGATTGTGTGGCGATTGGTTACTTGAAGAAAGAAAAGGACAGGACAGGAATTGGGGGTTAGTACGTTTGAAAGAGACAGTACTGCTACAATAAATTATTTCATCAAAGGTCGCGCACTCCACAGCAAGCATCTTTCGGGAAGCAGGAACAATCTGTGGACGAGGAGCCAGCTCATCACTATCACTGCGCCACTGTGTTCCCATGTTTAATAACATGCTTTAATTCTGTTTAATAACGCTTTAATTCCTATCATAATGAAAATGATATCATGTATACATTTCAGTATTTTAATTATTCAGAGAGCTGTAATATTACGAATGTAATGGATTCTGTGTCCTGGAAGAGAAAACCCATTTAAGAAGCAAGTAGTGCACATAGAGCACATAGAAGATCAAATACAAAACAAAGCATTTAACGAGCTACTTTAGTTACGATGGGCTTTGAGAAACTAGTAAATTAAACGACTTTAAGATAAAGTTTATGATGTTGTTCTTTAATGACAAAATAAACTATGTGATTAAAGTGGAAATTTCGAGATTAAAGTTGACATTTCGTGCTTTTTTCCTATAGTGTGCCTATTTTTTTTCTCTGTACCCTAATAAGCTTTTATATGACACTTAGACGGTGGGCTACGACTCGCCTTTTCATGGCGAATTTGATATCTGACCGCTTCTTTTTTTATTTCGGGCACTGTGCATCTTTGTGAACTTGAACTTTCGAGTTTCTCCGACACTCTGTGTCACTCTATCAACTTCCTTTTGTTGATTATATCACTGTTTAAACCAACAAATAGTACGTTTTTTCTTGCCTCCACTTGGTATTCGCTGAAATTCTATTTTCCCCCGTGCTTTTGCCATTGTCTTTTCACAGAAGGCTCCGCTTAAGGGCTATTTTATATTGATTTGCATATTCAAAGGTGCATAATTCTGGGAGGAGTTGGGGTGGGACAGCAGGCACGTGCACGTGCGTTACTTTTCACGCTGACTGGGATTTATGTAGCAGAAGAACGTGGAAGTTGGTGTACGCATAGATTTATGCATCTGGATTTTTTTGTGCGTAAGCACATTTCTGCTTTTGTCCGTACACCATGTTATAGTGTGAATTCTACACACGGTTTTATACATGAGGCCCCAGGACTTGTGGAACGATGTCCTCTGGACAGACATGGCAAAGATCTAGTTATCTGACCAGAGTACCAGTAAACATTTTTGGTGAAAACTAAATACAGCAGTTGACCAGAAGAACCTGATACCAACTGTAAAGGATAATGATGATAATGTCATTGTTTGGCTTTGCTGTATCTGGGCCACGGTAGCTCACCACAACAGAATTTTACTATAAATTCTTCATTGCAACAGAAGGTGCTTGAGGATAATGTGAGGCCCAACGGTCAGAAGCTGAAAATGGACTTTGCAACATGACAATGACCCTAAATATACCAGAAAGTCCACCAAAAAATGGCTAAAAAAGGATGAAGTGGAGTGTTATGGAATGGCCAAGTCAAAGCCTAGATCTGAATCCCATCAGGATGCTATAGGGGGATTTGAAATGGGCTGTGCAAACGAGACACCCCTCAAACATCACACAGCTAAAAGAATTCTGCATGGAAGAGTGAGAGAAACCTTTTACAATTCAAAGTAAGAAATTGGTGGACGGTTACAGAAATCGCATACTTGATGGGGCAATACCAGCTGTCAGAGTCAAGAGTGGATTCAACTGTTCATTTTTCATATGATAATTTATTTCAAGTCAGTTTTTCATTTTTTTCCAATTACATCATATTTAATTAAAGATACCGCTTAAGTGAAGGTAAAATCTAGATATGTTCACATATGTCAAAAAAACAAAAAAAAAATTTTCAAGTATTGCGCAACATCATGGTGTAACAAGGGGATCCCTTTAGTGCTTCAATGTTTTCTGGTCCTATTCAATATTCCTAAATTAGATATGGAGAATGCTGTCACTTAGGATAGACATGCTGTACCTTAAGTGGAAGAATCGCATCATATACAGATGTGGATGGACAACTTGAGTTCAGCAGGATGGATTATGGATTAAAATAGGGCCGTTTTGGATTGAATAATCCACACCAGTTCACACATGAGGAACTGTCCCTATCATATGAGTTGCTGACAATAGTCTTAAAGCTGATGTAAAATTTAGACTACTGTTGAGAAAGAGAAAAATCATTACCTGTATAATCATTTTAACAGTATAAGTATATTACTAGTTTGTATTAATGAGCTATGGATTAATTGTTTAATAATATGACTTACTTAAACTAATGAGTTAAAGATTAATTGTTTATCAATAAGACTTGCATATAAAAATTAAGTGTGTATGCAAAGCTAAAAGGACAAACTTACAACATTTCTGTCAAACTGCTGACTCTTAGTCTGTACTCAGGAAAACTGTGAATCTTTTTTATTTTCAACGTTTGTGATATTTGTTTAATCAATAGTAATAGGTTCTTTCACTTCTTCTTAAATTGTTTTGAACAAATGTGTTGTAATTTTTGGGCATATTACTTAACCCACCCAAAGAATTGTGTAACCTTGTCTCATGATAAGCTGTCTCTGTAAGATGTATCAATATAAAAAGGGAACTCACCCCCCGCAAGATTGAGCTTTTTGCTGGTAACTGTCAGTGATACAAGCTGACAGGGGCTGCAGTGGTCTCTCTGCTCATCAAGAATAAAGAAATTGCTTTTTTTACTCTACATCTGTTGTCTGCCTGCTGTTTGCCTCGAACCTTCGTCCACACTGTATAATAAGGGACCTCCTTTCAAAGAAAGGAATGTATTAGTGACAGCAAAATATCTCCATGGCACAATGACAACCTCCGGTCCACTGCATTGGCAATTAACAACCTAGATGAATGCATAGAACTATTTTAACTTGTTTATTCAAATGTAAGGCCTCAGTCAGCTAGTGCCTAACCCAGCAGGAAGAGGTGCAGGTCAGCAGTCAGTCGTGAAGGGCATGCCAGTCAATCACAGGGCACACAGTCACAGCCACTCACACAAGGCCAGTTTAGAATCCCAAAGAGACAGAATGTGTAATCCTTTAGAATGTAGGAAATAAAACTGAAAACTCCAGGCTGATACTGACCAGAGAGTGACCTGAACCAGAGTCTCTGGAGCTGAGAGGCAGAGTGCCTAGCTAGCCACTGTGCAACTTCAGAAATAACGAATGATTTTAATTTCTTTGCACTGTCATGGTCATTTAAGGCTCTAGTCCTGCTGCATTTTATAGTTTTCAAGAGTGGTGTAACAGCTATTTTACTATTTATTACTTTATTAAGAGGCTTTCTGTGGTCATCCTAGCAATACTGTAAAACACATCATTCAGTGTTTTTAAGATACCTTTTATAATGCAATTTAATCAAAACAATTACATACTAAGAATACAACAGCCTGCCTAAGGGTTAAGAAAAATGAACAGAGCACAAAAGGAATCTGCTGCAAATTAATTAAAAACACTTGATCATTTCCGACTTAAATTCATTATATTATGGAACGCAAAGTAAAAATTTCCCAATTACATACGTGTTTGTGTTTTATAAAATGAACAGTTTTCTGCAGAAATTAGGAGCTTAAATTTATTTTGAATAGACAAATGTTAGATTATCACTTAATATTTATTATTAATGAAACATTTCTTTAATGAAACAAAGGAGACCATTGCTGAGACTAACTGCTCCAGTTATTGCAGAAAAAGAGCTTAAATAGTCAGTAGCATTTTTTAAAATTTACTTTAGTCATTTTTTTAAAATTTAGAATTCCATTTTCTTTGTGTCCTCCTGTGTGACTGGCTCTTACCATGGCTACAATAATGTAATAGGTTGCTAATCACATACAATTACAGTATATACTGTACATTTTCATAACAAACATTTTTTCTTTTACTTTTTAAATATTCAATTTTATGTTCAGGTTACAGTAGTACTAGGGTGTTGTACCGTGTTAGCAATAATGAATGTATAAGAAGTCAAGCAAAATGACACCTTTTATTGGCTAACTAAAAAGATTACAATATGCAAGCTTTCGAGGCAACTCAGGCCCCTTCTTCAGGCAAAGATGCAGGGTAAAGGGGAAAAACAAATAAACAAATCATTTTAGCTTGACGATTCATTCAGCCAAACACTTGCAATCATTTATTCACTTTAAAATGTTAGAGTATCCTTCTATAATTTTAAAACTGATTTTTCCATTAGTGAATTGCAGGTTGCTAGAGCCTGTGCGGGACACTCTGGGCACAAATTTGGAGGCAACCCACAACAGAACAGCAGCAACACTGGCATACAGTAAACGTCTGGGATTTCAATATGGCAGGTTCCTCCAAGAGCCCCTCTAATGCTCTTCTAATTGTTTGTGTCTGATCTGATGCAACAGATGCTAATTTTAGATATTTGAGGTAGTCATAAATGTAATGGTGACTTCACTTTTCCATGTGCAAAATTTGCATTTTTTTTTTGCACTCCCAGGTATTTATAGGTCTGCACCCTCTGCACACAGTCACCTCTGATGATCACGGGGTCCATGAGGGGCCTGGGCCTCCTAAAATCCACCACCAGCTCCTTGGTTTTGCTGGTGTTCAGGTGTAGGTGGTTTGAGTCGCACCATTTAACAAAGTCCTTGATTAGGTTACAATACTCCTCCTCCTGCCCACTCCTGATGCAGCCCACGATAGCAGTGTTGTCAGCGAACTTTTGCACGTGGCAGGACTCCAAGTTGTATTGGAAGTCCGATGTATATAAGCTGAACAGGACCGGAGAAAGTACAGTCCCCTGCAGCACTCCTGTGTTGCTGACCACAATGTCAGACCTGCAGTTCCCGAGACACACATACTGAGGTCTGTTTGTAAGATAGTCCACAATCCATGCCACCAGGTATGAATCTACTCCCATCTCTGTCAGCTTGTCCCTAAGGAGCAGAGGTTGGATGGTGTTGAAGGCGCTAGAGAAGTCCAGAAACATAATTCTTACAGCACCACTGCCTCTGTCCAAGTGGGAGAGGGATCGGTGTAGCATGTAGATGATGGCATCCTCCACTCCCACCTTCTCCTGGTATCCGAACTGCAGAGGGTCGAGGGTGTGGTGGACCTGTGGCCTCAGGTGGTGAAGCAGCAGCCGCTGCATGGTCTTCATCACGTGACGTCAGAGCGACAGGCCAGAAGTCATTCAGCTCACTAGGACGTGATACCTTTGGGACTGGGGTGATGCAAGATGTTTTCCAAAGCCTCGGGACTCTCCCCTGTTCCAGGCACAGGTTGAAGATGCGCTGTAGAGGACTCCCCAGCTCCAATGCACAGGCCTTCAGCAGTCATGGCGATACTCCATCTGGACCCGCTGCTTTGCTGGAACAAAGTCTCCTCAGCTCTCTGCTTACCTAAGTTGTTCATCTGGTTTGCTCTCTCCACATCTCTCTCGATGGTGGCACCTCGCTTCGAACTGCAGCCAGTGATGATCTTCATCCCATCCCACACTTCCTTCATGCTGTTATTCTGCAATGTCTGCTCCAGCTTTCTTCTGTACTGCTCCTTCGCTGCCCTGAGCTGGACTCTTGAGTTCCTTCTGCACGCGCTTAAGCTCATGCTAATCACCACCTTTAAAAGCCCTTTTCTTCTGGTTCAAAAGGCCCTTGATGTCACTTGTAATCCATGGCTTGTTGTTAGCATAGCAGTGTACTGTTCTTACTGGAACTACAATGTCCATACAGAAGTTGATGTAGTCAGTAGTGCAGTCAACAACCCCCTCAATGTTCTCACTATATGATCCCTGCAGGATATCCCAGTCTGTAGTTTCAAAGCAGTCTCTCAGAGCCTGCTCTGCCTCAGGGGACTACTTCCTGAATGAGCGTGTGGTTGTAGGTAGCTCCCTCACTCTTGGTTTGTAGTGAGGCTGAAGCAGAACCAGGTTATGATCTATTTTCCCAAGTGCAGGCAGCGGGGTGGCGCTGTATGCGCCTTTAACGTTTGCATACAGTAGATCAATAGTCCTATTTCCCCGGGTGTTACAATCCACATACTGGGAGAAGGCAGGTAATGTTTTGTCCAGCGTTACATGGTTGAAGTCTCAAGCGATTAGCACAAGTGCCTCAGGGTGCTGTGTTTGTAGTTTAGCAACTGCGGAATGGATGACGTCACCCGCTATCTCCATGTCTGCCCGAGGAGGGATGTAAACAATAGAAACAATGACATGTCCAAACTCTCTGGGCAAGTAATAGGGACACAGACTTACGGCCAACAGTTCGATGTCCCTGCAGCAAGTGGAGATTTTAACGTTAATATGTCCAGAGTTGCACCATCACTTCAGAGTGATACCAACATCCGGCGCCACCGTGAGTGGCAGCCTTTTCAGCAGCTTGTGAATTTCCCATTGGGATTAATAAAGTGTCTATCTATCTATCTATCTAGTATTGACATAGAGTGCGAGTTCTCCTCCTTTGTGCTTCCCGCAGGTACTTGCATCTCTGTCTGCTCTAACTGTGCTAAACCCAGGTAGCTCCACATTAGCATCTGGGATGTTAGTTGTTAGCCACGTTTCACTAAAACACAACAAACTGCATTCTCTGTAGGTCCTGACATTTTTCACCAGTGCAGCCAGTTCGTCGATTTTATTTGGTAGTGAGTTCACATTTCCCAGGATCACAGAAAGCACTGAAGGCTTGTAGTGCCACTTTCTTGCTAAATGCTTGGCTTTTATCTTAGCACCGGCTCTGCTGCCGCGATACCGTCTTCTTTGCCGACGAGTCTCGGTGTGTAAAAATTCATGTCCAAGTAATAAAAAGTGTCCAGGGAACAAGTCCATATAAAAGAAAGTGGTAGGAGTTAACAGTGAAATAGAGTAGAAAAATAAAGTCATTTACGGAATAGCTGCCACTCGCGGTGGTGCCTGAGTCAAAATTGTACAATGGACTACAAAATATAATAAACCAAACATTATGCCACATTTACATCACCTGTTTAAGTGAAGATCTTCAGGATCTCGATATGGCCACATAATTATAAAAGCAAAAAAAAATAACTCATAGGGTGTCCTTACTTTTTTAGGCAAGGCTGGGTGGTCTCCATAACCAAAGGACCCCCTCATCAGACTTGTACCAAGCCAGCCATAAAAATATATATATTTAAATGAAAAAAAAAATATTTTAGGTTACAAGAAACAGTGTTATAGGCAACAGGCGGGTGAGTGTGATAATACTTGAATCTGACAAGTTAGGTAGTAGACAGCAAAGAGATCCATCATGTTTAAAAAAGGAAACATCTTAGTGCTTCCCAAGTTAGGCAGTTGGCGCAGTATGCCATCGCCAAACTATCAAATGTAACATCAATGCTTAAATCGTCATTGAAAAAGGCAATTTGGCGAAATGTTATCCATGGCATAAACAAAGTAAATTACTGCATGTCAGGTGAATCAAGCATCACAGCGAGTGCGATAGAAAATGTTTCTTCTCCTTGTCCTACTTACTCACTTCTTTCCATTTCAGACAACAATTAGTTTATTTATAAAGTTGTGCCAAGCAAGCTGACAGCCACAAACCAGGTTGAAATAACGATATTTGAATAGAAAGAAGAAAATAATAACAACATTGGGGTCTCAAAATGTTTCATCACAATTGGTATATGTTAATGTCACAGCAGGTTTACCCAAAACTTCAACAAATTGGGCAAGTTTAATGTAGACTCTAAATGTGGCTTCTGATTTCAGGGGAGAGACAAAGGAGTCTGAAGTACAGGAGAACACCCGGGTCGAGTCTTTCTAAGGACCAACAGGAAAAAAAATGTTCAATGCAGGAACTGGTGTTGTACTGAAGGGATTGTAAGAAATCCAAGTCTGGGTTTGCTGTGTTTAATTTTTGTATACTGTATTTTCACTGCACTTAGTTTTAGGAATAATAGTTATCACCCACTTTGAAGTGTCCTGATTTGGTCAATTTAATTTTTTGTCTTTGAATTCTATACTTAGTGAAAGTTGTCCATAGAAAACATATTGCTGGTAAGTACCAGGGGAACATGCCTTCCATAGCAGTATTATCCCTGGTCAGTTTCACCTTTAGCTTACTATTTGTGCCTGAGCAAGCTGTTTAATCTGCCTTTGCTACAGCTGTAAAAAAACAATACATGAACACAATTGTACTGTTTGTCGATCACTTAAGTTGCCTTTGATGAAGCCATTGGCCAAATATACAAGGGTGCTTAACAGTACATAAGGATGGCAGCTAATATCTGCAAACTGTAGTAATTCCATACTGCAGCCTGTAAGAGCCATATGGAAAAAGATGATCTGCTGTGGCAACTCCTAACGGGAGCAGCCAAAAAGAAGAAGAAGAAGCCTGTAAGACCCTACTCATATGTACCATCCATCCATTTTCAAACCATTAATTCAGTTCAGGACCTTGGAGAGCCAGAAACTATGTTTTTATTAGTATGCTGCTGCCGGAGTATGTGAATTTCCCCTTGGGGATTAATAAAGTGTCTGTCTGTCTGTCTGTCTGTCTGTCTGTCTGTCTGTCTGTAATACAAGTCAGGAACCAGCCGTGGATGTGGCAGCAGTCTATTATAGGGTATGGTCATATGTACTTCCAGGCTCACTTTTTTAAGCTGTCTTGCTTGTTTTAAGAGACTCATTATAGTTAAAGGTTTCAAAGTGTCAGAATCAAAGGATACTGAGCGCATTATCACACTTTTTTAAAAGTATTTTCTTTTAATTCATTTTGTTAAGCTACTTGGTTTAACCAGGGTATCCTGCTGGATGGTAACATCTGACCATCACCCCCCACATTGCCTGCTGACATGAAGGAAAGTCCACACACACGAAACTGTAGTGAGGGTTGATATAGAAAGTCAGAAAAACTAACATCAAAATGTAAGCACTAAACCGTGGATATTGCCAAAATATAAACAGCCAAAAGTTGGTTACCAAAACACAAACCTTCACAAAAGGTGAATGACTGTGAGTCAAAAATCAAACCATGTGCTGTCACCAAAACTAAAACAGTTAAAGATACCAAGAGGTGAATTGCTATGAGTCCAAAAACAAATGACTTTCAATACTACAAGTACACGCGCACTGAAGCTGCAGAGGCCATAGTCACAATCCAAAGTGTAAAACTATTTAATACCAGAACGAGAATTGTCAGCTCTGAACTGTACAAGAATCAGAAAGCATACTGCTTTTTATACTTAAAATGTACCTTTATGGAGAAAGTGATGCAAAAAATACAACCAGTTAACTACTTAACTGGAAATGAAGTCATCTGGCCTGATAAATAATTCTACAAATTTTGATCAAGAAGTGAATGATCGTGTGTGCGTCACACACCCAAATGCTTGTTTCCTCCGGGAAGGATTTCCTTCCTTATGTTTTATTGGCTCTGAAATCCATACTAACCCCAACTTTCTCTGCTGTTCTTTTTCCAGTTTTCTATTGCGGCGATCTGCTCCACCACCTCCCGATCAAAGCACCGTGACGTCCCTACATTGATGGATTGAAGGCCAGAAATCCACATGACCATCATCATCAAGTTCTTCAAGCCTGAAAACCATAAGGACTAATTGAGATAATTTATGTTAGGTAGAATGCCTAGAGGGGGCTGGGTGGTCTCGTGGCCGTGGAACCCTTGCAGATTTTATTTTTCTCTCCAGCTGTCCGGAGTTTTTTTTTTTGTTTGTTTTTTCTGTCCTCCCTGGCCATCAGACCTTTTACTTTTATTCTATGTTAATTAGTGTTCCCTAATTTTAATTATTTATTTTGTCTTTTTTCTCTTTCTTCATTGTATAAAGTACTTTGAGCTACAGTGTTTGTATGAAAATGTGCTATATAAATAAATGTTGTTCTTGTTGTTATTATGGCATGTATTGTCTTGCTATGGTTCATGTCCACTGATTCCCTTATCAAGCATGGTACATGGCATTCAACCCATCTAATCACAAGTGACTGCTGAAATTTTTCAGGGTGACAATGTTGTCATCTACAGGACAGAAATACTGTAGGTAATGAATGGTTTAAAGAGCATGACATTAATGTGAACCACAGACTATTCCAATCACCTTTTAACCCAACTTTGTGTTAATTGGTGCTTCTGGATTGGATCACACGTTTGTAATTCTTACCATTTTCATTGAAACTATATAAGGAGGAATTTCTCATGTTTCATCCTCTTATTTATTATTTTTGAATAGGATATTAGAAGAATCCTGTAAAACAATTTTATGGTGAGTGGCAGAGATTGTAATAGTGTTATGAAGGCAACAAAAAAGTAGTCGTCACTACTTTAATGTGTTCCGGGGTGTATAAACAGTGTTAAGACCTTTTTTACTACGGCTTTTCTGACTTTGGATCTGGTTTTATGTCTTGTTATGATTGTTTTTTTGTCTGATCTCTTGATTTTCTAACTACTGCCTCACTTCTGATTCAATCCTGTATCGTACATGCAGGCGTTGGGAGGCTTCTATACCAACTCTTTTCAAGGTAACACACGGGAACAGTTTTCCTCACAATATCCAGTTCCTTCCTTGGAGCGAGAGGTAACCAGACGGAAGACATCTGACGTTATATCCTCCTCAAGTTGCATTTCTTCAGCTTGACCAGGATAAAATGAGCAATGCCACCAAGCAGGGCATCATTTTGACCAAAAAAGCCTGGGCAAACAGCCTGCTCTTGCAATTCTTAATATTCTCACAAGAGGGCGCCAATTCTCTACACTTTAATATGGTGGAAAATGCTGTCAATTTATGTTCTGTCCTAGTACTAGGGTGTTGTACCATGTTAGCCATTATGAATGTAGAGAAAAGCCAAGCAAAATGACACCTTTTATTGGCTAACTAAAAACATTACAATATGCAAGCTTTCAAGGCAACTCAGGCCCCTTCTTCCTATCCTATAAAGTTACATTTTTTTTCTTACTTCTCACATTAAATGGGGTACTCCTGGATGTAGCTCCAACCATTCACCTATCTATCCTATTTTGTATCCACATCTTTCAGTCCTATTATTTTTCCTTACATTTCTTAAAGTTTTTTCATGATCATGTGTTCTTTCAGGTATGATCATAGCAGATGTAGTTTTGTATTTTTCTTGTGTTTCCAGTTTAATTATTCCTAATTGTTTATTGGTCGTAGTGTTTTAGGAGAGTTTTTATGATTTTGGTCTTCCCTTCTAAGAATAGCATCACAGAGTAGCGGCTTAAGGGTGGTCTAGAAGCGGAGGTAAGACTATTACAGGTATGTGGAGAGTGGCATGGTGGCATAGCAAATTAAATTATGAGTTTTTAGTTTAGGTGTCGGCTTTGTGGTGTCCTAAAACACATGTACTGGTTGATTGGCAGCTCTAACTAAGTTGGTTGCACATGAAAAAAAAGATGAACATACACTGTAGAAGCAGTAGAATGGAGTAACACTACCTGGCTTTTAAGACACACATTGGTATGAAAGAACACTACAGGGTCTACTGTCTTTTAAGCTCCACCACAAGAAATTGGGTACATGCTGTAAAATAAATGGATGGATTTGACCATATAATGTTTCCATCATTTCACTTGTAGAGAATAGCATCCTTAAAAGCAGATTTTGACACTGTCCCAGTACAAGAATGACGAATCTTAAAGTGTAAAACATCAAAATGTTTTCTTCAGTATCATAATGTTCTATGGAAGCCATTAAGTACTGGAGATTTATTTTTGTAGTTGCATTCATTCAGGCTTGGAAAAAGCATATAATAGTGTAATTTTTCAGTTGGAGATCAATACATTATAACTAGTGTCTGTGAAAAAGATAAACATAATACATTGTTTGTTTCTAGACAAATGGCAAATATTAAATCAAAACTACTATTTTCCAGACCTGCCAGCAGCTTTAGGAAATCTGTAGAAAACCTTGCCAGCTTCTACTTTTCAGTTTAAAAGTATTCTATTCCTTTGATTTGTGTTAAAGCAGTCATTGATTAGAATAGCTTGCATAATCTTTCCACCTAAAAGGGTCAGTGAAATCTTCTGTAAATTCTCATACCCTGGGAATGTAAGAAAAAATGAACAAACTCAAAGTGAACCAAGTTAAAGGAAGTTATTTATTATGGTAGCCCATTACTGTCAAAAAGGAAAGTATATCTTATGACTTAATATCATATAATCATATTTGACTACAGCAAGACACAATCATATTTTTGCTTATAGTTGTCCATTTTTGAGAAGAAAGAAAAAAACAAAATATATCTAATAATTTTGTTTTGTAGTATTTTTAATTGTAGAGTGCCAAAAACTTTGCACCCAAATATGGAAAACAGCAACAACAATAATAATAATAATAATAATAATAATAATAATACATTTTAACTATATAGCACACTTAATAACCTCTAATTGCCTCACCAAATAATTACACAAGCATAAGAAATTAAATAAAAATACTTAAGAATATAAACCTAGCAAAACAGTTAAAAAATAAATAAAAAGAATATTAAGAGCCATAGAGAAATGTTAGCCATTAAGAATTACCAAAAGGATGTACAAAAGATGAGTCTTTAGGTATCTTTTAAAAACAGCCAATGATGCTGAGGCCCAAACAAATTGTGGAAGACTGTTCCTTAAGCATGGTCCAAAAAGCACAGTCACCCAAAGTGCACAGGTTCAAGTGCAGAGGGACCAAAACTTAAGAAGACCTGGGTCAAAGGCAGTGGCTCCCAAACTCGGCCCTGGGGACCCACTGCGGCTGTGGCTTTTTGTTCCAACCAGATTCACAATCGGTGATAATAATCGATAACAACTGATCTCATTTAATTAGCTGGTCTTTTTTACTCTTCTCTTATTCTGCGTTCAGAATGGTTTTTACATTTATAAGACATTTAGAAATATTTCTATTTATTTCTAAAGCTGTAAATGCTTAACTCTCTTTTGTTGTTTTCCTGTTATTTTCCCCTTGTCCTGTGTAGTTTGCTCCCTTCATTTAACCCTAATAGTGACAGTTAACAACCAGCATAGCAGACACCCGGATGATGAAAGCAGCAACGACTTCAGTGTCAGACCTGCTAATTAGGAAATAATCAATTGAATAACCAGAACACATGGAAAAGCAGAATTGAAATTAGGTTGAAAATACCGTTAATGACTTAATAAGGTAGAATGCCTAGAGGGTGCTGGGTGGTCTCGTGGCCAAGGAAGCTCTGCAGATTTAATTTTTTTCTCCAGCTGTCTGGAGTTTTTTTTTTTTTGTTTTTTCTGTCTTCCCTGGACATTGTACGTTACTTTTATTCTATGTTAATTAGTGTTCCCTAATTTTAATTATTTATATTGTCTTTTTTCTCTTCATCGTGTAAAGCACTTTGAGCTACATTGTTTGTATGAAAATGTGCTATAGAAATAAATGTTGTTTAAAAAAAAAAACTACATATTTCCCATATAACTGCTTATAACATTTTAATAAAAATCTACCACACTTAGTTTGTGAATTTTTCATTGACTCCACAACACAGAAACTGGGAAATAATCCATCCATTATCCAACCCGCTATATCCTAACTACAGGGTCACGGGGGTTTGCTGGAGCCAATCCCAGCCAACACAGGGCGCAAGGCAGGAAACAAACCCCGGGCAGGGCGCCAGCCCACTGCAGGGCACACGCACACACACCCAGCACACACTATTGACAATTTAGAATCGCCAATCCACCTAACCTGCATGTCTTTGGACTGTGGGAGGAAACCGGAGTACCTGGAGGAAATCCACGCAGGGAGGACCCGGGAAGGTAACCCAGGTCTCCTAACTGCAAGGCAGCAGCGCTATCCACTGCGCCACCGTGGCGCCCCCCTGGGAAATAATGATTTACTTAATTAGGCTAAAAGTCCAATGAAAAATGGAAGTTGGTTGGAATAAAAACCTGCAGCCACAATGGGTCCCCAGGACCAAGTCTGAGACCAACCAGTCTAAGGCATACATGAATTTCAGTGTGGGTTTATCTGCCTAGACGAGACCATCCGCAAGGAGACAACTAGCGAGTGAGGCCACCAAGAAACCCCTGTTAACCCTAAAGTATTTCCAAGCTACCAAGGCTGAGACTGAAGGGACTGGGCAGACAATAACTGTTGCCTCAGGTGGTTTACCAGTTACAGCTTTATGGGAGATGAGCAAAGAGAAAGACACTGACCCCTCTCAGGTAAAGTTGGCCAGAAGGCACATGGGAGACTCTGAAGTCAGCTTCATGAGACCAAAACTGAGTAGCCATTTTTGCCACAAGCCAAACACCACACACTATCAAACACACAACATCCTTGCCATGGAGCATGGTGGTGGTAGCTTCATTCTGTGGCGGTTCCTCTGTGCAGGACCAGAAGCTCGTGAACTTAGAATCCATCACTACTCTAAGGGAGAAAATGGATGTGTATGAGTTGAAGAGATTCTAGAGATAAACAGGAGCAGCAACAGTCATATATTTATAAAGAAGGAGAAGAATCTTAAAATGAATTTTCACCTTAACAAGAAACAGTGGAGGGATATAACTGGGATATACAGGTATATTTGTGGGTGTTTGTTAATAAAAGTGCAGTTCTGTTTTAAGCATGCTACAGTCTTATGCATGGTTTTTAAAGGGGAGATCATAAAACAGACCATTGTTAACAGGCAAACTGAGGTGAAATAAAAGTGTGAACCAGCAGTATGCACAGATAAGCACAAGTTTGTCTGTGTTCTTTAAATGCTGAAATAGGCTTTACAAATCATGGCAATGTGGGTTTTGAAAACAAAGTGTATTAGGAACTAATAAGCCATAATTAAAGAGATAGTAATTCATAAATATGAGATACATTTTGAATGTTTTGGAGGAAACAGGCTTGCATAGCTCTAAAACATGGATAAGAAAGAGCGATACTGGGAAGATGGAGACTCATCTGCTTTTCTCTTCTACGTGTTGTGCTCTTATTTGACAAATAAACCCTTAAGTAAATTAATCATTTGAAGACTAAAACTCCTTATCTGGTTTGAAATATCTCTAGGAGCTATTTGTCCCGTTTCTTAGTCTTTGAGCCAGGATATCATTGTGTGGGGTTTCCTCCAAAAATTCCATTTAAATGTTCTTGAGACATCATTTATCCATTTCTACATTTATTGAACTTGAAAAATCCTGTTCAATCCCTGCAGCTTTATGTACGGCGTAGAAACCAGCTATAGATGGGGTGCCAGTCCATCATCACATAAGGTCTAGATTATTTTATAATGCTAAATTTCTCCAGTGTGTAGGTAGCTGTGGCTGTTTGATTGAACTTTGCCTTGTGTTTATTTTTTTTAAATCTAAATTTATATTTATTTGCTTAGCAGATGCATTTATCCAAAGAATCTTACAAAAGAGGTAAATATAGTTATGTAAATATCAGTCTGGGGTGCTGGCCAGAAACAAGTCTTACAGGATAACAATACAAAATTGATCACCACAAGTGAAACTTCAGAACCAAATACAAGCTAAGTACAATTCCTAGTTTACAAAACCTAGCAACTAATTTTATTTTAGACAAGAATTCACAAAATAAGAGATTTTTTGGCAGAGAGTTCCTAGGTACTGCATTAAATCTAAACCATATGATAAAGTGGTCCTGAAAAATGGATGAATGTAGAAGTTACTAACCTTTCTGAAAGGCTAACATTGCAGTACACCTGAATAGGATAGAAATAAACAATCTAGAGAAAGCTTCTTCTTAGTTTGTGCAGATGTTCTGGTGTTTAGGATGTGAGCACAAACTGATTACCTCACAATGGAGTACAATAACTGAAATAGAAACTGATTTTTTAATATTGCTCTGCAAACACTCTTCTAAACCGGCCCTGCTTCCACCATGCAGTGATGAGCAGCCGGGAGCAGCACTCACATCATCAAAAAGGTTTGCCAAGAAGAATATAAAAAAAACTGAAGGTGTATCAAATAAAAAAAAAAATCAATGTAGTTCCATGTTATGAAGACAGGGAAATAAAAGACAAGTTAAATAATAGAAGACAATCACTAAGAAACCTTGAGAAGGAAATGCATAATGTACAGAGTAGGTGTTTCATGGACAAAAAGAAAAAAGAAATGAAAAGATGGCAAACTGCATGGAACCAGAAAGTCAAGGATACTGTGTCATCAGAAATGATTAGGAACTATTCTCTAGGAACCTGGCAATGCTCTGCTTCTCAAAACTCCTCCTGGCCAGGAGAGATTGATGCTGCTGATCAGGTATTCAGACTGGTTTGCACCATTCAGACCGAGTCTTCACACACACACACACACATGCAGGGTGCACAGGACTCAGGGCTGCAGATTCACATTGCAGTGAAAAAGACTTAATTTCATCTGGTGTCACTTTCGCCCTTTGGATTCTGTCCCCACAGGGATGGAATGATGCTCTACAAGGTGGATTTGGTAGCACATACCACGCTGCATCCATTCTCTGTTATAATGTATTAACCCACTCCCTAAAATGACATCTTCCAAACTCTTTCTTATTCAGTCAGGAATTTAACCTGACATATTTAGCAATTTCACCAACAGGGTAGACAACTTTGCATCAAGAATTCATCTTTCATCCATTTTGTAAAATGTACATTCAGGCCTTCTTCCATGCTTCAAAGGAACCATCCATTTCTACAATGAACCCACATAATACAACTTTTGGGGGAGATCAAAAAGGAACTCTGGACATATGAACATGTGTTGCACATCTAGGCCAACCTGACAGTAACATCAAAGTCTTTGCTGTTTCTTTGTGCTTTCAATGAAGGCAAGTGAGAGTCACAATTCCGTTATCACTGTGATGTTAAAGAAGTAAAGCCAGCTTGTTAACTACACCAAATGCACTTCACATTCCTCCTCAGTTTTTTGAATCTCTTTGTACAGGTCACAATGCTGAGCGCAAATCAAAAACTGACCCTGTATGGGAGGTCAATTCATCACGGGACACACATGCTCACTAAGTAACGCTGGGATGTACAAAGAAACCAGAATGCCTGGTGAGAACCCACTTAAGGATGGAGAATGGGTGACTGGGAAATGAAATGCTTGTATTGTATATACAGTGCCTACAAAAAGTACTGATCACTTTGGAAGTTTTCACATTGTTATTGTTACACAGCATTAAATAACAGTTGAGAACACCATGTTTTATGTTTGTAATTAATTTAGACGATTTTGCAGAGCTCTGCTTACAGTTAAGAGTCTTTTTCACTTCATCAGTGTCAAAATTAATGTGAAAACTCACAAGGAGTATACATACATTTTAATGGTACTGTATAGGCTCATAATAATAATATTAAGTGAGTACCTAAATATTCAAAATAATATTAGTCACCTGGATTCTATTAAACCCAAGTCTTAATACTCAGACACAAATAAATGATAAACTCATAAAAGAAAATGTAGTAAACAAATGAAGTACAATAAATATACAGAGTAAATACCACAACAACAATAACAATACATGAAATAGCACAGCCTGTGTTAGTGAATTCTTGCCTGAGATATAATAAAAACACAGACGACAGCTTCTCCACCATGCATCTGCAAATGTGATGTAGCAGTAGATCAGCCAGGTCCCAAGTAAATAAATAAAATTAACAGTCACCAAATTCAAAGTTTTTTACCTCTCCCATTATTGCTCCTTCTAGGAATCTCATAAGCCTTTCTTTATACTGTCACTCTAGAATGCACTGTAAACTTGTTTGTAATTGTAATCCAAGATAAAACACACATTTCTAGTAGTGCCTATGTTTTTTATCATGTGTCTGTTCCTTTAAAATTGTCTCCATTTGTATGTCAACTTCAAAGTACTCTGTTAACAGGATCTTTGGACTGGAATTTAATAATCCACTCCACACAAAGTCAGAAAGAGGTTTGTTGTTCCAGGAGAGTCATTGTTTTACAAACAGGAAGAAAAGTTAGCAGGAAAGAGAAGCAGCAATGAGAGCAGTGTCACACACATAACGCATGTGAGACAGTTTATGGGCTTAAATAAATGTGTCTCTCCACCGGACCTGGGGTTGGTGTTGTACTCTACTATTTTCTCCTCTCAGAAGTACCCTCTAAAAACATCACCTCTGGTTCCAGTTCCCACAAACCCACCTCCTAAGTCATCACTGCCTGCTAAATATAACAGCCATGTATTCTGTTTCACCTCAGTTCTGTTTTGAACTTGTGTCTGTAAACGCTTATCAACAATTTACCTAATTGCCAAGTATATGGGGTGGTATTCCCAACTCTTTATGACCTTTATGTTTTTTTATTTTGCAACAGTAAGCATGTAGCCGTGCAACTTACCTGTGAAGGATCCACCAGACTGGCCTTGTTTACACAGCTTTTGGGAGTGGGCTGGTTCAGTCCTGAAGAAGCCTACCAGTACAGCAAACAGTTTTTTTCTGTGTATGGATATCTGTTCAATCATTAAATCCTACCCTTTCCATTTCTATTGCTACATGTCCAATCGATTGGTTTTCTCTAAGGACATTTTTAAGTCAGTTCATTATTGCCAGACCTTTGTGTGTATGTATGTGCGAGTTGAATTTGTTATTAGCACAAACACATTGCAATGCAACTTTTGTTGGTTGACTTTGTTGTATTCTGTAGAAAGCAGCGTTGGTACCCTGTTACTGTAGTTTTGATGCCACTCTTTGGGGGGAGGTGTATATTCATATAATTTCTATGTATGTTAAAATCTGGTTGTGTAATGACTTACTCTACACTTTTCTAAATGAACTAGATGATGTTATCATGTAAACTCCAAAACAAACTTTGGTACGTCTTTATTATCATGACGCAAATCGTATTATTGTTTTTAAGATTAGGGTCCCAAAGGGGACATTAACAATTGGGACCTATAGGTAACTATGCTCCACCCCCACTAACTTTAAGGTTAGTATTTGTGGTTGGGGTAGGCCAGTCTAGTAATTTAAAATCCAAAAATTAAGTAACCAGAGTGGTGGCCCCATCCAATTTGCATCACAATAATAGAAAAATACCCAAATTTCTTTAAGGCTGGAAGCTACTTAAGTGACTGCAGATGGTACTTCCTATTAATATTGTAAATATTAAATGTGGTGACTATATTAGATCTTGAGATCTAATTAGATTGGATCTATAGACTTACCCCAGTGTTTCTCAACCTTTATGATGTCACGTCCTGTTTTTTCTCTATAAGTGTATTTGAAACCCTCTTGGTTAATCGAGTGTGAACAGAATGTTCCCTTGGTGAAACAAGCACAAATATCAGAGTAGGGGGGTTGAATCAAATTAAAAAATGACAGCATGGAGGATCACCAATTAATATGGGGATAAATATTATGTGGTGCTGTCAATCTCTTTGGTGACCCACCAGAACCCACTAAATTACCGCAAGGTAACAACAAAAGTAAAAAACAATCAATACATAAATAATAAAAGAATCAGATGAATGGCAAAGAATAAAAAAAACAATTTACAAATTTACTCTCAAAAAGCAATACCATTTTCAGTGCCAATCTGAGGAATTTGATCTTCTGCCTGGGGTATAAAGGTAGAGGACAGCCTTCCAACTCAATGTAATGGTGGCCCACCCTGTTAAACACTATCTTAAGGGGACAGGGCACATAACTAAATTCATTTATACAAAACTGAAAATACATACATAAATAAATAAGAAACAGAACAATATTCAAAAGAGGACAAAACATAATAAAGACATTTAAAAAACAACAAAAGAGATGCAATAAAGAAACAACATTTAAGTGACCCTAGCTAAAACAGGACATTGGCAAACTCCATTCCATCCCATTTTGGACTCTTCTCAAGCCATATGGTCAGAAGTGGTACATGGTTTTCTCTTCTATTGCTGACCACTCCTGGCTGAATTAGCTCCCCTGAATTTGAGGCATTCCTGTGTGACACACTTCTTGTTGTGAACAAGCTCTTTTCATGACCAGAAGATCTCTCTCATATCTAACCTATGGTGGTTCTCCAGACTACTACAAGCTGTTCAAAACCTTCTGCAGCCACCTTTGATATGTGGTGAGATATGTTTACTGCAACTGCCCACTGTGTTAAATCTTCTACGATGGGGAAGCAGAAGAATAATGGATACATTTCTGACTTGTATGTACTGTAGAATTCCCACAGAAGACTGGTTAATTTTCACTATCACCCTGTTCCTGTTTTTCTCTTGTCCATGACCATGTTTATGTTATCAGGTTGGGTAATTTTTTATTCTATAACAAATCTTCATATAGTTAGCAGTAATTTAGTTGACAGAAATTCCTTTACTAAGTCTTCCATTATTTGTTTTTACGTTTATAATTGTCATTTTACTTTTACTTTTTATAAAGCATTTTAATGTAAAATATTTGTATGACAATATGCTATAAAATAAATGTTGTGGCTTCTAGAATTTCCCCTTTTCCTATGTTTTCCATTTGCTCCCACCTCATTTCACACAGGGGAGTTTTGTGAACTTTGACACCACCTACAGTTGTCCAAGTCTACACTTATGCATTCATTTTTGAACCCACTTAAGTCTATGTCACATTATTCCACTTTTCCAGTGATTTTCAGTTATAGCTTTTATTTACATAATCTTAGCGAGTCAGAGGAAGTTCGTGGCATGCTGCCATTAATTCAGATGTGCAATGTGACATACACAACGAGTACTTTGTGACTCGCTCTGATAAAATCAAACTGGTTTAATTTTGTCTTTAGTTATAGAGGCGGGTTCTGTATGCATGAGAACTGGCACACAATAAATACACATCTGGAAGTACAATGCATATAATGGAATGACGAGGAATAAGGAACATGGTTTTTTTTTTAACCTAACAAGCAAAAAAGAAGCTTATCTGTCTGATGTGTCAATTTTTACACACCATGACAGATGGAAAAAAGAGAAACAAGGGCTAAGATTGTGGCTGAACGTGTTATACCCATTAACCCTTCGTACAGCACCGGCTCTGTCAGGCAACCAGCAATATGCTGCCAGAAAAAGGGGTTAGTCTGACATACCCAATGACTAGAAGTTCCGTAATGTGGTATGGGTTTTAATTAAATTTAGGGCTGCAGTTTAAGCAAACCAAAGATTAAAAGAATTGTGAATGTTTATCATTGGCTTTAATTAATTGTCGAGTTTTATGGTGTTAGTTCAAAACATCTTCATGGACTTCTTATTATCAAACTGCATAAGAACAAAAAGAGATAAGCAAAAAATAAAATAAAATTTGTTACATAGCTCTTCTCCCCCCAAATGATTAGATTGTCACCTGCTACCCAGTGGTTATACAAATGTTTCATTCAGAAGTGGTAAAAAGCAAAGATTCTAGTAATTGCTTTTTTAATATACTGTAATTACTGCCTCTGTTATGAGATTAAAAATTCATTTAAGTGTCATTAGCAGACATCTCTTGCTTCTCTAAGGATTTAATTTTTTTCAAACATAGTTATTGAAGATAATTAAACAGTAAGTAGCAAGATAGTGTTGTGAGAGAGCATCAGAGCCAAAGATGAGACAACATCGGGCGCACTGAGGCACGTCACACTTCTGATCAGCAACATAAATGCAGCATCTACAGTCAAAAAGGCCATTAAACTGAATAGGAGAAATACTGTCTATTGTATGTCAATATTTAGAATTTATTCTTGGGCTGACTACATTTATGGAAAGATTTTTTTTTTTGTAACATGAGAGTGGGTTTTATGCCTGAGTTTAATATTATCTAATAAGAATGGATTGTTAAATACTTCATTGGCAAAACAGTTTGTCATTGAAGCAAGCAGCAAAAATTCCATATGCTGACAGCTTATTTTATTCCAATACAGACAAGATGAAAAGGCCAAAAATGATGAAAGTATGAAATTATGCCTCTATAGCCTTCAGATACATTCTGGCATATTTCATGATTCGCAGAAGGATTTCACTGCTTTGCTTGTCTAGAAATTTAAGCCTTGCTTTCAATCTGAAGCTTCTTAAGAACACAAACGCAGAACAATTAAAAAAAAAAATGTTGACAGTGTCACATCTAAACTGATTAGTAAATAAGTCTAACTATTTATGCAGGAATGTGCTTCAAGGGAAAAGAAAACAAAATACGGCTCAACCCCTAACGCCTGAGTAATTAATGAACAAAAGGAAAGTGTCGAGATCCTTATTGGAAGTCAGGTGTCGTTCAACATTCTCACAGGGGCCATTAAGGCACATGCTGCATATAAAATAAATGCAACTCTTCTTGTAAAACTAGAGGATTTTTATTAAAAGTAATTTATTTTCAGATTCTGTATTGCAAGCTACAATTATCATTACATAGCCTGAAGACTATAAATCTCATATAGATAAGATATTCCTGCTAGTCAAGGGCTAAAAAAGTGGCTGAAGCAGATACTTTAAAAAAAATCTGTATTTGCTGCAGAATTTCTTAAGAAAACTATTGAGCAGTCTACCTCTGACTTTTAAACATTATCAAGGAAAATGACTGCCTTATCTTTACAAGACGTGTAGATAATTAGAGGAGAAGCACAAGTGTCCATGTCAGCGCTGGCAGTTATGCTCAGGATGTTACACATAGCATGTCAGGACTGTTCTTGTTACCTGCAGCAGCACTCAAGCTTTTCTAATGGAAATCCTCTTAGGGATACTTACTGTCAAAACATAAGAGATAGCTTGAAGAGAGTATCATTAATCTTAATAATCCTTTTCACTGACCTATGCCTAGATAAGTAGCATTAGAAGATGGTACATTTTTCTAAAGGGAATTATTATGCAGTGGGAGTCCTGGCCTCTAACAATATTTTTTTAATAATTTAGCTGATGCTTTCATCCAAAGCAACCTACCATTCATACAGGTCTCCATATTTGAATGATTTGCTCAGGAAAACACAAATACAGTACAGAGGATTGAACCATCAACACAGTCTACTCCGGTGACAACTAGGCCACACTTCAATCAATTTCAATCAATAAACTCCACACCTCTGTACATGCATACATTAATGCAATTTTCTGATTGCAGTTAACACAGGGCACAAAGCAAAACATTGACCCACTGCAGCCATATATAAAATATCATGAAGTAACATTGTTAACCTTACTTAATCCTTTTCAATAGTATAATTTTCTCAACCTTAAAGACTGTACCACAGGTAGCCAGTGCATATTGTTGTTGCTGTATCTGAAGCAGCCAGGAATAAATATGGATGGGGCACCAGTGAATTACAGTGCACACCAACCAAGATATCTATACTTACTCAAACTGGAAAAATTTAGAGTTGTCAATTAACCTAACATGCACGTCTTCGGGATGTGCAAGGAAATCATAAAGCGGCACAGTAACAGGGGAAGACATGGATACTCCCCACGGATAGTAACCTAGATGAGAAATTGAACTCATGCCCCATTCGATGTACCACCATGCCACCCTAAAGAAAACATAACCCCCAATCTATACATTTTTTGAACTAAGGGGTTTATTTTAAGGCCTTGGGCTACCATAGCTTATTCTGACAACAGCCAAAAAACAGCCAGATTGCAATCTGTCTTTGAGTAGAGTCAGTCACACACCACTATCCCTCAAGACAGGCTAATATAGAGTTTTTAATCACCTTAAAATGCACATAATTAGTATTTGCGGAAAATCAATGACAGGTTCATTAAAATGAAGTGATAACCGCTGCTCCACCATTCTGTTTTGAATTCAATACATCCATCCATCTGTTTTGTTGTCCTGAACCTTTCTTATTCCAATTCAGGATTGCTAAACAGTAGGACTTCTCCCAGGAGCATCAGGTGCAAGGCAGGCACCACTAGTGAATGAGACATCCATCTACGGCAGGGCACACTAATGCATTCACCTAAACTCCCACTCAAGAGCTGCCATTTAACCAAACCCATGGAGCCCAGGACACTTAAGCTATGTGGTAGCAGTGAAAATTGCTGTTAGAACCACTTGTAATAGGAGACAAAACATCGTGAAAGGGTTGGGGAACCACCCTAGTGACCCCTTATAATTAAAGGTTTACCCAAAACAAAAGAAACATGCAATAAGTTGCAGAAATGTCTTTTCAGATGTGAGTTCAAAACAGAATTAACTCTAAGATGGCTGAACTGCTGGTCATATGGCATTAAGGCAGGAAGGGGAAGGACCAGGAGGGCGAATAACAGAAGTGATGTCAGAGATGGAATGGTTGTCAGTCTTCCATTTTGCAGAAGGAGGAAAGGAGAAGGCATGAGCAAACTGCGCTAACCCCTGGTTCATTGGGTAACTACCATCACCAGAGCCCTTAAGCTGCCTCCCAAGCTCACATGCGTGACACACTAAATACAATTTATGATCAATCATTTATTGAATATTTCCAAACATCAAACAGATTAAAAAGAACTGTACAGAATATATGTAACAGAGCTCATATACTTCCATCCTGTCGGGGAATAAACCAAAGAGACCAAGATATATTAAAAGAAAAGGATCACTGACCTCATATAGACACATCTCACAGAAAGCAAAGCCTGAGTAGGTAAGACAAAATAAGGGCAGAATTAATGAGCACCACACATCTTGTATTTAAAGGATTGAACAAGCAAAATGACACCTTTCATTGGCTAACTAAAAAGATTACAATATGCAAGCTTTCGAGGCAACTCAGGCCCCTTCTTCAGGCAAGATGTAGAAGGGGCCTGAGTTGCCTCGAAAGCTTGCATATTGTAATCTTTTTAGTTAGCCAATAAAAGGTGTCATTTTGCTTGGCTTTTCTCTACATTCATAATGGCTAACACGGTACAACACCCTAGTACTAAGGATTGAACAGCGATATATCTGTCCCCAATGGTTTTATTGGATGCTCTGTTAATCTGAGTCACAGATAACTGTAAAATGGAGATACTCAGCTATCACTTGTGACAGACTTAGAGCGGATTTCCAATGTGAAGCAATGAGTTGTTTACTAGCAGGGCTACATAAATAGATAAGGTTCTACTGATATGAGGTGAGACATGAGGAGGACAGATCTAAAAGGACGAGGGTTTGGGCCAAGGGTGGGATAATTTTAATTGGGTATATTGATAATTAGGATTGCAGGAGCACAGTTTGAAATTATGAAATATTGTCTCGCAGGCAGGAAGGAGGACGATATTACAAAACAGGTTTATAAACTGAATTACACAATATAATAATAATACATTTAATTTATACAAGGCGCCTTTCTAAGCACTCACGGACACAGAACAAACAATAAATAAATAAAAACACATTATAAACAAAACTTAAAACATCAGAAAATGCAGAAAATATAGAAGTCAAAACCAAACAATATCACCATAATCATAAAGAAAATGCCATTTTAAACAGTTGGGTTTTAAGTTTTCGTTTGAAAGTGATTCAATATTTCTAAGCTCAGTAGGTAGTGAGTTCATATCATATATTTCATAGAAGAACATAAGAAATTTGAGAAACGAGAAGAGACCATTCAGTCCATCAGGCTAACTAAGCTGTCTCAATATCTCATCCAGATTCTTCTTAAAGGTTGACAAGGTTTCTGCTTCAACTATATGTCTCGGTAGTTTGTTCCAAAGTCCCACATCTCTTTGTGTTGAGAAATCCTTCCTGGCTTCAGTTTAAAATGCACTTACCTTTAATCTCCACTGCTGTGGTCCAGTACGTGATTCAGCCTTAAGCTGAAAGAATGTTGCTGGATCTACTTTATCGATGCCTTTGAGGATTTTAAATACCTGGGTTAGGTCTCCAGGCAGTCCCATCTACTCAAAACTAAATATGTTTAATTCTGTGAGTCTGCCAGAGTATGACATGTCCTTAAGTCCTGGGATGCACTTGGTTGCTCTCCTCTGCACAGCTTCGAGTGCTGCTATGTCTTTCTTGTACTGCATACAGTCCTTCTGCATACTGGTGGTATGATGGTTTGGTTAAATCCTCTTTGTGGGAAACAGTTTACCAAAGGGAGACAATCCATCACCTCTTTTGCACAGGGGAAACTGTTTATTAAACTTTGTGATACACGGTAAAGGACTTTCTGCACTGTATATATGAGGTTAAAATTTGAAAATTACTTGGTAACTGCAAAGATAGAAGCTGACGCAATACAACAAATATGCGATGACTTATGTGTACTTTGTACACACAAAGCGCAGCACTGTGCTGTTAGTCTAGTTGAAGACAAGGTCAAAAGAACTTGGACACTGCTGTAGGATTGCAAAATTGTTGAACAACATACTGTAGTGAGATTTTTTTGGGAAGAGTAAGTGAAAACTGGTAAAAAAATAACAGAATTTTTTAAAAGAATGCTAACATAGATATATTGGAGTACTGTTTTCAATGTCTTCTTTGAAAAGCATGCATTTTTGGCTGCCAGTCTGTTTTAGGTTTCACCCATGTTTCCTTTTTCTAAGGCAATTCATTTCCTCAGTAGGGTTTATCCATAGATGTTTTGACAAGTAGCTTTAAAAACATCAACATTATGATCTCTATTCAGCTCATCACAGATCATATGAAAGCAAACGCACATGATGACTGAGGAGAAAATGCAGTGCGAAAAATACTTGATCCTTTCCAGCATTAACAAGCCAGTTTAATCGAGTTCAGGACTGTGGAAGCATCCACTTATCCCAAGAGTGCCAGTCAATCACGGGGCACACTCAACCATGTTCATTCTTATGGAAGAGTGGTCCCTGTGATGTCCATCCCAGGTCTGGTCTCAGTCGTTTGCCCAGTTCTGATGGGAAAGATTCTAGCCCCAACAAACCTGAAATAGATGGAGAAAGTTCTAGCTCCTAAAGCATGCTGCAATTAATTTGAATTATTGATTGGTATCGGCTGCTCCCAAATGAGTTAAAAGATCTTTAACATAAAAAATATAACTTTGAAAATATAGCCTTCTATCTTTTGAGACATGTTTGCTCTCCCTAAGTAGGCTTTCACCAGAGTCACTTTCTATGCCACTTTTTTTAAATTCACTTTCTTTAGATTGAAAAGTGCTGCCTTGCCATTATCTGTCTGAAGTTTGCATATTCTTCCTGTGCCCAGGTGGATTTTTCTCCAGTTGTCCAGTTTTCTGCTGATTCTAAATTAGTTGTACTGGCATCCTTTAAAGTTTGTTGCTGCTGTGCAGCCAATGCTGCTGAACTTTCATGAACCTGTAAGGTAAAAAGAAATGGGGGTGTCCCATTCCTGGTCTATAGGGTAAATTAAGTATGCTGGTCTTCCGTCTAACCAGGCAATCCTATATTGAAGAATTAGGTAATTTAAGGTGTGCATTGAGAAACAGCAAATCTTGTACTTATTTTTTTAATATATGAAAACATGCATTGCTATCACAGCTGTTAATACCCAGTAATCCATCTGGCACTTTATGTGATTTCTCTACTTTAATTAATTATGTGTTTTTTCGGGTTGTTTATCTGAGCAGCATATTAATTGAGATCAGCACAGAAAGAAATCTAAAGTCCATGTAAGTATTCATTTTCAAAGCCTGAATCGTGCTCAGAGTGGCAGATAACATTTTACAGCCCAGTCCTTGTGCCAATACCCACAATCCCAGGCTGATGGGACCTCCTACAAAACCGATAAATATAAGGTATAACCACGACTCTGGAAGGAGAGGTAAACCAAACATTAGGGAAGTGCCAGAGGTTTATTTTCTTTATTTTAATGTAGGCTTTCTCTTCTAAGCGTCTTACATTAACTGTAGCTTCTTTGTTTTTGTTTGCTTCTTTTTTCATATTTGGTGTGAAATCTGTCATGCAATATTTTTTATGAGAAAGCAGGTTGTGATCGATGCTGACCATCTCTGAGGACAAGTTTTTCTGTATGACTAGAGCTGGGGCTTTGAGGGCTTGCTACAGTCTATTGATTAGTCATTTACTGCTATGTAACACACAAAGCCTTTGTTTAGGTCTTTCTATATAGCAGTAGGTGACTAATAGATGCTGTATAGATAGCCCATTGTGTTGTTATTGGTGCTTTGTCATTCTTATTAAGACCAAACAGGGCATTTAGTGAGCCCATGATCAAAAGTGCCTGACTCATTGCTGTGCAACACAAACAAAGCCTCTGTTAATGTCGTGTTAGACAACACAGACCTAGGTAGCACCCATTTTCAATTTTTAAAACTCTTATTAAAATCAACCTAAGCCTTTGTTAAGGTGTTCTTGCATGTAAGCACGTGGGTGGCCAGTTCTCTAAAATATTGTAATTGGTGCTTTGCAAGTCTTATTAAGATCACTCAATGCATGTGTGCCATTTAACAATAACTAACCAACAGAGGTACCAGCTTTTCTTTGGGGGTCTGTTTTGGAGGGATGGCATGAGCATTTGATGTTGAAGAAAAAGAGACAGCTAGTAAGGATTGAGTGTGTTTTTATGTTGGATCTAGAGTGTGTTTGAGGGACATGCAACAGGATAGGGCAATGATGTCTGCGTGCGATGAAAGTGACAAGCGCATGGAGGGTTTGTAGGCATGATACTTTTAATGGCAATACAACTCACCTACTTGTTATGTTTCTTAAATGATATCACTTTAAGGAAGCCCATTAATGCCCAAAACATCGGTGCTATCCCTAATTTATAATGCTGATTGTTCAGAAAAGTCCTGAAATGGGACACAACACAATTTTATATGTCAACATAAAAATGTCTGTTTTACAAATGTATTTCAAAACAATTAAAATTAAGCAATTGTTATTTAGGGAATTCATTTGTACCTCCTGGGGACTACAGACATACTTATCAGAAAGTAATTTCTTTTTGTGCTTAATTACTACTAGGCATATATACAGTGTACTAAATCTCATAATGGCATAAATAAAACCTGCATCTTGTTTACACTGTCATGGGGCCTTGCCTTCTGTTGACTGTCTTTAATTAGCTGTGTGAACTGCCACAAGCCGCACACATGCATAGACAGTTGCCCCGTATTAGTTAAATTGGCTGCTTGCGCTTGTTTCTTCAAAGGGCGAGCATACTTTAATAGCCAAGAGAGACAGATGGAAGAGAAATAAGAAAAACTGAAGGAAGGCCATTATGTACCATAAAGGTGCCACCAGTGAGCTCTTTATTTTTGCTTGGCACAGCACTGACAGATCATTTTTTTTGTTGAAAGGCCAAACTAGTCAATAACAAGAAGCAGGGAAAGCTCAAGATTGAAGACACCATATGTGGTACACCATCATAATTTGGTTTGTGGCATATGGCTTGATGTAAAGATGATTGTGAAGTCCTTGATTCACTATGTACAGTAAGATATCTTTACAAAGCGAGAATATACATCCTACAATATTAATACCTGTTGTGTCACTTCAGTTAACATAACCATGGGACAGTGACAACAAAATGCTATTTTTGTATTATTCCCAGACACTTGAGATAAAAAGATCAAATTAAATCTAATATTCAGATATTGATATGTATATAGGTCTTTTGAATAATCCCAATTTGGCAGTAGTATCACTAATCCCTCATTCCTCCTGCATTCTAGGGTGTGCCATCTCTGGGTGCTTTGGTTTTTGTCACGTACACTCTCATTGGTTGGTGACTGTAAATTGGCCTGCAGTGTGTTCATCAGTGTACAGTAATGAACTGGCAGATTCCTGTTCCTCACAATCCTATACTGGATTAAGTTGTAAATTGTGCAAAATAATAATTTAATTTTAATGTTCCACACCCAGGGATGCTTTAAAATAAGCACATTTCATTTCAGTAACATGTACAGTACTATGTCTTGATAAAATTAGATCATCTAACTCCTGCCCATTTGAAGAGCTGAGAAAGAAAAAGGTTTAGTTTGATGTTATCACTCAAAAGCATTGGAGCAGCCAATATGTTAGCAATAGTTCATCATTAGCAATAAATGAAATGATTAACACAAAATTAAATTTGCATAAAAACTCTGCGGTGAGCAGGCGCCCTGCCCGGGGTTTGTTTCCTGCCTTGCGCCCTGTGTTGGCTGGGATTGGCTCCAGCAGAACCCCGTGACCCTGTAGTTAGGATATAGTGGGTTGGATAATGGATGGATGGCTAGATGGATAAAAACTCAGTGTTTTACTTGGCACACAAATTCATTAATCAAATTGCATTTTGCTATGGACACAAGAAGAAATGTGTTTAGTCATGTCTAGAAGTCTGTCATTTATTATTTTAAGATTTTTAATGAAAAAAAAAACACTGGATTAATTTCCTGTCATTTGTAGACATTTTGTTGAACTGCCAGACATGTTCTGGTAGTTAGTTTCCCAATTTTGACAATAATGACAATGATTTTGGTGATGACAATTGTAAAGAGACAAAGCACCGTGAAGGCCAACGCTGTATATTATAGGATGCAAAAGTCATCAAAAACAAAAAAAAAAGCGTGTAAAGCGCAAGTTGCTGAGTCATCGTATTTTCTTAATTGGGCTGTCCAAGATGGCGTTGGTTCCTGTCTTGAGGCATTCTGGGTGGAAGAGGCAGGTCCAGGTAGCCTGACTCTGGAACTGACATCACAGGCGGAATTGTGTCAATCTTCCTTTCTGCAGAGTGGAATGAAGAAGAGAGGACCTCATGTCTCAAAGGGGAATTACAATCACATAAGCCCTTAAGCAGTTCCCCATGCTTACGTGTGTGACACAATCCTAAACACAATAAGAGACAGAAAAGAAACTTTGAGCTGCACAGCATTTAGAGAGCACATACCCTCAATCCACTGTGAAGGAATCTAGACACAGGAACATTTTAGGGTACTTTTACACCCCCCAAAAATGTTAAACTTAAAAAAAATGCTTTTAGTGAGTTTTACATTCTGCAGTTGAAAAATCACCTGCAAAACTAATTTTAGTGTCAGTTTAGTTAAAATACAGTATATACGTATTGAAACTTGCATATTTCGCTCCTCACTGTTCACCATACTAAAAGCATTAATAAATGACTGCCTGATTCTAAAGAACTTACTAAGTGAATTGGATTAATTTTCGCATGGAGTTATAGTGAATGGGGATTGTATTTTCCAACAGTGTAAGATATGATGGTGTCCTAGCAGTGTAAAGTAAGTTATCACAATGATGCACTTGAGACTGTCTTAAAAATGAATAAAACAAAATATTTCATTCCAAAAAGGTGACACAGTGAAACAGGAACCTAACATATTAGGACTTACATTTTGTATAGTCTGAGCTGAGAAAAGATATGTGCAATGTGCAACTGCAAGGTGAATTTATTTGCACAGAATGGTGAAGAGCGTATTTTATCAACGACTGACCTGCACTCAATGATTGAAGATCTCCTTAACATTCTTTTTCCAACTGTGTCTCACAATATCAAGGGCTGCTCTGTTTTTAAAGTTTAGTATTGTTTGGAGACACTGCCTATATCTACAGTAGATATTTTGGGAAGATAGAAAGGTTTTCCAGGATTCTTAAACAAAATCTTCGACTTGCTTTTGGTAAATAATGTGTTGATTAAAAGTTGTATTTCAAGCACATCTTATTAAAGAAAGCAAAGCATGTTCTTAACTAACTCTACATATCTATAAATGTCCCAATGCCAATTTTCTTTCATATGCTAAATATTATCCACTGAAGGAATGGAGGATTGCCTTGTAAGGATGCAATGGAGAAAAACATCTGAGCCTTCAAGTGTCCTGCATTTTCACCTTATTCTTAGTGAGTGTTACAGTGTGAAACGCGTAAAGGGTGGAATTCCAAGACAGAAGTTTATTTCTTTCTGATTCCTGCCATTATCTCATAATACATATATTCACAATTCAGCAAAACAACTGAAACTTATATAGCTGTCAGATTTATCTCTACTTCATTCCTGATATTGACCATATAAGCTTTGGCCCCTCTCAACAATAAACTGGAATAAGCAGATCAATGAATAGTTGGATAGGCATGTTTAAGAAAATGAAACCTCATTTGGCTGCAAATGCTGAAGCCTGAGGCCCATTTTCATTACAAAACTGCTGATTTGTTTTCCTGAGATGATTTCCCAAGATTTTGCTGCAACCATTTTCATTTGATAATTCTGACTTCCGTCCCCATTTTTGGCTCATGATATGTAAGCTCACTTGGATTCAAACCAGGGGACTGGCTTAACCAGTCAAGCTTTTCCCTTTTTTTGTTTCTCCACAATGAACATCATTATCAAGTTTTTTTGGATTCGTATCTTACTCTATGATGAAGCACTTACCATTGAGTTTGGATAGATTTTCTTGTTCTCCCTTCAAGCCATTTTGCTTGTGCAATTTTTGTACCAGTATATCAGCAATAAAGATGAATAAGCCCATTCCTGCGGTGTCCATGCATGCCTAAGCCATGACATAGATGAAGTTCTATGTTGTGCATTGCTTACAATTTATTCTTTTCTCTACAGTTTCACCTTGAATTCAGTTAAGTAGAAATTAATATTTATCTCATTGGTTTATGACACTTTGTATCAGGACTATACAGATTCGTCATCTTACTTTTTAGAAATCCTGGCTTTGTATGTTTGGCATTAATGAGAAGTATAAATCCTGTGGTGTGGTGTTCTTTATACTGTTTTTGTAGTCTTCTGTGAACTTCCTGGTTCAGTTTGGTATGTCTAGCTTCTGAATGTGAACAGGACAGTTTTGTCTAGAACTAGCTAACCAGCCCACCATGGTTCATTTTTTTTCTGGCTACTTAATGATTCCAAAATATTGCTGAGTTGATGGCAACAAGTTGGAACAGTAGTTAGCACTGGTGTTGTACATTGTGAAGGATGGCCGGCAGCTCAACCTGGCTGGGACACCCCAAGAAGGAAAAGATTGGGGAAGGCAGCAACTTTTGGACACTGCCTCTCCCAAGACGGTAGATGGCAGCTCCCCAGGAGTATAGCGGTGCCCCGGATTTTCGCAGAGCATCCTGGGACTTGGAGTTCGGTTTCACAGCCCTGTTGAGCGCCGTGGGTGCTGCCGCTGGGAGCTGTCGAAGGACTGGGGGAGTCATACTTTCCCTATAGCCTGGAAGTGCTAATGGATCACGTGGACAGAAGCCCTGAAGTACTTCCGGGCTGACTAAAGAATTTGAATTTTCCATTTGACCCGGATTGGGCACTATATAAAGGACTGCTGAAGACCCAGCAGGCAAGCCAGAGTCGGGAGGAGTAGAACAGAGATTGCTGGGAGGTGTGGACGAGAATATTGAATTGATTTATTGTTGGATTATTTGTGTATGGTGGCTGTAGTGCTTAATAGGCACTTTGAAGAAGAAAAAATAATTAAACATTCTTCTTCATGCTTTTACCTTGAGTCTGCGAATCTATCTGTTGGGTTTAAGGGGCAACATCAACCCCTAGCGTTTTTACATGTTCAGTAAAACAGATTTAAATCTCAACCTATGCCTGTATTAATTATAACATTTTGACTTTGTGTGTATGGGTTGCAGCTCCGTATTCCAAAGATCAGCTTGCTATGTTAGTTGTTGACTCTAGGTTGGCCCAGTGAATTTGATTGTGCCCTACAATTGACTGGCTCCCTGTTCTCGGTTGGTTCATTCTCCAGAGGCCAGATATTTTAAGTATACAGGGTCATTATCGTCACATTTACAGAGCAGAATCAAATTCTTACTTGTATGTACTAATTGACACACAACAAGTCGCCATTGCATGGAGCCATAATTAATGAATTTAACCTCCTTACTTCAAAACTTCTGTATTCCTTACCTGAGAAATCTCAGAACACATTTGTCATATACAGTAAATATACACAAGATTTTAAGAAAGTATTAAAAGTGCTTTGGTGATCCTAGGGGTTTACAGTAGTCTGGGGCCCCCAGAAGGCAACATGTTATGCTAGAATTATTCTGCTCTAATTAATCTGAGGAAGGAGAATTATTGTATTTAACAAAATTATTAAAAAGGTAGCAATAAAAGCTAAATGAAAAAAACACAAGGGTAACTTTAAAGATCTCTTTCTGTATCTGTCTGCGGAGAGAGTGTCGACCACGTTGAGAGGTTTACTTACCTCTGTAGCGACATTCATGTCTGCGGTGACTCTTCCTATGAAGTCAGTGGACTTATTGAGAGAGAATGGGGGGTCATGAGGTCACTGGAAAGGGGTGTGTGGCGCTCATGATATCTTTAAAAATGTGGACCTTTCACCTTTTACAGAGTCTTGTTGTTTCCTGTTTTATAATATGGTTGTGAGACATGGACGCTATCCAGTGACCTGTGACGAAAACTGGACTCCTTTGGTACTGCGTCTCTTTGGAGAATCCTTGGGTACCGCTGGTTTGACTTTGTATAGAATGAGCGGTTGCTCATGGAGTCCCGAATGAGGCACGTTACCTACATTGCGAGGTTGTGTCAGTTACGGTACTATGGCCATGTGGCACGAATCTCTGAGAGTGATTCAGATTACAGGATCTTCATTGTTGAGGACCTGAGTGGCTTGACAGGGCCAAGGGGATGCCCACGTAACACCTAGCTGCAGCAGATAGATGGTCAATTCCAGAGGGTGGGACTGGACCGCATGTCTGCCTAGGGGATTGCCAACTGGGATCCTGAGCTGTTTCATCTTGTGGTGGGTGTGGTAACGAGCTGTACCAGTGCATACTCCTCTACCTTACCTGACCTGGCCTGGTAAATAACCTGGTTTTTCGGTAGACCCTTGCTAGGGAATTTTGATTTGGAGACAGACTGCCAAAAAGGCTGAAAATCATTTGCCATTGTGTTTAATTCAGTTCTCCATTTTGATTCACTTGGAGGGTTGGGTTTTGGGGATACCAGTGGTTGCCCAGAGACATAGTGGTTAATGCTTTAGCCTCAAAGATTGAAGAGCATAAGTGACAATCTTGGCCAGATGGCTATCGGTGTGGAGTTTGTACATTTACCCTGAGTAGGCATTGTTTCTGTTTCCAGGTAAATTATAAAGGGTTCATGTTAAAACACCTATTGTACTATTACTAAATTGTTAGTGTGTGGGTATGTGGGTGTGTTGACGCCGTTTAAGGATTTGTTCCTGCATTGCAGCTGATGCTCTAAACTGGATTAAGCAAGTACTCTAAGAAATCCCCAATAACAAACAAAGGCCTTTTTATAATAAATATATTTACTGTTTAGTTTTAGAACAAAACCAATATCTCTTTAGCAGGGTATAAAAATTGGTTTTAGATGAACATCTTAATTAAATCCAAAACGGCTGCCTTCCCTGTCTCCTAATTGTAGGCGCCTGTCTTGTAGGGAGCTTGAACTTTGAATTAATTGCCTTCTGTGTCAATTATTCCACACTTCTAGACGATCAATTAGAAGAGTGGTGCAAAGCATGTTGTGAAGACAGAAAACGAAAACTTGATGCTCAAAGAGCAATTAAAAAATAAGCCAAGCTCAATATGAAAGAGATTAGGGAGTAAAAATAAAAATAATGAATAGATGGCAAGGCTGCCCTAAAAGGGCAAAGAAGAGACAGAGGTGTGCTGATGCAAACTATTAAAGCAAACCACCCAGACTCTGTACTCGACAAATCTGAATTACTTAGACAGAAATTACTTGTGCATCATGGGGCAAACTGAATGTATTAATGCTGACTGGCTTTGTAGTAACAGTGGAGAGCCACTGGACTTTGGTCTTGTGAATCAGTTATAGACAGTGTGCAAATTGAATGATACTGTATATTTACAAGAGGCCCAGGCAAATAAAAAATAAAAAGAACATGGTTTTTAAAGATGTTTTAAGGTTAGAGGCAGTTCGTTTCAATAAACAAGACATGACAACAGTGGAATATCTATTTGTTAGAGTTATTTTAGGACAGACCCTTCATGATGGTCAGTCTTCTTTGTTTTGTCAGAATAAACTCTTTTTTTGCTGAAGAAATATTAATAGCATTACCTGTTTGGCTTCTCATGCTTATTACCAATACCTTCAAACCTGCCTTTGTAAATCCTTTTTATTTTAGATGGAATTTCCAGCTCTGCTCCCCAAGCTTGACGGCTTTTCAATGAATTCCAGAATGAGCAATATTACCATATTATGTTTGGACACTTCTCATTCTCAGTAATATCTTATCGTTACTAACGTAAATTTTTATCGCCTATGAAACATAAAAGACTCAGAAAATACACTGAGGGATGGATGGAAATTCACAACTAATTATTGAGCTTAATGCAGAAAACAGCTCTGGGTAGACAATTGCAGGGCTAATTGACACAGTCACACAGGGGCCAGTTTGGAATTACCAATAAACATAACCTGCTCTATTTCTTTATGGACAGTGAACAAAAAAATGTCCCTGGAGGAAAATCCTCACAGACACAGGTAGAGCATACAAAATACACACAAACCACCATGCAGCATAGCTCACAAACCAAGGAGCGCTATTCTAACACTACAGTGCCGCTTCATGGATACTGATAAAAAAACAAACTTAAAAACAATTTCTTCTGTTGCCAGGATTAAATATCAGACAGAGTAGATGAACACCATGTAGCATGTTAATTAGGAGGAGTACGATTCAGATGTCTACAGTGGTATTTAAATGTTCATTTAAATTAAAACTTTTAATGTTACTAGGAGGGCTTTGCCCCCTGCTCGCATCTCTGCTGCTTGCATATGTGGATTTCACTTTCACCAAAAAACAAATTTTTTAATTCTTGCAGATACGCCTCTTCATTGGGAAGAAACACTACTTTTTTTCCCTGATGGCAACATGAATTAGACTATCTACAAGTCTCAGACTTAAAGTTTAAATCCGAACAATATATTTGATCTCATTTCGCTGTTCCGTTATTTCACCGATTAATAATTTCCGTTTGTTTGCGCTAATGTGATCTTTACTATCATTTTTTTGAGACTTTTGAATTTTAGTACTTTCATTATCTCTAACCTAATCTGCATGTGTATCGCGCCAATGTTTTTGAATTGTTTACGATGTTCTACTTTGTCATCTACTCTTTGTCTTTTATTTCCAGCCCTGGGCGTGGTTAAATCTCTTGGCACAAAGTCTCCTCTCGTGGGACTTGAAAGTACAGTGCATCCGGAAAGTATTCACAGCGCATCACTTTTTCCACATTTTGTTATGTTACAGCCTTATTCCAAAATGGATTAAATTCATTTTTTTCCTCAGAATTCTACACACAACACCCCATAATGACAACGTAAAAGTTTACTTGAGATTTTTGCAAATTTATTAAAAATAAAAAAATTGAGAAAGCACATGTACATAAGTATTCACAGCCTTTGCCATGAAGCTTAAAATTGAGCTGAGGTGCATCCTGTTTCCCCTGATCATCCTTGAGATGTTTCTGCAGCTTAATTGCAGTCCGCCTGTGGTAAATTCAGTTGATTGGACATGATTTGGAAAGGCACACACCTGTCTATATAAGGTCCCACAGTTGACAGTTCATGTCAGAGCACAAACCAAGCATGAAGTCAAAGGAATTGTCTGTAGACCTCCGAGACAGGATTGTCTCGAGGCACAAATCTGGGGAAGGTTACAGAAAAATTTCTGCGGCTTTGAAGGTCCCAATGAGCACAGTGGCCTCCATCATCCGTAAGTGGAAGAAGTTTGAAACCACCAGGACTCTTCCTAGAGCTGGCCGGCCATCTAAACTGAGCGATCGGGGGAGAAGGGCCTTAGTCAGGGAGGTGACCAAGAACCCGATGGTCACTCTGTCAGAGCTCCAGAGGTCCTCTGTGGAGAGAGGAGAACCTTCCAGAAGGACAACCATCTCTGCAGCAATCCACCAATCAGGCCTGTATGGTAGAGTGGCCAGACGGAAGCCACTCCTTAGTAAAAGGCACATGGCAGCCCGCCTGGAGTTTGCCAAAAGGCACCTGAAGGACTCTCAGACCATGAGAAAGAAAATTCTCTGGTCTGATGAGACAAAGATTGAACTCTTTGGTGTGAATTGCAGGCGTCATGTTTGGAGGAAACCAGGCACTGCTCATCACCAGGCCAATACCATCCCTACAGTGAAGCATGGTGGTGGCAGCATCATGCTGTGGGGATGTTTTTCAGCAGCAGGGACTGGGAGACTAGTCAGGATAAAGGGAAAGATGACTGCAGCAATGTACAGAGACATCCTGGATGAAAACCTGCTCAAGAGCGCTCTTGACCTCAGACTGGGGCGACGGTTCATCTTTCAGCAGGACACCGACCCTAAGCACACAGCCAAGATATCAAAGGAGTGGCTTCAGGACAACTCTGTGAATGTCCTTGAGTGGCCCAGCCAGAGCCCAGACTTGAATCCGATTGAACATCTCTGGAGAGATCTTAAAATGGCTGTGCACCGACGCTTCCCATCCAACCTGATGGAGCTTGAGAGGTGCTGCAAAGAGGAATGGGTGAAACTGGCCAAGGATAGGTGTGCCAAGCTTGTGGCATCATATTCAAAAAGACTTGAAGCTGTAATTGCTGCCAAAGGTGCATCGACAAAGTATTGAGCAAAGGCTGTGAATACTTATGTACAAGTGATTTCTCAGTTTTTTTATTTTTAATAAATTTGCAAAAACCTCAAGTAAACTTTTTTCACGTTGTCATTATGGGGTGTTGTGTGCAGAATTCTGAGGAAAAAAATGAATTTAATCCATTTTGGAATAAGGCTGTAACATAACAAAATGTGGAAAAAGTGATGCGCTGTGAATACTTTCCGGATGCACTGTATCTCCCTAAAAAAATCATGTCTCGTCCCAGGCTAAAAAGTCTTGTCTCGTCCCAGGATTTTTTTATATAATAGAGAGATATACAAATACTGTAAAAGCCTACAATGAGAACAAGGCATTGCTGATTAGAATATATCACACTCATGTAGGCAGAGACAAGGACATCCTATAAACTACTGGCATTCCTTTTCTCTTTATGGAGTTACTGCACCATTCTTTGTAAATATTGCAGCCTGAAGCTTACTCTGAGGTAGCAGACCTTGTGTAATTATGATCAAGAAATATTGAATGGTTGTCAGAAACCAACATTGACCAAAAACAGACTTTTGAAGCTTCATAAGCTCATAATCCCACATAACTCAGTCAAATGCTTTTTCAGCTTCCAGTTAAAACAATGCCTTGGGGAGAAGCAAGTGAGTTATATACACCATTGAAGGGAAATTTAAGGCAGAATATCCATTCTTTGTGAAACATTTTTGGTCATAACCTAAAATAAAAGAAAGTAAACCTTCAAGCCTTTAAAAACTGATATAGAAGAAATCTCATTATCCAATAGATAGAAATGAATTTGGGTAATACTGTACATCTTAAAAGTGGGACCTTTTACAATGAAATAACATAAAAGATCAGATGATAATATACAAGATAATATCAGAATCCATAATTGTTCTTGAAAATATTCAATGTATTTTTATAGCATACTTTCTTTCACAAACCTTGAGTACGGTAAACATCCATCCATCCATCCATTTTCCAACTTGCTGAATCCGAACACAGGGTCACGGGGGTCTGCTGGAGCAAATCCCAGCCAACACAGGGCACAAGGCAGGAACCAATCCCGGGCAGGGTGCTAACCCACCGCAGACGGTAAACATCATAAAGTAAAATTAAATCCAAAATATAACACAAAAAAACACCAATGATATATATAGTGTCAAGCCATCCCAGGTCCAAAAAAAATGCCTAGAAGGCCCAAGACTCACACACCGATCACAAAGGTTAAGCTCTAGCCAGGGATGACATCTGAATAAAACTCTCCAACTACTTCTTGATTCAGGAATGCTCTCTGGAACCCTGGGAACTTTCTCGTGCTCCCTTCGCTGGTCTCAGGTGTTCACAACAGCCTAGGCCTCAGCTCCACCACTGTTAGGATCACATTTCTGTTTTCTTTGTTTTTTCTTTTTCTTTTTATCATTTTTATAATTTGCCCCCTTAATGTCAGTTTGGTTTACACTCTGTTTGCCTCCTTTTATTAAACCCAGTCCTAGTCAATTAGGGATCTCAGGTATTTCGTGAATAAAATTAGCAGTTACCTGAGTTACCTATTAAAGAGGCTCGTTGCTATATGTAGTTGGCTGTGGCATTAGTTTGCTTTAGAAACTTTTGCTCTTCTCTTCTCCTTTTGTTCTTCCCCTTTTGTGTGGTTTGTAGCTTTTTGATTATTTTTTTTTTGTTAAGATTAACCTAAGATTTGGTCATTTTAGATTTTATAACTTGGTTCTCTGGTTAATTATTGGTTACAGCTAAGTATTTTCTAGCTTTCTCTGTTTTTTATCTTTTTCTTCTAGTGTTTTGCATTTTGAAATTTATTTAAATGTTTTGTAAATTTGACTTTTAATTGTTTTCCTATTAAAACGTTTAATTCAAGTTCTGTTTTGGGAAAAGGTGTTTCCACAGTTTTGGCCATTCCTGTCTTGGACTGTAATCATAACATCCTTCAAAGGCCAGGACATCCCCAAGTTGCTTGACTACTGTAACAGGCAGCAGGTGTTATGACCAACTTCTTTTTTTTTTCTCTGAGTTTTCCTTGGACTTTTATCAAAAGCTACTCATGCAGAATATGATTCTGACTCTAATGAAATCTGTTTCTGATGTTTGCTTTTTGTTTAAGATTGTTAGAGACATGTACCAGACCAATGATTATTGTGAGTACAATAAAACAATGGATGATTAAAGTAGCAATAGCAAAAGTCAGGACAAGCAAGGGGCAGAATACAGTGGAAGCCAAACAATACTGAGCAACCAGTAAAGAGAGGGCAAAACGAAAATGAAAGTCAAATGCAAGAAAAGAGTTGTAAGATCCAACTGTTAGAGCCTACATGATTGAATGCTAACTATCAACACCAAGGCCTAAGGCAGTATGTAATCACTGCCCTATTCATATAGTCTTCATACAGTCACTTCCTAAATAGAAATAGATTTTTCATGTGCCAAAACTGTAAAATTGATAAAAACCACACATATAAATCAGACTAAATTCTACATAGATTGGTTTTTGCAATATTAAAAAATTTTCGTTTTCTACAACAACACCATTTTGTTTATCTGTGGGTAGAGCTATTTTTATAAAATTTTATTGATGGTTGTTCTGCTCATGTTAGGCTGGGTCAACTGGAAATTTGAAGCTCATCACATCACAAGGTCATAGGTATAAGGTCAGTATAGTCAGTGTCATGCACTTCCTGGTTGTCTGAGATTGCAGATAGGATTCAATAAGTCTCTTCAGTGCTATTTTTCTTTAGTTGTTTTTCTGGTTAATGATTCTCTGTGTGTTTTTTTCCAAGACTGAATTTTGGCTTAGTGTTTTTGGGAGTGGACGACATGATATATTGATATTTTGGTTTCGAACATGGCCTGGTTTTTACAACAATGTTTCATCTCCGATCTTTCATTCAAAAATTTCTTTGCCTGTTCTTTCCAGTAGCAAAACAGCTGGGGCCAAATGTAATGTAAGGAGCCTGAATATTGTCCTCTGTCAAAGCCAGCGATTCCTGTTAAATTGTAATTTATTACCATTATTACTCTTTGGCATCTCTAGACTACCTCCACACTTCAAGACCAGAACATCAAGAAGATGTAAGGTCCTGTTCATATTCCTTAATGATCATTTCAGCATATGTCAATAGTTTCTTGTTAATTACCTTCTTAAAACTCATAAATATTAATTGTGTAAGGAAAATACTGAAGAAGAGTAGAGAAAGAAGAAAAATGGTAGACTACACGGATTTCTGAGAAAGTAAGTTGTTGAGCTGCCAACCAAGCCTTCCCAGGAACTCCACAACACATTATGGTATATAAAAATGTTAATAATTTCAGCAGTGCAAAACACCACTTTGGAAATCTAAAAAAGATTGAAAAAGGAGAACAGACTCAGTAATAGCCAATCAGAATAATTTCCACAGGTAATAAAAAAGCACTATGAGCAGCCTCATAAGGAGCACTTACAAAAGCACACTATGTTAGGGGACTGTGTTTTCAGGCTAAATTCAAATACTAATCCTGATGAGCATCTTGAACATTGGTTGATAAGTATGTACATCATTGCAGAGTCTGAGAGTCCTCAATGTTTTGGAAATGTTTTTTATAAGCTTACATGAAAAAAATGTTTTTCCTCAATGCTTAAAACTGCCTGTCTGCAAAGTTTTAATTGTTGTGATACATTTTACAGATAAACCCTAGATTAAGGGCTGATAATGATAAATGTAAGATGTAATGATAAATGTAATTGATACAATCAGTGAGAAATGCTATATTAACTATATTTATAAAGTGAGGAATCAACGAGATGACTAAGTCTGGAGAATCTGGACACTGGTCTGGGTAATCATGCTATGCAGCTGCTCAGTTTGGTAGGTTCAAGATGATTCAGTGTTGTCTTAAGAAATAATCACTGCTGAAAAGGTCAGAAGATGATGAATTTGTAAAGTCCAGAATCAGGCTGTACATTTCCAAAAGTCTGCTTGTTCATTATTTATTATGCATTGTTATGTTTAAAAAATTCAGTTTCTGAATACTTTCAGTACTTTACAAGCAGTAAAACAAACAAGTAGAGTGTGTATACTAAGTCACCAGGAGGTTACTGATATTACGTGGAAAAGTGTAGTAAAGTGTACAATCCAATATATTATTGATATAATAATGTAGATGGCCATAATATAAATCAGAACTGTGCATGAACATGGGCAAGTTGATAACATGAATGGAAAAATGTATGACTGAACAAAAATCAAAGACATGAGTAAATGCCAGTATCTCAATAGCTGCATATTCATAGAGAAAGGCTGACAGATATAAAATTTTTATCAACATTAATTTGTATTTTACCCAATGTGTAATTATTTCATTGTTTTTACAGGGATTGATTTAAAGGGGGCACTGGGGGTACTGTTTGCAGTTACACATCAAGTCACATACTCTTTCCCTTTCCACTTTCATGAAGTAGTACTAGGGTGTTGTACCGTGTTAGCCATTATGATTGTAGCCGAGAAGCCAATAAAAGGTGTCATTTTGCTTGACTTCTCACCATTTTCAGGAAGTAACTGATTCAAAAGACAACCGGTGACCTCAGGAAAGCTGTACATGGACACTTATTCTGTTATCTGGTGACCCAGTGATCAGAAGACCAGTGCTGTCCTGAGGATGTTATTCAGTTAGACTGACTATTAAACATTGTTCTTACCTGGGAAACAACTCTTCATTAGCTTATTTGTGTTTTCTTTAACAACTCATTTGAAAAACCATTGTGTTATGAATTTAGAACAAGGCAAAAGAGACAAGGTCAACATCTAACAGCATGGCTGCTTCTCTTTATGGAAGGTTACTTACCACAACCAGAACAATTACATAATGTATAAAAAACGAATTTGGTGTGCATCGTGACTCCATTTCATTTCTAATTTTTAGAGCTTTTTCCAATGTACATATCTATTAGAGGTAGTTTTGGACTATGAAGGTTCCAAATATCTTATTTATTTTTGCACTTTATTAAGAATGTTTTGCATTTATGATACCATTTTGCAAATCCCATTCCCAATGCATGGCTCCTGGCTGCTAGGGGTGTGGTCACTGAGGTCACAACATCTGACATTATTAATGCAACAGGTTTGTAAGGTCAGTACCGGTGGCCATGTTTTCATACAGGTTTTCCCCTAAAAAAAACTTAGTGCTATTCTTCCTTTATCAAACTCTTAGGCTTACAGCTTTGTATATTGTGGGACTTACAATGCTTTGAATAAGTATTTCACCATTTCCTGATGTATTCTGTTATTGTAAATTTTTGATCAAGCTTAAATATTTCATAAAGGACACCTGGATGAGCAACTAATACCTTTTTAATCTGTTTCATATATTTAACATCAAGTGGTACTGGGTAAAAAAATGCACTCTAGTTAAATCATCCATCCTTCCATCCATTATCCAACCCACTATATCCTAACTACAGGGTCACGGGGGTCTGCTGGAGCCAATCCCAGAGAACACAGGGCGCAAGGCAGGAAACAAACCCTGGGCAGGGTGCCAGCGCACCGCAGGGCACACACACACACACTCACACACACACACCCACACACCAAGCACACACTAGGGACAATTTAGAATCGCCAATGCACCTAACCTGCATGTCTTTGGACTGTGGGAGAAAACCGGAGTACCCAGAGGAAACCCACGCAGACACAGGGAGAACATGCAAACTCAAAGCAGCAAGGACCCGGGAAGCGAACCCAGGTCTCCTAACTGTGAGGCAGTAGCTACCCACTGCGCCACCGTGCCGCCCTCTAGTTAAATCAGCTCAGTCTAATAATAATTAAGACAAACTGATTGATTGATGTTTTATCGTGTAGGGTCTTACGTTGACCTTATTTTCTCAGCTTATACTCTTTATAACTCTTTTATTCTTTTTAACTCTTAATAAAAAGTCTAAAATCCCATACACTTGCCACTCTGTGATCACGTACTTTAGCCCTTCCTCCCCGCTTCCCTTCTACATCTGTAATCTCAGGCAATTAGACACAGTAAAGAAACAGACAGGAATTAAATTACACGTTTAATTAGGTATTATTGATAATATGCCCAAAAATATTATGGAAGCAATTAATATTATGTGACTGTTGGCAAACCATACCCTTATAGCCTAAGTAGCAGTGCATCTTGCCTCTATAGTCAGCTCTTGGTGAGAGAGAGAGGTAAAGACAAGGTGACCAGCTGTATAATATTCTTACCACAAAACACAAACCAAAGGGGCATTGTAGTACAGAATGTTCTCCAATTCAAAACCAATCATAAACAACCATACTTTAGACCTATAGAATTAGTCGAACTATCCCTTCCTGAGGAGTTACCAATAAAAGCACGCATGTACACTGCATCATCATTTACTAGTAAAACAGATTAATTCACAGAATTGCTTATATTTTTATTGCACGTTTGACATTAAGGAGTCATCAAAAGCCTAATGTTTTGTCATGCTTGTGCAACCACTGTTCTGTAGTCTACTTGACATTTTCATTGTTGGCATAGTCCCTGGAGGTATGTACTATGGCTTTCCAGTATGGAGAACATTTGGTAGTCACACAAGGCCAGGGGCCTGATGCATAATGCCATGCGTAGAATTCACACTAAAACATTGTGCACAGACAAAAGCGGAAATGTTCGTATGCACAAAAAAATCCAGATGCATGAATCTATGCGTACACCGACTTCCACTTTCTTCCGCTACATAAATCCCGGTCAGCGTGAAAAGCAAGGCACGTGCACGCGCCTGCTGCCACTCCCCAACTACTCCCAGAATTATGCATCTTTGAATATGCAAATCAATATAAATAGCCCTTGTCACACACGTGCGCATGGGAAGCAGCTGAAGGGCCTAGACACTTGTATTTCTATGCCAGGCCAGGGGGCGGCGGAGTGTACTGACTATCTCTCTCAGTCCCTTGCAGACCTGTCCCGGGAAATCCCACCTCTGGACGGCCCCAAGGATGACGTCACTTCCGAACACCAGGATACCACTCCCACTTCCTGCAACGAAGAAGTCATTTCCCTTCTGGGCCTTTAAAACTGCCATCTTGCCTCAGTACAGGCAGTTCTGTTTTGGACTCCGAACGATTCACTTCGTGTACTTAAAAAAGAGCAATTGCAGCCAAGCATAATATACGGGTGGCTGCCCCAAACCTTTGTGATGTCTTCTTCTCATTCTTGTTACACCCTTAAGCTCAGCATTCTATGAAAAGGCAATGACAAAAGCAAGGGGGGAAATAGAAGAATTTCAGCGAATACCAAGTGGAGGCAAGGAAAAACGTACTATTTCTTGGTTTAAACAGTGGTATAAACAACAAAAAGAAGTTGATCGAATGACATAGAGTGTTGGAGAATCTCAAAAGCTCAAGTTCACAAAGTCGCAAAGTGCCCAAAATAAAGAAGAAGTTGTTAGATATCAAAGTCGCCATGAAAAGGTGAGTCGTAGCCCACCGTCTAAGTGTCATATGGAAGCTTATTAGGGTACAGAGAAAAGAAAAAAAAATAGGGACACAGTGGGGAAAAAAGCTCGATGTCAACTTTAATCTCGAAATTTCCACTTTAATCACGTAGTTTATTTTGTCATTAAAGTAGAACATCATAAACTTCATCTTAAAATCGTTTAATTTACTAGTTTCTCAAATCCCATCGTAACTAAAGTAGCACGTTAAATGCTTTGTATTGTATGTGTTCTTCTATGTGCTCTATGTGTGTGAAACATTACTTTGTAGCAACCGCAAAATACAGGAACGCGATTCCTACACTTCACAACCCGATCAGGGGAGTGGACGATGTTTGAAGGTTACAATAGCATTACCATATTTGGTCCTCGTCCCCTCATGCCCCTATGCCCCCTTAAATACTTGGCAAAAAATAAAACGCAACAGGAAGTGGGACTGATAAATATATTAACATTTGCTGTTTACATTTACTTGCCCGGTGCCTGAGCACTCATTAGTGAACCCCTTCCCCAGACACCCTCCCCAGCGCCCAAATCCTAACCCCCGGTTTGACACAGACAATAAAAAAAAAGTAAATAATAAAAAAAAACTATTCTTTGAAAACGCAAAAGAAAGATTTAACTTAGTCCACAATATAAGAAAACAAGAAACCCTGCAGTTCAGTTCCTCCTGTATGGCAGGAGGAAACACAACAGTCCTTTGGCGAAACGGCTTCTCCGCGGACTATCACGAAGAATGCAAACTCAGGGATCCGACTCACCAGACGGGAGCACATGGAGATCACCAGTACCTGGCCTCTTCTCCGGGATTCGTCACTTGATTATTTCTTCGGGGTGGCCACCCATAAATAGCAGACGTCCCTGGGTGAAGTAAGTTTCTGAATAATTCTTTGAGCATGGATAGTCGCTGCGTTGCCTTCAGCCTTATCTTTCCTTTTTTCTCTCTCCTCCTTGATCTGCCATTCCCCTTAAAAATAAAAAAGTTTTCCGCCGAAAATCCTTGCCCCTCTCGGAGGGCTAGGAGAGGATGACGCGGGGTGCAATTCTATGGGATAGATCGGCGTGTTTGTGTTTACTTCTTTTCAACATCAGTAAAATAACTCTCACACAAATAGTAACAATTTGTAAAGATGATATAAAAATAGCGTCCACAAACGAAGTGATTAGTTCCTGTATTATAATATGTTCTGTGGTCATACGTAATTTCCATATCGCGTGGTCATACGTAATTTCCATTTCAAACGTGAAAATAATTTTATATATATATAGATTTAAATGATGTTAACATTTTATCTGTATAATGTAATAAACATATTTATCTGCATTTCATCTTCAGAATGATATCTTCATCATATGTAAATAGGCGTTTTATAAAGTGGCGCAAGTTTACAGTGAGGTAATTGTACTTATAGGTACAACCAGTTCTACAAGGAGCACTTGATGAACTGATTGATTGCGTTTATAGTTCTTGGGATGAAACTGTTTCTGAACCGCGAGGTCAGTACAGGAAAGGCTCTAAAGCGTTTGTCTTACGAGAGCAGTTCAAATAGGCAGCATGGCTGAGGCAGCGTGTGCTAGATGCTGTATATTGATAATTCTCTTTCCGATCAACTGCTGTAGAGCTGTGATTCCACACTCAGATACAGTGATATAAATACTCTGAGTGATGCAGTGAGAGTAATATGGAAAAAGATTATCCGCTGTGGCAACCCCTAACGGGAGCAGCTGAAAGAAGAAGAAGAAGGTGGTGCAGTGAGAGTAACAACACTAAAGCAGCTATGGTATTTGGAATAGTTTGGCCATTCCGTGGACCATTGTATTGTTACAGGTTAATCACAATCAGATGCCTTAAATTAATAAACAATATGCGGTTAATTTCAGTGTATATGATAAAGCCACATTTAGATGTGGATCTAAAAAAGAAAGGGAAACCACACTGGAACAAAAGCACTGCTTTGATGCTCGGTGCCGCCAGTTTGCAAAACCGAGTAGAGAACTTGCGTATGCCAGGGTTTGAGCTAGCGTGAAAATGTGCGTAGCTTTACACCAAGTTTAGGTTTTATACATCGTGATTTGAGCATGGAAACGGGAGTATGCAACATTTTTGTGCATACACACCATTTATACATGTGGCCCCAGATCTGGAGAATAGGAAGGGTGTACCGTCTTTTCAAATACATAGTTTAGCAATGCAGCCATAAGTTAGGCCGTGTAGTTTGAGGAAAAACGTTGTTGTGATGCAGAAGGGGAATAGTCAACAGCTTTCATCTTAAATTTTCCTAACCCACTGCTAGTAAAAACCAAAGAAACCCATCATAATAGTTATCAGTTATGCAAGCCTTTGGAGGCATGTATTCAATATGGATTATGCCCTCAACATCATAAAAAAAAAACTGTTTATTTGATCTTACCTGCACTGGCTTAGACACAAAATTTCTTTCATGTTGGAGAATGGCCATGCCTCCATTGTTTTGACTGTTGTTTGAACTCTGGGACAAAGTGATATATCCAAGTTTCATTCTCAACTTTGAGATGCTTATTAAATTCATTAGCTTGAATTTCCCCTTAGACTATTGGATTCATTGATCCTTCATATTGGATAGCCAACATGAACAAGGCCTAGTTCATCTTAACTCGTTAGTGAAGAATGTATTCAACTGACTCATTGCTATTCCCTGTGGTGTCAGCTATGTCACACACCATCACAATTCGATCCTCCATTATGATTTTAATGTTTTCAACATTTTCTTCAACGTCAAAGGCTATCTTTGGTGTTTAATGGGTCCACTCCTGGGCAAAAATCAGTTTCTGAAGGTGTTTTGCTCTCTAGCATTGCAAATTCAGAAATAGTATACTTGTTTTTTCAGTTTTCATCATCCACAATGAGTTGGTTTTGAAAAAAGAAATATTTTTGTATTGTTAATGCATTGTGGATTTGGATTTGTGTGTGCGCTATGAACATGAACTCAGTAAAAAATAGTATACATAAACAGATGTAGTATTGCTTAAGTTTATGTAAGAGCAACGAAACAGAGAGATTTTCTTGTTTACCTGTTCATGAAGAATGATTTGTTCATTTCCTTCCAATATACAAGCATGATTGGGAAGCTCCAACAATGTTCCTCTTTCAAGATAAAAAAGCAAAAGGGGACAGTCTAAAGCCATTCTGTCAAGTGGTTCTAGGCTTGAATGGGCAGCATGCCTTATTTATTATTGACTAGCAATGCAAGCTGCTTTTGTTGTCATGGAAACTGTGAACTGTATGTGAGATGGAAAAGTCAATCAGATTATATTACATACAATGAAACAAATGTTGCAGTCTATTCAAATGCATGATAGGGAGATCCTGAAGGTATTTCAGACTCCATCCCACCAAAGATTTAACTTGTACAACAAAGAGGTTTAAATTAGCAGAGCGCTGTAAAAATGGAGCAGTGTTGAATCATTTTTGTGTCATAACAAAACTAAACTTTCAAGAAGTATGTTTGTTTTGTAAATATTCCAACAAGTACACTAAACAATTAGAAGTCAATTGCTCTGCCTACCATACTACTCACTGAGCATTTGACCACTGGCATTGCACCGATGCAGCTATCTTAAGTTCCTACTAGTTAAACATAGATGGGAAATCAATTCAGCCATGGATATAGACCCACATAAATTGTAGCAAATTCAACTAGTCTTTAGGGAAAATCTTACATGTCTACCTGATTCTTGTTAATTTATGGCAAATTGTTTTTTGTTTATTTTGAAATATTTCTATTCTTTAATAAGGATGGGCTCAAATCTTACTGTGACTGTTACTATCTCTGTTTAGTGATGCTGCCAAACACGCTGAAGATTTTTACAATGATAAAAATGCATGAATTTTTTTTGTATATATGCAGAACTACAGAAGTAAAACATAGGATATGTTTGGATATATGCTGACATGTTCATGTCGGCAGACAGTTATGAAGGAAAATCCTTAAATACTGTAGTTTAGAACCACACAGTGGGAGAATTTTTAATTATAGTCCAAGTGTTTGTCTTTTTTTTTAACAAAAACATTTTTCCAGAATCCAGCCACACTTAAGACATACTGTAGCTGAGGTAAACCTTAGTCAAAACATTATTTTTAATCAAGTTTTATTTTTGTGTTGGTAAAAATCATGCGTTTTTACATTAATAAATATGACTGTGTAAGCTACAGCTGATAACAACAGTACTACTAAATATCTATGAATCAACAAAACTTGCTTTTAATTAGGCTTTTCATAATTTTTGCCTTTCCATTAGAAAAGGCACAAAGAAATGTCAGAATAATTGTATCATTTACAATAGTTTTTAAATTATTTCAAGATAGATCAAAATATACAACTACACAGTATATACGTTAAGTAATAAGGAACTCATACTGAGAATGGCAATAGAAAAAAAATCTGCAGAACTGTAAAGTTTTTTTTTTTTTTTAAAAGAGATGTTGGTTTATATGTGCAGTTCTCACAAGGCATTATATTTTTAATATCATATAGCATAGTATACACTAATAACTATTTTTAATATCTGTAATTTTATTTAGTCAACTTTTTATTGCTACATAAGATTGCAAGCTTCGAAATAAATTGTTAACCATATATACAGTATATGTATCTATTAGGTGTTACACTGTATAATATTTCATTTCATTTCAGTTATTTCATTGTGACCCCTGGCAATATTCAACACAAGTCAAAGTGCATAAAAACATTTAATTTTCTAAAATCATTTAAATTTAAAGAATATTTATGAGTCACCATTTAATTTATAATAGGTTTAGCTGCATTTGCTGAGTTGTAAAAGTATTTCTTGTTAAATAATATCTACAGTAAAAAAAAAAAAATAAGAAAAATAAAAAAAAATTCCAAGCATGATAAATTAAGTAGAAACTTACATTAGATCCTTGTAAAAACAGAAATATATACAGTATAAAGAATGTATAAACAAAGCATTTTGAGGTAAAAGAAACAAACAAAAATACAAAGTCAATGCAACTTTCTTTTGCTGTACACAACTTCAATGAATAATGGAAACCAAACCTATTTGACGAATGTGTGATAAAATACAATACTGTATTTACATTTCAGAATTTTAGGCACAGAGGTTCAAAATATAATAATAATTTGTGGTACAATAAAGTAAAACTGCTATATCGTATTAAAATAGCTAATATGCTGGAATTTAAGAACTTCATTTCCCCAACTTGTCCAACCAGGCTGAAGGTTGCGTGCAAACAGCTCCAAGCACCTTGCATCTGGACTGATGTACTCTTTCAGGACCTCTGCACAGAGAATAAATACAAAATAAATACAAGCACAAAGAAGTGACATCAGTTCTTAATTATTTAAAAAGAACTATTTAAGTAGACGTTTTTTCAAAGATTTTTTCAGAAGATTCTAATATGTATTTTTAGAAATAAAAACAGAAAAACATTCCCCTTGAGAAATATGAACAATGATTACACATCCATGAACATTATTCTTATTTATACATGAAGGAACAAAATCCTTACCTCCTATACCTTATGTTTTTGTCTTTTCTAGATCTCTTTTATATTATTGAGTTTTCAAATAACTTTCAATTTATATCTATGTACAGATGGATGCCAACTGACAAAAAGTCAAAAAGGTTGAAAAAGTAAAATGAACGCCTTTACCATTTTTGTCATGTATTTGTATATATCCAATTACAATTTTGCTTATTAATGCCATGCTCTAAACTCACTGTTAGAGCGTGTGAGCTTATTCAGTGCTACAGGATCAACGCACATGTTGATCTTTTTTTTCTTTCAGTTATAGCGCCAGCATAAATCCACACCCGATCCGACGTTGTTCGTTTTCAAATAATATTGCATTAGTGCGATGATGTTTTCACATATATTGTCTCTTTCTTTCAGGTGTGTAATAGAAACCACAGCATAGAGAGAAGCATGTACATTGTAACAGGTACACATGTTGTAAATGTAGGAAAGACGATCCTTGTGTGTGTGTGAACAGTTAACATTTGAATCTGATGATTGCATATAGCGCTGACTATTCTATCCCCTGCATGTTCTGGAGTACAAAAGAAACAGCATACAGCAACATGTGGGGACTGGCAAGATCAGGGGAAAAAAACACGCAGTCACTGATTACAAACCGCAAGATGTTATACAAATGAATATGAATAATATGAATAATGTTGCATCCGTGCCACAAAGTTTTCCGAAATGTACTATACAGGTCATAAAACGAACAATTCCAAATATCACATATACCTACGTGTTTTTTTTTTTTGACATCATACACCATAAGGTGCACACTAATTCAGCATGAGCAGGAACACTCAATAAAACTGAATAAAAAAAAATCAAGTGATGGTGAGATACGAAGAAGGCAGATTCGGCAGCATTTGTGTGTCAGCTTTAATCCCTCCAGATGAGAGAATGTCCAGGTCCACTGTCTCAAAACACCACTCACATCTCCAGTTATTCCGTTTCAAATAAAAAATAACAGCATCAGATCCCTGGGTGGGGGGGTGGTAGTATGTATCGTGATAGTGATTTAGAGAGAATAAAAGTTAAAAAAACATTAACTTTTACAAGTCCTATAAATGTACACCGTGTGTTACAGATGCAAACCAAATGTATGTGTGTACTGTATAATATTAACAAAAAGAGCAGCTCACTACTGAAAACGGCAAAAATAGGAGTGAGTGGGGATCGAACCGGGGACTCTTGATTACAAGTCAGCAAATCTTACCGCTATGCCACTGAAGCTGTTATCTCTTCCTTGAACCTTTTGTGAAAGTGTTTACTTGATCTTTGGACTTCAGGCTTCATACATTATATAGTTTATGCCTACATTTTGTCATTTACTACTAAAATATGAAAAACATTTCTGTTTTAAAAATGTGTTTACACAGATTACTGTAGAAACGAACACATATGAAATGCGTGTGTTCCAAATAACGATCTATTATTTCCACTCAAAAACTCCAGCTGTTCAGTCACTCCCAGATAATCAAAAAAGGCATGAGCTGGGAAAACTTAGTGAACGTTCTGCGACGGTGGGGGATGGAATAGCCGGCTGCTTGCTGCTCGTCTTAATCAGCACATTTAGAAGACAAAAGACGCTGGCGGAGAGGTGAGAACGATTTTAAGGTGGGCCGGATCTACGAGTTTTTTCGTAGACTCTGGAAATTCTAGTGTTAAGTGTCTTCCGTGATCTTCACGTGAAGATCACGTCTCATCTCCCTAGTCTTTTTCTCCCAGGATTTTTTTTATAATAGAGAGACAAGTAAATGGCTTGATAAAAAATAACAGTTATACTCTTGCAAAACCAAGATGGAACACCTTGCATTTGGAATTAAATCTCTGAACTCTATGTATAAAAATTCACACTGATTACAATATTCAACAATTTAAGAGACATTTGATTAAGAAAGAAATTCAGAAATTAAGTATTTTATTTTCACATTATTGTGAATGAAAATGGGCTAAAATGTAATTACTTTTTTATGTGTTTGTCTACAGGATTAACCCCCACCCAAATTATTTACAAAACATGGATGAGCAATACAAAATGTTTAACACTGAAAGTGAAAATACTTATATTCAATACAGTGCTGCAGAGTAACAAATTGGTTAGTTCTGCTGCTTCATAGCTAGTTTATATGGACTTTACACAATATCCCAATTTTTCCATGTTTCCTACAGTTTGCTCACACATCTGAGCTGACCCTGAAATTAACTAAGCAAGACTGAAAATGGAAGAATATTTAACCCAGAATCAATACATAAGAAGTAAACTGCTTGCAATATTTATCTTTCCATTTTGATTAGATTGCTTTGAATAATACAGTAATACGGAGATGCTGGGTTAAGATAGACTGCCCTGGTGAATCTTTGTCAATTTTTTTCTATCTCATACTAGTGTCTCCATAAGTGTACCTTATGCCATACTGATTCAATTGCCATACACTGTGATTGCATTTGGTTTGGGAAGCAAGCTGTCAATGTGGATTATTTTCTAGAATAGCATTGCCATATTTGTGGGGTTATATACTTTGCCAGTTGCTATACTATCTATTGATTGATATTACTAATTGTTCATATAACACCCCCAAGTACATACCTGAATCACAACTGATAGATAGTGTTTCCAGAATGAAGAGCATTAGACATGTGTTGATTTTGGAAATAAGTTCTACATAGGTAATTATTTTTTATTTATTAATATACTGAACTATTTTGGTATAATGTTCCAATTTTTTAAAAATGTACAACACTACAGAGTATTGTAATTAGGAATATGAGTAAAAAAATGTTCAAACATTTAACCAATTACAGGAAACTAGACAGGAACATTAAAAAAACAAAAGCTGTATATAAGCCCCACCCCCTCCTACTATTATCCCAAATCACAGTCTACTTTATAAAGATAACAACATCTCAACATAGCCTCCTTGTAAAACTGCAGATCAAATCACATGTAACAACAAAGTGAGCTCTTACAGACATTGGTAAAATACATTTTGAAACCCCTCCTTGCTGGTCCTCCCCATTTTGTGTACTCCAAAGACACGATCAGATCAAAAGTTATTAATCCAGCAATTGCTCCCTCACTGGCAGTTGCACCTTTTGTAACACAGGCAATGAAGTAGCAGTGAGATTACATAGTCAAGCAGCAAGCAAAGGAAGTAGAGAGAAATTATGAAACTGAGACACTGGCGTGTGTAGTATGGATGTTCAAACTAAGAAAAAAAAGAACTTTCTCGGATTCAGAATACAGTATGGCAAGTACAATAAGAAATGTTTATCATCAATTATAACAGCTGTTGATGTCAGTGAGCACATACTGCTTTAACCATTTTAAGCCCTGATAGTGTTATATGCAGATGAGCTGCATATTCAACTTCCAGCCACATCCATACGCTGGTGCAGGGCGGTTTTTTTCTCTGAGTTCCTACTGGAGCATTAAATCTATTTTCAGTTGCTGTAATTTGACATTGATAAGTTCAGATTTCCATGTAAACGTGTACATGCTTCCGATTCTTTATATAAAATGATTACCAAATTTTCTGGATGTTAACATCCCTAACTGATATTGCAGGTTATATATGTATATAGATAGATAGATAGATAGATAGATAGATAGATAGATAGATAGATAGATAGATAGATAGATAGATAGTACCCCATTTCATTTGTGCATGATTTAAATAACTCTTAAAAAGCTGAAGGTGTGTAAGGCAAGGTGGTGTGGTCGATAGGGCTATTTCTTCAACATTTTAGGAGATTGTGTTTGAATTTTGGGCTGGTCACCGCAGTATGGAGCATGCATCAGTGCCTATAATTTCCTTGACAAATTCTTTGGTTAAATATAATTTATATAATTGTGTCCTCTCAACAGGAGAGGGACAGAAATCAAGTCATCTTAGATTTGTGCTTTGTGTTGTACTGTTTACTGTGCTACAGTGGTGTGAAAAACTATTTGCCCCCTTCCTGATTTCTTATTCTTTTGCATGTTTGTCACACAAAATGTTTCTGATCATCAAACACATTTAACCATTAGTCAAATATAACACAAGTAAACACAAAATGCAGTTTGTAAATGGTGGTTTTTATTATTTAGGGAGAAAAAAAAATCCAAACCTACATGGCCCTGTGTGAAAAAGTAATTGCCCCCTGAACCTAATAACTGGTTGGGCCACCCTTAGCAGCAATAACTGCAATCAAGCGTTTGCGATAACTTGCAATGAGTCTTTTACAGCGCTCTGGAGGAATTTTGGCCCACTCATCTTTGCAAAATTGTTGTAATTCAGCTTTATTTGAGGGTTTTCTAGCATGAACCGCCTTTTTAAGGTCATGCCATAGCATCTCAATTGGATTCAGGTCAGGACTTTCACTAGGCCACTCCAAAGTCTTCATTTTGTTTTTCTTCAGCCATTCAGAGGTGAATTTGCTGGTGTGTTTTGGGTCATTGTCCTGTTGCAGCACCCAAGATCGCTTCAGCTTGAGTTGACGAACAGATGGCCGGACATTCTCCTTCAGGATTTTTTGGTAGACAGTAGAATTCATGGTTCCATCTATCACAGCAAGCCTTCCAGGTCCTGAAGCAGCAAAACAACCCCAGACCATCACACTACTACCACCACCATATTTTACTGTTGGTATGATGTTCTTTTTCTGAAATGCTGTGTTCCTTTTACGCCAGATGTAACGGGACATTTGCCTTCCAAAAAGTTCAACTTTTGACTCATCAGTCCACAAGGTATTTTCCCAAAAGTCTTGGCAATCATTGAGATGTTTCTTAGCAAAATTGAGACGAGCCCTAATGTTCTTTTTGCTTAACAGTGGTTTGCGTCTTGGAAATCTGCCATGCAGGCCGTTTTTGCCCAGTCTCTTTCTTATGGTGGAGTCGTGAACACTGACCTTAATTGAGGCAAGTGAGGCCTGCAGTTCTTTAGACGTTGTCCTGGGGTCTTTTGTGACCTCTCGGATGAGTCGTCTCTGCGCTCTTGGGGTAATTTTGGTCGGCCGGCCACTCCTGGGAAGGTTCACCACTGTTCCATGTTTTTGCCATTTGTGGATAATGGCTCTGTGGTTCGCTGGAGTCCCAAAGCTTTAGAAATAGCTTTATAACCTTTACCAGACTGATAGATCTCAATTACTTCTGTTCTCATTTGTTCCTGAATTTCTTTGGATCTTGGCATGATGTCTAGCTTTTGAGGTGCTTTTGGTCTACTTCTCTGTGTCAGGCAGCTCCTATTTAAGTGATTTCTTGATTGAAACAGGTGTGGCAGTAATCAGGCCTGGGGGTGGCTATGGAAATTGAACTCAGGAGTGATACACCACAGTTAGGTTATTTTTTAAAAAGGGGGCAATTACTTTTTCACACAGGGCCATGTAGGTTTGGATTTTTTTTCTCCCTAAATAATAAAAACCATCATTTAAAAACTGCATTTTGTGTTTACTTGTGTTATATTTGACTAATGGTTAAATGTGTTTGATGATCAGAAACATTTTGTGTGACAAACACGCAAAAGAATACGAAATCAGGAAGGGGGCAAATAGTTTTTCACACCACTGTATGTCTGCATATTCATACATATATCCATGCTGTATAATTTTTGTGTTATAAATAAATTACTTTGTCTGTCACTGTGACCCATTCAACCGAACATAAAATGAACCATTTATTCATTCAATTTACCTCTTGCTATATAAATTGAAAACACAAGTTATGATTTAATTTTCAACATCTAAGCACAGTACTCCCAATGTGTGAGTAGTGCCATACTACTTAATTACTAGTTAAATATTCATCCATATGAACAGTTACTTTGTTTAGAACCAGAACTTCTAACAAATTATATTTATGGAATTTAAGAAGTTTTATAATTACTGAATAGCACCATTCTTCAGCGTGATTGCTGATAAAAACAGCCATTGATGCATCAAAAATCAATTCTATGAAAGTTCTACACAAATTAAATAAATGATTGCAGAAATTCGAGCATTTAATGCTTAATGATACACTGAAAGATAACGGAATCCTATATTCTAACTCTGTAGTGGGCAAACTGGAATACTCACTAACTGACCAAAAAAGTTTTCTTTAAACATTTGAAAAAGATACAGAACTCAAAGTAAAGCTGGTGTATAAACTGCCAACTCTGCCATAACCACCTTTGATTTCTGCAATGAAGAGAGTTTTTCACTCAGCAACATTGATTAATTTCTTCATTTCAAACTTTACGCATCAATTTAGAGTAGCCTGTATGATGAGAAAATCAAGAGTCTACCTTCAAGAAATAAATAAACAAATGTGAACTGTGTCATGTGTGGCATAACTGTCAAATTTGATTCATGCAGCTCTATAGGTGTCAATGATATCTGGCAAAAAAATGTAAGTGATGGAATGTTAAAAAAATTTTAACTTTCAAAAAACTATGACCTAGAACCATTCACTGTTTTGTACATAAAACATTAACACTTTACTTTATAAATACTTTTCTGTATAAATATAAATATATAAAATTAATAGTACACCTGTATTTTGATTTTTTTTAAATTTCAATACCTGAATAAAGTGTATGCAACAGAGTAGCAGTTTGGTTAACTGCCTCACAAATCTAGCAGCCTGGGGTTAAGATCTTGCACCCAGTTGCTGTCAATGACAGAAAAAAAAATAAAATACAATAACACAGGGGCTGAAACATTGTCTACATGAACTTCCAATAAAAGATAAATATGGACTAAATTTAAAAATAGGACAGTGGCATATAAGACATGTTTAATGATTTAAAATCTATAAAAATGTGTGGAAAAATAATTATACCTGTAAATATTTAATACATTGCCCTACCATACATCTCTTTCTCCAGGAAAAGGTCAAGACAGAAATGTTGCTTGAGAGAATTCCTTTTATATATCAATACAGTGCCGGATACCGTGTAGTAAGGAGCACAACTGTCAGCCCTCTGTGAAGAGCATTATGTTAACTCATTAACATTTAAAGGTATGTAGTCCGCCATGACCTTATTAACATTTCATGACAGCATGTTGCTTTCACCATATTAACATTTCAGGAGCAATAAATTATTATTCACTGACCAAATCAAGAATAACTATCAGAAAATTGTGAAAAAGTTATTAATACTTTTTAATGTGATCTGAAGTGGACACATAGTACTTGCAAAAATTACCATGTCACTTTAATATGGTCAGAACTGTACAAAAGGCCTAGAGATACATATTCCAAAATGGATTCAATTCATTTTTTTCCTCAGAATTCTGCACACAACACCCCATAATGACAACATGAAAACGTTTACTTGAGGTTTTTGCAAATTTATTAAAAATAAAAAAACTGAGAAATCACATGTACATAAGTATTCACAGCCTTTGCTCAATACTTTGTTGATGCACATTTGGCAGCAATTACAGCTTCAAGTCTTTTTGAATATGATGCCACAAGCTTGGCACACCTATCCTTGGCCAGTTTTGCCCATTCCTCTTTGCAGCACCTCTCAAGCTCCATCAGGTTGGATGGGAAGCGTCGGTGCACAGCCATTTTAAGATCTCTCCAGAGATGTTCAATCGGATTCAAGTCTGGGCTCTGGCTGGGCCACTCAAGGACATTCACAGAGTTGTCCTGAAGCCACTCCTTTGATATCTTGGCTGTGTGCTTAGGGTCGTTGTCCTGCTGAAAGATGACGTCTGAGGTCAAGAGCGCTCTGGAGCAGGTTTTCATCCAGGATGTCTCTGTACATTGCTGCAGTCATCTTTCCCTTTATCCTGACTAGTCTCCCAGTTCCTGCCGCTGAAAAACATCCCCACAGCATGATGCTGCCACCACCATGCTTCACTGTAGGTATGGTGCCAGGTTTCCTCCAAACGTGACGCCTGGCATTCACACCAAAGAGTTCAATCTTTGTCTCATCGGACCAGAGAATTTTCTTTCTCATGGTCTGAGAGACCTTCAGGTGCCTTTTGGCAAACTCCAGGCAGGCTGCCATGTGCCTTTTACTAAGGAGTGGCTTCCGTCTGGCCACTCTACCATACAGGCCTGATTGGTGGATTGCTGCAGAGATGGTTGTCCTTATGGAAGGTTCTCTTCTCTCCACAGAGGACTTCTGGAGCTCTGACAGAGTGACCATCAGGTTCATGGTCACCTCCCTGACTAAGGCCCTTCTCCCCCGATCGCTCAGTTTAGATGGCCGGCCAGCTCTAGGAAGAGTCCTGGTGGTTTTGAACTTCTTCCACTTACGGATGATGGAGGCCACTGTGCTCATTGGGACCTTCAAAGATGCAGAAATTATTCTGTAACCTTCCCCAGATTTGTGCCTCGACACAATCCTGTCTCGGAGGTCTACAGACAATTCCTTTGACTTCATGCTTGGTTTGTGCTCTGACATGAACTGTCAACTCTGGGACCTTATATAGACAGATGTGTGCCTTTCCAAATCATGTCCAGTCAACTGAATTTACCACAGGTGGACTCCAATTAAGCTGCAGAAATATCTCAAGGATGATCAGGGGAAACAGCATGCACCTGAGCTCAATTTCGAGCTTCACTGCAAAGGCTGTGAATACTTATGTACATGTGCTTTCTCGGGCGGCACGGTGGCGCAGTGGGTAGCGCTGCTGCCTCGCAGTTGGGAGACCTGGGGACCTGGGTTCGCTTCCCGGGTCCTCCTAGCGTGGAGTTTGCATGTTCTCCCCGTGTCTGCGTGGGTTTCCTCCGGGCGCTCCGGTTTCCTCCCACAGTCCAAAGACATGCAGGTTAGGTGGATTGGCGATTCTAAATTGGCCCTAGTGTGTGCTTGGTGTGTGGGTGTGTTTCTGTGTGTCCTGCGGTGGGTTGGCACCCTGCCCAGGATTGTTTCCTGCCTTGTGCCCTGTGTTGGCTGGGATTGGCTCCAGCAGACCCTCGTGACCCTGTGTTCGGATTCAGCGGGTTGGAAAATGGATGGATGGATGGATGTGCTTTCTCAGTTTTTTTATTTTTAATAAATTTGCAAAAACCTCAAGTAAACTTTATTCACATTGTCATTATGGGGTGTTGTGTGTAGAATTCTGAGGAAAAAAATGAATTGAATCCATTTTGGAATAAGGCTGTATCATAACAAAATGTGTTGCGCTGTGAATACTTTCCGGATGCACTGTACATAAGCTATACATGCTTGTAGCATTTTTAAACAGGAAATTATATAAAAAGCTTTTGATATAATGTGTAATTTACATATTTTGATAATATAAGATGCAATTAAAAAAACGTTTGATATAATTGGCTTGCAGGCTTGTTGAGGAAATTTCAAGTTCAGGTTGGTATTTTTTCAAATAAAACAGATTAAGAGCTATTTTAAACAAATAAATAGTAATAGCCAGAATACAAGTGACAGGACGCCAACACATAATGATAACGAATATGAAACAACATTTTAGTATGAAGAGGGTTTAACCTGCAATTTTATTTTTTCACCTCTCTGTGCCCTTTAGTTCTGCTCATGTGCCTGTCATTATTTTATCTGCTATACACTTTGCATTTTTCAAAAGGTCTAAAGCTAGGCGTACAAGAAAACAGACTGTATTGCAGAAAAGAAATCCACCATCCTCTAATGTAATACAATAGTTATTGCAAACATCAACAACAAAATATTTCTTGTATATTCATATTTAAACAAATATATCCATGTTAAAAATCTGAATTATAACTTCATAGCAACTCTAAAAATTGGATTAAAAGGATCCAGTAAGTGGAAAGTAATGCCAGAGTTCTTTATAATATATCATCTCACTACAGCAAAGGCATGGACAGCTCTTTGGACCTCATACTGAAAGTTCACAGTGACAGCTTCCAAATGCAAATTTACACACCTTTTACTTGCTTAATGAAATAATGTGGGAACTGTTCCCATCTGACTAAGGAACAGCTTGTCAGTCAAATGTCCAAATACATTTGAGGCCCAGAAAATAGGGGGACCATGTATAAAAATTTCTGTCATTCCTAAATGGCTCATAATGTATTTTAGTAAACCCCTGAAATTAAAGCTGACAATCTACACTTCAATCACATGATGACTGCTTAATTTCAAATCCATTTTGGTGGTGTACAAAGCCAAGATTATGAAAATTGTGTCATTGTCCAAATATTTATGGAACTGACTGTATGTATAGGAGTCAGGTGGAGAACTTTGTTTCTTGGTGCAAAGAGAATTGTTTGCATCTTAATATCAGCAAAAGCAATGAATTGTTTATTGACTTTCACTGCACCAAAGAGTCTCTATGTCCAGTCAAGGAGTGGAGGTAGAGGTGGTCCACTCCTACAAGTATCTGGGAGTATACATTAATGACAGGTTAAACTGGTCTCGGAACACAGAGGGACTATATAAGAAAGGGCAGAGCAAGCCCTTTTTCTTTAGGATACTGTGTTCCTTTCATGTGGGATTGATATCCTCCACATCTTCTATAACTCTGTGATGACCAGTGTGACTTTCTAAGTAGTGGTGTGCTGGGCTGGTAACATCACTTCAAGTGAGGCCAACTGAATCAACAGACTAATTAAAAGGGCAAGCTCAGTTATAGGACTCCCTGGAGGCAAATAGCAAAGGTGAGAGTTAAAACAAAACTGAGTGCCATTATGAACCATACCACACATCCTCTCTCTGACACACTAATATTGAGTAATATCCAACAAATTATTCAGCAGAAGTGTGATAAGAAATGCTACTGGGGCTCCTTTATACCAACAGCAGTTTTTGAATTCTTCTTGCTTTATAGTAATTCCTATCTATCTGGTATGTTTAATATTCACTGAATTGTGTCAGCAAGATCAGTTAGTAATTTAAATGCCACAAATATTCATGTACAGTACTTAAAAACCAGAAAGAGAGCAGCATTGAGAGTACTATGCTTAGAGATCAAGAAGAGTACTCATTTCCCTTTATGAAAACAAAAAATAGACAAATGCATATTGTATACACTGGGTGTCCCTAATAATGCATTGATTTCAAAGAATTATACCTAATAATTAAGCAATGAAGAACATTGATGTACATAGCTTAGTCTGAATTTGAGACCAATTCTTTTTTCAATAGATAGTGTTTCTTTCCATATTCTCTCAGTTATATATGGAGTCATAATACTAACAGTTCTCTTATGGTTAGGTAGACTATACATTTCAATGTATAACAGTCAATGCTTTATATGAGAAAAACAAATGTGCTATTTTGGTTTACTAGCTTGAATGCATACACAAGGATCTAATATCTATTAATCTCATTAGCATTATGTTTATCCCCGGAAAAATAAACCAATAATTTTACATTTTTTGACAAAAAAATGTTACTATGTGTAATAAAAACATGTAAATATTAAAACATCAACATAAATACAGCAGAAGAGGTATTTCTAGTGTCCACTGCTGTACTGATGCAGATTTAGTACATGTACTTTGTGTGACATGTTTTGAAACAGTCCCCAACGCACAGTCCGACATCACAATCGGGACAGCAGAGGTGTGTTTCTTTGTACACTTTTCTTATATTTTTTCTGTTGCTTGTAAATGAGAGGCTAGAATGTCAGTACCTGATCTGTATGATAGACATACCCATTGTGTTATTGTAGGCTATTTCAGCACAAGGCTTAGACACTTCCACATTTCCCATGAAACAAACATTGACAGTTGCTGCATTATAAACAGTGCTTAGGGGGCTAAATACTTTCTTGTCCTTCTACTTTTTCATGAGGTTCTCAATATTATATGCAAAGCTGAAAGCATTTTGTTTCTTATTTATTGCTTTTAAATCGTTACTGACAGACAGATAGATAAAAAGACTTCATAAGTCAATTATTATTAATTAAACCCCGCAATAAAATATACCTATGGATAATTTTCTGAAAAAGTAATATTGGTTATTACTACAGAACCTCTTTAATGAAGTATCATATACAGAACTCATAATTCGAATAAAAATATTCACTGTAATAACTATAGAACACTCAAGATTAAAAAAAATGGTCTATCTATAGCTAAAGTATTGTAACAGTTGCAAAGATATCTACAAGAATACTGGATCAATGCCCAAATTACTCAGGATTAAACGAGCTTCAATGAAAAAAATCAATACTAACTCTATTATGGATGATGGAAACCTTTAATCTGATCTGCAGAAAAGCAAAGTGTATATTTGAAATTTATTTACTGGAGAGCCTGACATAAATTATATTGTCAATCTAGAATAAAGATAATATTTACATGACATTTATATAATAGAGGCATATTGTTAATACTTAAGATTTCAAATAACATTTCAATCAGCAAATCAAGATGTAAATACTCTTTCCAACTCTCTTTAAAGTAACTGCAACATTACATCATTGTGTCATTCCTAACACCCTCTGAGTAGCCACGCTTAAACTATCTTATAATTCATTGTAAGTACCTTGTAGATAAAAGATCATTTGAGATTCACTTTTCAATGTGATTTTTTGAGATGAACACTTAAGCAAATATTTCTTTTTATATTCTCTTTATTTTAATCAAAAATATATGGACATTTTATCTTTCCCAATTTTCTAAAATGAAAGGATGGATGATTACAAATGTGCTCAAATATGTTAAAATTTTAAATAGCAAATAAGAATATTGGTAAAAACCATTCTTGAGAACAACTGTGAAAACCATACATCCTTAGTTTATTGGAAAGCTTCTCATTTGTGTGAGCTTGAGCAGTAAATTAGCATGGGCACTTACATACATACATACATACAAACTGAGGATACTACTGAAGCCCACTGAAGAAAATGAGTATGACCATGCACATTAAGGAAATTCCTTTCCAATCTGCAAGAAATTAGCATTTATGCTGACAGAAAAATGTTATTAGGGAAGACTGTTATCCCTTCAGAAGCATTCACAACAGAAATAGTGTCCATTGTCTCTCAATATCGATATTAAAATTTATGATTTCATGTTTTGACTTATTTTTCTAGCCTTTACATGCATACTCTTCTGACAATACAGCACAAACTGTTTCATTTGAAGAAATAACAAATTTCACTATAGATATTTGGCAAATAGTAATTAATAGGGATATGAAATTGAAGAAATTTAACTAAGAAACAGAAAAAGTATATATGATTTTCCTTCAGTTCAACTACTGAAGAAAGTCATAGTAATTAAAGATACTATACTGCCCATTTTCAATCATCAAAACACAACTTCCACGAAACTGTTACATATGAAATAGAAACGTTTTTTCAGCTTGTAAGGGATTAAACAATGCATTTGTAAGTAATATGTAATATGCAAATATTACTTTATGTCAATTATGTTAAATATAGAAAGAAAGGTTAAATCAAGTGTACTACCACATAAAAAGTACTAAGACATATCACTTTGTAATGCTGTTATTATCTATCATTATGCAGAAGATAAATTGTTAGACTAAAAATAATAGTCAAAAATATTTGTGTGTTATAGTATAAATTACAGTAGCATTAAAAAGATTGGGCACCCTTGATTAAAATATCTGTTACTGTGAATAGTCAGAAGAGAGGAACCGATCACCAAAAGGCATGAAGTTAAAAATGACACGTTTCTTTTCAGCATTTTAGGCAAGATTAGTGTATTGTTTTTGTTATGTACAATTGTACACTGAAAATAAGAAATGACCATGCAAACGTTTGGGCACCCAGAGATATATGAGGTCTCAGATAACATTTACCAAAGTCTCAGACCTTAATTAGCTTGTTAGGACTATGGCTTGTTCATAGTCATTGTTAGGAAACCCCAGGTGATGCAAATTGCAAAGCTGTATAAATTCTCTGACTCCTCAAACCTTATATCAACAATTAGCAGCCATGAGCTCCTCTAAGCAGCTGCTGAGCACTCTGAAAAATAAAATAATTGACTCTCACAAATCAGGAGAAGGCTACAAGAAGATAGCAAAGCATTTGCAGGTGGCGGTATCCTCAGTTTGTAATGATACTAAGAAATGGCAGTTAACAGGAATGGCAGAGGTCAAGCTGAGGTCTGGAAGACCAAGAAAACATTCTGAAAGAACTGCTTGTTGGACTACTAGAAATGCAGCTAAAAACCCCTATCTGATTGCAAAAGACCTTCAGGAAGATTTAACAGCGACACCTGAACAAATATGACATTCATGGTAGAGTTGACAAAGGAAAAGATCTCCTGCATCCTAGCCACAAAATGCAGCACCTGAAGTTTGCAAATTAACATCTAAACAAGCCTGATTCATTCTGGAAACAAGTCCAGTGGAGTGATGGAAGTCAAAATAGAACTTTTTGGCCATAATGTGCAAAGGTATGTTTGGAGAAAAAGCAGTGCCAAAAAAGAACACCTCTCCAACTATTAAGCATGGAGGTGGATCAATCATACTTTGGGCTTGTATTGCAGCCAGTAGCACAGGAAGCGTGATTGGTAGTGGGAAGAATGGATTCAAATAAACACCAGCAAATTCTGGAAGCTAACATTACACCATCTGTAAAAAAGTTGACCTCAAAATCTTACATAAATTTGCAAATGAAGCCTTTTGTTAACGTTGCAGCAATCCTTACAGAGCGTACTGGAGTTTTTGATGTTTTTGTTAATATACAGTGGTGTGAAAAACTATTTGCCCCCTTCCTGATTTCTTATTCTTTTGCATGTTTGTCACACAAAATGTTTCTGATCATCAAACACATTTAACCATGAGTCAAATATAACACAAGTAAACACAAAATGCAGTTTGTAAATGGTGGTTTTTATTATTTAGGGAGAAAAAAAATCCAAACCTACATGGCTCTGTGTGAAAAAGTAATTGCCCCCTGAACCTAATAACTGGTTGGGCCACCCTTAGCAGCAATAACTGCAATCAAGCGTTTGCGATAACTTGCAATGAGTCTTTTACAGCGCTCTGGAGGAATTTTGGCCCACTCATCTTTGCAAAATTGTTGTAATTCAGCTTTATTTGAGGGTTTTCTAGCATGAACCGCCTTTTTAAGGTCATGCCATAGCATCTCAATTGGATTCAGGTCAGGACTTTGACTAGGCCACTCCAAAGTCTTCATTTTGTTTTTCTTCAGCCATTCAGAGGTGGATTTGCTGGTGTGTTTTGGGTCATTGTCCTGTTGCAGCACCCAAGATCGCTTCAGCTTGAGTTGACGAACAGATGGCCGGACATTCTCCTTCAGGATTTTTTGGTAGACAGTAGAATTCATGGTTCCATCTATCACAGCAAGCCTTCCAGGTCCTGAAGCAGCAAAACAACCCCAGACCATCACACTACCAACACCATATTTTACTGTTGGTATGATGTTCTTTTTCTGAAATGCTGTGTTCCTTTTACGCCAGATGTAACGGGACATTTGCCTTCCAAAAAGTTCAACTTTTGTCTCATCAGTCCACAAGGTATTTTCCCAAAAGTCTTGGCAATCATTGAGATGTTTCTTAGCAAAATTGAGACAAGCCCTAATGTTCTTTTTGCTTAACAGTGGTTTGCGTCTTGGAAATCTGCCATGCAGGCCGTTTTTGCCCAGTCTCTTTCTTATGGTGGAGTCGTGAACACTGACCTTAATTGAGGCAAGTGAGGCCTGCAGTTCTTTAGACGTTGTCCTGGGGTCTTTTGTGACCTCTCGGATGAGTCGTCTCTGCGCTCTTGGGGTAATTTTGGTCGGCCGGCCACTCCTGGGAAGGTTCACCACTGTTCCATGTTTTTGCCATTTGTGGATAATGGCTCTTACTGTGGTTCGCTGGAGTCCCAAAGCTTTAGAAATGGCTTTATAACCTTTACCAGACTGATAGATCTCAATTACTGCTGTTCTCATTTGTTCCTGAATTTCTTTGGATCTTGGCATGATGTCTAGCTTTTGAGGTGCTTTTGGTCTACTTCTCTGTGTCAGGCAGCTCCTATTTAAGTGATTTCTTGATTGAAACAGGTGTGGCAGTAATCAGGCCTGGGGGTGGCTACGGAAATTGAACTCAGGTGTGATACACCACAGTTAGGTTATTTTTTAACAAGGGGGCAATTACTTTTTCACACAGGGCCATGTAGGTTTGGATTTTTTTTTCTCCCTAAATAATAAAAACCACCATTTACAAACTGCATTTTGTGTTTACTTGTGTTATATTTGACTAATGGTTAAATGTGTTTGATGATCAGAAACATTTTGTGTGACAAACATGCAAAAGAATAAGAAATCAGGAAGGGGGCAAATAGTTTTTCACACCACTGTATAAGTAATAGCAGTGGTGGACCGTGCATTTCACACTTAGGCCTTCAGTAGTGCTCCGTCTGAATCAACCCGCCCCTCAAAAACTAATTTATGGTTATAAAAACCATCTTAATATGCAGAAATACAGTATAAAGAGCCGTTGCATCGCAGATAGCCCTTGGGGCCTGAGTTGCCTCGAAAGCTTGCATATTGTAATCTTTTTAGTCAAGGGGCCTGAGTTGCCTCGAAAGCTTGCATATTGTAATCATTTTAGTTAGCCAATAAAAGGTGTTGTTTTGCTTGGCTTTTCTCTACATTCATAAAGGCTAACACAGTTCAACACCCTAGTACTACTAATATTATTTAGGAAAATCGCAACATTTTACTCACCAAAAATTCGGATTATTTGTAAACAAAATCCATCCTCCTCTATTTCCTCAAAAACAGTTCAATTACTCTGTCGTACAGATTATCCGTGCGCTTCAGTTCCATCACGAAGTCCCTTTCTATCACCATCGAAGCTAATGCTGACAGTCAAACCTGCCCTGTCGTATTTCTGGCATAAGTTTTAATTCACTTTAGGGCTGAAAATGTCCACTCGACCGAAGCAGTGGACATGGGAATGGTCACCGCCAAACATACCAATGTGTACAGCTGCCCCATGCTCTCATTCAGATTTTTCTGATGAAGGAAGTAAAGGAGATCAGTGGGAGATTTTCCTGCAAAATCATCCATGGCATACATTACAATCAGTTCTGTTTTTAGCCGAGACAGATCAAAATGTGCTCCGTGGCTCTGTGTTAAACTGGAGAAGGCTGCATGCGGGAAATTTTTCTTGTATTCCCAAAACTTCTGTGGGTCAAGGAGCGTGACAAACATCAGTTTTTCGTGGTCTTGAAATCTAGTCTGTGTCTGGTAAATAATATTATCCAGAATCCTGCCATGGAGTTGGCGTTAGTGCGAGCGAGGATCTTGCGCTTGACCTCTTCGTGCGCTCGGAGCGCCTGTGGTGCATTCAGTGGCCTCGTAGAGTTCCTCATATCGGCTTCTATCTCGCTCAACGGTGTCACAGAACTCCTTTATCCTAGCCAGACAAAACTGCACATCCAGTTTTTTGTCCTGTAGTATTGAAAAGAGCACGTCTGAATACTCAAAAATGCCATTGAATGTGTGAAGCAAAAAACAAAACTCAAAATCATCCAGACGTGCTTTAAATCCATCAGCACAGCGCACTGTGTCCTCATCATACTCATCATGATGCTCCAGAATGTGATGAAACAGTTCCTTTAGAGCATCTCTCTTCTCAAAGACAGTATTGACCACTCTGGATGTGTACTGCCACCGTGTTGGTGCCACACGAGGGTGATGCCGCTGGCAAATTTCGTCCAGTAGTTGCACGCACCGAGCCGATTTAGAAAAAAATGCAGCAAGGCCATTGAGGTGGCCGAAAAAGATCTTGCATTCTTTAAGCTTTGAGGCCCCTTGAGTCAGTACTAAATTGAGCCAATGTGCATAGCAGTGTATGAATAAAGCCAAAGGTGCTCTCTCTTTAACTTTAGCCTGCACCCCATTTAATCCAGAAGACATGACCGCTGCGCCGTCAAAACACTGTGCCATAACTTTACCCAGACATTCATTTTCCAACAAAAATTCTGATGATAAGACCTGCAATGTCATTGGCTCGCTTCCCACTGGTAACATCTTCAAATCTGACAAATCGCTCCTTGACACCTGTGCCCATTACGTAACACAGGACCAGTGCGTCTGTCGTCTCATCCACCATAATAGAGACGAACGGTGCTTTTTTAACGTCACTTCTCATCTCTTCTCCCATCACTTCAGCAATAGCAGTGATCAGGTCATTTTGTATTTTACCCAATGTCCCACTAAACACTTTATTGGTGGACAGGTGGTAATGTAAATCCGTGTTGCTCTCAGCAATGAGAGAAAGAAGCTCCACATAGCGCGGGATCCAATAACAGAGGGAACTTTCATCGTGTCCCCGAAATGAAAGTTCCTGTTTGCCCAAAAAAATGACACAGTCTATCAGTCATTTTAAGATTTCTCTGTTTTTCTTCACCTTTTCGTTGTGGAGCTCCGTTTCCCTGTGCACTTGCTCGTTCAGCTGTAGATCCACTCTGGTTTCCCCAAAAGTTTTGGAAAGCACCGTTGCTTGTAAGTGTCCGGCAGTGCTTTGATGTCTCGTTGCTGCCTTGGTTAGGCAAGTCAAATTTACAAACCCAGTGTGGCTCCAAACACCATGTCGACCAGTGGCAAATAACAAACACTCCCAGCAATACAATTTGCAGTGTTCCTCGGACCCTGTGAGCCAGGGGTACCGCTCGTAGTTGGTAACCTGAAAGTGGCGGACAAATCCTCCTCCTGGTTGTGACAGGCTAGCTAGCTTCGGAGTTCTTAACATTCTTAACAATGTCCAGCTTTTCTTGAAAAGTCTGTCTTGAAAATGGCCTTGAAAGTAAATCTGCCACCAAATCTATTTCTTCTCCTCCTTCAGCCATGGGGTGACGAAATAGCTATCACACCATCCTATCCAATCAATGGGTCTGAATACGGTGACGTTGCCGTACACCTGCTAGAGGGCCCTAGTGAAACCAACTCAAAATCTGATTGGTTGAAGCAACAGTTTAATCAACATTTATTTTGTGTTAGAGGGTATGCAGAACGGATTGTGAAGGCCTCCCGGGCAGACTTCTTTGACTTTGACCCTGCCTGGCAACAAATGATGGCTGAAATGTGATTGGTTAAATGCTTTAATACAAAAATTCATGTCCGGAAGCAGCACAACCATCGGAAAAGCTATGAAAGGAAGTGGACAGAATATTTGGAATTACAGTATTTAATAAGTATTCATGGACAAAATATAATTAACGTCAGTTTGTGATTCAGATATTTTTTTAGGCCAGCAGAGAAGGCCTTGCAGGCCCTGATGGTCCGCCACTGAGTAATAGTAGTGTATATGTCAATTGTGCAACACAAAAATACATTAGCTGTCTATATTTCAAGATTTATATTTCTAGTACGGGGCAAGAAACCTTTCAAGAATGTTAACTTTGAACTATTATATATCTCTTGTTATCATCAAACCTAAATTCCACATCTCAAAATATAAGACCTTTAGACAGTGACTGACTGTATTGTCTAAACAAAACAAATATTTTTCGGTATTGCTCACCCACCAATCAATCCATTTATTGAATTTGATTAATCTAGTTTTAGGTCTTGGTACCAATTAGAAACTAACAATGCATGAAGCACAGTTCATCAAAGGCTAAACACCACACAGACTAACATTGCACCAATTAACCTAAAACATGCACATTTGAAATGAGAAAAAAACTGGAGTATTCAGAAGAAATCCAGTACTACTTATAGCTTCCCAAATGCAATACAGTGAATTCATTGGTTTCAGTTAACAAATAGACTGAATTTGTGGGTTCTGCATTGGATAGTAAAACAACAGTATTCGGTGGCTTGTTGTAGTGGCAGTTTGTCATTTATAATTTGTATTATGAAAATCAGTATTCAGTTGTGCAAAACATTGCTGCCACATAGCTGTATTAAACTAAAAATAAACATTAACCTAGGATGACAAGGCTTGTTATTTTGAGAAGTACAGTTCCAAAACCTCTTTTTAAAATGCTGGCCTCACTCAACTTGGATTCCTTACAGGTTAATAACTTGGTCAATCTGAATACGTCTTTAAGAGCACAACATTAAAACTGAGTCCATTCTATCCTACTAAAGTACAAGTACTGCTCAAGAGTAATTACTATTGTTAATACTCAGCATGACCTGAATAAAACTATGAAAATGTTTTACTGTAGTCAAACAACATTACCATTTATAACACAGACAATGAAGAGCTTGTGCTCTATTCTAAGAAAACAAGAGATGATTTCAAACAAACTAAAAAACTATAAATTTCTGCTAAGTAGAATATCTTTGCATTTGCCAGAAAATACTTATCAACTGAGTAAGCATTAACTGACATGGCCTGTCTTTAAGTCTCTGAACTAAAAGAATGAACACATTGTTGTTTATTGTGGTGTGTTTAATATCAAAAAAGTTGTTGCTGAATAAAATCAGTTACTCCCTGCTGCTGTAAAAGCTTTAAAAGGTTTTCCTTCATGATGTCTAAATAACTTAGACTTAGTTGTTATAGGATATTTCTAACACTGAACCATGGAACACTGATGGAAACTATTCTAAATCTGTATGATTTTAAGTTAAGAGTTATACAGACTGATGCACATATAGACAGAAAAGGTGCCTTTATAAATAAAGTATGAGCCAGAGAAAGATATACATGTACTAGGTAACACATTTTTAATAGCCTAAAGTAAATCAAGACAGATTTACTTTAAATGAACATTAGAACAAGATATGCATTAAAAGATCTAAAAACAGAACACTGTTCCTCACACCAACTGAAAATACAGGAAAAAGTACGCAAAAACAGGTGAAGTTTTGCAGACAGTGATTTTATCTAATGTTATATAAACAGACAAATATACATTGCCCACTACAACTGAAAGATCAATATATTATCACATACTGTATCTGGTTCTACTTAAGATAGATATGCTAACTTCAGACTGAGGTACTGTATATACTGTATATCACACTAAATAAGCCAATTAGTCTCCTAATTCACTGTGGTTTAGCATGGAGTCATTTGAAAATTTGGACACCATAATTGAATCCTGCTGTTGTGCAACGATTTCCAACAAAAGTATAATAAAATGCAAAATGCCTGTAAAAATCATTAACAATAGAATACACATGAATGCTAACAGCTGAATAACCAAAACACTATAACAAAGGGTGTTTTGATTGTGTAGTTGCATTGCCTTATGAGGCTAAGAATTGTACCGTGAGGACAATCATGCTATGTGAAAATAATTCAATTTTCACAATTCAAAAAGTGTTTTTTTTATTGACGAAGAGCTCAGGAAATTTAAAATAATGCATTTTAAATTAACTTTACAAACTACTGAATAGGCGGCACGGTGGCGCCATGGTAGCGCAGCTGCCTCGCAGTTAGGAGACATGGGTTCGCTTCCCAGGTCCTCTCTGCGTGGAGTTTGCATGTTCTCCCCATGTCTGCGTGGGTTTTGTCCCACAGTCCAAAGACATGCAGGTTAGGTGCATTGTCGATTCTAAATTGTCCCTAGTGTGTGCTGTGTGTGTGTGTGTGCGCCCTGCAGTGGGCTGGCGCCCTGTCCGGGGTTTGTTTCCTGCCTTGCGCCCTGTGTTGGCTGGGATTGGCTCCAGCCGACCCCCATGACCCTGTAGTTAAGGTATAGCGGGTTGGATAATTGATGGATGGAACTACTGAGCTTGCATCTGTTGTTTTGAAAATCTCAACAGGACTCTTCAATTAAAATTTGTATTTCTCCGAAATATGCAAAATGTGTACCAGTGCGATGTTGGAAACTAATCTAACTCTGCAATATAATACTTAAAATTTATATAAGTGTTAAAAATAAATAGTGGCATGGACTTTCATGAAGCTGAAAATTCTCCTTAAATCACTGATTATTAAAGTAACTCAACCTATAAAAATAACATTTCTTACTTTTCTTTTATAATGTTTTTTCAATTAAATTTGTCTATAATTAATGTATTTAATCAATGCAGTAAAAGCAAATATAAAATTATCGCTGCTGTGATTGTAGGCAAATCACAACTTTTTTAAATCATATACAGAGTCCTGGAAATTATAAAAGAAAGCAATGTTTAGTGTGTTCTTTACATTGTCATGCTGCACTCTACTGGCTATGTGCAATACTGCCATACTAGAATTACACACACACATTTCATTACAAGATTAAATAATTCATTAATTCTTTGGACAAAGGCAGGTATCCAAAGATAATTTTACTAAAAATGTTTTGACATCTTACGTATCTATTCCTTTCTTGTATACATTTTAAGTTTGGGATTTTTAATGCTATCATACCACAAAAGGTAAAGTATTCTGTGAAAAATTATTCCCTCCTTTTATCATTTTCTGCATCTTTTAAGTTTATTAGATTTTTATGTTCTTGTTTACAAACCACAGCTTGAAATCTGCAGTGAATTGGAAACTTTTCCAAAAGATATTTATCTAATAATTAATAATGGCCACCGGGGTAAACTACTAGTATATGACAGCACATTATGGCACTTCTTTTGGATGTTTTATTTAATTACTTCAGAAATTCATCCAATGTTCAATTTTTTTGTATTGTAAAAAAAAGCTTTACATAATTTGGGTACCACCTTTACCTGTAACAGCTAAAATTACTTTGAGACAGAATGTCGTCCATTTCCAATATGGTAAACTGTGTCATTCTTAGTAATATACTGCTCAAAAATGAAGGGAACACTTAATTATCACAGACTGACACCAAGTCATTTAAGCTTCAGGGATACCAATCTGTCCATTTAGGAAGCATAATCAATTGTGACAGACAATTGCTCTCTCCTTAACCTTCCTGACATTCTTCTGTAGTTTTGCATTTTGCTAGTGTCCTTGTCGCTACTGGTAGCATGAGCTGGTACCTGCAGCAGATTCAGGTTGCACAGGAGGTCCTCCTTCTCCAGGATGACACGTCCATACAAACCGTTGCAAGAAGGTTTGCTGGGTCTCCCAGCAAAGTCTCGAGAGCACAGAGGAGATACCAGGAGATGGGCTGTTACATGAGGAGAGTTGGAGGATGTGCAGGCCAGTCAATGGCATCAATGCCTTCGTCATCAAGGAAAGGCCTACATGCTCTGGCCACATGAGGTTGGGCATTGTCCTACACCAGGAAGAACCCAGGGTTCACTGCACCAGCAAAAGGTCCAACAATGGCTCTGAGGACTTCATCCCAGTACCTAAGAGAAGTCAGGGTACCGCTGCTTAGCACATGGGAGGTTTGTGTGACCCTCCAAAGATATACCTCCCCAGACTATCACCGACTATGCACCGAACTGGTCATGCTGGATGATGTTGTAGACTGCTGAACATTCACCATGGCATTTCCGAACTCTTTCACGTCTCAGTGTGAACCCGCTCTCATCTGTGAAGAGAACGGGGCATCAATGGTGGAGCTGCCAATTGTGGTATTCTCTGGTGAATGCCACTCGAGCTGCACAGCGATGGGCTGTGAGCACAGGTCCCACTAGAGGATGTTGGGCCCTCGTGCTACCCTCACGGAGTCTGTTTCTGAAAGTTTGGTTAGAAACATGTACACCAGTAGACAGCTGGAGGTAATTTTGTAGGGCTGAAGTAGTGCTCATCCTTTTCGTCCTCACACAGAGTAGCAGATTTCAGTCCTGCTGCTGGGTTGATGCTCTTCTATGGCCTTGTCCAGCTCTCCTTATGTAATGGCCTGTCTACTGGTATCGCCTCCATGTTCTTGAGATTGTGCTGATTAGACACAGTAAACCTTCATGTGAATATGGATACACACATATGGAAGTGTCATTGTGGAGGAACTGGAGTATGCAACCTGAATCGATACCGTTTCATGCTACCAGTACTGACAAGGACACTAGCAAACTAGAGAGCAATCAGTCAGGGAGAATAATTAAAGAGAAATTGTCTGTAGCCATTACCTGGTTCCCTTCATTTTTTTGAGCAGCGAATTTAAAATATGACAGTCATGAATTCATTGTTTTATATCTTGACATAAAATTTCTATTCAGCTTAAATCTAGAATTTGACATATCTCTCCAATACAATACACCTAAATCTTTTTATTTAATTATTGACTTCCTTACATGTTTGTGATTCCTTAAGCATTAGATGATGTACAGATAGATAGTTGAAAAAAATTGTCATCCATATCACCCAAGTTCTGAGCACTATAAGAGCATTTAACAAACAATACACTGCCACCACAACATCCAACAGTCACTATGATATGCTTAGTAGAGAATGTAGTTTTTATTTTCTCCCAGCAATGCAAAGACACAAAAATGTTCTACTTCTGACTCATCTGCGCATAAAAATTTTCTGTAAAATATATTCTGGAGCTTTTTAAAAACTGAGGCAAGTGTTAATAAATTTCTTAGTGGGAAATTGGTTCAGAGCTACTCAGCTTTGGTTACTGACACCTTCAGAAAGCTGAAGTCTTTTTTTAAAGACACACTAACCAAAAATAATATTTATTTTAAATTTGGTACTTGAAAAGTTTCTCATAACCACTCTGATTACTGCAAATGATCATATATTTTGATTTTCAGAAGTTTTAATCCATCCAAAAAGCATTTGGGTTGCTTCTTCACCCATCAAATCAATTCAAAAATTGTGACTAATATAACAAGTACACGGTGATCCAAAAAACATGTAAAAATGCAGAAGTACCAGTTAATTAATTAGGAATGAAAGTGAAGCAGTGTTTTTTGGCACTTTTTATCAGATTTCACTTACGGGTTCATTTTGCTTTTCTTACTGCTACTAAAAATAACATGCCAAGGGCCCACACAAAACAAAATAAATTTCAAGTAGTATCTAGTAGGAAAAATAGAAGGAAAAATGATAACTGTAAACATATTGTCATTATAAAAACAAGACCATAAAAGCTTTCAGGACCATATGTTTACACAACAAAGAAAGGACAGGAAGCTTCAAAGATTTGCAATGGCAAATTTATCTTTACAACTGATATCATATCCTAAATATTGAATTATAATAATGTGCAGCAGGAAAGGTTTATGACTGATTTACCATGATCCTAACAGGCATTTTGAGGGACTGCACAATCAGTTTCACCCATTTGACACAATGACTAAGAAGCCTCCTCTATTGAGCAATGGGTGTATTTTCAATTATAAATATACTTCTCTCATTACAATGACCCTGTACAGTATATCCATCATAAATGACCTAAACTGTGCAGTGTTATTCCAAAGTCAGACCTGTAGGTTACTAGCATGTTATGCTTTTTAAAGAACAATCACTGGAATCTTATGGTGCTAAATGATGATGTCTCACGCATCACAATGGTTCAGTAAGTGTTTGTGAAGTTTATACTTCTATGTACAGGTGTGTTTTTTTAACAGTTTTAAGCTGGCATATTATGAATAAGTATGGGGATGTGCTTCTGTGTGTGCCCTACAAAGGACATGTAGACCAATAAAGGCTTAAATTGGTCCATCTGTCACTTCTGGCACAGTAGGCTCAGGCTTCCTGTAATCCTAAACAGTGGCCTCAAAAAGAAAAAAGATGGAACCTTATACTAACATAATTTAAAATGACCTTGTGTTTAAATAAAATACAGAATAAAATGTAAATACAACTGGAAAATAATTTAAATAAGTCCTGAAAACCTGCACAATGCCTTTTTAAGAATTTACAGAGAATACCTCTACAGTCAATAATATGCACTGCAAACCTCAGTATTTTCTAAACTACTTACTAAAAAGACATCCAAAATAGTATTATACTCTCCATTGCTTGAAAATTATAAAACCAAGGATAGTTTCATGTCACTTGAATAAAAACCGAACAAAATTTAAATCCTCTCCCAAGATCTAATTAGTAAATACATTTAGAAGGTCTTTATTGTTATGTGTACAGTAAAATTCTTACTTGCATGTGCTAATCAATATGCAACCCATCACCACTATCTAATATTTGGAGTCAATTTAACTTAGCAAATTTTGAAAAACAATTAGTGTATACAACAACAGAAATAAAGTCCCAAAGTGAAAAATTTTGCAGATTTAACAATCCCTGCATTTTGAGGTGACCTATAGATCCAGATAAGACCATTAAAACGGTCAAAAACAAGTGGACAAAATAACCTTTGGATAATAGAATTATATGTAACTCCTTTGCATGTTTCTTACCTCAAGAAGACTAAAGTAAAAAGGAAAGTCCCAGTGTCTTTAATGATTATTTTTAAGTTATAACAGAGAGGTTATTTTTCCTTTCTTAATATTAGGCTTCAGATTTCTTTATTCTATATTGCAGATCTGGGTAAGCTCTTTTTATTGTGGTTTTCCAGTACATCATCATTTTGTTTCGAAATAACAGTTCAGTTTATTTACTTATGCTTTCATATGCATTGTTTAACACTTTAATTCTCTGTCATTAACAACAGGTGAAACTGATTTCAGACATCTCTAAAACTAGGCTCCCTCTCCAGTATACAACATACAGACATGATCCAAACTTTTTAGACAAAATGCAAAATTTGAATGTGATTAAAACAAAATGTATACCTATATCTTTTGTGCAATTCTTGACACTTGATTGCATGCTACACAGATGCTTAATCTTACAATCAGTAGCTGTCACTAGACTGCCAGAGCATGCATGTGTACAATGATAATGGTAGCAGCTGGCAAGATGTTTATTAAATAACGCAATACTTTTGCAAAATAAGGCACAATAATTATTGCATAATAACACAATATTATTGTGAAATAAAGCAATATTATATTTTTTGAGCAGTATGAATAAGCTCCCAGAAAAAACACTAGCATTTGATCTACTGTATTTTATTGTATGTCATACCACTGAAATACAGCTTCAAAGTCAGTACTGGAAAAAAAGCCAACATAATTAAAAACCCAGATTACAGTTTCATACTATTGTACAATATACAACAATATATAAACAATTTTCTTTAAACGAAAGGAAAAACAAAAAAGCTATTAATTTATTATGTTTACTAACAAAGGCAATATGTCTTATTTTCAGCATGCCATTTATGTCACCTATTTACATTTTACACTAGAGTAAACTTTACTTCTCAAGTCACCTGTGTAATGCAACCTATGCACACAAAGACAGTCACATTGAGTTTTACAACACGTGTGACAATTTGAGGTTTAACTGATTGATAATGTCAATAGGGAGTACTGTGTTAATCATTGTTATCCATATTGGACATTCTAAATGTGCAACATGGATAATAAAGTGAGAATGACAAAAGCAGAAAGTGCAATGACAAATTTTAATGTCTCATTGTGATCAGGCAGTAAGTTAGCAAAAGTGAACAGTGAACCACTGAAGAGTGGCATCTGTTCAGACTGTCTGATCTTGTCTACCAGGAAATGCTTTTCTCCGATCACACACAATATGTAAAAATAGAAAAATTAAACATGACCTGGCTAGAACAGGTGAAACCACCGAACACAGCTAAAACACTAATTATGTGACAGCACTGGTCATTGAAAATGCAGTAACCATCTATCAAAAGACAAGTTACGTAAGTTGGCATATGCTATCCATCACAGGTGTGAAATGCAAATAGATTTGCCATTTTACAGGATACATGCAGTATATGCTAGTGCTAAGCAGAGACTAGAAGAATACAGAATTACTGTGAAGAAGGCCTGCAGTAACTTATCTGTCCTACCAACAATCTGCCACACAATCGCATATTGTGAACAGCATTTTTATATTTACATAGACAAATAAAAATGTATGAACCCTGAGACAGCATTAGCAAATAGGCTATGATTCACCATACATTGTGTAGATCACTGTTTTAACAAACAACATTCTTTTATTAATATTAATAGAACACACATGGCTCAAATTAAGTAAAATGCTGAAGGACATAGCTAAAACAATACTATAAGAAGATAGGTGAAGAAAAAAAATAAAGAGTTTCACCAAGATGTCAAACAAATGCAGGGCATGGTTCCCTAAATATGTACATTATATACTGTACATAAATAATAAAATTCATGTTCTCTCTCTCTTTTCTGTTAACAATGTAGGTCCATAGGTCTCCCGCTGGGGGCATGTCTGAGTTCTCAAAATGGCTGGGAAAAGCAGAAGCAGGAGAACTTGTAGACTTTTATACCTCTGTATAGTTCTACAAAAGTTCAGAAGTTTATTGATTTTCAAGCCTCCTTAATACACATTATAAATAAAAAACTACAAAACAGTTAGAATCAAGACCCTGAACTGAGTTTCAATCACACATTAAATTCTTGTTGTAGGATGGTTTATAAGCTAGTAATAAAATATACCACACTTGTTAAAGTCCTTTAGGCAAGCTAAGCATTAATGTTAGATTGTTACAACATAATATGATTAAAGCATAATATTGACAGAGAATAACATAGCTAATTATTGTTTTATATTTGCATTGGCAGATAATGCAATCATGCAAACTTTTATTTCATTGTCTAAATTCTTTTTAAGGGTCTCCATTCCATTTGTATTCATTGTGTCTTGAAAACTATTGCCATAGTTTATGATTTACTGTACCTGAGTGCTTCATTGCAAATACTGTGTTTTTGTTAGTAAATGCAAACTGCAATCTACCAACATATTTACCAAGCACTCACATTTATGTAAATTCTGCCAGCATCTACCAGACCACCCTGAGTTAATTTTTTAGTTACTTTTTCTGTATCTGAATTCAGAATTGCTCTGAGAAATTAGCAAAAAAAAAAAAATTAGTGCTGGAATAATTTCAAGGAAGGTATACAATGCTAACCTGAAGGACTTGTGCAGATACTATTTAACAGAAATAACAGGTCCTTGACAACTCATAAGCAGTTTGTGACCAAAGAGTGCTTTTCCATGTAAAACACCAGCAAAATGTATGTTTTTTGCTTTTTATGTGGCAGGGATTTGCAAATGTATTAAAGAATTTGTGTTTATGGAATAAGCAAGAGTCTAGCTATTAAACAAACTTCCATTAAAGTTGTCAAAAAAAAATTGTACTCTTAAAGGCTTGTCAGAAATCTTCAATTTTAAACAAAAAAAGCCACTTAAAATATTTTCCAATAACTTCTTTCTTTAATTTTTAGTTAAAGTCCAGACAAAGTCTTACTGACACAAAGGCGGAATCTAATATGTCCTCAGTTGAAGTGTGCACAAAGAAATGAGTCAACAGGAAAGAATTTTTGGATGTAAAACATAACATTAAACACAAAGAAATACTGCATGTAAATCTTAACCAAAAAGCACCATAAAACATTTAACTTGCCAAGGATGCTAACAATACAAATTGAGGCGCAAATCAGCCTTCTCATTATGTAACACAATGCCAGGTAATACTCAAATGCATCAAAAACTTTTGAAATGAACAATAAAAAACACATTCTTCAGAAACAGGTTTCCTGTGACATCTTACTACAAATCAAAGTTTTTCCAGAAATGTAGTCAGGTAAGCTGCAATATAAAACTGTGCCATTGATTTAATCCGATCCTATAAAATGGTCCACTATCTTAGAGATTTAAGGCACCATTATGAGAAGATTTTGGTAGACAGAGTGTGTTACAGCTTCACTTCAACACTCTGTCTATTAACACTAACTGTTTCTACTTAGGACATAGTTTGCAGAAAGCTAGGCAGGAATACTGAAACTATGCTTTTTGTGTGCTCTGAGAAGCATCAATAGGTACTTCATTGATTTTTGAAACCTAAAGATACTTTCCAGGCAGACATGAACAACAATTACTGTAGGGTAAGCATTGACACAGATGAACAAAACATTTCAAGAAGAGAAAGGTGTTTATAAACAAATGATCTGACCAATCATGTAAAGCAAACATGTTCAAAAATCATTTCTGTAAGACAAAGTAGTAACAGACAGAATATGACTAGAGGTAAATTTGAGAAGTCTGGACTATTTTCTGAACATCCAAAACTTTATGTGAATATAACAATACAATACATGTGATGAAAAGCACCAGTATATAAATGCACTGACAGGCATGGGTAAGGCATGGTCCACTTCATACTGTGTGGGTTTCCACTGGTGGTGCCTTATTCATGTACCAGAAGCCTTTCTTTTCTCATATGCTAATGTACCTATAGTTTCTCAATCAGCAGAGAGTTTGGAAATGTTCAAATGATATGAATGCACCAAAAGAGCACATTTCAGAACAAAACTGTGTACTACTTTTAATAGTGAGGACAATTTGTTTACCTCCAGAGAATTCTGGGAGAATTACCAAATTTGCATGCTGGCATGATTTATCTTCTGAAAGTTGCAAGTATTGCAGTACACAGCAGGAATGTTGTCTGTTTTATATGTGTTACTCTACATAAATAGTTTTTTAATTTTTTTTTTTTTATTTTAGAAAAAAAAAACACAACTGCCACAAAAATTCTTATTCTTGCATGAAATGACAAAAGTTAGAAGTTTCAGCACACAGATGTTATACATTTTAGCAATGTAATTATATAATCAAATACAACTCATTTAGATGCCCTGCCATAAATCTTCTATACTGTGCATGGAAGTTACATTTATTATACTAGTTTTAAGAAAAAGCAGCGTGTATATCAAGTTTACAGAACTCTTATGACTGGTTTATACTTATAACTGGTGTAGTGTGTTAAGGAAAATCACACATAACTTCATGTGAATCACTGCACTGTCCCTTCTTCAGTACGTTTAATATAATAGGCTACACTGTACATCTGGACAAACAAGTATGAAATACTGTAAGTTATTTAATAATGTTTCTTAATATTTTAAATTACAAATTTATCTGCTTATTAAAAACAGGACTGCAGAGAGCTGGAAACTTTTACAGCAGCCACAGACACTAGGAAAGAATTAATCCTATTCAGGATGACAATACAAGCAATTTCAAAACAATCCATCCATCCATTTTCCAACCCGCTGAATCCGAACACAGGGTCACGGGGGTCTTCTGGATCCAATCCCAGCCAACACAGGGCACAAGGCAGGAACCAATCCCGGGCAGGGTGCCAACCCACCGCAGGGCACACACAAACACACCTACACACCAAGCACACACTAGGGCCAATTTAGAATCGCCAATCCACCTAACCTGCATGTCTTTGGACTGTGGGAGGAAACCGGAGCGCCCGGAGGAAACCCACGCAGACACGGGGAGAACATGCAAACTCCACGCAGGGAGGACCCGGGAAGCGAACCCAGGTCCCCAGATCTCCCAACTGCGAGGCAGCAGCGCTACCCACTGCGCCACCGTGCCGCCCAAAACAATCATTAACTATAAATAATTATTAATTATGCATCAAAGAAAGACTTCCATATGTAAATAATAAGAAATCAAATAGACATACCATTAAAAGGACAATTAAAAAGCCTGCACACCAACCTTGCATATTGTACTGTGTACTGGTTAAGTGAGGTTAGATTTTCTTTATACTTTTATTTATACTCTCTTACTCATACTTTGCAAGGCACAATTAATAGGCCATTTGTGTCAGTACCAGGTCTCTCTGGATCTCCTCCCTATCACAAAGACTTGCATGTTAGGTTAAATGGTGACTGTCAATTTAACCATTATACATGTACAACATCTTATATTCATTTCATTACCATATGACTATTATACCATCAAGAATAAACTACTTCAGAGCGTATATTGCAAACACAGATATTTTTTTACAATTGGAGCAAAGGCTGTTTAAATGAATCGCCTAAAGCTGCACTGTGAAGACCAGACAGAATAGAACTGGCAACCTTATGGCTTGAAATCCGGTGCCTTAAACACTACTCCGCATTACTAAATATCGACAGCACTTTGAGGTGTTAAGTTTTCATTCTATATATGAATTCAAATTTTTATTTTTTGTGAATTAGTATTTTATCTTTTAAAATCTACCACTTGCTGTTTACATCTTCAAAACCAGGGACAACTTTAGAGATTTATTCTACCAGCAAGTGATTAATTAAGGTCAATCAAAAAACAGAATTTAGATATCTTGGGACCAGACTATTAAGGGTAAAAGTAATTTTTGCTAAATGACAAACTACAAGCAATAAACTGTGCAGTTAAATCAATAAAATGTCAAAACAATTTAAGAAAACAGCATTTGTAAGAATCCTACAAGTTAGTTAGAACACAGACTAACCTGAAAGTGAGGGTTTATGGGAATGAAGGGTGGAAGGTATACTGCAAATTATTTTTTGATCTGGTATAGGGTAAATGGTGGTTTCTGTTTCACTGTTGGAAGAATAAGTAAAAAAATAATATACATTATAGATTATTTAAAATACCTTCTAAGAACAATAATATGTCACCTTCTATTTTTTAACGACCTCTGCTGATAATAAGTTCAAACATGGTGACTACAATTATAATCGGTCTACACAAACTACACCACTTTAATGTTTAAAATAAAAACCGTGATCACAATTTCTTTTCTGCAGACAGCAAAACTTAATAAGGTCAACAACAGTAGTGTTTAAAAACAGTACATGAGAATATAGACTTATTGCAAAAAATTTCATACATAGAACTTGCACACTTCTATTGACCAATTTATGACTTCAGAAAACAATAAGAGAATGTGAATATGTGTCTCCTTTGCATACCTTGTAAAATACTCTTTGCTTTTTCTATATCTTCCCAATACCAGATTTTCATACGGCTTCTTATGTGAAGATTCAAGAGGAAATACAAATTCTCCTGCCTTGGTAATCTGAAATAAAAATTAAGTAAAAAAACATAAAAAACACTGTATTCTGAACAATGCACACATATACTATATTAACTTACAAGGCTGTCAGCTTTTAAAACCACGCATGCATCATGATATTCCAGTTTATCAGTGGCCAAAAAAACACAATTATTCATATTTATACTGAGGAATTTTAATCAAACAGGGGTCCAGAATCAGAGAACCACTGCATCATCATTTTATTTGTTACAATTAGTTTAAATGCTTTTTTTTGGTCTAAAGGTATACTGCAGAAGAGCAGATGAAATTATTCTTCAAAAAGCTTATCATTAAATAGTACATTATTTTTATGTGTGCATATTCACAAAGAATGCAAAAAGAACAACTTTAAACAACTAAAAAATGTACACATGGTGTACCATTCAGGTGCATTCAGAGATGTAGATTTGAAAACTGGAGCACTTTAAATATTCTTGTGGGTTCAGTAAAAGAGTTCATCACATTACATATCACATACTGTTTATTAAATAATTAAATTTGTAACAATAAGTCATTTAAAATAACAGTGACAATATAAACTGCTCAAGAAACTTAAAGGAACACTTTGAAAACACATCATATCTCAATGGGAAAAAATATAATGCTGGATATCTATACTGATATGGACTGGGTAATGTGTTAGTTTGTAACATTGTTTGATGGAAATGAATATTATCGACCTAAAGAGGGATGAATACAAAGATACCCTGAAAATCAAAATGAAAAAATTATGCAGCAGGTTAGTCCATTTTGCAAAATTTCATTGAAGCAACTCAAAATTGTTTTAAGTAGTTTGTATGGCCCCCACGTGCCTATATGAATGCCTGACAACGTCAAGGCATGCTCCTAAAGAGACGATGGATGGTGTCCTGGGGGATCTCCTCTCAGATCTGGACCAGGGCATTACTGAGCTCCTGGACAGTCTGAGGTGCAACCTGGAGGAGTCGACTGGACCAAAACATAATGTCCCAGAGGTGTTCTATTGGATTTAGGTCAGGCAAGTGTGGGGGCCAGTCAATGATATCAATTCCTTCATCCTCCAGGAACTGCCTACATACTCTCATCACATGATTCCAGACATTGTCGTGTACCAGGAGGAACCCAGGACCCACTGCACCAGCATAGAGTCTGACAATGAGTCCAAGGATTTCATCCAGATACCTAATGGCAGACAAAGTGTCATTGTCTAGCCTGTAGAAGTCTATGTGTCTCTCCATGGTTATGCCTCCCCAGACCATCACTGACCCACCACCAAACCAGTCATGCTGAACGAAGTTACAGGCAGCATAACGTTCTCCACAGCTTCTCCAGACCCTTTCATGTCTGTCACATGTGCTCAGGGTGAACCTGCCAATTCTGGTATTCTATGGCAAATGCCAATCAAGCTCCAAGGTGCCAGGCAGTGAGCACAGGGCCCACAAGAGAACATCAGGCCCTCAGGCCACCCTCATGAAGTCTGTTTCTGATTGTTTGGTCAGAGACATTCACACCAGTGGCCTTGCTGGAGTTAAATTTGTAGGGCTCTGGCAGTGCTCATCCTGTTCCTCCTTGCCCAAAGGAGCAGATACCGGTCCTGCTGATGGGTTAAGGACCTTCTATGGCCCTGTCCAGCTATCCTAGAATAACTGCCTTTATCCTGAAATCTCCTCTATGCCCTTGATTCTGTGCTAACCTTCTGGCAATGTCACGTATTGATGTGCCATCCTGGAGAAGTTGGACTACCTGTGCAACCTCTGTAGGGTCCAGATATTGCCTCATGCTGCCAGTAGTGACATTGACCGTAGCTAAATGCAAATCTAGTGAAAAAACAGTCAGAAAAGATGAGGAGGGAAAAATGTCAGTGGCCTCCACCATTTAAACCATTCCTGTTTTGGGGGTTGTCTCATCGTTGCCCCTCTAGTGCACCTGTTGCTAATTTAATTAACACCAAAGCAGCTGAAATTGATTAACAAGCCCCTCTGCTACTTAACTGACCAGATCAATATCCAAGAAGTTTCACTGACTTGATGCTATACTCTGATTAAAAAGTGTTCCTTTAATTTTTTGAGCAGTATATACAGTATGTTAGTAAAATACATAAAATACATGTTTTTAAGTTGCATTTTACAAATATTTTATACTTGAAAATGGAGCACAAATACGCTTGTGGCGACTGAAATAACCTTCAAAGATAGTAGATTCCAACTCAAGTGATGAAACAAATGTATCAATTGATGTCCTATTGTTAATTGTTAGTTGCAAAGTGTCTATTAGCTTATAGGTTGAATTTCTTAAACATAAAATTTTTCAAACAAGTATCCAATGGAGATTTAAAACCCATGTTGAAGTTAAGCTAAAATTGCTGGCAGCACCTGACTATGATAGATAGAAGGCTACTGTGGCAAGGTACCAATAAATTATAGTGTTCAATAAGTATTGCATCATTATGTTCTGCAACAAATGTAGCCATGAGGTTGTTTTTTCGTGTAAAGGAAAGCCACACTTATGGAGTTTGATTACTTTCCTGTCAACTTTTACATAAGTTACTAGTTTTCACTTTTAAGGTCACAAACATCATGTAGCTTATCTGATACAATTTCAAGGAACAGAAGTGACCTGCTGTGTCTGAGGTTTGTCAAAACTGCTGTGCAGCTGCAGGAGCCACTTCTACAGGCGGCATATAAAGCAGCAGCCATTGCAGCAAACCTAACTCTGCAGTTGTTTTACTGTCAGGAGCAACTGTCAAACAAATAAAAGATGAAAATGTACAAAATATACAACTTGAAGAGACCTCTCTCAGCGGAAATTTGAACTGTAAATTAATCCATCAGTTTTAAGTTGGGTAAGCTTGAATAATTTCCCAATGCTTGTCCATGTGCGTTTTTGAAATTTCAAAACTTTGTAAAACAAGCTGTATTTGAGAAAAAGAAAATTAAAATTTCCCAGCAAATTTCCTTGAAGAATATGTGTGCCAAATTTCAACAAAACTGGTCCACTGAAAGCAGATTTGCTTCATTCTGACATACACAGCAATGACCTAAGTGATTTTCGCAGTATAAGCAAACATACCTAAAAAAGACTTAATAAATGCAGATATATTTGTGCAAGTTATAAATGACTTCCTTTACAGTTTTGGCATCTTTGTTTTGGTGATAAAAATCTTTTAGTTAATGACTTGTAGCAATCCTTATTTTGACTTCACTCACAGTCTCATCCCTTTATTAATAATGCTTGTCAACAACCATAATGCTATTCAAACCTGACTACAGTTTTACAGTATCTTTTTAGGTTTTGTTAAGTCCAAAACCAAGCCAAAGTCAACCATAAGGTAAACCTTAATCAAGAACAGAGGTTTCAAACTGCCCTGCATTTTTCTTTTGGATTAAGTGAGAATTTGGAAAAACTGCCATAAAGGTTACATAGGATTGCTGTACATTTTAAAGTTTGGCCTACTATATAATTCAAAGTCAACCTCTCTCATATTTAAAAATATTTTACTCAGATGAAAAACGCCAGGGTACAGTTGTTTCTTAAGTCCAAAATTTAAATCAGGTTCTTACTTTTACCCACCACCAGTCTGTAACTGCTTCAATGGACCAAAACGGGTACAGTTCATCCTTCACAAACCTCAGGTGTTTTTGCCTGTTGGTCACCCAGGTAACTATAAGGCATTCTGGGGCTGCCAGATTTGGTACAGGAATTTGTTTCAGTTGATGAGCAGGTAAGAATTGGTACCTGAAAAGTAGTTGTAGAAAAATTATAAAACAAATGTTGAAAAGGATGCAAATTAAGGTGGCAGGCATCATTGCACCATAATACCATTCAAAAACATGCTGCTGATGTGTTCTATATAGATTTTGCATGTTTCTCTTTTTTGTGGTCTGTATGAGTGACTGTAGGTATGTGTGCAAATAGATAGATAAATCTAAGGATCCAAGGCATTTCTTTAAACATTTATGTTGAATAATTCATTGGTTAAAAGTACTCAATGACAGTGTATCAGAGGGATGATGTGCAGCACTGTTCATAATGTTCTTCATTATCTCCTCTGCTAATACCTCCAGCAGATGGAATGTGCATCCCAAAACAAGACTAACCTTCTTAAACAGCTTATTGATTTGGTAGATGTCTCCTGAAGTGAGGTTATTGGCTCAGCATACTACAGTGTAGAAAAATGCATTGGATATCACAGAAATAGAACATGTAAAGGGTGTCTCTATGCACACTGAAGGATCGCAAACATTGAAGGAATGCAAAGAAAAAAGAGTTTGTTATACCATGTTTTACATAGTTCCTCTGTGTTCTAGACCAATCCAACATGGCAATGATGTAGACCTCCAATTACTTATAGCAGCGCTCCACCCCAACATCCACTCCTTCAATAGTGACTAAGTGTATGGACTCTTTGGTGAGACTAACATGTAACATGGCACTGCTTCATGCAATGCCAGGATGTGATCCTGCTTGCCACAGGTCTGTGCTAAATAAATAGAAAATGGATGGATTGATGGATCTCACACTTTTATGTATTTACATTATTTGTGGACAGTTACTTTGTTCTATACCACCTAGTCTATTCATGGCATATTTCAAAATGTTATTTAAATTGTTTGTGTATTCAAAAATCAAATTACAATTTGAGTAAAACATTCTGCTATAAGGTAAACTTATGAAATTAAAACAGCAATACCTATCAAACTTCTAGCAACACAAGAGCTGATCATTTCTTCCATATATTATTTATATTTATTTATTTATATTTGTTTATTTACTTTATTTGTTACTTAGTATTGCCTAATCTTATTTGTATATATTTTTTTTTTCTTTCTTCATCTAGTAAAGCACTTTGAGCTACATTAGTTGTATGAAAACGTGCTATATAAATAAATGTTGTTGTTGTTGTTATTAAGAACAACTGTATATTATATATAATATTACTATAATAGGCTTGTGCAACAATATGTATGATGTCATCAATTATGATCAATGATAAAAATAACTGATAATAATTTTTTTTAAAGTTAGTTGTCTTCTTACCTATGGCACACCACTTAAACTGACCAAAAGTAATCCATCCATCCATTTTCCAACCCGCTGAATCCGAACACAGGGTCACGGGGTTCTGCTGGAGCCAATCCCAGCCAACACAGGGCACAAGGCAGGAACCAATCTCGGGCAGGGTGCCAACCCACTGCAGGACACACCCACACACCAAGCACACACTAGGGCCAATTTAGAATCGCCAATCCACCTAACCTGCATGTCTTTGGACTGTGGGAGGAAACCGGAGCACCCGGAGGAAACCCACACAGACACGGGGAGAACATGCAAACTCCACGCAGGGAGGACCCGGGAAGCGAACCCAGGTCTCCCAACTGCGAGGCAGCAGCGCTACCCACTGCGCCACTGTGCTGCCCCCAAAAGTAATGTTAATCATATTTTGAGATATGTCAGAGATGGAGGACATAAATATGGAGGAGGGTTAAAGATCAAATAACTGAAACGTGTGAAGTTATTTCAGCTTCACATCTGGTAAGAAATCTGTTTCTTGCAAGATCTGTGAGCTCATTTGGGATGGGATTACTTGAGAAGAAAACATATTGGAGTAATGTTGACCTCTTTCTTTCTCTCTACAGACTCCCCAAACCCCACCCCTTAGTTTTAATGTCTTTGATTTCTTCTTATAGCTGAAAATCCTTTTTTTTTATTTTATTGATTTTATTTAAAATCAAATAACATTCCATACAAATAACCCAAGTTTTACAAAAAAAAAAAAAAAAAAAAAGGTTTGAATCTTAAAATCTCAAAATCCTTATCTGAGTCAAAGAAAAAGGCATCTTGAAATATGCAACACTCAGCTCATCTTACTGTCTTTGTTGCCACCTAGCATATAAACATTATACGCAAATTCTCTTGATGTTTAAATCCTGAAAGCATTTTTTAGCAATATCCTCTTGAGGAGGGTACCCCAAAATAAAGTGTCATTATTCTGAAATTAAGACAGGACATTTTTTTTACTAGAACCTGACAGGTATCCTCTTGAATGTAATAGAGTGGTAATTTATATCACATTTAAACATGCTTTGACTTAGAAACTGCTGCTAAACTTACAAAAGACTAGATGCTAAGAGATAACATTTTCAAATTATTGTTTTGTGATATATTATAGTTCATGTACCAGTAGTTACAGGTCAGTTATTTCACTTCTGAGGTGTTCTCAGACATGTTAACTGTACCTGTATAAAGTTTTATGTTGAAGTGCAAAAGAATAAACAATTATAGCACGTGGCACCATGTATCCCCTCTTTATCCAAAAAGTCTCCAAAAACATCTCCAAACAGGTATTCAGATTTATAACTGATTTAATGCACATAAACAATGAACAATTTAAAGCTAAATCTCAAAAAAAAATTAAAACAATCCTGTTAATCCTGGGTATGACATTAATCTGCATCCAGCCCTGCATGTAGGCCCTCCAACCTGCAGGGAAAAGACTTGGGGGTTGGTGGCAGAATTGGCACTCTAGCCACCATAAAAAACTTCACGCTGGTTCCATTCCATCTGAACTAGTATGGTGCTGAGGTGTCACCTGTTGCATGGCTGCACTCGGGTCCTAATCTGGAATCCTGAGTTGGTTTGTCGTGTGGTGGGTGCGGCAATGCGCTGTATCAGCACATGCTCCTAACCTCCTCCTCCTCCTGTTAATCCTGTGCTCAGCACTCGCATTCCCCTGCTCTTTGCATCCTTCAGTATGAACGGCTATAGGTTAGCCTCCGCATGCCCATGTACGATGTTGGAAAGCTCTGTCTCTCTGCTGTCCAATACTAGAATATTTTTGAGTGTGTGACCTTATGAATCAGAGCCAGTGACCTGGGAAAATAAGAAATACTAGCCAATGTAACATGTATTACTTTTTGGAGGATATCTCATAATGTGTGCATTGTACAGCATTGTGTTTGGAATTGTTTTAATCAGGACAATCTACTGTAAGTACTCATATGCCATTTTATTTCTTTGCTAGTGTTTTGTGAAGTAAAATGCATATTGTAAAATCAGAAGAGTGCTAATACTATTATAATTTTTAGGCTGTAGTTCACGTATGCCAAGTCAGTGGGAGGGTTCATTATATTGGTTCTACTGGTCCAAATCTTTAGAATGATGCACAGCATTTGGATATTCATTATGCAAAATAATTCTTATGATTTTTTTAAAATAATTTTATGACAATTTATGAAATGTCACACTTATATTTTCATGTCAAATTAAAACTAAACCGTAAATATTAGAACAATTTGATCATTAGGATTGTGATGCCGAGATCCATAGCTTTCAAACTGCGTTGTTTTTTGTGTCAGTGTGTGACAGGCATGTGGTGTAATGCATTTTTTTTTAAAAGGCAAGTGACCCTGGTTCTGGGCTGAGACAAGTTTAAGAGAGTGTTTCATCTTTATACCCCTTGATGTTGAAAGCAGCCTTGAAAGTGTTAAGCCTGACCTTAACATGAGTAACATGTAAACATTTTTATACACAGTTTTGTGAAAGGTATAAAATTGCTTTTTTATAGTTAAATGTGTGCAATTTTGGACAAATGTTTCATTTTTTTAAACCCCCCAAATAATCAAACTAACTAATCAATTAGCAAAATAGTTGTTTTCAGCACTAATTAGTATTCTCCAGATGTACAACATGGCACACCAGTTTAAACATCCAGTAACAATGTAAACATATTTTGATACTTGTAGTGCAGGCAGGTCTGGCAACTTTTTAACACCAGGAATGGACCTTATGCTTTAAATGTGAATTATTTAGCCGTAAGTTTAAATTGCTGGCTGTAAATTTAACTGTTCAACCTGATTCTATTTTTGAACACATAGGGCTATGATGTGTCCATTTGAGTCAGTGTAATTTAAATTTTATTGAAACCATGGAGAAAGATAACCTCTGTAAATTTACAGCACAGTTTACTCTAGTTTACATACCTGTTGCTCCTTTTAACAGATTTGTTTTCCCATGGTGGATCGATGATGATGACATCAAATTTATTATTGCCTGGAATAAATTAAAATCACATTAGGAGTCAAACAAACAAAAAAAATTGCTGTTTAAGTTTAGTGGTTCCTGGTTCAAATTTAAGCCTGGTTCCTTCAATTTTTTCCTCATAGCAAATTGTGTGACAAAAGATAAAATAACAGACAAAAACGTATTAAAAACTTATACCAACAAACAAAAAACAACTGGATGGCATTAGCAAATGCCAGATTTCATCCTATTCTGGTAACTTCAGGTGCAAGGCAGGAACCATCCATGAAGAAGATGACCATTTATCATTGAACAGGTATCACACATGCAAATGCATTGAGCTAATTTAGAGATACCAATTAGATGAGCAAGCTCATCTTTGGGATATTGTAGTAAAACAAAGCTACACAAGTAAAAACTTATAAAAATTATGGGAAGAAGATGTAAACTCTGCTTGTGGTATTCAAATCCAAGATGCAATCCTAGCCCACTGTACCATCATCTTCTGTATTTAAATATTAAAACGTTTTCCCAAAATGGGATTTTATTTGATCATAAACATTCTCCCTATCTCCGTATGGGTTTTTCACTAGCTGTCCTTACAAGGCTAAATTACATCAATGTTGGGTTATTTGGCAACTCTAGATTGACTCAGAATCAGTAAATATTTGTGAGTGTGCAAGGTAAGGTATTATAGGGTTCTAAAACGGATAGATGGATTTTTGTAAGCCAATACTTACTCAAAAATTAATGCTAACCTTTCTGAAAGAAAATGTCAATATCTATAAATTCTACTTATTATTTAAAAGTACCAATGCATGAAAAAGAAAATAAATTAGATCAACAAGGATTAGCTTATGTACAACATAAATCCAGGCGCCACAATATTTCAGTAAAAAGTTACTCAGTCAAAGAGCTAATCACCGGAAAATGTTTAAGAGGTGCCTTGCTATATAAGGGATTAAATGCACAAAAAAGAATCTATGGAGAAAATTTAATTACCCAGAAATTATACAGTTATGTGGGTAGTCTTCCCATTAAGATAGTTCAAAAATATATGAGATCAAAACTATAAGAAAACCCAGAACCAAGGATCTTCAGTCCACTCTCACTGTTGGTGATGTCCAAACTCATACCTCAGCCATATAATGCACATTGACTTGAAATGGCAATCGTGAGGGAAAGTTAAAGGAAGTCTTTGTTCTCAGATATGAACACTGCTCTGTGTATTAGGTTTGCAAAAGACCACAAGGTTGTTCCTGTTAATTTTTGCAAGGACATTTTCTGAATTTTCTGAACAAAATATTCTAGAACTGATAGTAATGGCAACAAAAAAACCTAACCAGTCTACTGCCAAAATGATATTTTCTCCAATGTCAATAATGTTGATAAAAATGTCAAAGTTCAGATCTCAATTCAACAGATGTATTGTGAAAAAACAGAAGCAAGTTGTTCATGCAAGACAAATGACACATCTACAGCAGTTGAAGCAATTATATTATGAAGAACGGGCAAAAATTTTTCAAATTTTTCCAAGCAGCTGTGACAGCTGTTATAGGATGTATAACCAATTACTGAATTTAAAGCTTCAGTTACTTTTCACAAAGAGATTATTAACTTTACTTTAAATAAACATATTTTATGAGAAAATAATTAAACAATATTGATTTAGTAGTCTTAATTACATATTAAACTTCAGACAAAGGGTTTTTTATATTACTTCTACATTAAATTTAAAAATTTCATAAACTTCTAACCATTTCTAAATATGTATACATATGCTGCAAATGTCTGTTATGCATTAAAACATCTCATGCTGACAGAATTGAATGCAGACATCTTCAAACATGTGCAGCATTGATTAATAGTAAAAGCCTTAAACAGAGTCTGTACTATATGTTCCCTACTTAACTGACCAATTCACAAAAAATATGCTCTTATTTTTAATGATATTGATGTTCAACATTCACCAATCTGGTCTATGATTACAGGTGCTGGTCATAAAATTAGAATATCATGACAAAGTTGATTTATTTCAGTAATTCCATTCAAAAAGTGAAACATGTATACAGTAATCCCTCCTCCATTGTGGGGGTTGCGTTCCAGAGCCACCCGCGAAATAAGAAACTCCGCGAAGTAGAAACCATATGTTTATATGGTTATTTTTATATTGTCATGCTTGGGTCACAGATTTGCGCAGAAACACAGGAGGTTGTAGAGAGACAGGAACGTTATTCAAACACTGCAAACAAACATTTGTCTCTTTTTCAAAAGTTTAAACTGTGCTCCATGACAAGACAGAGATGACAGTTCTGTCTCACAATTAAAAGAATGCAAACATATCTTCCTCTTCAAAGGAGTGCTCGTCAGGAGCACAGGCTGTCAGAAACAGAGAGGAAAGCAAACAAATCAATAGGACTGTTTGGCTTTTAAGTATGCGAAGCACCGCCGGTACAAAGCTGTTGAAGGCGGCAGCTCACACCCCCTCCATCAGGAGCAGAGAGAGAGAGAGAAAAACAAAACAGTGAAAAATCAATACGTGCCCTTTGAGCTTTTAAGTATGTGAAGCACCGTGCAGCATATCGCTTCACGAAGCAGCTGCACACAGAAGGTAGCAACATGAAAATAATCTTTCAGCATTTTTAGACGAGCGTCCGTATCGTCTAGGTGTGCGAACAGCCCCCCTGCTCACACCCCCTACGCCAGGATCAGAGAAAGTCAGCGCAAGAGAGAGAGAGAGAGAAAAGTAAGTTGGGTAGCTTCTCAGCCATCTGCCAATAGCGTCCCTTGTATGAAATCAACTGGGCAAACCAACTGAGGAAGCATGTACCAGAAATTAAAAGACCCATGTCCGCAGAAATCCGCGAACCAGCAAAAAATCCGTGATATATATTTAAATATGCTTACATATAAAATCCGCGATAGAGTGAAGCCGTGAAAGGCGAAGCGCGATATAGCGAGGGATCACTGTATTAGATTCATTCATTACACACAGACTGATGTATTTCAAATGTTTATTTCTTTTAATGTTGATGATTATAACTGACAACTAATGAAAGTCCCAAATTCAGTATCTCGGAAAATTAGAATATTGTGAAAAGGTTCAATATTGAAGACACCTGGTGCCACACTCTTATCAGCTAATTAACTCAAAACACCTGCAAAAGCCTTTAAATGGTCTCTCAGTCTAGTTCTGTAGGCTACACAATCATGGGGAAGACTGCTGACTTGACAGTTGTCCAAAAGACGACCATTGACACCTTGCACAAGGAGGGCAAGACACAAAAGGTCATTGCTAAAGAGGCTGGCTGTTCACAGAGCTCTGTGTCCAAGCACATTAATAGAGAGGCGAAGGGAAGGACAAGATGTGGTAGAAAAAAGTGTACAAGCAATAGGGATAACTGCACCCTGGAGAGGATTGTGAAACAAAACCCATTCAAAAATGTGGGGGAGATTCACAAAGAGTGGACTGCAGCTGGAGTCAGTGCTTCAAGAACCACCACGCACAGACGTATGCAAGACATGGGTTTCAGCTGTCGCATTCCTTGTGTCAAGCCAATCTTGAACAAGAGACAGCATCAGAAGCGTCTCGCCTTTGGACTGCTGCTGAGTGGTCCAAAGTTATGTTCTCTGATGAAAGTAAATTTTGCATTTCCTTTGGAAATCAAGGTCCCAGAGTCCAGAGGAAGAGAGGAGAGGCACAGAATCCACGTTGATTGAGGTCCAGTGTAAAGTTTCCACAGTCAGAGATGGTTTGGGGTGCCATGTCATCTGCTGGTGTTGGTCCATTGTGTTTTCTGAGGTCCAAGGTCAACGTGGCCATCTACCAGGAAGTTTTAGAGCACTTCATGCTTCTTGCTGCTGACAAACTTTATGGAGATGCAGATTTCATTTTCCAACAGGACCTGGCACCTGCACACAGTGCCAAAGCTACCAGTACCTGGTTTAAGGACCATGGTATCCCTGTTCTTGATTGGCCAGCAAACTCGCCTGACCTTAACCCCATAGAAAATCTATGGGGTATTGTGAAGAGGAAGATGCAATACGCCAGACCCAACAATTCAGAAGAGCTGAAGGCCACTATCAGAGCAACATGGGCTCTCATAACACCTGTGCAGTGCCACAGACTGATCGACTCCATGCCAGCCGCATTGCTGCAGTAATCCAGGCCAAAGGAGCCCCAACTAAATATTGAGTGCTGTACATGCTCATACTTTTCATGTTCATACCTTTCAGTTGGCCAACATTTCTAAAATTCCTTTTTTTGCATTGGTCTTAATTGATATTCTAATTTTCCGAGATACTGAATTTGGGACTTTCATTAGTTGTCAGTTATAATCATCAATATTAAAAGAAATAAACATTTGAAATACTTCAGTCTGTGTGTAATGAATGAATCTAATATACAAGTTTCACTTTTTGAATGGAATTACTGAAATAAATCAACTTTGTCATGATATTCTAATTTTATGACCAGCACCTGTATATGGTTTCATCTCACACTCAGTACATTCATTATGTATTTATAGGCGTTCAGTGTCCAATTAAATTTAAACGTACTAAAAATAATAAAGTATATACATAATATTGGAACAAAACATTTAAGGAATAATTTTGCTGAAGACTTCTTTTCATTCCATCCTGTGAGATGGTTTCAAACCATGTGATTTGTGAGAAACACTAAATTAACTCTAATATACTGTACAGCATTCAAGAAAAGGACAACTTGAACATATTTTGCATCACTGGACCTCTGTGTATATATTAAAATGGAAGGCAAGTCAGAAAGATAGGTAAGAACAAGTCACATATTGTGTAAAAATCTTCACTAATGTTAGCATATTTAGACATATTTAAGTAGTCCTCATTAAGTCTTACCAAGAAACAAGCGCAAGATTATTTAATAAACATTAATTAAAAGTGTAAACTGGCATTAAAGAAAAACTCAGGGATACTGAGGTATCTGTCTTCCAGAGGCAGTAGAGTTAAAAAAAATTGAAGACATCCTTTCTTATTATGCCAATGAATCCTTTCTTATTATGCCAGTGACGAACTTCAGAATATTTTTACAAATTATAACAGAGTACAATTTGAAAATGGACTAGTCAAATTCAGATTCACGGGACTTGTACATCACTAATATAGATGGATGGATTAAATGAACAAATTAACTGTATGTGTTCCCAGGAGAAAATTTGGCTTTTTACAGAAGCTCAATAAGTAGATAAAGGTTATTACAGTATATTATGACAAACAATAAACCTCCTCTTAAAAACACAGATTAACTAAAATGAAAGAACAATAACAAGAAAGAAAACCCCTGACTTGTCTTAAGTTAATAAGAGCAGTCACAGTCACAGTAAGGCATTATAAAGGTGTATTCAAATAGATATAAATAATGTGTTACTGTGTCAGACAGAGGATGTGCTGCATGTACTTGCTGCTTTGATTCCTTTACACAACAAGGTGTGACCCTAATCTTTTAAGACAAAACTAGAATCTGGACAACAAGGTGGCAAAGTGGTTAAATCTGCTACCTCAAAGCCAAAGTGTGGAGTCAGCACGTTTTCCACACTTGCTTTGGTTTTGTTCCAATATCTTACAAAAAATGTAATGTAATGTAATTTAACTACCAACTCTTAATTGCCTTGTACTGTATGTGTGAGTGTGTTTGTGAGCATGCAATGAGATGAAATGGTACTCAAAACACAATTAATTCCTGCATTGCACCTAGTGCTGATAAAACAGGCACTTGCTCCTTAACTGCAAGAGCAGATTATGGATTGATAAACTGGAATCATAGTTGAAGAATCAGAGCAGGAGATCTAGAACACAAGGGAAAACTGCAAGAATACAAAGAATGTAATAGCAAAATACATCTTAAAATGTAAACATATGTTTGTGACAATGGTATTTCTTGTATACAGAAGATGATTTATGAACCAGACGTAAAATTGCAGCTTGTTGTGTAGGGAAGTTGGCCCCTACTCTTTTTCCTTATAGAGTAGAATATCCCAATGATGAATGTAATGAGCTTCAATTTCATCACAGGTGCCAATTTAATTTACCAGTGTTAAAAATGCATTTTGAATCATTTGTAATATTACAAGTAAATATTACGGAATCATTTTTAAAGGAAAGTTTCTGGATTGCACCAGAATTATACCAAACCTGCAACTTAATTAGAATCTTTATAATGAAACGCTAACTAGTGTACAGTATCAGAACACTTAGAAGCGAATCAAACACATGGCTTACAAAATTGTATTTCATCAAAAATAGAAAAACAGTTCAAACATAAATTCCTATAAAGTAATGAAAATACAACTTTATTATCTCTCTCTGCTTGCAAGAAACACTTGAGTCCCTTTCTGGATTAAGTATGACACTCTATGACAAAAGATTGTTGGAGAATTTACTGCAGCTTTAGTAAATTTTAATGGGGGCAGCACCTTGCTTTACACATCTTTTCCTGCTGATATTTGTTAAGATTTCATTTCTCATAACTACAGAAGCTACCTAATCTTAGATTGATGAGAACATATGCTTTACTGTCAAGGTCTAAGCTGTAAAGCACCACCGCCTCCTCTGAAAATGATCCTAAATTCCTTATGGAGAAGATGAAAGAGTGCAATTTTTAAAGCAACTATAGCAAATGGCATCATGAGCTTGAATATTGTGCTTGGTCACTGTCAATAAGGAGTCCGCACATTTTCCCATGTCAGCAAAAGTTTTCCTCTGGGTAGTCCAATTTCAATCTACTTCCCCAAAGATAGGCAGTTCAGGTTAACTAGAAATTGTAAATTGGTCCCATCTGAGTGAGAGTACTATATGGGTGTGTGTGTGACTGGGCTCTGCAAATAACTGACACTCTGTCTGGGGGATGTTTCCTGCCTTATACCTCGGATTAATTGGGTTTGAAAATGTTATGTTATGGCAAACGAAGGAAATAAAAATGTTCTCAAGCTTTAATTAAAAGTCATGTTTTTGATAATTTACTTTTCCCTTTATTTAGGAGATTTTTATCTGTGAATATGATTCCTTAAATGTCTGTCCTGTATAATACTTCTTTAAGTAGCAATTCATTTTCCTATTATATCCCTGTTGTAAGTATTTTAAGATCACATTCTAATTCTAAAATGTATTTTTTTCCAGTCTCTTAACTGAAGGATGTTCAGAATGCACATAAAATAAAAAATATTTTATAACAAAAAAAGAAGGAACAGTTAATAAACCTTATATATACTCACATCTGAGAAGTGGCTGTATGCATGAGATATCAGATAGAAGAAAACTACTATGGGGGGGAATTAGGTATTTTTGTCCCATTAAAGTTACCAGTCTGGCACAATCCGTACTATTTCTCGTCACACTTGAAAACAGATCCAGATCATCCGCAGAGGTCATGTCCTCTTCTCTTATGATCTGTACAGCTTTTGGCTCACTGTCACTGTCTAATGGGAGCTGCCTGGCCATTTCACAGAGATCTGCCAGACGGCTGTCATCAGTTATTGGAGCAAGACGTGAGCTTTCTTTTCTTATTCCCGATCGATCAAGAAACCCAAGTGAAAGACCTTCTGCAGCCAAAGGTTTAGTGCCCTCTAAAATAATTTTCCTGATCTACAAATAGAAAGAGATACAGAGTATAACATTATTACAAAAGAAAAATAAGCAATCTCAGTATAATACGTATATGTTAAGTAATGAATGTGTCTCCTTTATTAAATAAAAACGTAGACTGACAAACTCATTTTGAATTATATTTATACTTTCAAAAAACAAAACTTTTTAAAATAATGCATTTTTTATTCAATACTGACTGCTAATAACATAGCATTCTGCCAAAAAATGTACTGTACAAGGCAATGAAGAATCCAGTCTTATAAATATTTCCACTTTTGCTAAAATTAAAAATAAAGTGACATAACTCAGCCTTCACAAATGTTAATTATATTTACAGTATATGACCCCTGTTTTAAAAGTGATTTTTATGTACAAAAGTTCACAGCCTTTTTTATTTGCAAAATCATACAAGAATAGCACTGCTAAAACATCACCTGTGAAGAATTTCTATAGCATTTCAATTGAGCTGAAACACCTTTATATTTTACATTCACTTTTCTCTCATCATTGCAACTAATGTATGCAGAGCAAGGAAAAGACTAAGAACCCAGTCACTTTCTTGTTAAGCAGCCATACAGATAAAAGAAAAAAATTAAGCAGAGTACATTTCAGTTTTCTGGTACCCTTAGGGCAGATTAAGAAGAAGCATACTGAAATTTCACTTTTTTCGACGGATTCTTCCCATACTTAAAAAAGTTTCTAAAAAAACACAAAGTCTTTTTTTTTTTCCATCTTCACACTTCATCGTGTGGGTACTTGAAACTTAACTGAGCTCGATGGGATCACTCACCTTTGTATGGTATTCATGAAAATCGATTTCTCCTTGGTTAAGCTCTCTAAGTTTGCGCTTACGTTTCTGAAAGACAGTGTAAAAAAGAGAGATTAAACAGACTTAAAATGAAATACATGCATTATAAACATAAAGATAATCAAATCTAAATTTTCAAAATTTCCATTTTTAAAAGAATACAACAATAGAAAGTCTTTACTGATCAACTAGATAATCAGATTTGTCATAGGCAATAAGGCAAAAAAACAGGTTACAGAAAACCAAAGTAGGAATACAACCAGGCAACATAATTTTTCTTTCCAATTATAGCAAATTAAAACTGGAACAGTTAAATATGTTATTTTAATAAATTATTACCTGCAAGCAAAGGTGTTGATTAACTCAATCTTGCAAGACCCATGCTTATTTTGCATATGTATAAAGTAAATCTATTTTAATTTCTTTAATAATAAAATATTACATCTGTGACACAGTTTTACAATTGTTAATTTGCTCCTGCCTTACACCTCCAGGAGAGTGGGTTTAAATCCCCTCCTGGGCACATTCTATATTGAGTTTACATGTTCTCTCTGTGTGCATATGGGTTTTTCCCTTGTACTCTGGAGTCTTCCCACATTCTAAACACATGCCAGTTAGGTTAAATGGCAATTCTTATTTGACCTTCTGTGCAGCAGTATGCACAGTCATGGAATGGCATCCCATCCAGCATAGGATTTACTTTGGTAAGCCATGTTGTTGACCTGGAATAAATGGACTCAATAAACTGACAGACAGATGAACTGATAAAACAATAGATTACATATAGCTGAATAAACAATGCTGTTTAACATAAGTGCATATCTGACAGTGAACCATAAAGTTACATTGTCCTTCTGTATGTTTTTTATTTGTTTGCAAACTCCCTTTATATTCATATTACTCTTATTACTTCTTATTACTTAATAAAAGCATTAAAATTACATTTACAATGAGCCTTTCTAAAACTCAAATATGCAGTATAGACAAAAAAGAACACACATACATACATAAGCAATAAACAAAACATTAAAAAAGCAAACCATACACAGGCTACAGGTGAGGTTTTTTAAGTGAATGATTTAAGTTTGCAAAGTCTTTGAAGATGAGCATTACACTAATTAGAGCCTTCTCAGTTTCTGCTCCATCACCCACAGCACACTTAATAGTCTTAGGGTCATCAAATAAGGGTCCAACTTTAAACATTAGCAGACAAGGAAAATGAACAGACTAAGTTTGTAACGATGTGAGTATACTGTTGTAGCAAAGTTTGAGCACTGCTGGTCAAACTGTATACAGGTAAAATTCCGTTACAACGAATATCTTTACAATGAAATTTTCATTACAACCAAGTATTTTTATGGTCCCGACAGTTTCCCCATATGACACGAGTCTATAGAAATCTCGTTACTACGAAATACATTCAGCAGATATTTTCATTACAACGAAGTGCCCAAAAGACCTTGAAATGCCTCAATGAATCATCCACAGAGCAGCTAGTTCTGTGGTCGCAGCTCAGTTGTGCACAATGATCCAAAAACAGAAACACTGTAATTTTTTTTTCTTTATTTGAACTTTCCTTGTAGTGTTTTTTTTTTTTTTTGCTGTTTTTGTTTCCTGTAGTTTTCAGTGATACTTTTTGCTTATTGCTCGTCAACATTTGAAAAACATCCATTAGAATTTAACTCATTGTCACCCTCCTATAGAAACGGCAGACACGAAAAAAACGATAACAGTTCATATTAGAAAAAAAAAACTTTACATTGTTGCAGCAAAAAAAAAAAAAAGATGGTGCCAGTGAATTCGGAATTTCGCCATCAACACTGTCAACTTTCTTCAAAGACAGAGCAAAAAAAGAAGCAAATCTCGGGTTGCAAATGTATGCGAACTGATGCATTTGAAGACGTCAAAAAAGCAGTTTTAATGTGGTTCAGTGATGCTCATTCAAGAAGCATTCCCAAAAGTGTTCAGAAACCTCACAATATGAAGAAGAAAAGGATGATTCGGCTTCTAATTGATAACTGTGCTGCCCACAACATTTTTCCACATTTAGATAATGTTCGCGTTGAATTCCTCCCACCCAATTGCACAGCAGTGCTTCAGCCATTGGATTTGGGTATCATTCGCACCCTGAAAGTGTATTATCGCAAGGAAAAGCTGAGAAAAATTCTCGTCAGCATAACTTGTAGACAGGAGAAGATTAAAATTAACACAAAAGAAGCTGTTGAAATGATTGCAAATGCCTGGACACAATCTCATTACTATGAAATTTTCTTTACAACGAAATATTTTTTAGGTCCCTGGCAGTTCGTTGTAATGGAATTTTACCTGTATTTTACTTTAATTGCTAAATGAAATGGTGTTAACACAACATCTGTAGGACACCAATAAAACTATGAGATATTTATGCATATGTAAATGCATAATAACTATCTATTTACCTAATTTAACGAATTGAAAAAATAATGGTTGCCATGTACAAATCTTAGTAACACTTCTTTGGGCAGAAACTTTAGCTTCTAAGTGTTGCCCGTAGCCAGTTGAGTCTTAGTATTGTTGCTTTAGAATTCCATTTTTTTCCCAGTCTTCTTTGCATACATTTTCTGCCTCAGAAATGCTAAAATCTTTTTGCATGCACTCTATGCTTAACATCTCACCACAAGTCTTTCAATACTACTTATGTCTGGGGACTGAGAAGGCCTTTTAAAACTCTTAACCTTTTGTTTCTGTTCAAAAACCCAGCATAGTACTAGCTATATGAAGATTGCTTGCTCTCCCATATTAATTTTGATTTCCTACACTGGAATACTCTGTTTTTGAAAAAGGATAAATGGATGGAAGGAACTATAACAACTGAAATGGAAGTGACAGAATAAAATTAAATTACATTAAACATCAGTGTTGGTTCCTGCCTAGTACTCAGTGCTGAAGGACAAGCCTTAGCTTCCCATAACCATGAACTAGATAACTGGGTCAGAAAATGGATGGATAAATGGATAGATAAACTGATTGATTTTAATTACTGCTGATGTATTTGAAGTTAGGCTGTATTATTTGTATTAAGCCAATATAAGATACTCAAATAACAGAATGCAAAATATACAGAGAAGAAGCGTAGGAGCAGATGTTGGTATGCATATGAGTGTGTCATACGATAAACTGGTGCCCCAACCAAGTTTGGTTTCTACACTGCACTTAATGCTAATGAACAAATTCTCTCAAGTACAACATTTTAAATAAGTAACAAATTTACATAAATATTTCACTGTTTTCAATAACAGATTCATATTTTCTTTGAGAAAAATATGTGTAAAAAATTTGTAACACATGATTAGGATACAAGCAACTGTTCTTGTTATTCTAACTTAAAAATAATATTCATGCTAACGTAAGGCTATGTGAAAATTAACAGACACTGATGAAAAAAAATGACTGAATTTATTTTAACTAAACTGGTTGTGGGAATAAGTGCAATGTTACAAAACAGCAAAAAAAATGTATGAGTCTTCTTTTTAATAATGTAAACAAGGGTGCCAGAGCCTATCCCAGCAGCATCATGAAAAAGGCCAAAAGTAATCTTAGACAGCAGCATTATTCATAAGGCAAGAGCCAGACATGGACAGGATGCCAGTCCACTACAGGGGAACACTATATGTTCACACACAACTAAACACTCACACACCACTGGTCAGTGTATAGCCTTAACCCTATGCATTTGTCTTTGAGATGTGTGAGTAAGCCACTAATGTTTCCTCACAGTCCTGAGAACCAGCTTCAATATTAAAAATAACTTTATATTATGAATCAATAGGTTGAATGTCGCAACTTCAAATTTAAAGAACTAAATTAAACAACTGGCAACATATAGGTGTCTTTTGAAATGTACTACCTCTCTGCTTGCCACCAGGTTAAATTTCTTTAAAATTGTGCTGACTATTTGCTTGCCACCCACCACACTTACAAAATTTTTTCATAATTACAGTCATTCTATTGAAGAATTGAAAAGTTGTTCATTCAGGTCATCCTGTTATGATTCTAAAGAACTACCTATAAAACCTGCCCCTTAAGTTAATCCATCCATCCATCCATTTTCCAACCCGCTGAATCCGAACACAGGGTCACGGGGGTCTGCTGGAGCCAATCCCAGCCAACACAGGGCACAAGGCAGGGAACCAATCCTGGGCAGGGTGCCAACCCACCGCAGGACACACACAAACACGCCCACATACCAAGCACACACTAGGGCCAATTTAGAATCGCCAGTCCACCTAACCTGCATGTCTTTGGACTGTGGGAGGAAACCGGAGCGCCCGGAAGAAACCCACGCAGACACAGGGAGAACATGCAAACTCCACGCAGGGAGGACCCGGGAAGCGAACCCAAGTCCCCAGATCTCCCAACTGCGAGGCAGCAGAGCTACCCACTGCGCCGCCCCTTAAGTTAATATCAAACAGAATTTTTTTTACAAAAGCCTACATAGCAGCATCTGAGAAAGTATAAAGGAAGACATATCCTGAACTTCTAAGAAAATTGAGCAACACCCAATCGCCTTTATGAGTCACAAATGTGTACACTAACGACCAACAAATCAAATGCTGCTGACGTCTATATAATGTCAGTGTTGATACAGGAAATGGACTTCATAATAAACTGCATACTTCTTAAACAGAAAAATAACTGTGCTTTTATTCATTTAAAAAATATCACCTTTGTTATGCAAGCTAAAATGTTCAGAGTTTTCAAATTTGCTCAGTCATGACTAAATGTATCACAAGCACATGCCCATCACCTCACCCTAAGACCACTTAAGAAGCTAAAATTCTTCTCTCATAAAAAAGCCTATCATCACTCTGCATCTTTCATTGAAAGTGAGAAACAAATACACACAAATTGCAGCTTTTTATTAATCATATCATATTTAATGAATATAATTCCACAGTGCAGTTTCCCACAACAATTTCTGTCAAAACATTACATATCAAAGTCACCAAAACTGGAGTACATAAATCTTAAATTGTTAATTTTATACCTGAATACTACCATTTTAAAAAGGAGAAATGATACAGAATGGGGCATAAAATATTTAAAAGCAATGTCTTGTTTCATTTTTCACACTCTGAGACTCTTCGTAAAATGTTTTTTTTTTTTTACTCCTGATTCTCCTCTACTTACCATTCCCAGAGAGAATGTTATAGGAAGGTGATAGTTGTGAAGCTACAGTACCATGCAAAGAGATGATATAGATATTAAGATGCCTTGAAATATCACAGCTTAAGCTGTTACCAGAGATTTGGTTGATAATTTGATAAGTTTTACCTTAGTATTATATACATAAATAATCCATTAATGATGTAAAATTGTACATCAGCAGAAACTCCAGGCATGTAACTCTCATACACTATGAGACCTTACTGTAGATAAAAAAATCTATACCTTTTAGGGTGAAGTATTTGACAAATATCAGTCAAATTTTATTGCAAAAAATATTCTAGACACAAAGTTACAATTCTGTTACAACTAATAATTTTAGCATTTTTCCTTGAGATATGTCTAGATTATTTCCTATTTTTAACATTGTCAGTTAAGAATCACAACTACAGAATATTGCCTTTATTTGTTTTACATCATTTTACTGAATGAACGAGCACACTTAATATTGTGGACTTAGTAAAGGACTGTGTCAACATGTATACGCAAAACAGAAAAAGAAAAGGTTATTCCTGTGCTGAAAAACAAAAAGGTTAGAGACACAAAGCTTTGTAAAAGTAGCCTTCATCAGGGTGTATTATATTGCAAGACACTACGGTAAATGACACTGAAGGCTAAAGTTGAGCAGCTACTTCTGTATCATAAGACAAATTACTAGTTCTGAAGCTCTACCCTGTGGATAATTGCGGCTGCAAGTCTTTGTTCCAACCAACTTCTGCTTTAACTGGACTCCTGCCCTCATTAAGCAAGCTGTTATTTATAACTTTTACATTTTAAGAAAATCTGTCAGTCCAGAAATTACAAACCAGGTTTACTATTTTTTAAAACTTTAATGCAATAAGTGTGTGTGTGATATATACTAAAGTAAATTGGACTTCTTGTTCTTGCATTTATAGATGTTGCTTATTTTCAGATTTTCTGCCAATTTATATCTTTTCTTACCAATTGGCACATAAGGGAACATGGCACTTAAATATGTGCTACCCTTTAGAATTCGGTGTCATTTGGACCTGTGGCTGCACTGCTCGTTTTTGTCAATATCTTGATACAATTATGGCTGTTAACGCCACAGAAAAAAAGTAAAAAAGAAAGCGGTTAAAGGTGAAAGGAGGTTAAAGGCCAAAATACAAATGTCTTCTACAGAATAAATGAAGAAGAATAGGTCCGCTAATTAAACAATTTAGATTGTGAAATGATTGTGATAAAACCCTTAAGTCAGTGGGTTACTCCAGCACTGAACTTGAGAACCGTCAGTATAAATCAATCAATCAATCTTCTCTACTTGGGAATGCTAAATAGTCGAAGCAAATGCACCGAAGGCGCACCGAGTGTCATACTCGTGACGATCATCAGACGTCACTGTCCAAGTCACCGCCCCCTCCCTCACTGCTGCAGCATTGCCCCCGAGTGCATGCAAATGCAGATACAGACCTGCAAAAGTTCGTGTGTCGGCTCACTTTAACGATCTTATTATTGTATGGAATTTAGAAGCGCCCATGGCTTCCGGAAACCCTCGTATTTGTTCTGTGTGATTTATTTACCTTTTTAACTTCGTGATTATTCCTGGTTGTCTTCCCTGACTTTTCTCTAGATGTTGTGTCTTCTTGTTCGGTTCTGTTTACACATGCGATTGCGTCCGAAGCACTGGAGCTCTCCGCAATATGAGGAGCATAAGTATCAAAATACTCCGGCTTGAAGGCGTATTTTAATCCGAAGGGTGCTACTTTTAATGTCCTGCTGGCATGGGACAGCTCATCTAGGAGCCATCCTTTTGGATCTTTGTAAACTATTGACATGGCGCGTTATTACAGTACCATTCAAAACGCACTCATAGTGAATGAATCGTACTATTTCTTAGACTCGCCATGCGAGAAAGACCTTCCGGCTGCCATCTTGATAAAAAGGCGCATGCGCCAAGCATCCTTTTTATGAAACGCCGAAACTGAAGTACTGTACCTTAACATTTTACTCTCTTAAAACATTTATGCCACTGAGTTTCTTCTGGATATTTTTGAAAATTAACAAAAAAAAGTGCCAGAGCAAAGAACTATCAGTATGCACGGCTCTACCTGTTTCTAGTCTCATACCTTAAGCAAACGTTTGTGGGGTTAGGCTGCCATCTGGTGCAGTGTTTGTTAAACAGATTGGTTCGCGTTTGCAGAAGACTTCCAAGACTTCTGCTCTGTAATTCAGACATATATGCTGTATTAACATCTATTTATTTTTAAATCTACAAAGAGTTATTTTGCATGAGCACCCTGCTTTATTTTCATTTTGTGTATACTGGTTTGTCGAATTCACATTAATTATACATTACCTCGTAAGAATTAAGATTTTTACTATTATTATTTTGTCATTTTCCTAGCATTTTTTATTAATATGTCAAACCTCAAAAGGCTCAGATCAATTTTAGTACCAAGCTTGACAGAGTCAGGTCTTTATCGCCACCTCACTTCTTATGCCATTTGCTTCCTTTGTGATCAATTGGAAGATACCAGGATCTCCCAAGAAGGTTTTGTTGTTAAAAGTTTTGTGGTAGTGCAACTAGTGGGCTCCAATCTCAAGAAACTGCTGCTTTGTTTAGGGAGTTTTTACCTTCTACCCATTTTCTCTGGTTACTCTGTATCCCGCAAACCCCTGGATTCAAAAAAGTTATTCATTAAGCAGTTTTGTAGTACTAAAGTATCACAGGTGAGTGAGCACTGTCCCACTGTGTTCTCGGCAGTGGACTGTCAACCAGGTCAGCCTCCTGCCTTGTGCGTCACGATGCCTGGATGGGCTCCAGCTCCATGTGACCCTTATCTGTGGATTAAACTTGTTTAGAAAAGTGTTATTGGAAGTGAAAGTTAGTTGACATGTGGCAAGTTTCTTTTTAAAGTATAAGGCTCCAGTCCCCTGTGACCTTGCAATGATTGCACAATAGAGGGACCAGAAAATGTTTGCATACATATATCTGCAGAATTGAATTGTGCCCAGAACAACAGGGACTGTGCCCTCAGACTTCTCTTCATACCCTCTGCAAATATGCTGACATTGTAAGTTCATAGGTGCAAATCAGTGATAAGCAGGGTTGACTCTGGGCTAAAACGGAGTAGGCGCCATGGCTCACCCAAGCTTGCAACAATCCAGTACTTTTCAATTAAGAGTACATTTTAGTAGGTTCGAACATCACATCAAAGATCACACCGTTTAGTTGTGAAGGTGAACAAAGTAATATTGAGATACTAAATAATCTGTGTATCTTTGTAGACAGTTTTTTAGCCAGAAACATATTAATTCACCTGTGAAATGTCTTTGTCTGTAGGTTTGAGTTTCAACCTATTTTATAAATAATTCCTACAGCCATCCATTATCTGAAGCTACTTATTGTTGTTCAGAGTGGTAGGAGTTCTGTGATATAAAAGGTACAAATCATTTCAATGCTTTGTATGACAGATGGAACATTATAAATTTGCTTTATGTGTAAATAGAAGCCAGTATACAGACGTAAAAACTTTACAGTATATGATTGTACTTCCAATTCTAGTTATGATGCTTTCTGTAGCAATTTGAGCAAGATGTAGAGTGAAGGAACAAATAAATCTTGATCTGTCCTGTAATGTATGACATAACATAATATTCACAAACCCTCTTAGCCCAATTCAGTGTTAATGTGTGTCTCAGCCTATTCAACAGCATCAACTGCATGGCAGGGACCAGCCTGGCACAGGGTAGCTGTATATTAGAGAGTCCCCTAACAAACACAGCTTCACTCGCACATGGCCAATTCAGAGCCACCAATTGGGGATGTGGGAGGAAGACCCAGGCGGACATTGGAAGAATGTCCAAACTACAAATTGGCAACAACGGGGTTCAGGATTCAATCCCAGGACTCAGAATCCTTGACACAGCAGCACTTAATATTTCACCACCATGCTCTTCTGCACAATATTAATTTGTCTTAATTGTGTTTTATTTTAATTGGAGAAAGAAAATTTAAGATCAAAGTAATAACTAAATTCTGATTAAATTGAAAACAGATTAATGCATTTTCAGGGACTTTTTATTTGATTACAGAGTCACAGCAAGCCAGTCAAATTGGGTGGAAGACAGGAGGCAAGACCAGAAAAAATTCTAGTCTATCACAAGGCATACACACAAATATACTCAGTCATGACTGGACTATTTAGTGTCATCAGTCAGTCCTATGTAATGTAACTGTTTGTGGCTCAAGAGCCTGAGTCTGTTGCAAAGAATGTACATAACTTCACCTCCTCACAGTCAAAAGCACGGCCTGTCATCCTAAAGGAGTCTGCCTTTATCTCAGTTGGCTACAACATATTGATTTGTGCCAGGAGATTGAAACAAATAGTGGGTCCTGCAATGAGAGCAAAATCATGGTAGTAAAGTGTTAGCTCTGATGTGGTCTGCTACTCTAATACATGTACTGTATGTCTGGGAAGTAGGTGAAAGTGAGTATATAAAAAAATGCTTGTGTAAAGGGGAGAATGTGCATTCTCTACATAGTGACCTTGGGTCTCAATTACAAAATTAAGTGTTTTCGGCCATTACCTTATGAGCACTCCAAAAAAAATTAGATTTATAAAAACCAGGCGCACACAAATTTCTACACAACTTAGTGTTTATCAATCAGACTCAACTTGTAAATATGCATATGTAAACACACATCAAATACCGCCTTGAAATATCCATTTTTGGAGCATACTAATCAACCTCATACATATGCAAAGATCATGTGACATTCGATGAAGTACGGCCATGTCCTAAATGAGCTCTGCGACCTGACCCCACAATTACTCTTTTGTATATGAATTAACCTTGAAAAATTCTATCAAAGCATTTACATATCTTTCTTGTTTATTGCTGGTCGATATGGATCATTCAGGACGAATGAATCACCCTGGTTCTCCACACTCAAGTCCAGTGAAGAAAGCCCAGAGGACTGCAGTGGAGGCTGGCATGGTGGCAGATAACTTTGGAGCAGTTTCAATTGTCAACCAATTGAAGGCCTTCGTCTCGGAGCAAAATGCCATTCTAAGTGACCTTGAACGCGACAAAAGAAAGAAGTTTTTCAGATCTTCATATGGACATTGTTGAAATCAGGAATGAACAATAGGAACTCTTGTCCATCTTTATGCAAGTTCATACTGAAACACAAGCTCTCCCTGACAAACTCTGCAAAATAGAAGACAGAGCTAGGAGAGTCAACATCAGAATTATTGGAGTCCCAGAAAATGTGTACAGAAGGGAAATATGCTTGAGTTCCTGGAAAAGCAATGGTTCCTGTCTATCCCAAACTTAAGGGCTGAAGTGATCTGGATGCATGGGATATATTGAAGGAACACTGACAGTACGTGTCCATATCCAGTTATATTCAAGATGCTCCATTATTCTGACAGAGCTACCATCCTGAAGGAGGCACATAAACATCAAAATGTAACCTATGAAGATTGGAAGGTATACTTTTATGCTAATTATTCGACCTACGCTGCACAAGCATGCAAGGCCATGTCTCAGGTGATAAAGAATTCTTGATAACTTGACGTCTCTCTTTTCATGATTTATCCGGCAAAGCTTCAGATCTCTTTTCCAAGAAGGCACTAAATGTACAATGACCCTCAACAAGTGCTTAATGCCCTAGACTTGTTTTATTCCAGTGGTTCTTGGTTGCTGCTTTATGTACCCTATTCTAGTACCATTGAAGTATCTCCCTAAGCATTGAACAGTAATGGCTAACCGCATTGACTGTATGCTTTTTTGTTTATATACTGTATATGTGTGTGTACTGTATGTATACATATTAACCAAGAACTCCATGGTTTCAATGAGCATTTTAAAACTCATTTTTCATTGTCAGAGAGTTGCAGGGGTTGGGGGGATCAGGACATGGGCCTACTATGCTGTGGCAAAAATGCACCATGTGATGGGGATTTCTCTCGCTTCACAGTTATGAAATATCTATCTGTGTGTTAATTTTATCCTCAGATATGTTCTCTCAATTTTTTGCTGTGTTAATCTTTGTGATGTGGATATGGGGGTTAGGGTGGGATTGTTCACCAAGCTCTCTCTATGTATGCCCATTTGTGGGCAAAACTTGTTGGTTACTTTCCGTTATTTGTTTAAGAGACCTCTGTTCAGTTTTTGTGTTGTTTCCATTAAATTTATGCAAAGTTACTTGGGGGTGAGATTCTGGACCTATTGACACCATTATACATGGTCTCTGGAGGGGCTATGAGACAAACATGTTGGGTACTCTCTACTGTATTTTCTTTATAACTCCCCTTTGCTGCTCTCTTTTCCTTCACCTACCTAATGGCTAATATAATATTATTCTTTTCTTGGAATGTAAGGTCGCTGTCTTCCACTTGCAAAGATTTGAATGTTGCTGATTTATTATTCCACAACAAGGTAGATATGGCCTGTTTGCAAAAATCCTATCTGTTGGCCAAAGACATTCAGAGGGCTGTCTCTAAGCGCTACTGTGTGGTGGCATCCTCCTCTGCCACAAGTAAGAAACGTAGCTTGGTATTAACTTGCCTTGCTTTGCACCTGAAATTTCTTGGTTCTGGAGGTGATCCAGAGGGCAGGTTCTATTATGCTTTGATGGTGATTGGGGGAAGGAAATTTGCCTGTGTTTTAGTATACACCCCAACTCCATATAATAATAATTTCTTTGTTGATACTACAAAATGCGTCCTTTCTTTTTCTGAATTCCAACTAATCATTGGCATGGATGCAAATGCATTTTTGACACCCTGATCAATAAATCTCCTTCTTTGATCAAGCAGTGTATTCCCCCCTCTTCACGCACGCCTGCCAAATTTTTTATGTATCTAAAACTTGTAGACATTTTCAGGTTATTAAATCCCTCCACAAAAGAATTTTCCTTCTTCTCTTTTTGTTACAAGTCTTTTCCTAGAATAGACTATATCCTAATTTCAAAATCTCTTGCATCCTGCAAGTTGAATGCATTTTTTTTTATCCTCATCCTCTTTATCCAACTATCAGTGCATTAATTCTCAGCTTTTTCTCCCCCTTTTGTCTTCCAAACCTCCTCGCTGGCATTTTAACACTTCTCTACTGCAAAATGCAGGTTTTATTGAACAAACTTCAGCTAAACTTGAGGAGTTTGTAGCTCTGAACAAAGACTCTGTTCAGAATCCAACTTATGATGTTTGGCTAGCTATTAAGGGGCATATTCAAGACCTGATTATGGCTTTTGCATCCAATCTATTACATATGGCACACAAGAGTAGTGACTGTTATGTTTGCCATATGTACATTTTATGTTAGTGTGTGTTTGTTTGCTGAAAAGTGTTTGGGGTTAGAGGGAGAGTTTTGGCGATAATGGGAATTCCAGATTAAACGCCTCTTAGAGACAAACTGAACCTGTCTTCTCTTGTATTGTATGCAACATTTTGGTGATAAGGATGGCTGAATTTTCACTTCCACCACCTCCTCCCTTTCTTGCCGTGCCTGGAGAGGCTCCAGTGCCTTGGACCCACTGGCTGAAGTCTTTTAAAACTTACCTCCAGGCTCTTGATTTGGAAAATGTAAGTGAGCATGCAAGAGAGCTTTGCTCCTACACTGTATACTATCTATATACTATCTATGTTTCCTGCCACTTTACCCCCATTGCAGCCAGTTCAGTGGCCTGTTAAGCCTTGGGAACACATACAGCTAGACATCTGCGATGAGAGCGTTCCACATCATCAGCATTGTGGCATATGACTTACATCCTAAGTGGCCGGAAGTAGCCTCATTTGGATCAGTCACAACCAGAGCTGTCTCAACAGACAATGGTCCACAGTTTACTTCCAGTGAATTTACAAGCTTTTTGATGAACAAAGGAATTTGACATAATCGCACAGCATTCTACTACACTCAGGCCAATGGGGGAGTTTTTAAATAAAACTTTAAAAAATGGCACATTTGGCAGATGGATGCACATTTCTTTCGACACTTCTCTAGACAATTCTTTACTTCAAAACTACACAGCACTCAACTACAGGCAGTTCTCCTGCCACTCTTATGATTGGTTGCAAACTTCAGCTTCCACTGGATCGTCTGCAGGCTCAATCATCTCTGCCCACTCCAGTGCATACACACAATGTGTCCAAAAACCAGAATAAAATGAAGCAACACTTTGATAGGTCACACTGGGTCAAAATACCAGACATAACTGTATCAGATTGGGTCAGGGTCTGGAGGCCGCACCAAGATCATAAGTTGAAATCTTTTTCTCTTCTCCTTTAAAAGTAATAAGCCAGTTAGAACGTTACAGATTTTGTCTAGCTGAAGATTCCCAATGGCATTCAAGTTGACTCCGTAGGGTAACTGCACCACCAATACCAAGCTGTGACTCTTGAGGTTTTACAGCAGAGTTACTCGATTCAGCTGCAGGATCATCTGGCCCTATGCAGACTGAGGGGCCTGAGATTTTGCAACCTCCAACTGAAACCATCTCCAGACCTGAATGTATCAGAACTTGGCCAGCCAGATAAAAAAAAAATTCTTATTGATTTTCACAGTTAAACAGACTGTAGATTGATATTTGGTTTATGGAAGAAGCACCCTCAGGGAACAAAGACTGTTTTGTAAGTGACAATTATTTCTAAAAGTTCAAGCCTCCTGTTATGGTTTTCTAGGAGTAAGTGTATTTGGTGGAGGTGGGGGAAATGTTATGTTTGCAAAATTAACATTTTACAACAGTGTGTGTTTAATTGCCATAAAGTGTTTGGGGTTAGAGGGATAGTTTTGTCAGGAATGGGAATTCTGAAATAAAAGACTACTTGAGACAAACTGAATCTGTCCACTCTTATATTGTATGCAAGAGTAATGACCTTGAGAAACATCTGAATAATTTTAAATAATGCCTACCTGTGTATCTCTGATCCACTACACAAGCTTAAAATTTCAATAACAAAAGCCAAGTTAAATGCCCTCCTTATGAGGCCTGCAGAGTTTAAAGTTCACTACCGTGCATCTGTTACTATCTCTCCGGTGCTAAGCCAAGCAAGTTTTTAACACTCAAATGTGACTCATTAGTCTCTATTTTCCCAGTTAAGTCAAAATCACTAACTATTTCTCAGAATTTTTTTCAAATCTATTGTTTTGCCTAAACTCTCATAAACCAATGTCACAATTTTGGAAGCCCTGGTCTCAATTAAAGAAATCAAAACTGCCTTAAATTGATTTGCAAAAAACAAAGTCCCTGGTCCAGACAGTATACAGCCAGAAGTATATTCCGCATTTTGGCCACAAGTATCAAGCTCACTGTTTCAAAAGATCAATGCATCTCTTCTCATCTAACTTGCACACTAATATAAATATAAAGATATTCATCATTTTTGAAGTGTAATGTGCTTGTCACATTATGTGTTTGTCACGTCAATGCACATTATATTAACTGCTCAGTGCTATGTATTATTATATTCGTGAGGCATTTTTCTGAAATGTAGCGTATGCATGGGTCAGAGATGCAGTAAATATATGCAAGTTCCATTGTCAAGTTTTCTTTTATAAATCCTGAATTTGCATAGGAAGTAGCATACATTCATTTTGATTTTCTTTTTGTGTTCGTGCAAGCTTTATTAGGCCCCTGGGTTGGACCCAAGTATCCTACCACTCTGTTAGATTCAGTAATAAAACCTATATTGCTTATTTATATGATCTATGTTATCATATTTACATTTACATTTACAGTGATCCCTCGCTATATCGCGCTTCGTCTTTTGCGGCTTCACTCCATCGCGGATTTTAAATGTAAGCATATGTGAATATATATCGCGGATTTTTCACTGCTTCGCGGATGTCTGCGGTCTACAGTACGTGTACTTCCTCAGTTGATTTGCCCATTTGAATTCAAACAAGGAACGCATTTGAATTCAAACAAGGGTCGCTATTGGCGGATGGCTGAGAAGCTACCCAATCAGAGCACGCGGTTAAGTTCCTGTGTGCTGCTGATTGGCTCAGCAACGGAGTGCTGCATTAACCAGGAAGTCTAATCTCACTCATTCAGAATTAATGCACGTTACTGCTAATGCTTCAGGATTGCAGAAAAGGTAAAAGTTTTGGATATGTTGAAGGAGGGGAACAGCTACACCGCTGCAGGACACAATTACAGCATCAATGAGTCCACGATTCTTTTTATTTAAAAAGGAGGAAAAGCATATAAGATCTACGGCCACAGTGTCCTTTAATCAGGGCGCAAAACGAGTTGCAAGTGGACGTGATAAGGCAGTAGTCTGGATGGAATCTGCTTTAGGGATTTGGATTGAAGAGTGATGGAAGAAGAACAACGGCGGTGCTAAACAGTCGCCTGAAGAGGCTCCTTTAGAAGAGCTGTAACGCTATCCTTTGTTGTGCAGTAAAATTAAACTCATCGTTATCGGACAAGTCGTCGTGTCATTGTTGGTGAGTAACCATAATTAATTATTTACGTACAGTACTTATTACATGTACATAGTTTAGTGTCGCTGTACACACATTTTACTGTATACAATTTTTCTTGTATTGTACGTATTTATTGCTGGTGGCCTGTCTGTTGTAATGGCTGTAACGTATTGATATCGGAGACGCTCGATATCTTTAAAATAATATTTAGGTTTTACTGTATGTAAACTGTGTTTACATACATAATTTCAACGAATCTTACCTAATATCTAAGAGAATACAAAGGGTTTATGCTGTATAACTGTGCGTGAAATGTTTATAAGAATGTGGGAGAGTTTATAAGGGCTTAAAATATATAAAAATAACCATATAAACATATGGTTTCTACTTCGCGGATTTTCTTATTTCGCGGGTGGCTCTGGAACGCAACCCCCGCGATGGAGGAGGGATTACTGTATTCAGTTGTATCCAAAGTGACTTACAAAAGAAGTCAACTTAATAGAGTAAACATCAGTCTGGAGGACTGTTTAAAGCACCATTTAATTCTGGGAAGGGATCTTTGCATATGAAGTTGGTTCTTTGAACTTTGAAAAACTTCCTAATATGTAGAAAAAAAATGAAATCTTTATATGTGATATGTACCTGCCTCAGCTGGTTGAACACCAGACATGCTGCTGCATTTTAAATCATCTGCCTCTGCTTGGTGACATATGCCAATACTCCTGCCAGTAGTGAGTTCTAGTGGTCCAGACAAGACAAGACCAAAGCCTGGAGTTGTGCTGTCAGATATGGTCTGATCTTACGGAAGTTGTGTATAGTGAATCGACAAGACAGAGAGACAGTTGCAATATGGCAACTGAAGGACAACTAGTCATTGATCATCACCCTATACTGAGTCATACTGACTTGGCAGGTGTTAGTGATAATGAGCCGAGCTGAACAGAGTTGGGGTGTTAACTAGACAGACAAGCTGGGACAACAAAGAGGTCCATCTTTGGCAGGCTGAAGAGGAGAAGGTGTTACTTCATCAAGGTTGCAATATCAATCAGTTTTGCAAATATTCTAGCTGATACCATGCGGTCCTCTGAAGGGAATGACAGGTACAGATGGGTATCATTGGCACAGCACTGATATGGGAAACCATGGGACTAGATGTTAGGGCCTAGTGAGGTAGAGTAATGAGAAAAGTAGAGAGGATCCAACACCAATACTTGTAGCACCCCCATACTTGGCTGATGCACTCTAAATGTCTCTCCTCAACAGAACAGTTGGATTTGCCTAAGACATAGGACTAAAAGCACCTGAGTCACAGTGAAAACATGGTCAGAGAGAGTGGCAAGGAGGATTTTATGGTTGACTGTGTTGAAGGCAGAGGAGAGATCTAGAAGGTCAAAATTAGATGAAGCATTAGTAGCTCTACCCAGCTATAATGTATCAACAACAGCAGGTAGAGCCATCTCAGTGGAATGGCCCTTCTTGAAGCCTGATTGAATACTGCCAAGCAGTCTGTTCTCTAGAAGGAAGGAAGAGACTAGGCTTAAAACATGCACATTAAAATATATTGAATAGAAAGAAGAGTATAGAGATTTGTCGTAATTACCTGTTTCAGATGGGTCAGGTGTGGGCCTTTTGAGGAGTTATGTCATCTTTTAACACAGTAGGAAGGGTGCCTATGCTGAGTTATTGAGTATGCAAGGTACTGTATCAGAAACTTAATGCATTAGAGTAAATTACTCAGTCTGCATCATAGCTTTACTTTAGTTTTTAGCTTTTAAAATTTGCATAAAAATTCAAGTTTATCTCAAAGGAAAACATAAGAAAAGCTTTTATGTGAACAGGTCATTGAGCTCAATACAGCTTGTTAATCCCCATTTACCTAACTTTTTCAAAATATCATTGAGTTGAAATTTGACACTCCTAGTTTACTACAGTCTACTACACTACCCTGTAACCTATTCTCTACGCGAAGAAAAACATTTGTAACATTTATGCCAAATTTTATCCTAGACATTTTCCATCTTTATCCTTATGTTCTTGTTGAAGAACTCATTTTAAAATAACATTTTAAAGAAACAAATGTTAACCACAACACTTATTACCTTCATACTTTTAAACACGTCTATCTGATCCCCCATTAATTTCCATTTGATTAAACTAAAAAGATTCAACTCCTTTAGCTGTTGTGCTTAGCTTATACTTCATGCTGCTAGAATCAGTCTTTGGACTTACTTTAGTGGTGTTATATCTTTCTTGTGATATAGTACACTGGCCAAAATTGCACACAACATACTCATGAATGTGTGCTTTGTGCATCTACAATCCTTTTGCCATCATTAATGGCTTCATAATTCTGTCTGGATGTGAACAGTGATGAGTCCACCACAACTGAAATGTCCTTCTCATGGGGTGTCCTTTTAAATGACAGAACAATCATTGTGTACAGTAGTAATACTTAATATTTTTACTTCCTATATGTATAACTTTACTTTTATTCACATAAAACTGTCCACATCCAACACTGCCAATTTTGCTCATTTATTCATGATTCCAATTTGTTCAATGTTACCTGTAAAAGTAACCAGCTTATTAGTTATATATTTACCTAAGTATAAAAGGCTGAAACTATTGCACCTTGTAATATGGCTCCTGGAGGTTTGCTATGGCTTCAGGGAAGCTACACAGATTTAAATAAAACAACAAATCGAGTATAGTTCCAAGCATCTGTACTCCTGAGACCTCAGTTATTTGAAATTGCTTGGGTACCTTGTCGAGGTTACTTTATGAGGTATTGATGTAGTAATAATTAGTTTCTACCCCTGCATTAGGCAAAAGAGTTATTTGGTCTATAAGCCTCTCTGTCACTTCAATGGCCATTAGGGACCTGACATATTTCATATAGTATTGACATTTGTTCATTCATTTGCTTAAAAATAATGACACAAAGTAAGAATACTTTTGTTTTCTGGACTTACGTAGAATTTACTTGAGAAAATAGGGTGAAATGACACCTTTTATTGGCTAACTAAATAGATTACAAATGCAAGCTTTCGAGGCAGCTAAGGCCCCTTCATCAGGCAAGGTAGAATTTACTTGAAAATTGATGCCAAACAGCAAATTGATTATGTGTTTATGACTATGATGCCAAATTACAAATTTAACCTTTTTCGCAAAGCTCATTAGAAGATGTATCATTTTATAAGTCTGAATTCAGCAATCTCCTAGTTCCTTGTGAGTCAAAGTACATATAACATTTTACAGTCTACAGTGCCATCTCATGGTGGACCTAAAATCAGAACTTTGCTTCAATGACTTAATGTGATATGCTTTCTTGATTACTTAGTAAAGACAAACAAGTAGATTTTGAAATGTTTGCTTTTAGCATTTTTAAACACTAAAAGGAAGCAAAACACAAAAAAAATATATACTGTTCCCAGCTTCCTTTTGGTGCTTTGCCAAAACAAATTTGTACTAGTCAGACTAAACTCATAAGTTCTTATTGGCTTAAAAATATTTGAATAAACTAGATATGGTTTATATGGAGTGAAAGTGAAAGAAAGAGAACATGAAGAGAAATCCCTGGAACATGAAATACAGGTTTCTAATTAAGGTTACTTGCCTTAACTACAGGCTGATTAGATAAACGTAATCTAATCAGAAAGTAAACACTCAGAAGCTGAAGAATTCCACATTATTAAAGGGTTACTTAATTAGTTCCTTGTGTAACTAAAAAAATATCTCTGTACTACTTCTTACTGTGCTGCCAAGACATCTCTATATATATACTGTAAAATCCAATGACCGTATGTCTGTATGTCTGTCCACTTTTCAGGAGAGAACTACTTAATGTATTATTATTATTTGTTTCATGTTGTATGTTTTGAGGAATATTGTTATGTTTATTAATCATTTTGTGTCCATGAATGATGTGTGTTTTTGAGGCCTTCGCCTATTTTGAGAATTTTGAACTAGCAGGATTGAAACATAATCTGGAGGTTCATTAAAACAAAAAACATGGAAGCCATAAACTAGCCAAAAAAAAAAAGACTTTGTATACTATGGAGATGATTTTGGATAGTAATGAAAGCAGTCTGTTTGCATTGACTAAGAGTATAGATAAAATAAACTGAGTTGATAATGTTCTCAATTTAAATAAAACACTAGAGAAAAATGAATAAAACTCTGATGGACATGCTGTATTTGAAGATCTGATGAAAAGAAACACTAAAGATTATAAATACACTTTTTTCACTCTCATTCAAAACACTAAGGTCATGATTAATATACTCGAACCACTAGTGTAACAGATTTAGAAAGACAAGGATGAACTTGTTAGTGTTTCTTTTGTTGTATAATACAACTGCTCCTGTCCTCAAACCCAAGTCTCTAGTCTTTGCTGAGCTCAAGTCTTCAGTCATTGTTCGTTAAGCCACCAGTTTCTATTTATGCCACTGAATATTTTGAAGCATCAACTCCATGTTGTGCCACACCAAGCCACTCATGAGCAGTCCCTTTATCTTTTAATTTTTCTTTCTGAATCCCATTTTCAGTTCCTACTTCTGTTAGTCTACTTCAACCCCCTTCCCCAATATATGCCATCATATTTTTTGATCCACACACTCACAGCCATTATTAAAGCTTTAGTAGGAATTTGTTCACCAATTATTATTATTTTTTTTTTACTATGCTGATTGAGTCTTCTGCCTCTCAGCTTGAACCTCCTGCTCTTGCCTTCACCACTCAGTCTGGCCACTTAGTGCTTCTCCTGCCTTCACTGTGCAGCCTCAGCCACCCACCTTGACCTCAGAGTTGCTATCATCACCCATGTCCACATGAGTAGATGTCTCTATTGTACTCATATGTGCTCCCTGGAGGAAATGCCTCTGAATTATTGTTGATGCCGTGTCACCATGAGGGGGTGCCATTGTTTCTTCCACCACTGCTAGATCTATTGTCTCACCACCAGAGTACTCCAAGATGTACCAGAAATGCCCTTGTCACCATAGTGCCCCAAGATGTCCTGGCTGCTAAAGTGCCTGAGGTTCAAGAGGTGAGTATCTACCCCAAAAACTTAAGTCTTAGCTTATTTTTGCCAGCCAGTTGTTCTTCTTTTCAGGCACTGATCCTTCCAATTGGGTAGTGGTTATCTTTGCTCACCCTCCCTGTTGGGTAGCAGTCCCTTTACCTCATCCTCCCCGTTAGACAGTGATCTCCATGTCTTATCATCCTAGTGGGGAAATAGCCTGCATGTCTCCTCGTTCCTGCTGGATAATGCTCTCCTTATCTTATAACTTCAGTAAAATCTCACTTGCCTTGATATCACAGTTGGACAGTACAGTAGTCTTCTTATATTGTCATCTTCATTAACACATGAACTGTTAATTTTTGGATTATGTTTCTTGTTTTATGTTGTCTGGAAGCCTCTCCTTGGGGGAACTATGATATGTTTCAGCCAGGGTCTCATCCCTGGCCCTTTAACATTTATTTGCTTAGCAGATGCTTTTATACAAAGTGACTTACAAAATAGGTTAACATAGTCAAGTAGACATCGGTCTTGGGACTGCTCTGGAACAAGTGTTACAGCAGAAGGTTACAAAAAAATCTATGAGGTGTGAAAAGTGAAGAACTTTAAAACAAATGGAGCACAACATTCGTTAATCTTTCTTTAGTTACATTAACCTATCAAAGCCATTATAAATTAGATAGATGTTGACAGAACAGTTGCCTTCAACTTCTTAAATACATTTAGGGAGTCAGCAGTTCAGATCAAGATGGACAGCTCCTTGCACCAGCTAAGAGCTACATATGAAAAGAGTCTGGTTTGAAATTAGATGCCATGCAGAAAGTGCTTCACTGGACACTGTATACTAGCAGACTTAAGTGGGCAAGAAGAATCATTGGACCTCATAAGTGTCTCCAAATACATAGGTTCTGACCTATTACTCTGATTACTCTGTAGGCAAGCATCAAGAATTTGAAACTAATGTGAGCTGCTACAGTGAGCCAATGTAGCACCCTAAAAACAGGAACAACTGTGCCAGTCCTGGCTGGTTGAACAAAAGATGGAACATGTTAGGAATCATCTGCAGTTACTTGGTAACACCTGCAGTTACTTCTCCCAGTAGAGAGCTGCAGAAGTCCACATGTGACAAGATCAATGCTTGGACCAGGAGTTGTGATGCATTTTCTGCCAGATAAGTTTCTTATATAGAATGAATCTGCATGAATGAAATATAGTCAGTGAAGGATTGCTGATCATTGATCACAATCCCACAGCTGCATACTTACTTGGCAGGTGTTAAGGATAATGAGCTGCGCTGAACAGAGATCATGTTGGTTGGCAGAATAAGGAGGTCCTTCTTTGTCAGGTTGAGTTGAAGATATTGCTCTTTCATCCAGGTTGAGACTGAGACATGCAGATTCTAGCTAATAGCTGAGAATTGAAAGCAGACATTTAAATCCCCTCACCTGGGGCCTCATTTATAAAACTTTGCATGGATTTGAGCTTGGAAAAACTGGAAAATGCATGTAATTAAAAAAAAATCAGATTTATAAAATAGGGCATACATACATTTCTACACATTTTACAGTTTATAATGCACAATCACCTTTTAAATATCCATACATGAACACTCCTCGAATGCTGCCCTTAAACATCCATATATGGAGCATGCTAATCAGCCTCATACATATGAAATCATGATGCTGTAGAACTTTATTTGCTGGTAGAGCTGCCTCCCATCTGAAGCATCATGACCCCGCCACCTACATTTAAGTGTGTCTGGCTGTGCTCAACAACTGAAAGTGCAAGATCAAATGCAGCATTATAGCACCTCTCCTCTGCACTCTAGGAGTCCAGAGAAGGTGTAAGGCACCAATGGCACATGTGATGATGTGATTCCTGTCACAATGAATTGTACAGGTTATATGAAACACCTAGGGTTCAGCCAGTTACCACACCAACAAGCCAACCATGACAAACAGCACCAACACATTTGTCAAAGCAACTTTGCCTCAAAATAAATGAATCATGGGTTGACACAGGCCATTGAGACACAATTTTTACCAGCCACATCTTGGATGACTTGTGCATTAATGGAATGTACTGTAACTGCTTATGGTTAACAAAAAAGTGCTCCAATTACATTAGGAGAATCACACACAGCTGCAAATTGCAAAAACATATATATATATATATTTTTTTTTTTTGCATGTACACCCACACAATACAAAAGCTGGATGTAGTGCCTCTCTGGTTGGTTAATGGTTTCCAGGACAGCAGGCTTGACTGAGATACTGTTGACTTGTGAGCCAGTGCCCTGAGAAGTGACAACAGGTATCTGACAAAAACTGAGTAAAAAACAAACATGTTCTTCAGTGCAAACATGTAGCATTGGCCCTCTTAAATGAGAACTAAAGTACAGTCAGTGCATAATATTGATAGTTATATAGGTGTTTTTGTGACATCAATGAACAATATAATAACGGCTCATTGATATGAATTATTATGCGTGTGAGTCGTCATTTATCTGGTATGGCTCAATTTCCCCGCTTGATCAAGGGTGACATCATTTCCCAGTTTCTCCAAAATATTGCATACACATGGGTCAGAGTTGCTGTAAATATATGCATGTTCCCCCGTCAAGTTTTCTTTTATAAATCCACACATTTCTGTGGGACATTGCACATGCACATTTTGGGCTCCTTTTTATGCGTACCCAAGCTTTCTGAATGATGCCCCAGGTTCTGCAAGCATCAAAGTATTTAGCAAGAAAAAAGTGTCGCACTTGTGAAACAAACAGAAATTGGCCAGCAAAGCAACAAAAAAGATGCAGATCGATCAGAATAATTAAGCACGGAAATGTATAGTACAAAAAAATTAAAAATAAAGCATTATCACAAAACAAAACAATAACTACACTTTACACAAGTTACTATCCAAGATTACCAAGATGAAAACACTCCTGGGTTCCCATGCCGGGTCCTTTCTGTGTGGTAGCATTTTGAGTAGTGACATATATATAAATGTAATGAATTATTATTATTATTATTATTATTATTACTGCCCTTAATACAGACCCCAAACCCAGTAGTTGCCTGCCTAGCTGGGTACTGAAAACAGCCATTTAAATCCCCTAACCAGGCACAAGTGTGTTTTTTGTTTATTTAATGTTGTTTTTTAAATATTATTTTGTTAATATAAATAATTTTGTTTTTGTTTTTTATTATGTTGTATTTTTTATATTCTTTTGTTTATTAATAAGTTTATATTTATTAATAATGTTTCTTTTGTGGTGCCTTGTCTTTTAAATTATGTTACTTGTATCTTATATGTTGAATCTAAGGGGATTGCGCCATCTGATGCTACAGATGAGGAACTGCCTACACTGCCGTTTAAGAAGAAGCAGTCAACAGCATGATTGCTTTGGATTTGAAGTTTGTTCCTGTCTTTTGCTTTGTGTGTTTATTCTTAGTTTCATTGGTTTTGACTTTTTTCTTTCAACTTAATGTTTGGATTTGTTCTTTATTAAGTTTGCCTTTGTGGGATGCCTGTTTTATTTCTTATTTTTTGTGCTTGTCCTTGCTTTTGTATAACCCTTTTTGAACACTACAGTAAATGTTTAAATATTAAAGGAACATTGTTTAGTTTTCTTGGCCCAAAGGTTTTTTATATTTTCCCTCTTACACATTTCACATTTATGACTATTAAACTTTTCCCATTTTTTGGCCTGTACAGATCATACTCCTGCCTCTTAAGTTTGGGGCCAGACTGCCTGAGCTGACGAAGCATACACTTTTGGTCCAGACCTATATTTCAGTGCAGGTCTGGCTTTTTTCAGTTTGTAAGCTGGCAGGATCACAATAGTGTTTAATGTTGGAGTATTGCATAGGTTACAGACACACTTTCAAGAGAAACAAATGCCATTGCATGAGGTCCTTATACATTATCTTACACTACCATCCCTCAATCCATTTCCTGCCTAATCTATTACAGAGGCATAGGAGATCCAGAGTCTATTCTAGCCTCATCAGACATACTGTAAGTCAGGATCCAACTATTGATGTAATGCCAGCACATTGTACTTATATAATATATAATATATATATATAATGTTTCTTAAATTAATGATGAAGATATTGTTAAAAAGTTATCTGTATTAATATGAAAGACAAGGATTTTCTCTCTTCCAGATCTAGAATTGTACCACTTCATACTCACTCTCAAACCCACATATCCTCCATGATGACTTCTAATAAAAATCAAATATACTGTCTCCTACTCTCTTTCCACTATCCAATTTATTTTCAATAAGATAAAATCATTGGCCACCATGTTTTGTCCCTTTCACTCTTACACCTTAAAATTGTGGCGCCAAGTAGGAAACCTTTTGGGCATATCTGTGAGGTGACATAATCTTACTTCATTATTTCACAACATTACTTTTAATGTTAGCGGCTATCCCAACTCTTTTCCCCTGTACAAGGTATTTGCATACTCATGTGATGTCTTTGGTGATTTGGTGAAATTGGGTTAGGTCAATCCCTTAGGTTAAGTTATTCCATTTATTCCAATTCTTCCTTTTTTTTACTTCAGCTACAGTCAGTTTTTAGGCATGTAGAGTCCCATTAATGTCCCTCTTTTCCATCCATCTCTTGCCATGTTCCTCTCTTCTAAATACAAATTCATATCCTTTGTTTTTTTTCAGCTGTTTTTAATTTTCTTTGTGATCTCGCCAACAGTCAATGTTGTGCTGCAATTCCATTTTCCAAAATTTAAATACGTCTTTAAAATAACCTAACCATCAGCAGACAGAGTTTAAGATTGTACATTGATTCCATCCTACCACAAGCACATCATCTATTGGACCTAACCCTTGATCCCATATGCCACCTTTACTCCCTCAATGCTCTTGGAACCTTTCTCCACATTTTTGCTAATGTTCCCCCTGTGGCATCTCTTTGGCTCTATGTTGCTGACTCTCTCTTTAATTCTTTCTTGCCATATCCTTCTGTTCCTTTGAGTGTGCTGGATTTTTCCTTTTAATTTTTCTCTTTTCCACAGGGGCCACTTATAATGCTGCCCTTGTTGACAGAAAAATTGTTCTTGACCTCAAAATAAAAACACCCTGAACTGTTCTATCCTCCGACTTTAAAAATGTCTTACATTTACAACTTTTAGTAGCCAGGATCAACTGCTCACCCAGCTACACTATCCAAACTTGAACTAAAGCAATCCAATTATTTTTGGGGGTAGTAGAAACATATTTCTTTCCTTTCCTTTTTTTTCTTCTCTTCTCATTTCTGTATTTACTGGCACTTTTGGTTCCTGTGTGACCTTACTGAGAAACCAGCTGCCAGTTTGTCACTTTTCAAGGCATGTATGTAGTGGGCAGGTGCCAGCTGGAGGCTTCCATTATTGTTTCTCATTATTATACAGTAATAGTGTTTTTCATGGCCACATATTTTATTTACATTTAAATGTATATTACATTTTTCTGGTTTCATTTTTGCCAATAAAAATCTGAAACCAAAAAAGAAGTGCTACAATAGATGTACTTTTAAGGGACAGTATCAAAGCGCAGTGGATGCACAGATGTGCTGGGGCCCTGTAACAGCAAGAATACTGTTCTGGGAGCACACTTCATTGTGACTAGATGCTGTTATAGAAATTCTAATTGTACAGTATCCTCAAAGCTAAATCTTCCTATTTTTTAATCTTTCAGTTAATTTTAAATATCAAGCAACTTAAAAAATTTTAAAAAGCAAAGATATGTTACACGCCTGCAGTGGGCTGGCACCCTGCCTGGGGTTTGTTTCCTGCCTTGCGCCCTGTATTGGCTGGGATTGGCTCCAGCAGAACCTCGTGACCCTGTAGTTAGGATATAGCGGGTTGGATAATGGATGGGATGGATGAATGGAAGATATGCTACACTTAACTTGAAAAAAAAATTAAACTCTAAACTGTATATGTTTTAGCATGGAGTCTTTGAAATCAAGTGCAGTTGACAATAATTAACTGTTAATCTTCCTTTCCATAGTTCCTTAAGTACTGGGCAATAGGCATCTAGCAAAATGTTTGAGGTGCTGGATCCTTCAAGCTGTGTGGCCCCTGACATATATCTCCTGGAAAAAACTGTAGTAAAAAGGAGATGAAGTTGTTGGTTAACATTTTGCACATCTCAGGGTCTCACACATTTATTCAATGAAAGGGATTGAATCAGTAGATTGGTGGCATGAAACCCAACAGACCATATTACCTATATAATAAAAATACACAGTAGCTAGTGAACAGTTCACCTGGGTTAAATCTTAGCCAGTCAGAATGCTGTATTTATGGCAACTCCTTTGTAGATCTCTTTGGTGTGTTTTCAGACAGTATTTGAAGTAATGAGTCTGAAATAAAAAGGAAAATTATCAAAGTGCTTTGTATGCTTCAATACTATACATTACAATACATTGTCCTGCCTGTGGTTTTTGTTTTAATGAATATTTCTAGTTCTTTCTAATGCCCCTTGAAGGTTAGGAGCACACACTGATACAGTGCATTGCCATACCCACCACATGACAAACCAATTCAGGATCCCTGATTAGGACCTGTCCCAGTCACGCAACGGGTGACACCTCAGCACCACACTAGTTCAGATGGAATTGAACAGTGTGAGGTTTTTTATGGTGGCTGGAATGGCAATTCTGCCACCAACCCCCAGATTATTCCCTTCAGGTTGGAGGGCCTACATACCCCATGACGAAGCAATTGCAGGTTTAAGGACCTTGCTCAAGAGTCACTTTTGCTGTTTTATGGGATTTGAACTGGCAACCTTCTGATTGCTGTTTTTCTGTCCACTAACACCATAAATCCAACAAATTAATATTATTGTTTTATTCAAAAACTTTGACTTCCCCAGAGAGAAAGACTTATATTTTTTCATTTACAAAAGTATTCAAAGCCCACTGCACCACCAAATAGATCCAGGTCAATACTTTGTACATAGCAGCAATTATACCTGTAAGTCTCCTTGGTCATGGGTCATTCCAGACTACTGTCATTTTTAAGTCATTCCTTAGTTGTTTTACCATGTGCTTTGAGTCATTGTCCTGCTGGGAAAGTAATCTTGACCCTAAATGTAAAATATCTGGCTGGTTCTTCTCAAGTTTTTACTTATATATGGGGTCTGTCCATGTTGCACTTGATGGCAATGAGCATTCCTATTCCTTGTGCAACCTGAGAGATTAATACTTCCACCAATAGAAATGATAGTAGATAGTGCTACCTGGCTGTATTCGGTTTGTGCCAAACCTATTGCTTCATTTTCAGGACAAAGAGCTCAACTTTAGTTTCATCAGAACAACATTGTCTTGAAAAAAGATTTCAGATGATGTCACATTAATTTTGAATTTTTTTTTCAGAAGTGGCTTCCTCCTTGCCATCTTTTCTGGTGCTACACAGCACAACGTCATCAGCAAAAATCATGACTCAACACATCCATACCCAGATCAAAGAGTTAAGAATTTAAAAAAGATCCTGTAATATGAGCACTATATAGTGCCCGACCCGGCACAGACTGAGGCAGAGGCACGTGTAACACAAACAGTTTCTTTTATTTTTCTTCAGCCGTGGGGCACGCCTTCCCCGTGTCCCACAGGCCCAACACAGTCCCACAAGCACTTAAATAACACACAAACCACACTTCTTCTCTCCACCTCAGCACCACCACTCCTCCCAGGCAACCTCATCCTCTTCCTCCCGATTCTTGCTCTCTTCAGTGGTGGTGGCTGGTCTTTTTTATACCCCACCTGGAAGTATTCCAGGTGCTTGATCATCCATCCATCCATCCATTTTCCAACCCGCTGAATCCGAACACAGGGTCACGGGGGTCTGCTGGAGCCAATCCCAGCCAACACAGGGCACAAGGCAGGAACCAATCCCGGGCAGGGTGCCAACCCACCGCAGGGTGCTTGATCACCTGGGTCTAATTGCATTTCCGGGTGGGGCTGAGGAATTGACCAGCCGGGCTGCCAAGACCATGCAGCTCCCCCTGGCGGTCAGCCAAGCCCCCAACCAGGCTGTGGAGGACTCCATGTCCCATGGAGCCATGCGCCAGGCTGGGGAATCATCATCCGCCAGGGAGGCTGCCACCAAGCGTCCCGGGGGAGGTATTGAGCTGCCCGTGGTGGCTCCCCCGGAACAGATGCAGCAGAGGCGTCCCTGCCGGGCATGGAACCCGGCTGTCCTTTACAATCCCTAGTACAGACCTACTCTACCTAGGATCTTGTCTGTTACCCCCAACACTGCTTTTAACCTGGGTCCTCACTCCCTCATACATACTGTATCCTGGACAATCTTTACATGCTTCTCTGGTATGCCTTTCTCTCTCATGCACCCCCAGATCACTTGACATGGTACTGCCTCATAAGTCTTCTCCAAATCAATAAACACCATATGCAAACCTTTCTGTTTTTCTCGATGATTCTTTCTGAGCTCTCTCCATGCAAAGACTACATCAGTTGTGCAACCCCTGACATAAAACCAAACTGCTCCTCACCAATGGCGGTCTCTTCCCTAAGCCTTCTCTCTATAACCTTTTCTCAAATGTTTATTGTGTGTGACATCAACTTTATCCCTCTATAATTTCCACAGTCCTGAATATTATCCTTCTCCTTAAAAATTGGTACAATCACACTGTTCCTCCACTCCACTGGTATTCTCTTCTGCATTAGATCCCATAACACATCTACTCCCTTTTCTTGTAAACTCTTCCACACTTCTGCTGCTATTTCATCCGATCTTGTTGCCTTTCTATTTTTCATTCCTTTCAGCACCTCCTTTATTTCCTCCCTCCTCATTCTTGGTATTAGCTCTTCATTTGGGGCTCCATCCCCAAATACTACCCTTGGACTTTCTAGCCACCAGAGGGGCAAACCGGACCAACATGCCTGGGTAAACTGAAAGGGTTAGTGTCAGGCAAAACCTTAATGATGGAATCGATTCAATCAGCTTCGGATAACAGTTGCTGGCGTATGGGTTCGAATCTCGGTTCATCTACAACACGTGGACACTTTGTTCACACTACTGTGCATTTGTGGAGTACCAACAGGTTATGTCACAAGGCTGGAATCTGTCACTTCGCTACTACTGTTGATTAAAATAACACAATGTAGACTGATTTCGACTTGAAGCTACTTTGAACTTAATTTAAATCATAAATAAATATGTTCGTTTAATTAAACACTCAAAGTCATTACATTTTCTTCCGTTATCATTATACGGTATATCTAGCGCATACAAATACAAGTAGATATTGCTGAAGACCGGAGTAAAATGGGCGTTAATATCATTTTCAACTTCAGCCAATCATATATTAAATTTGCGCACGTCAGTCACTGATCAGCCAATCGCAAATTTAAACGTTGCGGTCAATCACCGTTTTATTCAACAAATCGCCAATCGGTATTATTTGTCATTCATCTGCCACTTTAGCCAATTGCCTTTTGGATACGTAAAAAGAAAGGTGGGTGTAATTTCTAAAGGTGGACGTGTAAGATAATTTCTAAAGGTGGACGGTCAAGATAAAGTGACTGTAAGAGACGGAGTGTATATTCATAAAATACCTCTCCGACGATAGTCTACTAGTGTCAATATCTTACACTATAGCACTTTGTCGAGTGCATTATTAAGACAGCTGTGTATTTTTATCACAGTCATTTATGAAGTAGCGGTTCTGAAAAAATAATAATAAAAGTTTGCATATGAGATATTTATCGTTACTGAACAACGTCTGAAGAAAATTTAAATGAACATAACAATACAAATTTGTGTCCGCCTAATTTTAATGGATTGACGTGGACTTAAGTGTGGGCTCTACTTGATTAAGTCAGTCAGATTAAAACAAATGTTTGACTGTTGGTGTTTACTCGAATGTCCAAATGAAATAGCCGCCTACATTTACCTTAAAGACCTTAAAGGCTATGAACGTATTACAATTTTAAACGTTGAATAAACTATCAGAGTTCCTAATATTCCATTGTAGCCCCTTCTTGCCTGCAGATCAGGTTCTGTGCTTTGTTTGCTGATGTCAGTCAAATATTCTTCGGTCTTCATGTCTGTTCTCAATATACCAGCAGCTCTAGTGAGTTTCTTGCCTGTGAATCACGTATTTAAGTTTATTTTTTAGCTGTATTATGATTACAGATTATTATAAATCACATACTTGACACTCTCATGTTCAGGTATCAGGGAATATAAAACGTTAAGAAAGCTGGCAATAAAATTATGACTTTAAAGAATCGATTGGCTGTCTCTATGTTATCAATGTTAAATGTAATAAACACAGTTGTCATAGTGCTAATAGTCACCTTTCAATTATTATTTTTACAATGAAGTTTACTATGTTAAATGATCTGTGAAGAGCAAATATTATGCCTTCAAAAGACTAATAATTTTGCAGTTTTTGTGACTGTGCACCTGTTAATCAGGGTATTCAATTATTTGACTTAATTGGACCTTTATTACTTTTGGGATTTTAAATACCTCTTTAAGATCATCAAATATGTGTTTATTATAATACATATTACTTATGCAAAATTTACATTTAGAGATTAAAACATGACAGATGTTTGTTCATATCTCATTTATCCTCCATTTGACTCCATCAGGTCCTAGTGGTGTGCTGAACACGTCAGCCTGTCTTTAGGGTCTCTGTGATTGGAGGAGGCCAGGAGTCCAACTGTACAGCAGGCACTGATGGGCATCAGCATCACGACTGGTAACAAGATAGAGATGACAGATATTTGAGCTGGACATAATCCTATATGAGTATCCAAGCAAACAGCATATTCAGAGCACACTGAGTCTGTATACTCCAGTATGGCCCTGACATAACAACCTGTACAGCTGTAAACGACTCCACTTAACTGGTCATTTAGCACACACTGCACTGAGTCTGTTAAGTCATAGCCGTTAAATAATTCAATCTGAACAGGTGGAAATTTATTTTGGCAATGATATTTCTGGTAAGGCATTTTTATATTGTTGTTTCTCATTGGTTTATACTGAAAATCTGGTTTACATCAATGTAGTTTTCAATAGTATGTATTATATATATATATTATATAAAAAAATTAAAGGAACACTTGAAAGCACGAGATCTTAATGGGAAAAAAAATCTTGCTGGCTGTCTCTACTGCTATGGACTGATGTGTTAGGAACAAAAGGATGGCACATTGTTTGTTGGAAATGAAAACGATGAACCTAGAGAGGGCTGAATTCAAAGACACCCCGAAAATCAAAGGGAAAAAATGATGCGGCAGGCAGGCGAGTCCATTTTGCCGAAATTTCATTGCAGCAACTCCAAATAGCACTCATTAATTTGTATGGCCCCCATGTGCTTGTGTGCATGCCTGACAATATTGGGGGGGGGGGCATGCTGCTAATGAGATGAAGGATGGTGTCCTGGGGGACCTCCTCCCAGATCTGGACCAGGGCATCACTGAGCTCCTGGACAGTCTGAGGTGCAACCTGGTGGTGTCGGATGGACTGAAACAAAATGTCCCACCCAGAGGTGTTCTTGGGGCAGTCAATGGGATCAATTCCTTCATTCTCTGACTACATGAGGCTGGCCGTTGTGGTGCACCAGGAGGAACCCAGGAGCCACTGCACCAGCATAGGGTCTGCCAATGGGTCCAAGGATTTCATCCAGATACCTAATGGCAGTCAAGGTGCCCACTGTTGTCTAGTCTGTAGAGGTCTGTGTGTCCCTCCATGGATATGCCTCCATAGACCATCACTGACCCACCACCAAACTGGTTATGCTGAACTATGCCACAGGCAGAATAACGTTCTCCATGGCTTCTCCAGACCCTTACACATCTGTCACATGTGCTCAGGGTGAACCTGCTCTCATCTGTGAAAAGCACAGGGTGCCCACCAGTGGTAGACCTGCCAATTCTGGTATTCTATGGCAAATGTCAATCAAGCTCCCTGGTGCTCACTAGAGGACGTCGGGCCACCTTCAGGCCACCCTCCTCAAGTCTGTGTGATTGTTTGGACAGAGACATTCACACCATTGGCCTGCCTGCTGGTGGTCATTTTATAGGCTCTGGCAGTGCTCATCCTGTTCCTCCTTGGCCAAAGGAGCAGAAACTGGTGAGTCCTGCTGATGGGTCCTTCTACGAGGGGCCCTGTCCAGCTCTCCTGAAGTAACTGCTTGCCTGTCTCCTGGAATCTCCTCCATGCCCTTGAGACTGTGCTGGGAGACATGGCAAACCTTCTGGCAATGGCACGTGTTGATGTGCCATCCTGGAGAAGTTGGACTACCTGTGCCAGCTCTGTAGGGTCCAGGTATGGCCTCATGCCACCAGTAGCGACATTGACCGTAGCCAAATGCAAAATGAGTGACAAAACAGATGAGGAGGGAAAAATGTCAGTGACCTTCACCTGTTAAACCATTCATTCCTGTTTTGTGGGTCGTCTCATTGTTGCCCCCCCTCCCCCTAGTGCCCCAAAGCAGCTGAAACTGATGAACAAGCCCCTCTGCTACTTAACTGACCAGATCAATAGCCCACAAGTGTCACTGACTTGATGCTGTACTCTCATTAAAAAGGGTTCCTTTCATTTTTTGAGTATATCTATCTATATCTATATATATATTGTGAAGGATTGCCGGCTTTTTACTCCGGTCCTCACCCCCAGGCCGCCAGGAGGAGCTCTCCCAGCAGCGTGGACGTGCCCCGAGTTCCAGCAGGGCCGCCTGGACTATGTAGTTTTTATACACAGCCCTGCTGGATACCTTGGGGGCCACCGGGAGTCGCTGTAGGGGGGCTCGTGGACTCTTATGCGCCCTATAACCTGGGAGTACGTCACGGTCACGTGACAGGAAGAAATGATGTGCTCCCGGGTTGAAGAAAAGGACTGTTTACCCTGACCCGGAAGGGATAAGGAACTGTGGACAGGAACACCTCCGGGTCAGGGTGTATAAAAGGACGATGGGAAATCCCAGACGTTGAGCTGAGCTGGGTGGAAGGAGGGCAACGCGTGTGGGAGTGGAGGATTGTGTATTGTTATTTGATTATTGATTTATTACTGAGTATTGTGGAGAGGAGGGTGCTTTGTGCACTATTATTATTATTATTAATAAACCATTATTTGGACTTTTACCTGGTGTCTGACGTCTAGTCTGAGGGTTCAAGGGGTCACGGAGACCTTAAAGTGTCACAATATATAATGTCAAGACCTTAGAACAACAAGGTCCTAGCTGTGAGTCATGGTTTTAGAATACTGAGCTTCAAAACTTTTGACTATTTATCAGGCGTATACAATCCATCCATCCATCCATCCATTTTCCAACCCGCTGAATCCGAACACAGGGTCACGGGGGTCTGCTGGAGCCAATCCCAGCCAACACAGGGCACAAGGCAGGGAACCAATCCTGGGCAGGGTGCCAACCCACTGCAGGACACACACAAACACACCAAGCACACACTAGGGCCAATTTAGAATCGCCAATCCACCTAACCTGCATGTCTTTGGACTGTGGGAGGAAACCGGAGCGCCCGGAGGAAACCCACGCAGACACGGGGAGAACATGCAAACTCCACGCAGGGAGGACCCGGGAATCGGCGTATACAATCCTTTTCTTTTAATTTTGTTCCCATATGTAAAACCTGCATTTTAAGTTAAAAATGCAAGTGTTATTGAAAAAAGATCAGTAAGAACCATATTATTCTAGAGTATGTTTGTAAGTGAACAGCAAAGCCTTGATCAGGATGCTCAGTTTCCAAGCTGTTTTATCTTGTAGGATTACTAGCAAAGTGCACACCATTTGTAACCATGTGGATACAAGTGGAGGCTCTGGTCATATCTATCAGTTCTAACAGTGTTAATACGCAAGGTGATTGGACCAGCACCACTTAAACAGAACACTCAGTATTATCACTACCAAAAACAAGATTTTATTAATAATTATTCAATATAAATTGTGCAACAATTTCAAGAAATATTTACAATTATCAATAATGATTGGTCAGTTGAATTGAAAGTAAGAATGCACAAAGATTAAATTTAACAAACAGACTGATCAAGGAATATATCCATCCATTTTCCAACCCGCTGAATCCGAACACAGGGTCACGGGGGTCTGCTGGAGCCAATCCCAGCCAACACAGGGCACAACGCAGGAACCAATCCCGGACAGGGTGCCAACCCACCGCAGTCAAGGAATATACTGAAGTATTAAAACAACAGCATGCCCACTTCTATATATTATATATACATAAAACAACAATGTAAAATGCATAACAACTGTACAAAGCAGTTATAACAATTAAAGAAAAAATCCAGATGACATCAATTGTCTAAAAACAGACACGCAATTTCAAATATACAGAACTTAATCAACAATCTTTAACAATAACAGAAAGTGTCCTTTATTATTTACATCAATAGTTACATTAAATACATACAACTCTATTATGCACAGTCATTTTAACACACAGAAATAAAAAAGGCAAAAGAGAAGTAAAAAAAGAGACACATTTATTTGAGTAGGGTTGAACTGTAATCCTGAGTTTAAATGCCTCAGTGTTGCTTTCCTTGTGCTTCCAACTGTTGCAAAACAAGTATGTCAAACTCTTCTTCTCACTAAAAAAACAAAACAAAAACAACCACACAAATGAACAAATTCTAATCATACCAACCAGAAACACTTCTGCATTTGTCATTTGAAACCACAATTCTTGACCTTGTACAGTTTAGAATAAATGCTACATATGGCATACTTCTAAATGTAATTTTACCAATACTAAAAATGTACTAATGTATAGTTTAAATGTCACTTTAAACATATATATTCACATTTATATATATTTAGTTTATATTCTTGTCTAAATTCACAACAACTATAGGGTATTCTATTTAACAGAATAATGGCGCTGAAAAGAAAAAGAAAGGACTGTTTATTTTCCACATGACGTACAACTCACTGTATACTGGTCCATCCATGAACAGATTTTCTGCCTCTGGTAGGGAAATCCTCTCAACTGTTTGTATAGCTTTAATAAGAGCCTATCAAAAACACAGAAAAAGAAAGGATGTTACTCATAGACACACTTTCTGTACTCATTAGAGATTTACTGAAGACTAAATAACCTCTGGCATCAGCACATCCAGAATGATGTGAACTCTGTCAATCCTCTCAAAAGTGCCTACAGCTCTTGACAGCACTTCATCCAAGAAGTTGTAGAGGCCATCTATCATCTCCTCATCTTCTATATAAGTCATTACCCGGTGACCTTTAGGATTTTCATAATTTTTTAACCATTTGGACGATACCTTACGAGATACAACAGCCTGTTGGACAAGAAAATACAAGTGTTTGGCACTATAAAGTCATCATAGCTCTTTGCTGCCAGATAGATTACAATACCAAAGTTTTACTTGTCATCTGAACTAAGTTACCAGCAAGTGATCATCTGCTCCATGGTCCTTTATTATGAACTCTAACAGTTTTTCATGTTGAGTCCTCCTGTAGGCCCTGCTGATCTCTGCAGCTGCAAAAACCTGAGCCACTTGTTCTTCAGTCAGCTGCCCTACTGCAGCCACACAGCCAGCCTGCTCTCCTACACTGTGGACACACACAAATAAATGCATCAGACTGTCACATGTAGCATTTGTCTTATGCAAGCTGTGTGGTTTTGGTCTGAACAGTTGTGTTTTCTCGGAAAAGTGGATACATTGGAAGACAGTTGAAACTGTGAGGATTACTCTGCGGATCACTACAAAAACCCCTGTTGGATGTGATCTCAATAGCTTTTCTGAATACATCCATTACTTCAGAGTATTATGATTGCACCAGTCCGGACACTGGTAAAGTAATATGCAAGTCACAGAAAAGCTTTGAAGATATTTTTACTCTAACCATCAAAATAACCAATCTAACACTCCCCATGTGACAACGGGTCAAAAAGCTTATGACAATCCTTCATACCATGTTCAATTTTAAGGTTTTTACTCAAGTTGAACCAAGTAGACTAAGTTCTACATTAATACCTTGGTGTGGCTGTATCAATATATTCCTCAACGAGTTCACTGCTGCCATGATCTTCTTGGTCCTGCCTTTTAGACATTAAAATATTGATGTTATTTATTTAACAGAATAAAAAGAGTGCCAGTAAAAGTTTACCTGTATACACCAAAACACACACTGGTGTATTTAAAGTAACACTATATGAACTTATTTAGACATTAAAAAATGTAAAATTCCAAGCTTATTTAAACTGTTTTCCCCTGGTTGGATGTGAGGTGTCACCTTTGATTGTCCAAGCATCCCAAAAAGGAGCGTCTCCAAAAGCAGAGTACCTGCACCGGCACTCAGCAATGGTACACTCAGAACAAGTACCAATATCTGTAAATTATTCTAACAAGGCACAGGTCATTTGGCACCCACTAAACCAGACCATAGGAAATGGCCACATAAAATTATGGGATAAATTGTTAACAAAACAAAAAGGAAACACTGAATATTTACCACCCATACTCAGCCTGAATTAATGGGAAAAATGGGATACACGTACCTCCGTAGGAAACTGCTGTTCTGCGGTGATCTCGAAACTGTTCATTTGCTCGTATATACGAGCGTGAAGAATACAGTCGCGGATGACAGAAAGAGCACAAAAACGCATCTGAAGATTGAAGTACGGACGGAATGTCTGTGGTATTTTTTGATCGCGATATGATCCTGTTTAAAAAATGTAAAATAACATTACAGCTTTTTAATCGAACATCTCACAAATGTAAATATGCACAGAGTTAATAGGGAACCAAACTACTGGCGGTGATCTACTAGCATTCCACTGAGCACCGGAGAGGGGGTGGGTATGGGTGTATGTTGCCCGTGAAACTTGCTTTGCAACGTTTGAAGATTTGCCGGCACCGCTGAGTGCCAGACCACTTCAAGCACTGAATATGCATCAATTACTACAGCGAAAATAATTATTAATACAAACGTGAATACAATATATATTAATATTTATACAAACGTACAATCACAACAAAGAAACAAAATGTTATTTGAAAAACACGAAGAAAACTTAGCAATTGCAAATTTCATACGTTTTAATTTAGAAGCAAACTTACTTTCATTGTCAGAAATAACAAACAATTCGTTTCGTCGCTTCTTCTTTGGTCTAATAGAGTTTCTTCGCTGCTGCTTCGTCTTTGTATTCTTTTCTTTAACAGAGTTTCGTTGCTTAGTACAGCGCAAGGCTATTTCAAAAGAAACTCTATGAGGCGGAACCTCAAAGCGGTAGGGATCACTAACTGTGAAAAGATTGGTGGAAGTTACACTTGATAGACAACTTCAAACGTTGAGTGAGTTTTTGATTGTCATACTTTAACAACAATCTAATTCGTTGAAATTCTGAATTAGCCAATACTATCCACTTCCATTTACAGTTATCCCGCCTTCAGATCCGCCCATAATGTCTCCGGTCTGCAGCAATTCCCTTCTCTACAAATACGCCCCTAGAGGCAACGTCATAACTACGTAATTGCACTTCCGGGATCTCGCTATTTGCGCACGCGCCTGCTGCGCGGTGGCGGTGAGTTTGAGTGCAGTCTTTTTTGACTTGTTTATTGACTTCTGCTCGCGAGGTTTGTTTGTTATTTAACAGCCTCTGCATACTCCGGCAGTAAGGGTTTCCTGACAGCACTATGGCTGCAGATGACAAGTTTCGGAGCAGTGACACAAGCGTCCAGCCTACCGCCGAGGCCTCTTTGCTTCGACGTAGGGTCTTCGTTGTCGACTGCCGCCGTGAATGCGCCGAAGCCACTGAGAGGGTGCTGGAGAGTGGAGATGTTACTTTTGAGCATTTCAGGGATGCGCTGTGTCGGGTGAGTATACTTATTATTTTTAACTGGACTTCCTGTATCTTTGTTGGCTTGGAATGGACGCGAATTTATCGTTTACAGAGGCATTTAGATGGCAATACATTTTATATGTAAACCTAGTGACGAAATGAACACCTACCCCGTTAATTTAAATGGACTCGGCGTGTTAATAGCGTAGGGCAAGTGCACTTCCCCGTAAGTGACTTGTTTCAGAAGTAAAATGTAAATAGGTTTGGTTTAAATACTTACAATTGTTCATTAATTTATTCTTGTGACGAGTAAGTTATCTTTAAGCGAAAGATACGAGAATACGTTTTTATCTTTTAAGCCCAACCTTTGTTGCTTTAAAGAAATGACTTTTTTCCTTCGTTGTGAAAGCACTCCTCAAGTAACGCGGTCCTCCTCCTTAGTTTGACATATTTATCCACGCACCTTCCTAGAATGTTAGTTGCCATCAAGAGTGCTGCGGATCCCCTTTCTACATAAATGTAGAAATACAAGGCCAATGTAGTGAAACATTCAGATCCATGTGAAGATCAGGGGTCAAAGCAAGCATCATTGGACAACAAGGTAGGAACGTATTGAAAAAAAATGGCATTTTCTTGTTTACAATTTATTGATCAAAGTATGTATAATGATTGCTAATTAGCGGGGCCGGGTACACCACACAGGCAGTCGATCGAGCGCTCATGGTACCGGGACGTTGGAAGGGGGGCACACTCACCACAAACCTTAAACACTCGGGACTCGCGCTTCTCAAGGATTTCAATGGCTGCATCCGCTTATCAGCATTGGCCGGTGGGAGCGCACACACAAAAAAAAAAACACGTGTTCTGTATAGATAGTGTTGGCGTGAAAAGTGTAATAGACAGGCGTCAGCATGATGCAAGTGTTCTCAACCTTGCGATCCCCTCATACTTGACCATGTGGTCCACGTAAACTCCTCGATGTTACTGACATGCAGTCAACAAATATTTTGCATTGTTTTTTCCTCCTAACATTTATGGTGATTTGATGATCAACGGCGCATTATGTTTCAAGGCTATTGATATTTTTGCCATTTGTGTGCCTGTCACATCGGTTTATTAGAACGTGTTAGGATGCACCTTAAGTTCTTCGCAAGCAACAAGCTTTACAAATCGTGATTCATGTGCAGTTTGCAGTGGTTACTTCACAGTGTTCCAGTTGTTGATCAGTCACTTTCCCTGTTGCTGTCAACATGTTTGCTTCCATATATTATTTTCCTGGTTTATACCACTGTAAAAATATCTCCAAGCAATGTGAAAGCACAATGTTGCATTTTATCCTTTTTTTCCATCAACCTCCAGCCAAGTCTGCCGATGATACATTAGTCTTTCAAATGTGGGTTATCAAGTGCAAATAAAAAAGCCACTTTAAGCCCACTGGGTAGGAGTGGTGACACTTTATTAACTTGTTGTTTTTATAATATTGGGAAATAGATATTTTGCATTTAAGGGACAGTATTCTAAAATCACTTTGTTTTGCCACTCGCCTATCAAATTATAAGAACAGGCTATATGCACACTCTTTGGGATTGTGTGTCAGCCAGCAGCTGATATCAAAATGGACTAGCTATGGTGTTTTTCACCCAATCTTCTCAAGACGTGCCCAGGCTTACAGTAAATGATGAAAGTCGCATTATTTAAACATTGTGATGAACATAATGAGCTATAAAGGAGAAGAGCTTCAAAGTATAGGTTTCGTTCTACATCCACAATCACGAAGGTAAGATCCGGGCGTATTAAAAACTTGTGACCACTAACTCAAATGGAACAATTATGTGATTACATTAGGCTTCTTTAAAAAACAGAATTTCAATTCTCATTAAACTTTATTCAGGGACAGGTGAATATGTATGATATCTACTGTATGTAAGCTTAATACTGCAATGGCACTAGACAAGTTATATCAGCCAGAGATGGTTCACTCAAAGAAAAAGCTGGCATTACATCATCAATAGCAGAAGCGCCTATAAAGACGGCAACTGTGCAATTCACACATGCTTTTTCCAACTTCTATGGCAAAAAGCAAGCAATCCTTTTAAGTACAGCGAACTACCCCAAAGAGCCATGTAAACATTAGAGAATCCATCCATTGTGGTGATCGGTGCTGATGGTACAATACATTCACTTGTAAAAAAGCGAATGTCTCTGTCCGAGCCAGCAAAATGGTTAGTGCAAAACTGCTGCTTCATTGTAAGGGTCTCAGTTTGTTTTCTCAGCTGGAGGATCTCCTGTCTCCTGTTTTCATAAAGTGCTAGGTTTACAACTGCTGGATCTGGGGCCAGCATAGTTATGGTTGCAGAGGATTTTATCATCCCCCTCCTTGTCCGGTGCGTCATCCTCTCTCGGTTGCATTCTCCTCTCCCAAACCCCCAGTCTTGAAAGTGGAGTGGAGATATTGTTCCACTCAAACAACGCAGGAACTGTTCCCTTCTTCAGCAGTTGATGCCCTGTCTCAGACCCTGGCTTATGAAAATCCTTTTTTTTTTTTTTTTTTAAAAAAAGCCAGCTGCAAACTCAGATAGGGGGACTATCTGTATGCTCTTTCTCCAGCTAGAAACAATCCATTCAGATTGAGTTTCCATATTGGAAGGAAAGTTATGAAAACTAAGTGCCTTGTTGTACTTCCTGGAAGTTTGACATAAAGATGCACAACAATGTTCAGCTTTAGAGCTATTTGTACACCGAAGCTTCCTTTTCTTGGACATTCTTCTCACTGAATAAAAATCACAACTGCAGTATGGACAACGGAAGTGACTGAGCTGGCTGAAATTTCACCAGAAGTACATCTGCACTACCCTGTGTAAATAGCCTATTAATCTTCTCTTGTTATTTATGAGAAGTTAATAATTTTGTTTACTTTTTCAAGTATTTTGTGAAGAGTATATTTAATTATTAAACAGGGTTTGGTGAATTTGTTTTTAGTAATTGTGATAAGGTGTTCATTGATGTTTATGAATATTTAACTATTATTCAACAAACATTGATGTCATTAATTAGTAAATACTGGGGAGCTTTGCCCCCTGCTCGCTTTGCTCGCCAAATCAAGTGCTTGCGATAAGCACTAGCCTCTTTGCGGTTCCGTTGCTCGCTTATGGGGATGCGGTTGTACAATTTAAACAGATTTTTATTTTCATGGGAATTGTTATACAGTATATGCATAATAGAAATATTTTACATTACAGCGAGTAATTAACCATATTAAATAAGAGTAAAATTTAATAATTTTAAAGTAAATTATGTTTCATGTTGCGTTAAGTTATTCGTTGCTAATACAATTTTGTTCTGTTTGGCTTTGAAATTAGCACACATACTTATTAAGTGTACACTTTTACTGTAAAACTTCAGTAAAAAAAATTTTTGAATTAAATTTTCATCAATATTGCATTGAATTTTGATACTGTGTTTTGACTTTCATCATAACAATGCAACGTATAACTACCCGTGATTGAATTTAGTTTCTTTCTCTTTATTAAATAAAACAACTTTTTCAAATGTTTGTCTCTGAGATTTGTTAATTGTCTTTTCAAAAGCAATTCTAACGGGAAACTGTTAATGTTTTAATATGAATGGCATATCATGATCTCCTTTGTTGTGTAATGCTATCCGCGGAAGATGTACTACATTACCTTTCTTGGATTCATCCTTCTTTCTACAGTAATTTGTGCATTGGAAGACCTAACAGTGTTAACGGTTGTAGTTATTCTTCGGGATATTGTAAGTTGATGTTTTCATCTTCCGCACGATCACCACCAACTGTTTCAGCATAGTCTGGTTAAATGTGTATCAATAATTTGCTGTGTACACGATCGTCGTTTTTGGCGTTAATTCGTTTGAGTTTATCGTTTCTTGCTGCTAGGATTGCCCGTGTTCTCATTTTTTCTGTTAATAACCCTATTTGATGAAATTCTTCAATAGATTTGGGCATAATACTTCTTCTTTAATTGGTAACTTAAAGTGAGGAATACGTTAAAATTTAAAAGAGCTGAGAGAGCAGAAAATGTCTGTTAAAAGCATTCATACGAATTAGAGGTGAGATTACCATGTGCGTGGTTGAAAATGGTTGAGAGTAGGGCGTAACTTGAAAAAATATCATTGCCAAAGTCTCAACTCGAGGCACCAGAGTTGGGAGGAGGAGGAGGACAAAGCTGTCATGGAGGAGGAAGAAGGGAGTGTTTTTGGGGACTGTGTAGGGCATGTGGGACACGGTGAAGATGTGCCCCACAGCTGAAGACAAAAATACAATCTTTTTGTTTATTTTTACCTGTGCCTCCGTTGTCGGCCTGTGTCGGGTCAACGCCTATATAGCGCCTTTGCCACATAGGTAATTTGGCCAATCACAAACTGTTCTTTTCAGGCCCTGCCTTTATCAGCTTTACAGTTATGTAATTGCAGTGCTCCTTCATGTAAGGTATTACTTTTTTTTTTTTTTTGCGTCTTTTTTTTTAAAAAGATAACCACACATAATTTAGTCTTAACAACTTGTGTAAAGTTATGGTAGTTGTAATTGTTAATGTTTTTTTGTAGTCAGTTTTATTCTCTGTCATCACGACCCCGACCTGAAAACTGACTCTATTAGTTTTTAAATAAAGACGTGGTGGTATGAATTAAGTGTGCTTTTATGTCCGGATTTTTTTAATTCGGTTTTTGTTCAGTTTCATTCTTGAATAAACGCACACTTGTTTTGTTGTTTTGTTAGATACTCAAATGAAGTTTTTATTTTATAACAGTAACCATAATAGTAGCCTACTAATGAAAGCTGTAAATGCAGGGAGGACCGGGGATCAAACCAGCAACGTCTTAACTACGAAACAGAAGCTTTTACCCCCGCACCAATGAAGCAGATACCTGTGAGACCTCCGCGTTTCCACAATGAAACGTTCAAACACGCGCACGCATGCAAACATCTTTATTATGCATCGATTGATATTTGGGTTTCAGTTTTTAAACGTTGGCAGCAACATTTAAATTGAACAATTATTCAAGAATAAAATGGAAGAAAAAGCACACTTATTTTGTTTACCTTTTGTGAAAGTGTTTATTTGATATTTGGACTTAATTCTTCACACATTATACATCTCATGTCAAAATTTTGTATTTATTTATATAACATGAAAAAAAATTCTCCTTTAGTTATCTGTTTGTCATCCTACATTTACACTGATCATTGTAGACACGTCTCCAGCCCTATAACATAGCCGGTCTCACTACCGTCTTATAGACTTTCACTCTTGGTGGTACCAGTCTGTCACAAATCACTACTGACAAACTCTTCCACCTACTCCACCTTGCCTGCACTCTTCTTCACCTCTCTTCCACTCCGTTATTCTGTACTGTTGATCCCAAGTATATCACCATTCCGATGACTTCCCTCTCATTCACACACATGTATTCTGTCTTGTTCCTACTGACCTTTATTCTTCTCCTCTCTAGAGCATGTCTCCACCTCTCCAGGGTCTCTTCGACCTGCTCCCTACTCTCACAACAGGTCACGTCATCCGCAGACATCATAGTCCACGAGGACGCCTATCTGATCTTGTCTGTCAACCTTTCCATCACCATTGCAAATAAGAAAGGGCCTAGAGCTGATCCCTGAAGTAATCCCATTTCTACCTTGAATGCATTTGTTACTCCTACTGCAGATCTCACTACTGTCTCACTTCCATCATACATATCTTGTACAAATTTTACATACTTCTCCACCATTCTTGACTTTCCCATACAGTACCGGAACTCCTCTAGGCACCCTATCATATGGTTTCTGTAAGTCCACAAAGACACAATGTAACTCCTTTTGGCCTTCTGTATACTTCTCCATCAAGACCCTCAGAGCAAACATCATATCTGTGGTGCTCTTTCCCAGCATGAAACCATACAGCTGCTTACTTAATCACCTCTTTTCTTAACCTAGCTTCCATTACTCTTTCCCATAACTTCATACTGTGGCTCATCAGTTTTATCTCTGTAGTTACCACAGTTCTGCACATCCTCCTTATTCTTAAAAATCCGTACCAGTACATTTCTCAACTCCTCAGGCATCCTCCTACTTTCCAAGATTGCATTAAGCAATCTGGTTAAAAACTCCACAGCCATCTCTCCTAAACACCTCCATGCTTCCACAGGTACAGTATATCATCTGGACTAACAGCCTTTCCATTTTTTTATCCTCTTCATAGCTGTCTTCACTTCCTCCATGCTAATCTGTTGCACTTCCTGATTCACTATCTCCCTATTATCCAACTTTCTAAGCTCTTTCTCTCTCTCTCTCTCTCTCTCCCCCCCATCAGCCTCTCAAAGTACTTTTTCCATCTGCTCAGCACACTGTCCTCACTTGTGAGTACATTTCAGTATTTACCCTTTATTACCCTAACCTGTCTCACATCTTTCCCAGCTCAGTCCCTCTGTTTAAACAATTGGTAAAGGTCCTTTTTTCTATCCTTTGGTGTCCAACCTCTCATACAACTTATCATACACCTTTTCTTTAGCCTTCACTGCCTCTCTTCACCTTACATATTCTTTCCTTGTACTCCTATCTACCTTCAGCATCTTTCTGACTATTCCACTTCTTCTTTGACAACCTCTTCCTCTGTATACTCTGCTGTACTTCACCATTCCACCACCACAAGGTTTCTTTATCCTCCTGCCTCAGTCCAGATTCACACCAAGCACCCTTCTGAATGTCACCCTTACAACTTCTGCTGTAGTTGCCCAACTATCTGGTAACTCAATGCCTATCTTACCTGCTTCCTGAATTCAACCTTGCAGTCTTCCTTTTTCAGATTCCACCATTTGATCCTTGGCTCTGTCCTCATTCTCCTTCTCTTCTTGATATCCTACAGACCACCATCCTATGCTCACTAACTCTGTTTTTCCCTGCTACTTCTTTGTAGTCTTTAATCTACTTCAGACTGACTGATCCTCCTGCATAGGATATAATCTACCTGTGTGCATCTTCCTCCACTCTTGTATGTCACCCTGTGTTCCTCCATCTTCATAAAATATGCATTCACCACAGTGTCCATCCTTTTCACAAAATCCAATACTATCTGAACTTCAGCATTCCTCTCCTCAACATCATACCTACCCATCATTTCCTTATCTCCTCCGTTTCCTTCACCAGCAAATGCTGTGGTAACCCTTTTGATTCAGAATGCCAGTCAAACTGTGCAAGTCTCCAACTCTGCCACCATCAAACGAACCCCAGACCGTCACATTTCCTCCTCCATTATTGACAGTTGGTGCCACACACTAAGGAACCATCCTTCAATCGACTCAATGGCATGCAAACACCCTGCATGATGAACTGAAGATCAGTCCATAAGACTTTCTTCCAGTAAACAGTAGTCCCCAGCCAGTTTTTCATTGCCCAGGCAAGCCTCACTTTCTTGTTTGTCCTGCAACATAAAGTCTCCTCTTCACATGAGAAACTGAGACTTGCTACTTGCTGTTTTCAACCACTGTTGAGCTTTGCTTGAAGCTGTTGTGCTGTGAAGTGTCTATCACGCAAGCTGGTGACCCCCAGAAACTTGTCTTCTTATTCGGTTGTGACTTTGGGTCAGCCAGATCTCTTCCTATGAGAGTTTCTTCCAGTTTCCAATTGCCTTTGGATTGTATAGCACACCATACACATTGACACTTTGATTTTTTTTTTTTGCAGTTTCCCTAAATGAAATGCCTACACTTCTAAGGGTAATAATGCTCTGTCTTATTTAATTTATTTACTGTCATTTTCTTGCCATTATAATTGGAACTTGCATCTTTCTACAGTGTAATATTGTGCAAATCGTACTTTAGAGGGTGCAGTAACACAGTCTGTTCCAACTTTGCTCAAAGACAGACAGAGGGTTTTTAAATAATCAACAGAGGTTGGTATACCAGGGCAAATTGTTTGCTTCAACTTGCAAGGCTTAATTAACTTTAATTGCTACAGAACATCTGTAGGTTGCAACCTATTAGTTGTTCCCCGAAGAAGGCCCATTTGTAATATTCTGATACATCCTTTGTTTTAGATTTTGCTAACCTAAACTTTAGTAGGTTTAGGTTTATTTGTCATATATAGGTTAACACAGGGTCAACATACAATGAAATGTGTATAGGTCTGATTTTCCAAAAGCTGGCCGAGGGAGAGATTTGTAGGAGTCCTTGAATAAGGTGTAACAGTGATCCAGTGTTTGATCACCTCTTGTGGGGGGGAGAGATGTGCTGATAGTATCTAGGGAGAACTTTCTTCATGTTTGCTCTGTTAAAGTCTCCCAACACAATAAATGCTACTTCTGAGTTAGCGTTCTCTAGTCCACTGATAACATCATACAGTTCATCCATAGCCGAAGCTTTATCAGCTTGTGGGGGGATGTAAACAACTGAAAGGAGAACTGAACTGAACTCCCTCGGGAGGTAAAAGGGTCTAACTTTAATGGTCAGCAGCTCAAGAACCGGTGAGCAGTGTGTTTTTTAAGACACACACATCCGTAGCCCACGAAGAGTTAACCATAAAGCACACACCCCCTCCCCTTGACTTGCCTGAGTCCTTCGTTCTGTCTCCCCGATAAACTGTGAACCCGTCTGGTGTGACTGCGCAGTCAGGTACGCTGGGCTCCAACCACGTCTCTCGTGAACGCCAAAACGCAGCAGTTCGTGATGTCTTTCTGGTGCTTTATCCGTGCGCGCAGCTCATCTAATTTGTTGTCCAGAGACTGAACGTTAGCGAGCAGGATGCTAGGCAGAGGAGGCCTGTTGTTTCTCTGTCGGGTTCGGCACAGAACTCCGGCGTGTTTCCCCCTCTTTGTTTTCCTTCGGCGTTGCGCGAGTAAGCAAAAGGCTCCAGGCAGTACAGTGTCCACGATATCAAAAACTGTTGTAAAATCCGAACTGGCTGATGAACGTAATTCCAATAGTGTTTGCCGGTCATACTGAAAGTGTGATAAAGTAGAACGCACAAAAAGAGTGAGTAGTAAGAAATAAATAATAACTTTTTGCTGAGATGACTCGGAGCTCTCGTCGGCGCAGCCAGCTTACGGCGCAGCCAGCTTAGCAGTACTAGAGTGTTGTACCGTGTTAGCCATTATGAGTGTAGAGAAAAGCCAAGCAAAATGACACCTTTTTTTACATGATGGCTTGAATAAAGACAAGAGTTTTATGGCCAGATATGAGGATTGTTTACATCTCTCAGAATGACAGACAACCTGTGTATAGATCCACATTGTTTTGAAAAACTCATTACTAACTTCAAAAGACTTTGTTGGACAGTTACCTTATCCAAAGATCTTGACCATACATTGTTCTTCTCTCTCTTATTAAATTAACCCTAGCCTGAATGAATCTATTCATTTTTTACATTTAAAATTTCTCATTTAAAGATTTACCAATGTTGTTTCTTGTCCTAGAGTGTGTGTATAAACACAGGGAACTCCAGTTTCTGTATTACATCTGATTTGCCTCGAAAGCTTGCATATTGTAATCTTTTTAGTTAGCCAATAAAAGGTGTCATTTTGCTTGGCCTTTCTCTAACCTAAACTTGAAATTTAAGTCTCTGGCAGTTTACTGCTTACTTTTTCACCATTTTAAGTCATCAATTGCATTTCAGCTGATTAAATATGAAGAGAAACTGAGATATTCTAAAACTTTTGACCGGTAGTGTATATACAGTGTCTGTGAGTGTACAGTTTAGGAACCCCTCTTAATTCTTTGGATTTTTGTTTATCATTGGCTGAGCTTTCAAAGTAGCAACTTCCTTTTAATACAGCGCATCCGGAAAGTATTCACAGCGCATCACTTTTTCCACATTTTGTTATGTTACAGCCTTATTCCAAAATGGATTAAATTCATTTTTTTCCTCAGAATTCTACACACAACACCCCATAATGACAACGTGAAAAAAGTTTACTTGAGGTTTTTGCAAATTTATTAAAAATAAAAAAACTTGAGAAATCACATGTACATAAGTATTCACAGCCTCTGCTCAATACTTTGTCGATGCACCTTTGGCAGCAATTACAGCCTCAGGTCTTTTTGAATATGATGCCACAAGCTTGGCACACCTATCTTGGCCAGTTTCACCCATTCCTCTTTGCAGCACCTCTCAAGCACCATCAGGTTGGATGGGAAGCGTCGGGTGCACAGCCATTTTAAGATCTAAGATGTTCAATTGGATTCAAGTCTGTGCCACTCAAGGACATTCACAGAGTTGTCCCTGAAGCCACTCCTTTGATATCTTGGCTGTGTGCTTTGGGTTGTTGTCCTGCTGAAAGATGAACCGTCGGCCTAGTCTGAGGTCAAGAGAGCGCTCTGGAGCAGGTTTTCATCCAGGATGTCTCTGTACATTGCTGCAGTCATCTTTCCCTTTATCCTGACTAGTCTCCCAGTCCCTGCCGCTGAAAAAACATCCCCACAGCATGATGCTGCCACCACCATGCTTCACTGTAGGGATGGTATTGGCCTGGAGATGAGCGGTGCCTGGTTTCCACCAAACGTGACGCCTGGCATTCAACCAAAGAGTTCAATCTTTGTCTCATCAGACCAGAGAATTTTCTTTCTCATGGTCTGAGAGTCCCTTCAAGGTGCCTTTTGGCAAACTCCAGGCGGGCTGCCATGTGCCTTTTACTAAGGAGTGGCTTCCGTCTGACCACTGTACCATACAGGCCTGATTGGTGGATTGCTGCAGAGATGGTTGTCCTTCTGGAAGATTCTCTTCTCTCCACAGAGGAGCTCTGACAGAGTGACCATCGGGTTCCCTGAACTAAGGCCCTTCTCCCCTGATTGCTCAGTTTAGATGGCCGGCCAGCTCTAGGAAGAGTCCTGGTGGTTTCGAACTTCTTCCACTTATGGATGATGGAGGCCACTGTGCTCATTGGGACCTTCAAAACAGCAGAAATTTTTTTGTAACCTTCCCCAGATTTGTGCCTCGAGACAATCCTGTCCTCGGAGGTCTACAGACAATTCCTTTGACTTCATGCTTGGTTTGTGCTCTGACATGAACTGTCAACTCTGGGACCTTATATAGACAGGTGTGTGCCCTTTCCAAATCATGTCCAATCAACTAAATTTACCACAGGTGGACTCCAATTAAGCTGCAGAAACATCTCGAGGATGATCAGGGGAAACAGGATGCACCTGAGCTCAATTATGAGCTTCATGGCAAAGGCAGTGAATACTTATGTACATGTACTTTCTCAATTTTTTTATTTTTAATAAATTTGCAAAAATCTCAAACTTTTTTCAAGTTGTCATTATAGGGTGTTGTGTGTAGAATTCTGAGGAAAAAATGAATGTAATCCATTTTGGAATAAGGCTTGTAACATAACAAAATGTGGAAAAAGTGATGTGCTGTGAATACTTTCCGGATGCACTGTATATGACATGCCCTTATGGAAACAGTAGTATTTCAGCAGTGACATTAAATTTATTGGATTAACAGAAAATATGGAATATGCATCATAACAAAATTAGACAGGTGCATACATTTGGGGACCCCAACAGAGATATTACATCAATACTTAGTTGAGCCTCCTTTTGCAAATATAGCAGCCTCTAGATGCCTCCTATAGCCTTTGAGTGTCTGGATTCTGGATGGAGATATTTTCGACCATTCTTCCATACAAAATCTCTCCAGTTAAATTTGATGTCTTGCGAGCATGGACAGCCTGCTTCAAATCGTCCCATAGATTTTCTATGATATTCAAGTCAGAGGACTGTGACGGCCAATCGAGAACATTGTCCTTCTCCCTCTGCATGAATGCCTTTGTAGATTTCGAACTGTGTTTTGGGTCATTGTCTTGTTGGAATATCCCAACCCCTGCGTAACTTCAACTTTGTGACTAATGCTTGAACATTATCCTGAAGAATTTGTTGATACTGGGTTGAATTCATCTGATCCTGGACTTTAACAAGGGCCCCAGTCCCTGAACTAGCCACACAGCCCCACAGCATGATGGAACCTCCACCAAATTGGACAGTAGGTAGCAGGTGTTTTTCTTGGAATGCGGTGTTCTTCTTCTGCCATGCAAAGTGCTTTTTGTTATGACCAAATAACTCAATTTTTGTCTTATCAGTCCAAAGCACTTTGTTCCAAAATGAATCTGGCTTGTCTAAATGAGCATATGCATACAACAAGCAACTCTGTTTCTGTTTCTCTGCTTCTTTCTCATCACCCTGCCATACAGATGTTCTTTGTGCAAATTGCGCTGAATTTTAGAACGATGTAAAGATACACCATCTGCAGCAAGATGTTCTTGCAGGTCTTTGGAGGTGATCTGTGGGTTGATTGTAAACCATTTCTCACAATCCTGCGCATATGCCGCTCCTGTATTTTTCTTGGCCTGCCAGACCTTGGTTTAACAGCAACTGTGCCTGTGGCCTTCCATTTCCTGATTACATTCCTAACAGTTGAAACTGACAGTTTAAAACCTCTGAGAGAGCTTTTTGTAGCCTTCCCCTAAACCATGATACTGAACAATCTTTGTTTTCAGATCTTTTGTGAGTTGCTTTGAGGATCCCATGCTGTCACTCTTCAGAGGAGAGTTAAAGGGAAGCACAACTTACAATTGACCACCTTAAATACCTTTTCTCATGATTGGACACACCTGTCTATGAAGTTCAAGGCTTAACGAGCTAATCCAAACCAATTTGGTGTTGCAAGTAATCAGTATTGAGCAGTTACATGCATTAAAATCAGCAAAATTACAAGGGGACCCAAATTTTTGCACAGCCAGTAGAAATAATTGCCAAACCTATTTTAGGACACATTTGCTGATCATTTTAGTTGAGGTCTGGAGCCCTGGAGGGACCACAGGCTGGGCCATTTAGAGGTTGCTTCTGTGCCACATGTGGCCTGCCGGCTGCCATTTGCATAGGACTGCTGTATACATTGATGAGAAAATGAATAGATGCTTGAATGGCCATCTGTAGTTGGGTTCATTACAATGAGACAGTAAATATCCTTTATCAGGATATGTAGAGCACAGTATTAAAAAGTGATTCATATTGCCATTTCAACAGAGTGAAGCTGCAGACTGCAATACCTCATGGAACACTCTCCATATCATGGAACACCCATAGCTTCAGTCACAGAACGCCCTTCAGTGCACAACACACCACACACCCACGATTGACGCGATTTATCATAATGCTCTTTCCCAGCGTCGCATCATGCCCTCTGTGAGACAGTGTTGACGTGCTCGTTGCCAGTATGCTGTAGTTGTACAAATTACAACAGTTTTCTATCTGGTCAAACATAAATGACTTCCAGTCTCATACTTATGCTATCCAATCATTCTAAGCTCTTTCAAGATTCTAACACTTTGCCGATATAAAGTAGTTTTTTTTTTTCTATTTTGAATGGTTGTTCATTACATTTTCTCCTAAAGTGTTACAGTATAGTAAAAGTAACAAATCTTATTACTATCCAGTGTTTCAAATGGAATGTATCTCATGAAACTCATACCTATAGATTTTCAATCTATAATTGTATTTCATATTCCCACTAGTAAATTATACACATGTGAAACAATAATAAGCTTAATTATTTTTAGGTTTGGAAAAACAGCGCTACATATAAAATTGGTTTTAAAACTGACAAGGAAACATTTTAGGAAACAGTCATTTATTTATTGATTTGATCCATCAACGTTTTCATTACTAAAAGCTGCATGTGTGAAATACTGTATGTCATGTACATATCAATTGAAAGGCATGTGACAGCCAGTAGATTTTATATAATTTTACATTTTTTAACAACTTTTCAGTTTGAGACAATTGATTGTTCTTAAACCTTTTTCGTGCAACATTTAAGTTGATTGCAAAGACCCAACTTATACCAATATAGACTCAAACTGTGTTTGAGTCGTCATCTTTTTAAAATTTTGATAAATATCAAAAACTGTTGTAACTACTACTACTAATAAATAGTGGGTCAGTTACAGTGTGCTTCCAGCAGAGAATTATCCCGAGGTGATCTCACCATTAAATATACAGTATTTATTGTCTTGTGTATACATTACAATAATATTGTTACTTACTGTATATGCCTTTCCAGAACAGTGATATAATAAAACACAACAAATATATAGAATACAATTTACAGTATAGATATATATTCAAGTATATTTCAAATATTTATACCTATTCTTTTTCTTACAATGTTTCTTATTATGATTGGCTGTTCAGTAACTCTTTAACTAAAACACTTTCTTTGAAGCCATACTTCGCGCCATTGGTTCTTTACTATTTGTTAGAAGGGAGGATTAAGAAAAACACTTGTGCCGAATGGCTGAGTGTAGAATAATCTTGGATATCCTGGACAGAAGGCAGCTGGGTGCCAGTAATAGTTTGTGGCTTTCACCACCCTCTGCAGTGACCCAAGCGTGTTTGCCCGACCAGGATGTGATGCCGCCAGTGAAGATGGACTCCAGACAGCACCTGTGAGACATCTCAGGAAGGCTTTGCTGAACTTGGCAATAAACAATGTGCTGTTCCCTCCTCAATTCATCAGTGATTGTTACCGTATGAAATTTAAACAAGCTCACCATTTCCACAGCACCCCACAAACACAAACCACAGCGTAATCTGTCCTCTGAAGTCTGTGACCTGCTCCTTAATTTTTGGACCTGAAAGGTCACATTGTCCTGTGACCACTGAGTCAGCAGATAGACCTCTTGTCTGCAAGCCATTTAATCATTGGTGGTGATCAGGCCTATGACGGTGATGTCAGCAGCATTTTTAATGATGGAGCTGGCATGGTGTCTGGACACACAGTCACACTGGGGGATTAGCACACTGCCCCATAGTGTACCTGGATTTAGAGTGAGCATAGAGGATATGATGCTGACAATCTGCAAAGCCGAGGTCTGCTCGCTATGAAGTCCAAAATCCAGTTCTGTTGGCACAACAGTGTTGAATGCTAAGCTATTGTCTATAAACATACAGTACCTCTGTAAGAGCAGTTTTTACATTATCCGGATGTGTCAAGATGATATGGAGTACAAGACTTAACTGCTGAACCATTATGCATGATGGAGATGATGAAGGGGAGCAAAGTTATATACCAAGTTAAAATTTAGTAAGAAGTCTGAGTGAGTGTAGCTAGTTCTAAAATGATTTATCATATACAACACACAGACTGTTATGGACACGAAATGGATGTATAAACAGATAAGCACATTTTAAACATCATAAGAGATGTAAATCATGAAACACACATATATTCACTCTCTCATACTGTATCAGATTATAATATATAATACACACACACCCAAACACATATAGTATATATTAATAATATATTTGTAACATGGCATTGTTTCATACAGTGGTTCTCATATTCAGTCCCAGGGGCTGCAGATTTTTGTCCCAACTAATTTTTGCTTTTAATTAGACTCCCATCTTGAACTTGCAAGCCAATAGTCTAGGTCTTGAAAGTTAAAGTGATGTATCAAAACACAAAGCTCATTGTTATAACTACCACATAGGGGAGTGTAACCTGTAGGGGGCATTTTAGCACCCAAACCCTGGACACATCCACACATACAGGTTTCAAGTTAAATATGAATATATTTTTAAATTAATAAAGCACACGATCCCAGTCAGAACACCCATCCGTGTCCTTCATCCACTATATGGATCTTTTGAGTAGACAAGGAAGTACTGAACCAGGTCAGAGAGCCAGTCCATTCCCTCCTTTCTTTAAAGTGGAAATTTTGAAGGTTGACAAAATTTAAAATAAAACATGACAACCTAATTGGTAGAACAGCAGCAACTGATGGGAACTTTTTTTTTTTAACCCCATATTTCATCAAGATATGAGAACATATCCTTCATGCAGTTAAAAGTAAATAACAAGGTGGACATGACTTGTTCAGTATCTTCATCGTCTCCCGTTTGTTCTGATTTTTCAATTGTGTACGTAACTTCATCTTTGTCAATTTCCAGAATTCTTGGCTGGAGTACTGTCCCAACAAGTCGGTCTTTGTTGGCATCCAGCCAGTCACAAGCGGTCAAGATGTTTTGGATCAATGAAGACATTTTTATGAAAGAAAAAAAAAAAATACTGTTAAATACTTTATTAGGAATATCAATATATTAACTCCACTTTTACTCAAAGAACAGTCAAATTGGCTTATGAAATAAACACACCAATATGACCAATGCATGTGATAGGAATGTATAGCTCGATTGATTTCTCTGGTTTTTTGCCTCTGCTGTACTTTCTGTATTCGTGAGGTAGAGTGAAAAATAAAAAAATAAACTCCAGTGTACAACCATAGCAGTTCATCTTCAAGGGAATGTCATGTCTAGTTAGAAACCATTCAGAAAGTGCGCAAATAATTCAAAATGGTCAGAAGTGTTAAAATATAGGAACCATATTTCCCAACCTATGGTGTACATTCAGACGTGAACCGATGAAACACAACATAAGAACTCTCATATACAGTGGGGCAAAAAGGTATTTAGTCAGCCACCAGTTGAGCAAGTTCTCACACTTAAAAAGATGAGAGAGGTCTGTAATTTTCATCATAGGTATACCTCAACTATGAGAGACAAAATGAGAAAAAAAAATCCAGAAAATCACATTGTCTGATTTTTTTAAAGAATTTATTTGCGAATTATGGTGGAAAATAAGTATTTGGTCACCTACAAACAAGCAAGATTTCTGGCTTTCACAGACCTGTAACTTCTTCTGTAAGAGGCTCCTCTGTCCTCCACTCGTTACCTGTATTAATGGCACCTGTTTGAACTCGTTATCAATATAAAAGACACCTGTCCACAACCTCAAACAGTCACACTCCAAACTCCACAATGGCCAAGACCAGAGAGCTGTCAAAGGACACCAGAAACAAAATTGTAGACCTGCACCAGGCTGGGAAGACTGAATCTGCAATAGGTAAGCAGCTTGGTGTGAAGAAATCAACTGTGGGAGCAATTATTAGAAAATGGAAGACATACAAAGACCACTGATAATCTCCCTCGATCTGGGGCTCCACGCAAGATCTCCCCCATGGGTTCAAAATGATTGCAAGAACGGTGAGCAAAAATCCCAGAACCCCACGGGGGACCTAGTGAATGACCTGCAGAGAGCTGGGACCAAAGTAACAAAGGCTACCATCAGTAACACACTACACCGCCAGGGGACTCAAATCCTGCAGTGCCAGACGTGTCCCCTGCTTAAGCCAGTACATGTGCAGGCCTGTCTGAAGTTTGCTAGAGAGCATTTGGAATGATCCAGAAGAGGAATGAAACCAAAATAGAACTTTTTGGTAAAAAACTCTACTCGTCGTGTTTGGAGGAGAAAGAAATGCTGAGTTGCTTCCAAAGAACACCATACCTACTGTAAAGCATGGGGGTGGAAACATCATGCTTTGGGGCTGTTTTTCTGCAAAGGGACCAGGACGACTGATCCGTGTAAAGGAAAGAATGAATGGGGCCATGCATGGTCAGATTTTGAGTGAAAACCTCCTTCCATCAGCAAGGGCATTGAAGATGAAACATGGCTGGGTCTTTCAGCATGACAATGATCCCAAACACACCGCCCCGGTAATGAAGGAGTGGCTTCGTAAGAAGCATTTCAAGGTCCTGGAGTGGCCTAGCAGTCTCCAGATCTCAACCCTATAGAAAATCTTTGGAGGGAGTTGAAAGTCCGTGTTGCCCAGTGACAGCCCCAAAAACATCACTGCTCTAGAGGAGATCTGCATGGAGGAATCGGCCAAAATACCAGCAACAGTGTGTGAAAACCTTGTGAAGACTTACAGAAAACGTTTGACCTCTGTCATTACCAACAAAGGGTATATAACAAAGTATTGAGATGAACTTTTGTTATTGACCAAATACTTTTTTCCACCATAATTTGCAAATAAATTCTTCAAAAATCAGACAATGGATTTTTTTTTTTCTCATTTTGTCTCTCATAGTTGAAGTATACCTATGATGAAAATTACAGGCCTCTCTCATCTTTTTAAGTGGGAGAACTTGAACAATTGGTGGCTGACTAAATACTTTTTTGCCCCACTGTATGTATGTTAACTCTTAACCTGGAGCGAGTTCCTTAAGAACAGACATAAATGAATGCTGAGAATGATGGTGTCATTAAAGTTATGAAGACCTCCACTCCATTCCTCAAATCTATAGACCTGGCCACATAGCTCCCACTGTTTGCAATATATGGTTACACCCATAGGGGAAAAAAAAATGTAATCAGTGTTTCTCAAAGCCACCCTGTCATCACCTGAATCTGAAATATCATTGTCTTTGTTTCAGTAGGTATATGCTTAAACGGAGAAAAAACAGTAGTTAGAGAAACAAATAGTTACAAATGGTGTCACATCAGTGCCTAGGAACATAACTAACAAGTACTATGTCAAATTATATATGAAATAAAAAAATGGCACTTCATTGATCAAATGCATCTCTATTCAAAAAGGTGTGCAAGATTTACCTTCAGCGGGTGCCATAGAAGGGAACAATTTTGGCTTTTGAGGAAATTAGGACAGGATCAGTCAGTGGAACAATTCCTGGACAGAGGCTACACAATGTCTTGGCTATTATTAGGTGCTTGGGAAGGTTATGAAAGTCAAGTGGAGCACATACCTCAGTAGGTAGGACTGCTGGAATTCGTTTTTTGTGGTATAGATAGGTTACCATTTTAACAAGACCATCTTCCTTTGGTGCATAAAGGGTTTCTTTTCGTACACTGTCAGATCCTGACCAGCTGGTGTCCTTTGTATTTCCTATTTTGAATTCTTCTGAGTCTTCTGTGCTCTTAACTCTCTTAAAAAGATTCCTGTTAGTCAGAAAAAGATGCCATTTTGCTATATATTTTTGCAAACATGACATTCGTGGTTTGGAACATGGACAGTGCCAGGAATTACACTTGATGTCATAGTATGCAAAAGCCCTGGCAAGTCTACTATAATCGGACACTTTGGGCTCATACACTGATGTGAACCGCTTTGAACTTTTATCATTCAGTGTGACCTCATTGCTTAAGGTAATGCCATGTTCTGTAGCTTCACATTGCCTTTTCAAGCATTGTTCTTTTTTTATGTTCTCCCATCCACTTTTCCCTAACCATGTCATTTAGCACTTCCTCAGTTAGGACCACATCTGTGTTGCCTATTGGGAGACAATAGGAAAGGAACTGAATGTGTTGACAATCAAAGGTCATTAGTCCACTCCTTAATGCAAAATCCGAATTATGCCGGTAAACATCCATTTCACATAGAATTGTATGTGTAGAACCCCAGGTCTTCTGAACGTGCACTGGAATTGATTCACCATTGAAAGCTTTTGCGACAGCAAATATTCCTCTAGCTTTGTTAATACACATGGATTTAAGGTGATGTTCTGTACTAATCCCTTGCTTACAGCTTGAGTGTTTTCTCTCCATGTGCACTCGATTCTCTTCATGTGCACTCGAAGTTTCTTTTTGTTCAGTCTGAGGTTACAAAGAGAACATTTTACCTTTCTGATCTTGACTTGGACTACCTTATGGAATTCAGAGGGCAGAGACTGGGCAGCGACCGGTGCCGTGGGCACAGAGGGCAGAGAGAGCACTTTAGGACCTTTGCCACACTCTGACAAGTGCCTGAGGAACTGATCTTTACGAACTACTGTTTTCTGGCAGTAACAGCAATGGTAGTGACCTGATCCCTGGCAGTTCAGTGAACACTTGTATATTTTGAAACCTGAAACAGTACAAAGAAAAAAAAAAAAGGTTAATATTCAGAATTATTTTGCTAAACATTTAAAACTGTTCAAAAGAAATTAAGATAATCCGTATATTTAATAAAGTTAAAACATGCAAATCCTGTCGTATTATTCTTTTAAACAGAACAAACTAAAGATTCAGTCAATGATGCTTTTAGAAATTTATGAAAATATACTATGTTGCATGTCAATTGTGCAGTAGGTAATGTAATTGCACACTCACATTCTGAAAAATTAAAGTATTTGTACTATGACCTTTGTCATATTCTGCTAAATATTTTAAAAGAGAAAATTGTTAATACAATCATGAATTAAGTAATCTAAAATTATTCAAAGCTAGCTTTTCAAAAGGTGAAAAAGTAACATAGTATACTATTTTGTCAAATAAAATCATGTTGTTAAGGTGAATATCTAGCTGCATCAAATTGTATTAAAAGTGTCAATTAATCAAATTTTACAAGTTATAAGATATATTCTAGAGAGCTTCACATACCTCCATGAACAGCTACTGTCCTTTTGTGGCTCTGTAAGTGGCTGATGATACCTGCATAATCTGTTCTTTAATAGCAAAACAGACCAGCAAATTCCTGAACACCAAACACAACTGTAGGTTCCTCTGTGGTCTTCAATATACTTGTGTGTCTCTGGTGAATATATAAAAATATAAAGTTCTTAAAACTGACAAACATACACGAGAACAATCATTTCACTTTATTTGAATTGAAAAAAACTTCAAAAGCAGTATTTTTGAAGAATCCAGGAGAGGTGGACATGAAATATTTAATTTTGTTTTAACAGTTCAAACAAACTGTACTATCATTGAAAGAACTTTATAAAATAATAACTAGGGGGCTTCGCCCCCCTGCTCGCTTTGCTCGCCAACCCCCGTGTTTGGTTTTCCAGATACACACTTTTAAGATTTTTTTTTCTTTGAATTGTTGCTATTTCATTAGTTTCACTTTTATTTCAGAACTTCTGTAAAAACAATATTTGTAATCTTGCGAGTCCCAATATGCTGAATCTTTTTAATGAGGTCAGGATAGGTTTCTCTGTTTGGAATTTCAGCACAGTCAAAACGATCTACATCATCAGCAGTTAATTTTTTTTTTTTTTTTTTTTTACAATGTAAAAAAGTAAGTAGAGTTCTGCATTGGACTCCTGTCTGTAAAGATGTGTTATTTTCCTCTCACAGTTCCAAAAGTACATGGGGTTACCAAGGTGATACCCCAGCTTTTGTCTAGGTTTTTGTACAAGGGCTAGTCAGAACGTTTTTGACTCCTGGGGTAAATGTAGCTTTTTAAATAAGCAGACAGATAAATATATATACATGAACAAAGTAACCAATAAATGCATGTGCGGTAAACTCCGTTTTTTGAAATTCTCAAGATTCTTTATTTGTCACATGTATAGTTATACAGGACAACACGCAGTGAAATGCATCCTGATCCACTTATCAAAAACTGTGCAAAGTTAGAAGAATATCAGTTAAATTAACAAAAAGTCATAGATTGAAAGATAACAGTATAGTAGAACATAATAAATAAGTAAAATTATGTGAATAAAGTAGAATTAAGTGTTAAGGTGCAATAGTGTAGTAATTATTGTGCAAAACCAAAGTTAGACTGGTGCATAGTTAAATGACGCAGTTTGTTTGTTTGCGCTACTGTGATCTTTAGTTTTTTTATATTTTCTAATTTTCCCACTTTCATATCCTTTAACTTTCTCCACATGTGTATAGCGCTTTTTTTTTTTTTTTTTTTTTTTTTTTTTTTTGAGCCTTTCTAATTTCACTGGTTTCATACCGTCTTTTTCCGAAAATAAGACACTGTCTTACTTTCTTTTTTGGTCCAAAATACGCACTAGGGCTTATTTTCGGGGGAGGACAAAAATAAAAGTATATTTATATATTTTTATTTAATATTTATTTATTTTACACAGAATACAGAAATTAAAATTTATTCAATTGCAGTCATGTCATCTTCTTCTGGAACATCGTCATAAATCAAGATTTACACCCCTGGAGTCTTCCACAATTCCCTTTTTGTACTCGACGGAATAGCTCTTTCGTTTTGTACTCATTTTAACTGCGGTTAAAAATTATTCACTTTATAAAAAATAAAACTACGTATGAGGAAATAATCAGACTTGCAAGACTGAAATGAACAAACATTGTATCTGCACTGTCGCTCAATGTAGACTGCTGCCTTAACGAACAATTATTTATAGTGTGCGCCAACGACGCGTTCCGTCGCATTCCGCATATGCATGCCCCCCTCCCCCCCCTCCCCACCTCATTCGACCATACTCTGCGATACGTGCGACGCAGTACAACACAGCAGAGCAGAGCGGACACAATATTTATGTATTCATGCTTCCTTATGTTGTATTTTTAAGATAAATTCCAAGAATTAATTTGAAACGAACTGTAGAGGTAAACAATGAATTTCTCGGAATATTTTATTTCAAACATTTCTCTGAAATACGAGTATTAGGGAAGCTAAACATACTTAATAAATCAACAGCATTTTTTAACGAATTCTTTTTTTCACATTATTTTAACTAGGGCTTATTTCGGGGGAGGGCTTATATTACAAAAAGTTCCGAAAATCTCGATAGGGCTTATTTTCGGGGGATGTCTTATTTTCAGAAAAAGACGGTAGTCTTTAACCTGCTCTGCATATGTTTAGCGCCAACGTTTGTAAACGTCATCATGAAGTTCCACTTTGTCATTTTACTCATTGTCTTTTAATTCTGAGCCGTACAGTATAATACATAGAACAGAATAAATCCTCAATACAGTATAAAAATAAAAATTCTTGAAGTACGGAGTAGAATTTCACATTAGATGATATCGCATAATATGATTTGGATTTGTTTGAAGTCCTGGAGACCTCATTCATCAAGCTGCCTCCCCCATTTTGCCATTCCACATCTGAAATAGCGCTAATCCGATGAAAGGACCCCTCATTCCCACGTCCCCATTCATCAGGGATGACTTTACCTTAGGCAGGCAATGTACAATTTAAAGAGATTGTTATTTTCTTGTGAATTGTTACATATGCATTATTTTCACTTTTACTTTAAAAACTTGTAAAAACCATACTTGTTTCTTTTTCCTGCTTGTTTCTTTATTTCTCTTTCTTCCCAGATGTATAATCCTGCTGGTGTTGTGAAGGGTGTTGCGGCTGAACGTACGCTAAGGATATGCCTTTGGATCATTTGCTGTCTTTTTGCTGCTTGCTAGCTGCTTCTTCTGCCTGTCGCATGTAGTTGTTTTAAGCGCTGGCAACACATAATGCTTGCCTGCCAAAAGCAATCCAACAACTGCTAGCTTAGAGGTCTGTTGACTTGTTTTAAATGATGGCTCACTGCCTGGTCTCGCGTGACGTTGTAAATGCATACCTGTCTTTTATTTCTGGCCACGGGCGTGGTTGAATTCTTTCTTGCAGGATGTATAACGCTGCTCACGTTCGGTTGGGGTAGCTGCTGTCGCAGCTTTCTCCACATGTGTATAGCGCCATTTTTCTTTTCTTTTGAGCCTTTCTAATTTCACTGGTTTCATAGTCTCTAACCTGCTCTGCATGTGTTTAGCGTCAACGTTTGTAAACGTCTTTATGAAGTTCTACTTTCTTTTATTCATTGTCTTTTAATTCTGAGCCAGATTGGACGTGCTTTTTTTTTTTCCATTTCCACTTGTTCCGGGCTGATAATTACTTTCCTTATTTTCTGAATTTGCACCTCGATTATTCTTTTTTGCTCTTTTTTCTGACCAACGCATTTGAGTCTCTTTTTTCCGCGCCCGATTGGATGTGCTTTTTTCCATTCCACTTGTCCCGGGCTGATCATCATGTTCCTTATTTTCTAAATTTGCACCTAGATTGTTTTTCTTTTTAGCATTTTTTTCTCTCCATCGCTTTTGGGTCTCTTTTCTTTGCGCTTTTCTTTCTTCTTCATTTAATCGTCGATGTTTCATTTCTACCCTATTCATTTCTACTGTATTGTCCTTATACACTTTATATGCACTGAGAGCCCTGGAGCTGTGTGTGCTGCATGACTGCCTTTATACTACTGACTTGTTTTTTTTGATATTGCTTGTAAGTAGGGTGTGTCTTGCAAGACTCTCATTCTATGTTCCTGTGAGACGCACCGTGGCAGGTCTCTTTCGTCTCGCGGGTCTTTAAATTATCTTCCGAGAAGATCACATTTCGTAGACTATCAGGACAGGGGACAGGATTTCTTTTTATAAGTTCTTGAACTGGAGGTAATTGAATAATGCATTCACACTTGCCCTTTGTTTGTAGCTACTTATTAAAATTTTCAGTTTTGTACTGTAAATATATATACAGAACTGTGAAAAAGATCATCTAAAGTGACCTAAGTATATTCAAACTTCTGACTAGCAACATTACTATAATTGAAAAACCAGGATATCCACTATTAACTGTGTTTGTCTTAGAAACAAGAAGCTTTCTGTGGAACATTACCCTATATTGGCTCAATCTCTCTGTATTGTCTTTCTGAAATATATTTTGCTATCTAAAATACCAGGTTACTGATAGGTTTTGCTTCTGATTAACTAGCATATACGTGGTATACAGGATAAATGGTGAATGATATTCTGGCAATTATAAATAGTTAATCATGGTCACTTATATTTGATTTCAATCCGTTACACTTAGCTATGGTTAATTATACTCAACAACGGTCAATTACATATCATAACAATTGTTATAAAAAATTACTGACTGCTGAATCCGTTGATTTACTATTCAGAATCGAGTATTCCGAACAGCCCTATAACAATTAGCTACACAAACCAACCTGTTTGTTGTTTAATACTTTCTTAGAGCGCTTAGTACTGCACGGAACCAGAAAGTTGATTCAACATCTTTATTACACTGTGGTATAATTCGTATCCTAGCAGTAAAGTATCTTATTACCTAATATTAGTAAAACTTGCAACAAACTCACTGCCATCTTGATTTCCAACTCAAACTCTTTCTTCTTCTTCTTCTTTCCTTGAAAAGCTTTCAGAAAGATTTATTCAAAGTCCACCATTCCTTCGAACTCTGACAAAAACAATGATGACGTATTGAAACTGACATCAGAGGGCGTTCCGTGACTGGTGTTGAGGATGCATTCCGTGATATGAAGGGTGTTCTGTGTCTAAAGTCATAGGTATTGCAGACTGCAGCCAGACCCTTCTCTGCCATTTCAGCTTCTGTTACATATTATAGTCACAATACAAGGTAAACGATTCAAGGTTCACATGTGACTGGTCATTTCATTGCACTCCCAAGACACACATGTATCTGTCTGAATTATCTCCATAATGAGATGATAATGAGAGCCTGTGTGAGTATCGATCTACTGTATCTATCTACCTTTACTGTAAAAATGCTAGTATTGTTAAGTTTTTGGAATTTTGATATGCACTTGGTACTGAAGTATTGCTTCTTGTGATATTCCTAATAGCCACATAATTTCATTTTGATAGGTCTTCGTCTGACTATCTGCATTTTGATTCTCTTCTGCCTGACGTTTTGCTGCCTGTTCCTATGCATTCTGTATGCTTATGCATCCCACTCAAAATTATATTATTTTGTTTTGGGAGAATTAATTTTACTTCAACTTCCAGATTGCAGCTGATGATGAAGGTATTCAAAGTAGTTCTCGCAGGGTTTTTAAGAAAACAAAGGAAAATTAGTTACAACAATTAAAACGCCCAATTTCCTACATGTTATCATTTTAATCAAATATTTGTTTTGTTTGACTGTAGGCATCCTATGGCAACAGAAGCTGAGGAATAAGAATTTGTCCATCCATTTACTTGGTCATTTTAGCTTTAATGAGTTCTGTTCCAGCAGAGTTGGGTGTTAGGTGGAAGCCATCCTTGAATATGCTTGTCCAGTTTTCAGAGTACAATAGTCCATTGATTATGTTCCTTAGAATATACCATACAAGCCTAAATTAAGTTACTAACATTTTGTTATCATAACAAATAATCAGACACATTGATGTCTCTATTCTGTAAAAAGCTGTAATACACTTTTAATAATAATTGAAAAGGCACACTTATGATTGGCTACTGCAGTTAGATTGAGAATGCATGCATATGCTTCAGTAACAGCATATTAAGCAAGCACACAGCACATTTTAGTAAACTGTATGAAACT